>NC_138028.1:114125108-114870338 GCF_964106645.2 Podarcis pityusensis | reverse complement strand
CCCTTCCTTAGTTAAGCACCAGATGATGGTCACTGGGATCATAGATGAGGAAGCCTAAACTTCCTAAGAGCTGTCACAGTAGAAGGCATAATAAGGGAGAACCTAGCTAGGTTGGGTTGAAACTCTCACACACTATTTAAACAAGTTGCTATTGAAACACCATTGTTACATTCAACAACATTTTGAATGAAGAGTTGGATGAGACATTGTTATTTCATTATTGAAAACTCAGCGAGGTTTGTGCCTAAGGTTAGTTCATCACTTGATAGCTAACAAGCATCTATGACTGGATTTCTTTTTTAAAAAAATCATATAATCTCCAAGCGTGTGCTGAGAACTGAAGCATTTTCTTTGTTACTCCAACATTTTATCTGAAAAGTATATTGATCTGCAATGTGTAGTTTATTATGGGAGTCCTTAAATTGTGGGTTGTGATCCTCCCCCCCTCCCAAATTTTTATATTTATTCCTGCCTTATGGTATAATTATTATACTCTGAAGTGTCAGGTAAGTGCACACTCTTGGGAACTGAAGCATGAATAAAGTGACATTTTAAATTACTCTTTTTATTTACCATCTTTAAATTATAGTATTGGCAAGAAAGAAAACACTGTAGTTTCATCACAAAGAAAAGTGATTCAAAAGAATAAGCAGACAACACCCTGACCAAATTACGAGGCACCCATTCCATAATTATTACATTGTCTTACATTGTGTATATCACTATATTCCTTCACTGCTGCCTGAAAGCTGACATCTGGTAATAGAGCCTATTGATTACATTTATTCTGTTAAATGCTAAATCAACATTGTACATTTGACCCTATTGATTGTTCAATGTAAATGATTGAAATCTAATCTCAGGAAAACATGACACAATGCTCTAATTATCTGTGCGGTTTAGACAGATAGACCTATCTTCATTTTTTTATTGACCAGAAAAAGAATCTTTTATAGAAATAATAAACAAGCCTACAGCACAGGCAAATGCCTTCTTGCTCTGTAGTGTTTTAATGCAGAACTATGCCACACCAAGGGCTGATTTGTTCTGGTCTACCCCTCTTCAGATTATGCTAAAGTCCGAATTTACCCTGAGGTGACAAACCTATGCCTGGGTTTATACTGCTTCAGACTGCAGGTGGGGACTCAGCTGACAGAATGCTCCTCCATGTAAAAAAATAATTATAATCCCTAGACACGGACAACTAAGGAGGCTATGCTGAAATCGTACTCCCTGACATTGAGTTTTCTGTGGGAAAGACTCTTTTCTGGTATGGAGCGGCATTCAGTCATGTGACCCCATCCCTCATCAGAAGAGATGCAGCCCAGAAATAGCTCTAAGTGACCACCCACCTCGATGGTCTTAATTATAATCAATTATTATTTTCACTGCTTCCTCCCCCCCCCCGAAAAATAGCTGCCGGTACTCACCATGAAGTTGTTTCAGTTAAGTGCCACACTTTTTAACAACAAAAAAAGTGCCAGTACTGCATAACCTTGAGTACCCCCTGAAAAAAAGCACTGATTATTATTATTTTTTGGCCAGGTTGAAGTCAAATAGCCATCATTTCTTTCGATTTCATCAGAAATCATTTTTAAAAAGGAGCAGCAAATGTCCCTCCATTTCCTCTCCCTCACAATTGGTAAATGTATACCTCTCTTTAATGTTTTATTATGTTTTTTATATATGTTAGAAGCCACTCAGAATGGCTGGGGCAACCACCAGTCAGAATTGGGGGGGTATAAATAATAAAATTATTATTATTATTATTATTATTATTATTATTATTATTACTATAATGAAATAGGACGTCTTTATTTTCATCAGAGATATGCTAAGGGGTATACAGTCTCCTCACTTCCCAGCAGCTGGTCTTCTGTCTCTCCTGAATCTTATAACGTCAGCTCATTGGATGGCCCTGAGAGAGAGAGAATGAGTGAGAGAAAGATGCACCATATATATGTGTGCATTTTGATATTTTCTGACTTGTTTTTAATCTCTTTCCTAATTGTATATAACACAAGCTGCCTTCTCACTCTTCCTCCCATGCTTACAGTCAATCAATGTGAGGAGCGATGGGAATATGCATGTTGGCTGTCTCCACACCCAACAAGAGATGATAACTTGTTCCTGGCTGTGTGCAGATCCCAATGGACACAGGGCCTACCCTCTGCAAGAATCAGCCCTGCAGAATTTGCCTCAGTCTGCAAATATTTCTAGAGTCCAGCAGCATCTCTAAGACGCTGTGTACATTGTTCTAAACTGTATTGTATTTGGATTTTTGCAGCCCGTATCAGAGCTAGAATCTCTTTCTTTTCTTCCTGTCTGTTTCCCTTCAACTGCTGTCATAAGAATAACTGTCCTCAGAGGGAATCTGACAGCTTTGTACTGCAGCAGCACTTATGCAAAAAGTGACAGACTCTGGGAAATGGCCATTAACGGTACAGCATGCAGCCACTATTATTTTGACAAAAAGGAGAGAAAACCAACAAATTGAATAACGCTACCGATTAGCGCTTGAATTGCAATGTGGGCATATTATATCCTCATGCTGTCAAAGAAGTGCATGTGCTTTGTTTCATATTTCTGGCTTTGGTTTTAATGTTACTTCACAACATCCTCTTAACTTTTAACATTAAATATAAGGATGAAAGGCAACAACAGAAGACGCTGCACTCTTGGCTCCTTCTTTTTAAAAAACTGTCCATTGCCATTTCTTGAATTGTTACCTTCTCTTGCAAGGAAACCACTTTGGCTGCAAGCCTCCCATCTCAATTTCCGTATCCAAGGTGCATTTCGTCTTGAGTCCTGTGCAGCAAAAGAATTTTGTTTCAAAATAAGCCCTAAGATTCAGTTGCGAGATTTATTTTAAAACTGCCCTGGGAAGACAGGATGGGGAGCAAACAAGTTAGAGAGAAAACAAGTCCAAATAAAACTACCAATGAGTCTCATCTAAAGCTTACGGTAATTATGCACATATTAATCACAATGTCAGATGACAACAAATTAAAATAAATAATATTAAAAAGTGATGGGAAACTCAAAATGAAACATCTGGATTCCTCTCAACCATAAATTCATTACAAATCTAATTTCATTTCTGTTATCGCTGCAGGCTTATCTTTGATAAGACATCTTGACTTATGCTATTTTCAAATTATCATCTATCTTCTATATTAAATAATGTTTTGATGGGTAGAGGTAAAGTAAGGGATTTCTATATGTGTATAAAAAGCATAAGGGGCAGTCCTTGCCTGTAAGAACCCCCAACTCCTGCCACACTCACACAAAAGGGCCATATCTTGGTTAGGCCAACCAAAAAATTACAAAGCAGCTTAGAAGTTTTTGAGTTCTCCAGAACTCTTCATCAGGTTTTATGGTAAACAAAACAAGGGGATGGGAAGAGAGGGTTGGCAGAAAATGGCTGATGTTAAGAGCCATTGATGGAGTCTGCATTTAATCAGTCTCAGAACGGAATGTGGAAGGAGGTGGAACACATTCAAATAAGGGTCGGTTTGGTCATTTGAAGGTTTCAGGTTGCACCTAGGACTGCTGGAACATAGAAACATACATCAGTTGATCTTCCACTCATTTGAATAAATAGACCAAACTTGGGTCTCCAGCTGTTTTTGGCCTACAACTCCCATCATCCCTGACCATCGACTCCAGTGGTGAGAATGAGCTGCAAAAGAAAAGGAGCTACAGTGGTGCCTCGCAAGACGAAATTAATCCGTTCCGCGAGTCTCTTCGTCTTGCGGTTTTTTCGTCTTGCGAAGCACGGCTATTAGCGGCTTAGCGGCTATTAGCGGCTTAGCGGCTTATCGGCTATTAACGGCTTAGCGGCTTAGCGGCTATTAACGGCTTAGCGGTTTATCGGCTATTAACGGCTTAGCGGCTTAGCGGCTATTAACGGCTTAGCGGCTTAGCGGCTATTAACGGCTTAGCGGCTTTAAGAAAAAGGAAACAAACTCGCAAGAACTCGCAAGACGTTTCGTCTTGCGAAGCAAGCCCATAGGGAAATTCGTCTTGCGGAACGACTCAAAAAACGGAAAACTCTTTCGTCTAGCGAGTTTTTCGTCTTGCGAGGCATTCATCTTGCGGGGCACCACTGTACAAGGAATCTCTCTGATCATTAGCTCCTATGGCATCAAATCACATGGACATCTACAAGACATGATAGAGCCATACCCTTTTGGTGGCTTCAACATCTTTAGCAGTATCTTTTTAAAACCAGAGTCTTGGGGTTTGTGCATAAAACCCATTTTGTCCAACCCCACCCTCATAACAGGATCATGGGTCTGGGAATCACCTATGTAAACCTGTGCAGGAAAGTTCAGCTTATTATTATTATTATTGACAAATTATGGATTTTTCAATACAACATTCTCCTTCCTCCTCCTGTTTCTTTAATGGTCTGCTTTGCAAACCCTCCCCCTGTTTTCTCTTGCATTCCTATGGAGGTTTCCCCTTTCCTGAGCCTGACAAGTTACCTAGACAATTCTGTTCTGTGTTCTTTCAGTTGCTTAGACATGATGTTTAAACTAGGTGGCTTAAAATAGATCCTGCATTCCTCGAGGACTGTGGTCTTCTCTATGTCATTAACAAGGCATAGGGTATACTGACAGATGAATAACAGGAAAGCAACAAATAATAGTGATCATGAATAAAATATTGGTCAAAGGGCACCATAGGAGATGATAGATGATGGTGATAGATGATTGATAATAGATAATAGATAGATGATAGATAGATAGGTAGATAGATGACAGGTAGATAGATTTCCTTTTTCCTTTTTTAAAAAAAAACCTCAAGAAGCTTCAAACAAGAACGTTCGAACAATAACCAATTTTCACAATGGAAAAGGGGGACACTGAGAGTGCAGTGTAGCCTGTGAGCAATGAAATATTTAGAAATCATCTTTCTCAACCATAAAATATACATATGTTGAAACCTCTGCTAATGGCTTAGAGATGCTAGCTGCAGGCTTCTGCCTTATTGTGGCCAGTCAAAGCTTGGTCCCTGAGACAGCATTTTTCTGTTGACTAAACTGCTCCACATAACAAGGAAAGGAAAGAAACACAATCTTTTCCCATTAACTAATATAGTGACTGTTTAAAACTAATTTATGACTCGCCCACTCCCAATACCTTCTCACTCTGCACTTCAGTGGTGCCATCAATAGGATGCCCAGATTTAAAACAGGGCTGTGCAGGGGGAGCTTATAGCAGCCATTGCAATTCTCATTCTTCTGCAGGATGAGTTGCAAAAGGAGACAAGGATCTTGCAACTCGGATAGGTGAGCTGAAGCTGGCAGCTTTTTGGTAGCTGTTCCATAGATGCTTCTGTCGCCACCTCGCACCCACTCTAGCAGAAGCCGAGTTGCAGCCTGGATTTTGGTGAAATTCTCCCCTCACCCATAATTTAATAATCACACTGACTGGGCTGTGGCCCAGTTCCAGGAAGGGCTGGGCAGGCGATTCCTGCACAGCTGAGGGGGTAGAAAGAGAAATCATTGGCACCTTCTCTTTCTGGTTGCGCCAGAACATCAGCTGAGTCCTGTCCAGAGGACCTATCAGGAAGGGGGGGGCGAGATGGGTCCCCCCTGTATTTAAGAGGGTGACCTGCAACCATGAAATTCACCAACCACTCACCCAGGCTGTAAGTGGTCTGCTCAGAGGTGAATGGGCAGGATGGCATTGGACCTTGATATGGTTTTTTATTTTTGTTGTATTCAGGGCCAGGGAGGAATGTTTTCTTGCTGACAAAATGGCTGGTCTGCAGGTTTTCACCTACCTCATAGCAACTGTCACAACTTTGGTAGATAAGGCATTGGGCTGGATCCTTAACTGACTGGGTACTTCATGAAAGGGGTCCAGGAGGGTTAACTGTCCAGGAGCCCAGGGGGGGGCCCTCTGGGCTAAATTACCTCTCCGAATGGCAGCCCTGGGAGGGTTTGTGGCAACTGGTTCATGTCAGAGGCTACACCCCATCTCACAGGGTTTATCAACCTGCAGGCAAGTGGACTGAGATCAGATCCACGCCCAGCGCCTTGGCCAAATCAACTGGCATCTGTAATCAATAATGTTGTGGCCTATTTTAACCCAAATACCAATCTCCTGTGTCCATTTATATGGTCTGGCCTGCACCGCACAGCAAACACCCTGCAGCAGCAATGAACTCATAGTAAAAGGGGATGGGGAAAGAAGGAATTTCAGCAACATCTTTCAGTTCCCAGAAATCCCACAAGGACTGTTCTTGAAAGTTGGAGGTTTCAGCCATTATAGATTGTAGGTGTTTTTGGTTTCTTGCCAAAGGCAGAGATCCACAGAGCATGAGTTTTCTCTCACTGAGCAACTGGCTATGAAGCCGACACAAGTAGAGAAAGAAAAGATGCCTTCTGTTGCTCCCAGAGGCAAAATACTTCTCACTTCAATAATAAATTGCCTAGTCAGACACCTGAGAGTCTGGAGGGCAAGAAGCTGGTTGCTCCCTCTTGTTCTGTGGATTTTAAAATATGGGCCTCTCTGTGTCAGACTGGAGCATTTGCACTTGCCATATGGTCAGGGATGATGGGAATTGTTATCCAACAACATCTGGAGGGCTACAGGTTCCTCCCCATCCCTACCCTGGAGCATCCTTTCAACCTTTTATAGGAAACCAGGAAAAAAAAAAGGGGTTCCTGAGGCAAATTATTTCATTCTGGAACTGTTTTTCTCTGAAAAGGGCTAAATAGAGAAAAGAAATATTTGATAGTGCTTGATGTTGTATTGTCTATAGTGTAATTTATTGTTGCTGAGTACTCAATTAAGTTTTTTTCTTGGGTTGGTTCTTTTTCTTTTTAAATCAACATGAGTGCAAGGTTTTAGATTGCCTAAATAGGATTAAATAATACTTTGGGGAGCTACATTTCCTTTCATATTGCTTCTTCTTAGTTTTCTTCTGACAGGAAACCAACCACTCTGTAGCTGCTAGCAACTATAATGTCCCCCGAAGCAGGGTTGTCCATTTGGCACGGGGCCCAAACCATGACTTCATCCAGCCTGTCTCTCCTTCATGAATTAGAAATAATGTTTATTAGTGCTATTTCCACCCCCCCTGTTATTGCGGCTTCGAGGCACAGAGTGTAGGAGAAACACCTGGAAAAAGCAGATGGCAGAGCATTTGCAGCTATTACCCACAATTCACCAGCTTTCTCCCTTACTTTTCTCCCACTTTCCCTCAGAAACCTACGTTGCACAAGACAGCTTAAAACTAACTGCAGAAGATATTAGCTGGAAATATATTTCTCCCCACCCCCCCTCCCACCAGAAATCCAGGCATAACAGGGAAAGAGGGAGAATGTGATGTGTTTAAAATTAAGGACGTTCACAAAAGCCTTGTGCAGGGCTGGAACAATCCTCCTCAGCCCATAGATGAAGCCAGAAAAGTTATCCATGGCAAACACTGAGTTTTCACAGTCAGAAAATGTCCCAGAAATAAATAAAGCTCCAAATTCTGCAGCTGCCTATTTGGCTGGGCAGAGCAGGAGATGCAGGCCCTGTCAGAGTCTGTGCACACACTGAGGAGCCTCTCCCCTTCACCCCAACTCTCACCCCAAAATCTTCCTCTCTGGTGTCAAACCCAGGTGTCTCCTGGGCAACTGCTGCCATCACTCCTCCTCTTCCAGCCAAAGGAGATTTGGAGGGAGCGGCTGTGGTGGAGTTTGGCGGAATTTTTAAAAGTGGTTTTCAAGTGTTTCCAGAGGTTTAGAGGTTGTTTACAGGCCGTGTAGATGGAGTTCCCCGCGACGGAGTGAGCTCCCGTTGCTCTATCCCAGCTTCTGCCAACCTAGCAGTTCAAAAGCATACCAGTCCAAGTAGATAAATAGCTGCTGCTGTGGCGGGAAGGGAAATGGTGTTTCCATGCGCTCTGGTTTCCATCATGGTGTTTCATTGCACCAGAAGCGGTTTAGTCATGCTGGCCACATGACTCGAAAAAGCTGTCTGTGGACAAACACCGGCTCCCTCGGCCTGAAAGCAAGATGAGTGCCACAACCCCATAGTCACCTTTGACTGAATTTAACCATCCAGGGGTCTTTTACCTTTACCTACCTGGGAACATAAACCCTGCGTAAGTGAGGAGACACCTGTGCTCTTTTCATGCACATGAAAGCTAGGAAGATGACCTCATCTGCAGTATGTTTTGTATTAGTAGGCAATTATCATGCTTGATATCCTGAGAAGGCTTCTTGCTTTACAAACCACGAAGCATAAATAAATGAAAAACGTACAACTTGGAATTATCTCACAAGACCCCATTCTAACCCCAGACCTAGTATATTATTTAAACAAGTCTGTCACCAGTGGTTTCTGTTGATGACTTTATTAATTTAATAATATAATTCCATTTTGTATTTCCGTGCAATTACACATGGATGCTTTTGGGTTTGGGTGTTTTCTCTCTCTCCACGGTGGCTTGCTAAGCTGTTTGTTTTGATTGGCAAGTGGATTCCATTTTCAAATAACTGTGGGTGAGAAAGAGTGAATCCTATTAAATACTTTTGTGTGATCCTTTTTGTTTATTTATAAAGGGTTCTCTCTCTCTCTCTCTCTCTCTCTCTCTCTCTCTCTCTCTCTCTCTCTGTCTTTTCCTTGATGTTTCTGTGATTCCCTGAAGCTCTGCTAAGCTCTTTAAAAGGAAGACTTGATTGAAAATTGTATTGCTTCAATAGCAATGTGAACAAGAGAGAGATGCATATTTTAAGGCCCCGTCAAATCCCCAGACAAACGAATACAACGTTAATAGTTATCGTCCTCATCTGAGAGCCACATGGCAACAAGAGAAAATGATAATTTATTACACTAGATCTGTGTGTACAGAACAAGGGTCAAGAGACACTGTTTTCCTCGTGGAAAAATATATGTAGCTGTCAATGGCTTCTAAAGCAAACACCTAGTACTGAATTTTCAAATCTCTTTATGGCGTGGGCATACAAACACTATGAAGGAACAGTGTTCATATTGCGGGGGTTTCTGTCTTAATTTAAAAGAAAGCAAACAAGCACGACAAATACTTTCAGTTAGAAAAAAAATCCCTTCTTTTGTTGACATGATTCCAAAACTTTACAGTGTGTTTATGTTTAATACCCGTGAACTAGGAATGCCTAGCTCCTCTGTGATGTGCTTTTAGATATCATCTCCAGGAGTGGCAGACTAAATTAATGGGCTATGCTGAAATGGCAAAACTTATGGGAGCAATAAGGAACCGGGGGGGAAGGGGGGGAGCTTTTATAAAAGACTAGGGAAAACTTGTGGATTATCTGAAATGTTATTGTACACACATAAGTTCATTAGCAGGATTAACTTAAACCAAACAGTTAAAATTAATGTTAAAAGCTAGCTAGGGAGTGATTATTAACTGGAGTAATGAAGGAGATGCAGTGTTATAAATGAAAAAAATATAAGAAACCGCAAAATGAGTGGGGGGAAGACATATATTTCCGTGTGATAAATATTGGATTGTATTTAAAAGGTTATGGAAAAATTGAAAAATAAAATTTATTTTTTAAAAATAGATACCATCTCCATTCAGATAGATGGGGATAGATCAGGTCAGATGGTAGTGTCAAAGAGCTCCAACACCACATCATGCCATGTGAAGAAAAACTGGCAAGGGGAGGCAGAGGTATAGGTCCTGATGAAGCTACCCAAGTGTCTGATCCAAGTTTAAAGATAAATAACTGTAAAAAAGAGTGCAGAGAGCATACCCTCGAAGTGTCCAAATTTTCCAGGGACAACCCCAGATTTACGGAAGCTATACAGTGGTACGATGGTTTGCATACGTCCTGGTTTGCATACGTTTTGGATTTCAAACACGTCAAACCCAGAAGTGCGTGTCCCAGTTTGCAACCTTTTTTTGGATTACAACCCATTTTTTTTTGGATTACGAACAATTTTTTTTTGGAGGCCCCATTGGCGAAAGTGCGCCTTGGGTTACAGCCTGTTTTGGTTGGACCTCCGGAACGTATTATGGTTGTAAACCAAGCTACTACTGTACTAGTTTCAGATTTGATCCCAAAATATCCAGCTTTTCCTTAGGGCGTCCCTATTTTTATAGGAGAAATGTTGGAGTGTAAGGAGTTAGGCGACCACCCAAGCCAAGGAGATATGTAACTATACAACCTTTAGAAGACTTCTGAAGGCAGCCCTGTACAGGGAAGTTTTAAAATGTTTCATAGGGTTAGCCATACGTCCAGAATTTCCCAGACATAACCCTCGTCAGCAGCGTCCAGGAGGAAATTGCCAAAATGTCCAGGAAAATCCAGACGTATGGCAGCCAGTGTTGGTAGTGTAGATTTTGACAAATGTCATTAAAAATAGCTCAAAAACTCTACAATTTCTGTGTCCGGATTTTCACTTTTTGAAATATGGCAACCCTATGTTTCATGTTTGATTATATTTTTATATGTGTTGGAAGCCGTCCAGAGTTGGACAACCCAGCCAGATGGGCAGGGTAATAATTGTTGTTGTTTAGTCGTTTAGTCGTGTCCGACTCTTCGTGACCCCATGGACCAGAGCACGCCAGGCACTCCTGTCTTCCACTGCCTCCCGCAGTTTGGTCAAACTCATGCTGGTAGCTTCGAGAACACTGTCCAACCATCTCGTCCTCTGTCATCCCCTTCTCCTTGTGCCCTCAATCTTTCCCAACATCAGGGTCTTTTCCAGGAAGTCTTCTCTTCTCATGACGTGGCCAAAGTATTGGAGCCTCAGCTTCAGGATCTGTCTTTCCAGTGAGCACTCAGGGCTGATTTCCTTAAGAATGGATACGTTTGATCTTCTTGCAGTTCATGGGATTCTCAAGAGTCTCCTCCAGCACCATAATTCAAAAGCATCAATTCTTCGGCAATCAGCCTTCTTTATGGTCCAGCTCTCACTTCCATACATCACTACTGGGAAAACCATAGCTTTAACTATACGGACCTTTGTTGGCAAGGTGATGCCTCTGCTTTTTAAGATGCTGTCTAGGTTTGCCATTGCTTTTCTCCCAAGATGGATGATAATAATAATAATAATAATAATGAAATAGGATGTCCCTATTTTCATCAGAGACGTGTTGGAGCGTATGAGGGAGGGACCTTGAAGTCATCAATTGCCACCAATTAGCACAGGGGCAACAGACTCCCTGAACAGGCACATAGGTCTTCCCCACTGTGGTGAGATATATTGCATTTAAATTACCGTGAATATTATTTGCAATAATATGCACACAAATCAGCACGTGCAAACTTTACACAAACCTGCATCCTCATTTTGGGTGAAATGTTTCCTCTTTTGGGGGGTTATGCAGAAGTGGCCACCCTACATAAGGTGCTTTGTGGCTCTGTGGGGAATTGCAAAGTAGAGCACCTTTTATAGAGCTGCTTTTCTGAACGGGCTGGGTGGGTGGACAGGCAGAAAGGAGAAACCATTGCTTGAATGCCAAACTGACTTTTGCCAAACGCCAATTAAAATCCCCTCCAACTGCTCTCCGGCGTCCATCAAGCGTCCTTGTGCTTAAAAACATTGTGACAGATTTTTCAAATGAGCCTTTGAAAATGGAATGGTCCTTTGGAGAACAAACCCAAGATTGCAATTAAGCAATTAATGAATGCGTACCGCGGCCGTGGATTTTCTAGTGGGAGCAGACGAAAACCAGAACTTGGAGCACGGTTCAAACGCAGACAATACACTGAATTAAACCCAGTCATGCAGCTGCTTAAGTCTTTTGCCCTTCAGCACCTTTCTGCCATTTATGTGTAATCACAGCTTTGTACGGTGCCTTACAGACACAATGAAAAGCCAATTCCCTTGCTTCAGGCATCAAGCAGTTTGACGACACTCACTGTGTGCTCTAATTGGTGACGACTGAAAACACCAGTGCTATAGCGGTGTGTGATGAAATGCATTCATTTGCCTGTGCGGTAGGCTGCAATTTGTTCTATGATTGCACCTTATTTTAGCAGAACAGTAACCATTTTCCGTAATGTAAAATGAGGTATTTTCTGCTCTTGCCAGAACTGCTAAAGCTATAAGCTCGTTCGCATTAGGAAATGCACTGCGCACACTAGCACAGCGGAGAAAGGAAGCTCTTGAGTAAGGCCTCTTCCCTACTAGGGTAGTAAACCTTGTTTCTGGGCTGTTCCACTTCAGATTGGATTGGGGGGAACACTTGCCTGGCTGAATGCTCTTCCGTTGAAAAAAGAGATCTCAGTCTACATAGAAAACTAGTTTTGAGGAAGAGGAATTTAAACCTAGCTACCTTGCCTCCAATGGGATGCATGTGGCACTGTGGTCTAAACCACTGAGCCTAGGACTCGCCTATTAGAAGGTTAGCGGTTTGAATCCCCGCGACGGGGTGAGCTCCCGTTGCTTGGTCCCAGCTGCTGCCAACCTAGCAGTTCGAAAGCACACCCAAAAGTGCAAGTAGATAAATAGGTACCGCTCCGGCGGGAAGGTAAATGGCGTTTCCATGCACTGCTCTGGTTTTGCCAGAGTCATGCTGGCCACATGACTAAGTCATGCGGCTTAGTCATGCTGGCCACATGACCCGGGAAAAACTGTCTGCGGACAAATGTCAGCTCCCTTGGCCAGTAAAGCGAGATGAGCGCCGCAACCCCAGAGTCGTTCACGATTGGACTTAACTGTCAGGGGTCCTTTACCTTTTTGCCTTGCCTCCAATATCTCTCAAAAAGTGAAAATCTGGACACAAAAGTTCTTTTAAAGCTGTTTTTAATAAAATTTGTCAAAATCTACCCTACCTACATGGGCTGCCGTGTGTGCAGAATTTCCGGGACATTTCAGCAATTTCCACCCAGACACTGTTTACGAGGGCTGAATACCAGCTATGTCAGGAAAATTCCAGGTGTATGGCAACCCTAATCTATATGGATAATATATTGGGCAGCCACCAATAGTCTGATGTGGTGCAGTGAAGACACAAGTATCCCATAATCCCCTCTCCTCCTTGGCTGTAAAAATACCACGATAATAAATTGCTTCCCTTTCCATCCATCCAGAATCAGCTGACTTGGGCAGCAGCCTCACTCTGCATAATGATAGGACTGGCTCTGTTCATTCTTTGCCAGTCTTCTGCCCAATGCATCACTGCTATGTTGTGCATGCTGCAATCCACCAAGCTGTTCATAGCAAGCTCATGTTCTCATGCACCAAAACGACAAACTTCCTGTGGTATGGTCCTCCTAACCAGGCCTCTGTTCACAGTGCCACTCTTTATACTTCTGCGAGTACACATTGGCCCCTGGATGCAGAAGAACTTTGGTTTACATTGACTGGCCATCTGCTTTACTGCAAGCATGGCACAGCAATGGAGAACACAGCAGAGGACTAGAATAAGGAAAAAGAGAGGAGGGCTCAATAAATTTGAAGGTGGAGCCCTGCCACAATCTTTCATGCATCTTTCATACACAATCTCTCATACATGTGTGGAACAGGCGCACCAACTCCTAGGGGCGGAAGTGTCTTTGGCCCCCTCAAAATCTGCTGGCAGGGGGACTGTTATGTACTGAAGTTTTCACCCTGGGCCAGCAGGGGGATACCGTAGATAGCTTTCACTCAGGTCCACATATGCAAATAAGGATTTGAAAGTGACGTTCAGTGATTGGATAGTTACAGAAAGTTGTTACTGTTGCATTTTAGTGGAGCTCTATATAAGCAGGCTGGCTGAATCCTTCAGTTCAGTTCTGTTCTGGCCTGTGAATAAACAAGAGCTGTTTGAAGAATCTCTGTGTCGTCTGATATGTTCACCCACAACTTAACAGGGACAGCCCCCCTCCTCAATGTTGAGGAGGCAGAGGAAGCTGAGCATGGAGTGGTTCAGTGGTTGGCTTCTCCCGAGGGCGAGAGGAAGCCATGCTGTGTTGGGCTCTCTGCACTCAGCCCCCTCCTTATGATGCAACATTAGGGGCCCCAATCTTGGGTGCAAGATGGTGCCTCTGCTGAGGAATGGGTCAGATTGTACTCTATGCTCTCTCTCTCTCTCTCTCTCTCTCTCACCCACACACCCACACACCCACACCCACCCTCTACTGAGCCTGAAACCTGTACACTTAACCATCGCTTTCAACATAACAGTTCTTTATTACATACCAGTTTTATAATCTGTATAGCCTGTTTTTGGCTGTGGTACCATTTTGTTCTCTGGGCTCTCCATCTTCAGTCTTCAGTCTTCCTACAATAATGGCAGCTCTTACTCCCTCCACATTTACTTACTACCATATAAATTAAGTATTGTAAAGGAAGAAGGCACCTTCCTGGGCTTAAGACCTGTGCCTTGGCATCATTAGCATAACTGTTAATTTGGCCTATCTTGAGTTGGCATAAAATGAAGGATAATGTACGTATCCCATGAAGATGTAGCAAATGCACCCTGGTGTGCCAGCTCTATGTAGCTAATACATTGCAAGCCACCCTAGTGCGTTGGAATAATTTATTGCTTAGCTGGTTGTTTGAGAGAGAATTATGCACCATATTTTCCCCTTCGATCATTATAATATATCCTTAAATTATATGTTCTTGCCGATACTAATTAATGCTGAAGAAATATATAAATGGCAGTAAACAGTAATTGAAGAGACTGTCTCCATCACTTAGATTAACTGTTACAAAGGGAGATCACTCAAAATGAAGTGTAATCTGGAAAATATAATAAATCATTCAACAGTAAAAGCGATAGCACGCTTAAATATTCTCTGGACAATTAAATCTGAAGAATGAGTTGGTATATAATATTGTCTTTCAAGTATAAACAGATAATCATTTTAGAATCACTTGGACTTTGACAAGGACTGGAAAGACTTTGGTTCAAATCTCTGTTCAGCTGCAGTGCTCACTGGATAATCCTGGGCCACTCACTTGCCCTCAGACCAACCCTGGGGTTGCTCAAGAGGGCCCCAAGGACCTCCTGTGGTGCCAGCAAAAAGTTTCAGTAAATATCCATCTGCATTTTTGCCCTTTGCCCCCCACGCCCAGCAGCCATTTTGTATTATGCCATGTCCCAAACACCTGTTTTATGATAAGTCTTGGGAGCCAGTTCCGCAGCTGCCAGCAGGATTTATTATCCTACTGGAAGGGAGGTTTCCTCCTGGCTACACAGTCAGGGCTAAGGAATGCACACAGGTGAGGAATACAGAGGCAGCTGGCTAGAGTTCCTGGGAAAGTCTGAGAGAATGAAAGCAGGTAGAGGTGACAGCTTTGGGGGCCAGGAGCCAGAAAGGTGGTGGGCAGGGCTATTTTTCAGCTGGAACTCACCAGAACAAGCAGGGCTATCTTAACCTGGGGGTGCAAGGGGTGCGGTGCACCCGGGCACCAAACTCTGGGGGGCACCAAATACATACCAGTCCCTCTCGATTGGCGGTAGTGAAAAGCAATGGAGCGGAAGTCCCCGCCCCGGTCCTCCGTCGCTCTGTTACTCCGTAGCATCAAACAAAAGCAGTTTTTCTGCTGCGTCATTGTTACAGATGAGCAATTCCCCCCCACAAAAAAAAAGCTCAACAACCTTTCTAGAAAGAGGATGTAGGTGGATGTAGGGGGAGATACTGGAAGCGAAAGAGACGAGAGGAAGGAAAGCACTGGACTGAAGGAGGGACAGGGGAGGAACTGGTGGAAGCTTTACTTCACAGAAGGATCTGGTAAGGAAGGTCTGAGGACCAAGGAACCTCCAGAGGTGAGCTTCAGTGAGTGGAGAAGGGGTTCCATAAAGCATGGAATCTACCGGAGTAGACTAGCAGGAGTAGTTACCTGAGGAAATAAACAGATGGGATAAATGATGGTGTGAGCACTAAAGCTTGTGAGAGTAAGGGGCTCACCAGGCGGTCTCTGAAACTAAGAGCCCCCCCAGAGGGTCATACCCTCCAACGTTTCTCCAATGAAAATAGAGATGTCCCATTCCATAATGATGATTTTTCTGTTTATACCCCACACACCTTTCTGGGTTGCCCCAGGCACTCTGGGCAGTTTCCAACATATAGACATAAAAAAAACATTAAAGATTAAGAAAAACAACCCTTACCTATACAGGATTGCCTTCAGATGGCTCAGGGGTTGGATAACTCCATACCCTCCAACATTTCTCCAATGAAAATAGGGACACCCTAAGGAAAAGTGGGACATTCTGGGATTAAATCAGAAACCGGGACGACATCTATAAATCAGGGACATCCCTAGAAAATAGGGACACTTGGAGGGTCTGGAGGGTCTGAAGATCCTTGGGCGTGACAGAGGGGACAGGGCGTGACATATGCCTATGGCAGCCATTTTGTGACTAGCAAACCTATTTCCCCTGGCCTAACCTTTTGGAAGATTAAGTGAGATACCTGTGCATGGCAGTCAGAGCACCGTGGACAAAAGATGGAATGAATGATTATGAAATGTAGTGTAGGTGTTCAGGGCAAAAAGGCAAAAGGGGGATTGAATTTAAGAGGGACAAACAGACACCCCTTAAATTATTCTGTTGTTGTTACTAGCCTTCACTATGATTGAGTGTTTCCCAGTTAAGACTAATAAATGATACTCATACATCCCACACTTTATATTTTTAAAAAAATCACTTTGATTAGTTTTGCATATTAATATGAAAATGGCTGAGAGGGAAGAGAGGCAGTGTGTTAAATCTAAAAAAATTCAAGGTGCATGATCCATGCCCCTGGAGTAATCTTTAACGGACAATTATGAAAGAAATTATTCAACTATGATTTCGCCCTGAAGCGGGAGATGGTGAAGGAAGATGTCGCTGGTTAAAAATTCATGCGAGTATTTCAGAGAGCAGGCACATGTCGGGCAAAACCTTGTGCGTGCATTTGTTACTGTCACCCTAAGATATTCATTTTTACAGTATATAAAAATATGTGCCCTGTGATCATCACGTGCATTCATTGGTGAAATATGGACAGGAATTGTGTGGGGGTTTTGAACAACAACAAAACTAAAACAACAACCTGGTTCTTATCTAACTAGATTAAGGTGAAACTTTCCCCCCAGTAGAAGCCTGATAATAATAATTTTAATGATTTTATTATTTATACCCTGACCATCTGGGTGGGTTTCCCCAGCCACTCTGGGTGGCTTCCAGCAGCATATAAAAACATAATAAAACATCAAATGTTAAAAACTTCCTGATACAAGGCTGCCTTCAGATGCCTACCGTGAGACTGAATTGCATTTCTCTAACCAAACTTCTTTTTATATGGGCCGTAAAACTAAAATAAAAACCAGATCCTACTCAACACATCCTGAGGAACAACAATTGCTACTACTGCTAATTATAATTGTTGTTATTTATGCATTTATTTGAAAGAATTTAAAGTGTTTTCTTTTGTCAGATGACAGAAACCCTATTCTCAGTGGACACATATTTAGGAATGGCCCTGACCTGATTGCTATGAATAATCATTTTACTGATTGAATGGGAATTTAATTCATTAAGTGTCTGCTAGGTAGTATGTGCAGGTCCCGCTATCCAAGCATACTTTACAAAAATTCAGAATGCTCGTCTATGCTCATCTCTGGCACTGACTTGGTCTGTCTTTTCCTCACTATCGGCACTTGATCATCATTGATTCGTTTCTTTGACATCGTCCAGTGTGTGCTCGCTGGCCCCGATGTAACAGATAAGAAACAGGATAAAGAAAGAAGAAAGCTTCCTTCATAGGGTTCAGCACAGCCTGCTGTAATTATCAGTATAGTCAGCATCTAGCCTTGACAATGGATAAGCTCTGGAGACGGATGGAGATTTTTTATTGAGCTGAAGGCACCCACATGTGCAAGAGCCATAATTCCTGTGGTGTACACACTCATTTATTTTGTCCCGCTCTCACCTTTGGATGACAAAAGGCGGGGTTACAGATTTTGAAGCGCTGCAAACACTTGCGAAACCTGTGAATAGAGAGATGATAGCCGGAGGCGTGTAAACGTCGCAGGCAATAATTGTTTTATCATAAGGCTTTCAGCTTTCAGGCAGGGGGAGCAGAATCATTGTTTGGCTTTTGTTTCTTTCTCAAGGAAGTGCAGGTGATAAAGTTAGAGAGAGTTGTGTACCTAACAGTATTTATCAGAGAGGATCAGAGATAACATCCTTTCCTGCAATAGCCCATTCACGCTGTTATTTATGTAATGACTTTGTATAGCTTCATTTTGGATTAATGCTCTGTTTTATATATTGCCAGAGCAGACAGTCATCCTTTGTGATTCTGTCTTAAGTTTCTATTCCAATGTTTTCAGGGTCTATTACATTTTAAAGCATCCGACTGTGATTTTTTCCCTTTCCTTTCCCTTAAAAACCAAGCCTTTTAACGTCTCGTTTTTGCTCATGTCTCTTCGCCAAGAAAAGCAAAAGAATTTTGCCTGTGGTAGCCATCCTCTTAAGTGACATCAAGTTTTCTCCCTTTTCAACTCACACTGGAGGATGTAGAAATGAAATATGAATACAGTATGGTTTTGCCTTGTCTTTCCTATGGGGTGTTTTGTTTTAAATGAAAGAAAAACTCTGAGATATAGTCCAGGATAATAAAGGCAATTTTCAGAACCTCAGCTTCTTGGTCGGTTGTGGTGGTTGTTTTTATTGTCATTAAAGTCAGCTGTCGGTGTGAACACATTGGCAATGGTGTAAATGTTTTGTTTGCTTTCTTTTCCGCATTAACAATATTCACGTAGAGCATAAATAGTGTTAAAGAGGTGTGAGGGCGCATTTATTTGGTGTGTGTTTGGTGGTGGGGCAACCATATATATTATGCAAAACAATAATGGGGGAAAAATTGAGTCTGTGGGTCTGTGATCCTGTGAGAATCACTGATGAATTTGCACAATATTACACCTCATACATCCAGACTGTTTAATAAAAAATAGTAATAAATAGTAATAATATTCTGACACACATATGGCATTGCCACCAAGCCTAAAACAAAACCCCTTTCTAGAGCTAATCAATTTATTTGATTACAGTGGAACCTCATTTGTTGAATGTAATCCGTTCAGGAAGGCCGTTCGACTTCCAAAACTTTAGACAACTGAGGTGCAATTGAAAAAATGGAGACATGCACCTCGGAAGCTGTTTGACTGCTGAGGCGTGTTTGAAAACCGAAGCATTCACTTCCAGTTTGTCTACATTTGAAAGCCGAAACGTTCGATTTCCAAAGTGTTCGACAACCAAGGTTACAATGTATATGCTTTATTTTTTGCTACAGTTTCAACAGTGATGTGACACAATGTCCCTGACCTGGAGTTATAGGGAAGGAAATACATGAGGGAGATCATGCACCATTTTGTCACCTTCTAACTTCTGGGAGGTGACTGTGGCATTTAGGGCACCCAGGGCTCCCAATCATTCAAGAGAAGCTTCCACAGATGGTAATAAAAAAAGACTTTCTGACTCACCAAATCACCTTCCACACACATTTAAAGGTAAAGGGACCCCTGACAATTAAGTCCAGTAGCGAACGACTCTGGGGTTGCGGCACTCATCTCGCTTTAAAAGCTGAGGGAGCCGGTGTTTGTCCGCTTCCACAGATAGTTTTTCCAGGTCTGGCGAAACCAGAGCAGCGCACAGAAACGCCGTTTACTTTCCCGCCAGAGAAAGTATTTATCTACTTGCACTATTTATCTACTTGCACTGCGTGCTTTCAAACTGCTAGGTGGGCAGGAGCTGGGACCAAACAACTGGAGCTCACCCCGTCACGGGGATTCAAACCGTGACCTTTCGATCAGCAAGCCCAAGCGGCACAGTGGTTTAACCCACAGTGCCACCCGCGTCCCACACACGTTGGCACAACCCTAATAATTCCCCAGATTCTTTCCTGAACTGCTGTGTCAATACCATTCCTACGCAATTTCTTTGATACTGTTTTGAAACTATTTCATTAGCAGATGGCCTTTGGCTATGCATTTGAGTTTATTTCCTCCTTGCTATGCTACGCTTTTTTAGCGGTACTGTCTAAACAGGAGTTGTCCTGTACTGTAAACCAACCACAATATTTATTTGCTGGTTTCTTTATTGAGCATTGTGTAACAATGAACCATTTTAATGTGCTTCACAGTTCGGAGTCTGTGGCCCTTGTCATTGTGTTCTACTTTGCCCGTTGGCGTGCACAGAGGTGCAAATTCAAACTCAGAATAGAAATTACTACTTGTTCGTAACTAGATTTGAGGCCAAGGTACCATATTTTCCCGTCTATAAGATGCCACCATGTATAAGACGCCCCCTATATTTGGGGACTCAGATTTAAGAAAATGGGGGGAGATGTATCCTTGTATAAGACGCCCCCTAATTTTTGACATTATTTTTTTGGGGGGGGAACTAGTCTTATACACGGAAAAATACAGTATGCACTTCATGCATTACCCTGTACCCTAATATTTTATACAAATTATACAAATTTGTAAATCTGTCTTTTATTTTTTGCAAGCACTGTTCTGTTCAAACTGTTATGTATGTTCTGCTATGAAGTTCTCTAATATTTCTTTCCAGGCACGTTGGTTACTTAATTCAAAACTGCTTAACTCAAGCTGTGCAGCCTCTTTTATATCTCAGCTCCATTCCAATGCACATGACATCATGACTCCCTAAGAGCGATTACTGAATTGTAAAATAAAAAAAAGAAAATGGTAATTTAGCATTTGAGCCAGCAGAAATATCTCATAAAGGAAAGGATAATCTGTCTTCTTCAGTGAGCAGTTGGATAAGGTTATTGGACATAGGGCACATGGCCATTGAAACAAAGGACAACCTAGCAATGTGCTCAGGTCAAAGGTATATCTTTCACATTTTGCTGCTCACTCCTGCATAATGTAACAGAATTAATTTGAAATATAGATATATATTTGGGAGCCCTTTAATTTTTTAAAAATTATTTGAATCTGTAACAATGAGGATTTTGATGGAAGAACTGGGTGAACTGCAAGGCCTAATGTTGAGGGAGATATGGTACTTTGTGTCAACTAAAAAGACGAGGGTCAAGTATTGGTAGGTAGAATAGCCATTACTCTGTATGAAGACCTGTCCAGTCAAAGTTTGGTTGAAAGACCAAGAACCAACAGAAGAGAGAGTTGAAGTTGCCCATCTGGACAACAGACTGAGCAGGCATACAGGTCAGTTTGTCTTCACCACTACAAGAGATGTATTGCATTTCTATTTAAAATATTGAGTTGTATCCACTGAAGTCATCCCGTTTGTGCAAGAACTTACCCTTGTGCCATGGAATTTCCCCTCCCTCTCTGTGTGCTCCAGCTCAATCTTCTCCAGTGGGTTGGGAAAACTCCCAAAACAGTTTGGGGAGGGTATGCAAGGGAAGGAGGCAGAGGGAAGGTTCTGCTGCACAAATGGAAGTCCTTGCTGGAACATGACAACTTCAGTGGATGCAGCCAATTGTAATTATTTCTCAGTTTGTCTCCATGTTGTTGTTGTTGCTTAGGCATAGGTAAAAAATACATTGTAAAATCACACACACACCGTATTTTTCGCTCCATAAGACACACTTTTCCCCTCTTAAAATCTAAGGGGAAATGTCTGTGCATCTTATGGAGCGAATGTGTGGTCCTTGGGGCTGGGGAGGGGGAACCCGGGCTTCCCCTGCCAGCCCCACAAGCTCGGGGAGCAGCGGGAAGGCTGCGTGCAGCCTTTCCACTGCTCCCCGACCTGCTCTTTGGGGCTGGCACCGCCAGCCCCAAAGAGCAGGTCGAAAGGAACCCGAAGCCTCCGGAGTGTGGCAGGAACTCCCACTGCGCTCCGGAGACTTTGGGTTGCCATCACTGAAGCCTGGAGAGCGAGAGGGGTCGGTGCGCACTGACCCCTCTTGCTCTCCAGGCTTCCAAGGTAGCCGCCTGAAGTCTCTAGAACGCAGCGGGAGCTCCCACCGCGCTCCAGAGGCTTCGGGTTGCCTTCACTGAAGGCGACTGAATGCACCTTGAATGCACTGAACGCACCTTCAGTGAAGGCGCTCCATTTCTCCTGCTGCTTCGCTGAAGGGGCGCTGCTCAGAGAGGGGGATAATTTTTTTTTCTTGTTCTCCCCCTCTAAAACAAGGTGCATCCTATGGAGCAAAAAATATGGTAATTCTTAAAAATCCACAAAGGAACCCTGAATAGCAGCAGCAAAATAATTTAACAGTGCAGCTAAGAGCAAGTAGCAGCATCATAGTCTATCAAAAAAAGCCTGGGGAAAGAAGTAAGATTTTGTCTGGTGCCTTGCAAATTTAGCACTTGTAAATTTTATGTAGATTTTGTCTCTTTTTGGGTGAAGTGTTTCCCTCTTTTTGGAGGACTGAGTATAATATGAATAGAGGCAGTGGTGATTGGAGTCTCATTTTCCGCCAGAGCGATTACAGATAGGAACATACTAGGGTTGCCATACGTCCGGAATTTCCCAGACATTGCTGGGATTTGGCTGTTGGAAACTGTGTCCGGGCGGAAATTGCTGAAATGTCCAGGAAAATCTGGACGTATGGTAACCCATGTCAGTAGTGTAGATTTTGGCAAATTTCCTTAACAATAGCTCAAAAACTTCTTCTTCTTCTTGAGATTCTGCAAAGAAAAAAGAGCTGAACAACCTTTGTGTTCGGATCTTCACCTTTTGAAATATGGCAGCCCTAACACAGACATGGAAGATCATCAAAGTTCATGAAGGCTCCCAGGTCTGACCGTTGATCGTGAGCTATCAAGAAACAGCCAATGAAATTTTCTGAAAAGAAGTCTCTCCTTTTCTGGATTGTGTCTGAACCCACCTGCCAGGTGTAGACAAATTGGTGCCCTCCAAATAGTGCTGCTATCGTCCCTGACCATTAGCCATGCCAGTGTTGCTGACAAAACTCAGAACCTCCTCTCTGAAGCATGTGTCCAAATGGAGCTCCCGTTGGCTCCAATGGAGGCTTCCCTCGCAGGCTTCCCTTGCAAGGCAAACGTCAGCTAAGAAGAAGGGCTTGGCCGAACCATGGTGAGGGTGGGAAAGCGAGAGCAAAACCTGCTGTCCCTACTCCACATATTTCCAAATGTGCTCTGGCTTCTCCTGGTCTGATATTTACTTAACAAAAAATCCACATGAATTGCAATTAATATGACTAGTTTTACTTTCAGGTCCCATCCACACCATGCTCTTATTTTTTTTTTTTTATAGAAATTTATTGGGTTTTACAGTAACAATACACATAATAAACAATGTAACATATATCTTGACATAATTTCACATTTTCTTTGGACTTCCTCACATCTCCCGCTCCCACTTTCATCGTTATAACATTTTGTCAGCAATTTATTATCTTATTTGCAATCTTGTATCCCTTCTATGTTTCATAATCTTCTACTTCTCAAAAAGAGTTATATTTTCTCAATCTCACTTATTTTCTTAAAATCATCTAAGTTTAGTGGTGCTCAGTTATATTAATCTAGCGTCCTGTTTAGCATTCACTCAAATTGCAATATTTTTGTAAATAGTTCTTAAATTTCTTCCAATCCTCCTCAGTCCTCTCTTCTCCCAGGTCTCGAATTCTGCCGGTCATCTCGGCCAGTCCCATGTAGTCTATCAGTTGCATCTGCCATTCTTCCAGTGTGGGTAGATCTTGAGTTTTCCAATGCTTTGCGAGTAGTATCCTTGCTGCTGTTGTTGCATACATAAAAAATGTCTGGTCCTTCTTTACCACCCCTTGGCCGACAATACCCAAAAGAAAGGCCTCTGGTTTCTTAGTGAAGGTATATTTAAATACCTTTTTCAGTTCATTATAAATCATTTCCCAGAACGCCTTCACTTTAGGGCAAGTCCACCAGAGGTGGAAGAATGTTCCTTCACACTCTTTACATTTCCAACACTTATTGTCAGTCAGGTGGTAAATTTTTGCAAGTTTGACTGGGGTCATATACCATCTGTATATCATTTTCATTACATTTTCTTTCAAAGCGTTACATGCAGTAAATTTCAATCCAGTACTCCACAACCTTTCCCAGTCCTCAAACATAATGTTATGCCCAATGTCCTACGCCCACCTTATCATAGCCGATTTAACCATTTCGTCTTGTGTGTTCCATTTTAACAGCAAGTTATACATCCTTGAAAGTACCTTACTCTTAGGTTCTAACAATTCTGTTTCTATTTTCGATTTCTCCACCTGGAACCCTAATTTCTTGTCATTTTTAAAAACTTCTTTAATCTGAGCGTAATGTAACCAATCTCGCACTTTATCCTTCATTTTCTCCAAACTCTGCAGTTTCCAATTGTCTCCATCTTTTTCTAGAATTTCCCAATATTTTGGCCATTTGGCCTCCATATTGGGTCTTTTTCGGGCCTTAGCTTCCAAAGGTGAAATCCACCTTGGGGTCTTATTTTCCAGCAAGTCTTTATATTTTGTCCAGACATTAAACAGTGATTTTCTGACAATATGGTTCTTAAAGGCCTTATTTGCTTTAACCTTGTCATACCACAAATATGCATGCCATCCGAAAGCATTGTTAAACCCTTCCAAATCCAACACATCAGTGTCTTCAAGAAGTAGCCAGTCTCTTAGCCAGCAAAACGCTGCGGCTTCATAATACAGCTTTAAGTCTGGCAGGGCAAAGCCCCCTCTTTGTTTTGCATCGGTTAATATCTTAAACTTAATTCTGGGCTTTTTGCCCTGCCAGACAAACTTAGAAATATCTCTCTGCCACTTCTGAAAGCACTCCGTCTTGTCCAAAACCTGAAGTGTTTGAAATAAAAACAGCATCCTTGGCAATACATTCATCTTGATAGCAGCAATTCGGCCTAACAGAGAAAGTTTCAATTTTGACCAACTATCTAAGTCTCTCTTAATTTCTACCCAACATTTTTCATAATTATCCTTAAATAGACTTAGATTTTTTGCTGTTATGTTTACCCCTAGGTATTTTACTTTTTTAACCACATTAAGTTCCGTCTCATTCTGAAACCGTTCTGACTCTGTATCAGTCAAATTTTTTCCCAAAACCTTAGTTTTCTGTTTATTTAATTTAAATCCAGCCACCCGACCAAAGTCATTAATCAGTTGTAATACTCTTTTCGTACTAGGCTCTGGCTTCTGCAAGGTCAAAACCAGGTCATCTGCAAAAGCTTTTAATTTGTTTTGTTTCTGTCCGACCTGAATTCCTTCCACCAACCGATCCCCTCTAATCATGTTCAATAGCACTTCCAGAACCGAAATGAATAACAAAGGGGAGATAGGGCAACCTTGTCGTGTCCCTTTTTCAATTTTGAACTCTTCTGTAACCACATTATTAACTATCAATTTAGCTTTCTGTTCTGAATATATCGCCTCAATCCCATTCTCAAAACCCCGTCCCACTCCCATCTCTTTTAAATTTCCCATCATAAATTTCCAGGAGATATTGTCAAAGGCCTTCTCCGCATCTATAAAAATTAAAACTGCTTTTGTATTTATATCTGTTTGCAAAAGTTCCAAAATGTCAATAATGTTCCTTGTATTAGCAAACAAATGTCTACCTGGGAGAAAGCCAGCCTGGTCCTTATGGATTACTTCATTCAAAACTTTTTTAAATCTACTTGCTAAAATGTCTGCAAATATTTTGTAATCCACATTTAGAAGGGAGATGGGACGGTAGTTCTTAAGTTGTGTCTTTTCAGCTTCCGACTTTGGTATTAATGTGATAAACGCTTCCTTCCACGACTCCGGTGCCCTGTTCCCCTCCATAATTTCATTGCTGACCTCCATCAACGGTTGTATCAAATAGTCTTTTAATGTCTTATAGTACTTGGAGGTCAGCCCATCTGGCCCTGGAGATTTGCCAAGTTGCATGTTCTGAATGGCTTGTTCAATCTCCTGTCGTGTTATTTTAGAATTCAGGATTGTCCTATTTTCTTGAGACAATTTGGATAGTCCATTTTTTGCCAAAAATTGTTTAATCTCAACTTCATCTTGCGGCCCTTGGGTGTATAGTTTTTTGAAGTATCTCTGGAAACACTTTCTGATGTCCACTGGATTCTGAATGTTTTTTCCTTCAATCTCTAAGTTTGTGACCGTATTTAATCTTTGTCTTCTCTTCAACTGCCACATCCACACCATGCTCTTAAATCACATTTAAAACATTTGGCTTTCCCCAAAGAATCACCCAGACATCTCAAGGAACAGGTTCATCCTTTTATGTTCCGTTCTTGTGTGGCGTCCACCATCATTTGCCATCTTGTTCTAAGACCATTGTCCTTCAGAAGGCACAAAATACGGCCTAATTGGGACTTTTATTCAGCTGGAACTCATGGGAACTCAGTTCTGGCCCCTCTCAGGTGGGTGCCATTGCCATGATAAGAGAACAAGGGAGGTGTTAATGGTGAGTTCCAGTGAGAATAGCACTGGGCCTAATCCTTTTACATTCACTGCCCTGAGTACCTCTGAAAGCTTGTTCTTACAGTTCCTTCTGTGAGCAGTTTAACTAAAGCCTTTCTTCTAATTTATTGTTGTTTTAAAGCTTTTCACTTGCTGGCTCAATGCCATTGGCTATTTTTGGTTTTCAGTTGCTGCTCTTGTCGTTTTCATTGTTACATTGTTTTAAAATTTAATCATATTATTTTAGTTAGCTGCCTTGAGTCATTTTGTGAGATGGGATAAAGATTCCTTCTGCCCCCATCACTTAATATTTCAGCCTTTTGTGTGTCCTGAATGACTATTTAGGAGCCTGATTCCAAGATACCCTGTATATTTCAAGGGCACTGTACTGTGAGGTCCTATGACTCATAAGCTATGGTGTTTGTGAGTGATGACTGCCTGTTTCACTGTTGCTTTTACCTTGTTAAGGACAGAGATAGGGAAATGTACAGAAAATGGCTCTGGGTCACTCTGAGTAGACTTGACCCAATCTGGGGCTGCTTGGACCCATTCCAGGAATATCCCAGATTGGCCTGAATTGGCCTCATTCAGTTCAGGATCTGGCATTTGGCCAGAGCCAGAGCACAGCAGATAGGGCTTAGAACAGTAATGGTCAAACTTGGCCCTCCAACTGTTTTGGGACTACAGCTCCCATCATTCCTAACCAACAGAACCAGTGGTCAGGGGTGATGGGAATTGTAGTCCCAAAACAGCTGGAGGGCCAGGTTTGGCCACCACTGGCTTAGAAGGACAGCCACTTGTGTCATCAGCTGAGTTGCCCAGCTGAGCAAATGTTGACAAGCTGGAATGTATGCAGAGGAGGGCAACCAAGATGATCAAGGGTCTGGAAACCAAGCCTTATGAGGAATGGTTAAAGTAGCTGGGTATGTTTAGCCTGGAAAAGAGGAGACTAAGAGGAGCTATGATAGCTATCTTCAAATGTCTCAAAGGCTGTCACATGGAAAATGGAACAAGCTTGCTTTCTCCTGCTCTGGAGGGTAGGACTCAAACCAATGGCTTCAAGTTACAAGAAAGGAGATTCTGACTAAATAGACAGAAAATATTTCTAACAGTAAGAGCTGTTCAACAGTGGAACAGTTTCCCTCGGGAGGTGGTGGACTCTTCTTCCTTGGAGGTTTTTTAGCAGAGGTTGGATGACCATCTGTCATGGGTGCTTTAGCTGAGATTCTTGCATTTCAGGGGGTTGGACTAGATGACCCTTGGGTCCCTTCCAACTCTATAATTCTATGATTCTATGAAATATTGTTCTTGAAGCTACCAGCATGAGTTTGACCAAACTGCGGGAGGCAGTGGAAGACAGGAGTGCCTGGCATGCTCTGGTCCATGGGGTCACAAAGAGTCGGACACGACTAAACAACTAAACAACAAACAACAACAAATGAAATATTGTTTACACTCAGAACTTGTGTTCAGATAAATAGGAGGGGGAGCGTGTGCACATGAGAGCTATTTAGGCATGCACAGGGGATCCTTTTAAAGTGCTGGGCATGTGCAGAATTCAGTGGCCAGGTTGCTCACCGGAGCAAGACGGTTTGAGCATATTACACTGATCCTGATCTGACTGCACTGGCTACCAGTTAGTTTCTGGGCTCAATTCAAAGTGCTGCTTTTGACCTATAAAGCCTTAAATGGCTCAGAACCGCATTACCTCAAGGACTGTCTCTTTCTATATGAACCAACCCGGACCCTGAGATCATCTTCTGAGGCCCTTCTTCGTGTGTCTCCTTCCTCAAGAGGTCTGGAGGGTGGCAACATGAGAACAGGGCCTTTTCTGCAGTGGCTCCCTGTCTGTGTAATGCTCTTCCCTGGGCAGTTTGCCTGGCACTTTCATTATACAGTGGTGCCTCGCAAGACGAAATTAATCCGTTCCGCGAGTGTCTTCGTCTAGCGGTTTTTTCGTCTTGCGAAGCAACGCTATTAGCGGATTAGCGGATTAGCGCTATTAGCGGTTTAGCAGCTATTAAAGGCTTATCGGCTTAGCGGATTAGCTACTAAAAGGCTTAGCGGCTTAGATAAAGGGGGGGGGGAGTGAAAAAAAATCTCAAGACTCGCAAGACATTTTCGTCTTGCGAAGCAAGCCCATAGGGAAATTCGTCCTGCGAAGCAACTCAAAAACGGAAAACCCTTTCGTCTAGCGGGTTTTCCGTCTTGCGAGGCATTCGTCTTGCGGGGCACCACTGTACACCTTTTTAACCAGGCCTTTGGTTGATTTGATTTACATCCTATGCCCTTTAAAAATGTGTTTATGGGAGGGGGGGAGGCTATTGGGTTGATGTTTTTATTATATATTTTGTGGTTTTATATTTTGATTTTGTTCTGTGAACTGCCCTAAGGCCCCTGGGTATAGGGCGGTATATAAATTCAATAAATAAAAAAAATGTGGTCTTTGAGGGCAGCAGTTCACATAGACGGTCTGGGTGGTTTCTGTGCATGTCCCTCCAACAGTATGAAGACTTTTGCAATGTGGTGAGCCAGCATACCCCCCTTCCCACCGGTGACTTACTGCATGCCAACAGCCGCCAAGGGATGCGGTTTATAAGGGCCGTTGCCGGCCTGAAGGCTCATTAAATTTATTAGCAACTGCAGTACATAATGATCAAAAACGCAGGTGTTATGTGCGCCCACAGGTTTTTCTGGAGACTGGCTGCAGCTATCGCTCTGTTTTATTGGAGGTCCATTTGGAAAGCGAATGTAGCGTTTGAACTCCTTCCGATTCCTAGTTATAACAACACTAAGCTTTTTGCGAGGATTTGTCTTACATTTTTACTGCGCAGAGCAAATGAGCCCGTACCTGCCCTTGGCATCTCATAAACTGACTGCATAAAACCTTAAATGGCAAGGTGGGGTGTTTAGAACCAAAGGAATGATACGTAGCGGCAGTAACTCTCTGAGTTTGGCTCTCCCAATATTTAAAACATTCTTTAAAATAATGTCTGCTTAATATCATTAGATGTGTGCCGCTGAATTCAAAGGGGTTAGATCTCTGCTTTACAGGCTTATATATTTCATCCAAAGATGAGTTCAGGCGGTCTTCTTCCCAAGTCAGTATGCATAGGATTCCAGGCTTTGGCTGTTCTCTACGCACTTAGTGGTTGCACAGTACTTCCCCTGCAACAGTCTCCTCATGATCAGGGTCCCCGAAGTGCTAGTGACCAATAATAATAATAATAATAATAATAATAATAATAATAATAATAATTTATTTATTTATTCCCCGCCCATCTGGCTGGGATTCCCCAGCCACTCTGGGCGGCTTCCAACAAAATATTAAAATAAAGTAATGTATCAAACATTAAAAGCTTCCCTAAACAGGGCTGCCTTCAGATGTCTTCTAAAAGTCTGGTAGTTGTTGTTCTCTTTGACATCTGGTGGGAGGGCGTTCCACTAGGCAGGTGCCACTACCTAGAAGGCCCTCTGCCTGGTTCCCTGTAACTTTGCTTCTCGCAGTGAGGGAACCACCAGAAGGCCCTTGGCACTGGACCTCAGTGTCTGGGCAGAACGATAGGGGTGGAGATGCTCCTTCAGGTATACTGAGCCGAGGCCATTTAGGGCTTTAAAGGTCAGCACCAACACTTTGAATTGTGCTCGAAAACATACTGGGAGCCAATGTAGATCTTTCAAGACTGGTGTTATGTGGTCTTGGCGGCCGCTCCCAGCCACCAGTCTATCTGCCGCATTCTGAATTAGTCGTAGTTTCCGGGTCACCTTCAAAGGTAGCCCCACATAGAGCACATTGCAGTAGTCCAAGCGGGAGATAACCAGAGCATGCACCACTCTGGTGAGGCAGTCTGCGGGGAGATAGAGTCTTAGCCTGCGTACCAGATCAAATGCAGAGGTATCTGAGTCCACAACAATCCTGATGCTATAATGACAATGTTAGGGGGTTGCATACCCTGCAACATGCTCAGGTCAAAAACCAGGCCGTGCGTCTTCTGGGCCATGCTCCTAGATGAATGACATGCGCTGCAATCCTGAGAGCACAGCCTCCAAAAACATGATGTCCCAATTTTATTGGGACATTTAAGGGACATGGGATTGTTGGAGGACCATGCTCACACGAAGCACATTCTTTACCGGTTCCACTGAGCTGTGTCTCCTCACAGAATCTCACATGCAGACTTCTGCAATGAAGAATGTTTAGGCACTGAGCAGTGGTGAGAAAGGAACATGTATGCATATAGCTCTCTCACTCTCTCTCGGATTGCTAGCAATGAATTATCACTCTGCAGATGAAGCTACAAATTCAGGAACATTCCACCAGGAGTATGCATAGGTGCCAACTCCCTAGCTCTTTGAGCACCCACAAAATTCCCCATGAAGGGGCCGGGCACCCACAAATTTCAGTGCTAGGGCCATGCACGCTGCATGGCACCCATGGCCCCAGGCACCCACAGTAGTGGGGCCAAGCTGGCACTCCTGGGAGCATCTCACAGTTGGGGCTTTGTGAATGTTCGTCTTTGTTTTTTGGCCTAACCACCCAAATGCAAGCTGCTTTGCATTGCCCTCTCTGGAGGTAACAGAGCAGACTATGTTCTCCAAGTTGCTATTCCAAATTAGAGCAACTGTGTCGGGAGGATCAGTGCCCCTTTGCCTCCTGTCTCCCCTCAGCCAGAAACTCCTGGCACCTCCTGAGAAAATAATGATTCCTTTTCTTTAGTCATGGGATGTCTGCAGAAGTGCATCCAAGAGCGTTCTATTCATATTGCACTAAATGCGCACAAAGGAGGTGTATGCGCATGTAGCCATCAACTAGAAAATGTGGCCCATGTGGTGCAGTATACATTATGCAAACGCTGGAATTCGTTTCATTGAACTCAAGATACAATTTCTACAATTTCCCATACTGGCAAGAATAAGCAAGTGGTTGTCTTGCTGTGTGGGCGTGCTTGTTGGTGTCCATTGTGATCTTTCCGCACGGCGATAGCTGTTGAATTATTTGTCAGCTCTTCCGAAGAACCACATGGCACTAATAAGAAGCATGCATTCCTTGATACGCAGGAGTTGCAACTGGATAATAAGAAAAGAGCACAATAATTATGGGGAAAGTGAGTCTTCGTGCTGAAGCTTCAGATATAACCGTCCCCCCGCTGGCCTTTCCTAGCAGCATGAACCTGTTGATGTGATTTAGTTTAACAAGCCATTTGGCTTTGGATAGGTTGAAGGCCAGTTTTCTGAGAATGAGACAGAGTCCTGCTTTCCATTGATCAGTTGGTTAATTAGGAGCTATTTAGCCTGCACATCGAGACTGCGAAATAATATAAGGGGGAAAGAAAAATGTTCAGACTCTAACCTTTAATTGTGATAACTCTTCTTTCTTCTCTACATGCCAACATCCTTGGCAGAGTGTCTGGGTTTTGAATTAGAAGTGTGATTCAAATAAATCTGGACAAATAGTAAATAACAGTACCCTACAGTTGGATCTGATATCTTGTTAAAGCTGTTGGCCACCAGCGGTCATAATTATTTAGAACTCAGGCTTCGGCAAAAGAAAGCCTGAATGTTTAAGGGACATGGTTTGAACTCAAGAGTCTATTCTTTATCGATCCATGGGCATGCAGATGAAGGGATTTAAGGCCTATAGTGATATTTATGAAAGTTGTGGTTTTGAGGTCTAGGTCCAATTGCCTTCCAAAAGGGGGAACATTTTCATATCTCACACGTAGAGACACACAAACCTGTTCTGGAATGCTGAAGGAAGTACCAGCAGCTACTACAGGCCGATGAGTCTAGAGGGGCTTACTGAAATGGCTTCCCAGAGAAGAGGAGAAGAAAAGGCCTGTCCACATTCATGGTAGCAGCAGCAGAATCAGAATCAGAAGAATCTTTATTTGCATCAGCCACTAGCCATAGCAATGAAATAAAATACAATGTACTGAAGATAGAGGTGAAAACTTAACAATACAAAATACATTCTGGAGGTTTATATCAGTAATCAAATAATAGATATTATTCTAATTGTCCCTGCTAAAAAGTTTGCAGTTTGGATTCCCCCCAATGCAGTGTTGTTCAAATATACTATTGTCCCCTGTGGGGAAATTTTTTTCATTTTGGGTTGTTTACTGTGTGATTTCATACCCCCCAACATTTTCGCCTGCAAAATCAGGACATCAGCAGGGTCATGCCAGAGCACTTTCTGGTCTGGCGATCTGGCAGGACCAGCGCTTCCCCGCCCCCTAGAAAAATAGGTGCTAGTACTCATCACGAGGTTGTCCCAGTAAGTGCCACACTTTTTAGCAACAAAAAAGAGGTGGCAGTACTACATACCCTTTAGTACGACCCTGGAAAAAAGCACTGGGCATGATCCTGCTGGTGAGTGTCAGAGCACCAGACCAGAAGATGCTCTGGCCATCGTCTGGCGTGACCCTGATGATGTGTGCCAGAGTGAGTGTCTTTTGGCACAAGGACTTGCGCCAGAGCACTAACTCAAAAAAACCAGGGCATTCGGAGATGCACACAGAAGCTCCTGCGATTCTGGGATGTCCTGCTTAAAACAGGACAGTTGCAGGGTATGTGGATTTCAGTTTGAAGTGTTTCCTGCTTCTTTGTAGTGTCTCTCTGTGTGTTTTAGAATTGTCTTTTCAAAGTAAATTAAGCAGCTAATGGCCCATCAAGATGCCCAGTACAGTTGGGTGTGTGTGGAGAAGAGAGTCTAAGTATTAACATGCATCAATCCTAAATGAGTTGGCTCAACAGTAAGACCCATTGAATTCAATTGAGCTTACTTCCAGACAATGCTTTTTTTCCTGGGGGTTAAAAGTATGGCAACTGTAACAACTTCATGGTGAGTAAAAAAGAGGTAAAGGACCCCTGACAGTTGAGTCTAGTCATGGACGACTCTGGGGTTGCGGCGCTCATCTCGCTTTACTGGCCGAGGGAGCTGGTGTTTGTCCGCAGACAGTTTTTCCGGGTCATGTGGCCAGCATGACTAAGCTGCTTCTGGCAAAACCAGAGCAGCGCACAGAAATGCCGTTTACCTTCCTGCCGGAGTGGTACCTATTTATCTACTTGCACTTTGACATGCTTTTGAACTGCTAGGTTAACAGGAGCAGGGACCGAGCAACGGGAGCTCACTCTGTTGTGGGGATTTCAACCGCCGACCTTCCGACCGGCAAGCCCTAGGCTCTGTGATTTAGACTACAGCACCACTCACGTCCCTTTTTTCATGGTGAGTACCATCACCTTTCCCCCCTAAATAAAATAAAATAAAAATAAAAGAGCACTGCTTCCGGGTATGTGGTTAGAACTGCAGCCTCAATCCTTTGCATGCATTAGCTCTAATGACAGATGTGCCTGACCTGGGAGTAAGTCTCATTGATTTTAATTGGATTTACTTCTGAGTAGACCTCTGTAGGATTGTCACATCTGACTAGAGAGCACACCGAGGCTTTCCCTACTCTGCAGGGAGAGGGATGTTGTGCAGCCATCCTTTAGAATAAACTTAAAAAATAAAACACCTTCCTCTTTTTTGAAGCTCTAGTTTTCTCTCGGAAAACACTGTGTGGCTCTGATGACTCCAGAGGCAGAAGGGGAAAGTTTCTGTTTGTTGTACCGTTTGACAGGTGCCGGTTGTAAAAACAGCATCATGGCATCCTATATTGATTCTGTCTCAAAGGCAGCAGCTGTGTGTTGCTTAGGTAAGAACGAAGATGATGGCATTATTCCTCTTAACAGCTTGTTCTCAAAGCTGCCTAGGTGACCTGAGAGGGAAGCAGAAGTTGTTAGGTTTTCTTCCCCTCACTGGCCCATTCATCATTTGTGGGGAATGATCCCACAGGTCAAATGCTAAACTTAATAGAAAGCTTATGTGACACACATATAGTTCTCTGGCCACTGCTGAAGTTATAAAGGTCCTGGAAAGTTTAAGCTTACGGACAAGGGATGGAGACTATTATTTGGGACAGATGTCTCAAATAAGTAGCAATTTTGTGGTCTCATCATGCACAAAGCCAGGCGAGGTCAGCTTACATTTTCCGCAGGTTTCTTCATTCTACAGTCATGGAATTCCAGAGAGAGAGGGGGGGGTCTTGCAGCAACTTAAAGATTAACACATTTCTTTATTAATTATGTTGCTTGTTTGTTTTAGTTTATGTTTGCTATAGACCATGGTTTTTGACGCCCTTTGTGGGACTGGGAGAATGGAAAGCAGGGAGACAAACAGCAGATGGAGTCAGAGCCTAGAGTAGACAGAGCCAAATAATGATGGTTTTGTCCCAATGATCCTCCCTGCTGAATTCTACAAAAGCAACATTGATGCCTCATTAGCACTGTGCATTTAAAGCAGTATTGTACCACTTTAAAGAGCCTAAAGAATCCTGGGAACTGCAGTTTTTTTAAAAGGTGCTGAGAGCTGTTAGGGGATCCTTATTTCTCTCACAAGAGCTACAATTCCCAGGCTGGTTTAAAAAACAACCCTTCTTCCTGGGGAACTCTGGGAAGTTATAGAGTTATGTCAGGGGACTAGGTGTCTTCAGACATCTCTCAGCATTGTTAATTAATGACAGGGTTATTTGGGGAGATAGACGTGACTGTTGCACAATACCAGGTGAGCCTCACATGCCTTGTAAAGCCCAGAGAATATAACAGGAAGACTGTCCAGGCCAGGCCTGCGTCTGTACAGTCAATTGTTGTTGTTTAGTCGTTTAGTCGTGTCCGACTCTTCGTGACCCCATGGACCAGAGCAGGCCAGGCACTCCTGTCTTCCACTGCCTCCCGCAGTTTGGTCAAACTCATGTTGGTAGCTTCAAGAACACTGTCCAACCATCTCGTCCTCTGTCGTCCCCTTCTCCTTGTGCCCTCAGTCTTTCCCAACATCAGGGTCTTTGCCAGGGAGTCTTCTCTTCTCATGACGTGGCCAAAGTATTGGAGCCTCAGTTTCTGTCCTTCCAGTGAGCACTCGGGGCTGATTTCCTTCACAATGGATAGGTTTGATCTTCTTGCAGTCCATGGGACTCTCAAGAGTCTCCTCCAGCACCATAATTCAAAAGCATCAAGTCTTCGGCGATCAGCTCTCACTTCTGGGAAAATCATGGCTTTAACTATACGGACCTTTGTTGGCAAGGTGATGTCTCTGCTTTTTAAGATGCTGTCAATTACAACATGCTTTACTTCCTAGAGGGGACAGAGACAGGTAGATAAGTAAGTTCCTGTTCCTCTTGTAGATGACTCAGCAGGTGAGTGGGACTCTATAAAAAGCTGGTCACACTGCCATTTTGTCCTTCTGTTTGATTTCAGCTCTGTTTGATTCAGTTCAGTTCAGTTAAGTCTCTGGCTATCAGCCAGCAGCACTTAGGCCCATCCTCACAAAGGATGTGAGCCACGTTATATCTTTGTAACCAGAAGTTTCAAGCTTGCCTTCTAGGATGTGTACTGTGAACAATTTGTGAGTAAACTTATTGTTATACTTTTAAAGACAGACTCGTGAGTCTTTATTGTATTTTAAGAGGGAGAAAAGAGGACACCAGGAGTAATCCACCTGGGCAAACCAGATTGGATTCATCATCTTGTAAAGATTCAAGCGAATCTAATCAACTAGCTTCTGTGAATATAGAGGGGATTTGCTCTGCTACACTCACTAGAGTAAGTGAAGGAAGGATAACACTTAACAAATATTTCTTTGCCTATTGTCCTAAACATCCCCACAGGTCCTGCCCAGGCCGTAGGGGGAAGAGCCAGACTCAGAAATTGAGCTAAATTAACAAGAGACCGACTCTGCAGATGAGAGCTGGCTGACAGAGTTGAGAAAGGGCAGTTTGACCCTCCTTCCCAGGGAAGACTCTGTTAGCTCTCAAGAAGAGGAAGAGTTAGAAGGCAGCCAGAATGTTGCTAGGCAATCAGCAGATAAGCAGAGGTCTGGTACTATGTCAAGTGGAAGTGGGAAGGACGGAACTTTGACTGGGGACTCAGCTATACAGCTGCAAATATAATGTTTTAAGTGCATTATACAAATGTGACACTAGATAGCGATGATGAGCTAATGGAAAATTCCATACATATTTTACATGTTTTTAAAAACATTTTCAGTGTTTTTTATATCTGTATAGATTCAGCCTTGATCAGTAGGAGGAATGAACAGAGACTATAGTTTCTTTGCACACTTGTGCATCTTCCATTATTATTGTTGCTTTGACAGCTTTAGAATGTTACCTCTTGGTCAACTTCCAACTTACAGGTCCATCCTACTTTCTCCAGTTCCATCTCAGCATCTGACGAAGTAGGCAGCCACCTATGAAATCTTGCACTATTCTAAAATAAAGGAGGGGCTTCTAAATTGTTAGTTTCAAGGTGCCATCATACACATTTATCCATCTTCAAAGTATTTCCAGTTCATCATTGGTTTGAGATACTATTAAGAATCTGCCCCCTAGCTTCTAAGATGGTTGGATGACATCTTGTACTCCCCCTTCTGGCAACTCCTGCAGTCAAACTGATGCCAAACATATTGCTCTACTTTCCTTTGGACCACATTGGTGAGGTCGAGAAGGGGGTCTTGTCATCTGGGCACCTCAGGACCTCCGTACACACTGCCTAGGCTTGCGTCCTGGGGAGATCACTTCAGTGCTGCTAACACAGTGGTTTGAGCTCCTGAGAGGAACGATGTAACAACAGCATAGCTTTCAGATTCCTTCCTTGCCAGCTAACCTTATAAGCCTGTACCACTGATGAACTATATAGGAAAATAAATGTGAAAGAATGACAGAATTTCTACTGTTATAAGGTCACCGTGATTTAGATACGAGCATGTGGCAGGAATGAAATAGACTTACAGAATGAACAAGATATGATCAGATGGGTTTTTGGAGGCTAAGAAGCCTACATCATAATGCAATGTTGGAAATAAGATAAATAAATGTGTGTTAACCTAAATGTCGCCATACATTCATTTTTCATGAATAGGTATGTATATGAAAGGGGGGTGGCAGGGGGAGAGAAAGTAGTGAAAATAATTGTCATTTTAGAATCCAGCACATTCTTGTTTAGGCAAGGAAGAGAAATCTAGGTTGGTCTGGATTTTAATGCTCAACTACTCGATTTGCATTTTCAAAAACAATATGGAAAACAAAATGAAGCTGCTCTTCAAAATTCACGCTTCCTCAGATTTTGCAATGTAGCTCACTAACCAACTAAGGTGTCCAAAAATGCATATAAACATTCATTATATCAGGGGAAATTGTTTGAAAAAATATTAGCAAGCTAGGAGTGGCCAGCCCACCTGCTTGCACTTCTCACTGATAAATTTTCATGTGTCTTTTTTTATTGTAATTTTTAAAAAAATCAACCCGATGTGGAAATGTTGAGATCTCAACATAAAATTGGAAAATTGAAAATGGAGCGAAACTGATACTGACCAATTTCTTCATTCCTGTTCCTGTTACACCAAGAGGCCTGGGATATAGGAATATCTGAAACAACTGGATAGCAGAATGTCTTAGCTATATTGGGAGTGTTCAGTTAGAGATCCTCCTCCAAGTCCTCTGGCTAATGAAGACATAGTATTTTGTGGCTTGTGGCATATTTTGTGGCTAGTGCCCACCTCCTATCACCTTAAACTCCTTCGGCTTGAGTTTTGCAACTTTTCAGACTGAGTTCATATGAAATGTTGTCGTTTTTATTCAGTCTTATGTCCCGAAAAGCTAACACCCTCCTCCCACAATCCCTCCACTCCTTACACACTAAATTTCCCCCTCTTTGTGTAACCTATCCACTGCTCCCCCCTTGCTGGAGTGAACGTTTCCCTTTTTATCCTTGCGAATTTGGGAAAGAGTAACACAAATGCAAAGGGACTGGGCCATGCAGGCATCCTAATGACCCAATGGCAGCAGCCGCAAGCAGTGGCATGGTGTGGGTTGTCAGCGCCCAGGGTCAGGCAGAAGGGAAACAGATGGAATACGCATGCACATTCAACTGCCTAACAGCGACCGCATCACCCAGGAGATTGCAGCCACAGAGGTAAGAAAAGAGGAGTTGTTATATGGAGAGGTCACTTTCTGGTTCACATGGAGAAGCCATTTTCAATGGAGCCCAGTGACAAAAATGCACAGCTTTATTGAGGTAGCACCAGATGTTGAAATTTTGCACCTCTAAGAATTTTGTACCCAGGGCACCCCACGCTACACCACTGGCCGCAAGTGTGTGAGTATGCAGCCCATATAAATGATCCATTGTCACTGTCAAACAGTTGGAATTTTTGTGTCAACTTGTGACACTTTTCAATGGTTCACACATTTAACAGCTGGCAATCATGTGAAGTCAAGGGACGTACATGCTGGTATGAACCAGCCTTAAGAGATTACTTCCATCACCCATGTTCCTTATGAAATTTCTTACCTTGCAGTCTTGAGTGTTCTTGTGAGGAGCAGAGACTATATTTTTGAGTGCCAATAGGAGAACTCAAGCTCATCTAGATGACTGCTAACATGTCCCAGCACTGCAGATGTGTTTTTCACAGAGGAACTCTCACTCATATGCTGTTGACTTGCCCCTCTGTCATCGTTGAAAGCCGTGAATTAACTTTGCCATTGTTTCACTGTTGATGTGTTTTTTTTTAACTCTAAACCTAATTTTGAGCTGCATCGCACCTACTCAGGAGATAACATCTTGTCAAAAGCCAGCTGTCCCAATATTCCTGTTTTCTAGTACTGGAAGTAGCTCCTTCACCATATAGAAAAAGCTGAAGCTTCTGGGATTGGCAGTCAGAAGATAAAGAGTATTTTTGCTAGCACTAAATTCAATGGTCTTTGATAGGTATAGTTAAGAGCTCTTTAGATCTTGATCTCCCCTGTCTTCCTAAAATGTCTAGGTGTCTCTGGTGGCTCACCTAAACTTTCCTTGTTTTCCTCCTCCCCTCTCTCCCTCCTCCTAGACTATCCCTCTATTTCCTTCTCTATTGAAGACCATCTCTTCTTCTCCTTGTGTTAGCTGGGTTTGGGAAGGAGGTTGGTGAAGTGTAGGTGGGTTCCCACAAGGCAAGACACAGTGATAACAGCAGGAACCTGTCTTGAACTAACAACTGGACAACAGCGGCAAAGCAACTGCTTATATAAATTTCTGAAGGCCTGGGCCACTCCCACTCCCAACGTGATTGGCTGTCTAAACTTCCAAGCTGTGAATCATGACTCAGAGTTTAAGGGCCAATGGCAGAGGCCCAAATCCTGAAATGTTCTGTGATTGGCTATCATGTATCGAATCAGAACACAGGGGCTAAGAATCCTTAGTCCAGACTCAAGCTCAGGAAAACACAGACCACTGAATACAGAACAGTTGGGGTATGCAAGGAAGGTGGGTACTGCAGTTTAGCTTGCAACCCTCCCAACCAGACAGCTTGAAGGCAGGGGACCTATAGTCTCAACCAGCCTTCACCATGCACCATATTGCCTGAGGCTAATGGGCTTAGAAGCCCACATCTCAAAGGCCACTGGTTGCCCACCCCTGCTATAGCAGCTGGGGGTTCGTTGCATTCTACTATGGACCCAAACAGATCTAATAAACTCTAAGTTAAGAAGAATAACAAAACCGTGCTTGGAAGTCACTCTCTCTGAGTTTTATTGGGACTTGCTTCCCGTTCATTTATTTCATTTATATCCTGCCTTTCCGTCGAGGCAGTCCTTCCAATAACCTTTTGTCCTCATAACCACCCTGTGAGGTAGGTCAGGCTGTTAGATAAGGTGACTGGTCCAAGGCCACTTCAGTGTGCATCAAAGCTGGGTAGGAGATTTGAACCCAGGTCCCGCCACTCCAGTCCTAGTCCAGTGCTTTAACCATTGCACCATATTGACTCTTCCTAGTAGATAGACCTTAGTAGACAACAGCCTTAGTAGCATTTCATTTAACAAATGGATCAAACATTTACATTTTTTATATAGCCAAGGCTTTTCAATTTCTTAGCCTGGATCTCCAGCATTGAACAAAAAAACAAACCCACAGCAAACATTTACCTGCTTCCTCTTTCGCAAGATCTTTAAATATGCCTGACTTGCTTATATAAATGTCTGAGTGACCTAAAATCTCACCTAAAAGGGAACTTTAGAAGTAGTTGTTTGAGGTTTTGCTTTCTTTTCTGCACGTGCTATGCTCTGTTCTATTCTCTCTCGTCGTTTTTTTTTTAAAGGAAGTCTGTTTAAAGTACCAAAAATACCAAAGGCAATAAAATAAAAATAATAATTCTCCACTGGGTGTAAACTGACTCCAACTCTACAGACATCAATAGAGCTAACTAGCCGTGGATCAGACTTTGAGTGTCTGTCTCTTTCATTATCTCTAAGTAAAGCAGATGAAAAAACAGAGCTGAACTCCAAGGCATAAGCAAATACCGGAGAGATCCAAAGACCGGCTGCTTGCAGGGGTTTTTATCAAGTCACATTCACCTTGCAGTCTCTCAGTATGGGAGAGCTGCATGTGGCTGAGAGCACACAAAGAAGGGCATTTGCCAGCCAAGGCAGAGAAATATTCCTTGGCACCACCACAGGGCCTGCCACCTTGCAAAGGTGCAAAGGATGCCAGTCCACACATAAAATGTTCAACCCCCCCATTCTATTACATGCAGAAGCAATATTGTGCAATCAGCTGCCGACACATGCGCTCTCTGCTTGTGTGTAGGGAGAGCGGTCTATAAGTCACTTTCCATTTTTCTCCTCCCCCAATCTCCACTTCACTTTGTCACATTTCCAAACCCACTGCAGTGCTTCTTTAAACCATCGCAAAAATCCGCCAGCATTTTAGTGTGACTCTTAATCATGGGTTCAAGCTCCACACTGGGCAAAAGATTCCTGCATCACAGGGGGTTGGACTAGATGATCCTTGTGGTCCCTTCCAACTCTATGGTTCTATATCTCCTAACATACCCATTTTCCTGTGCAATTTACCTAATACCCAGTTAAGTCATTTGCCGTAATATTGTTGCACGCCACCCCAAACTCTTAAATCAGCCTTTCTCAACCTTGGGTCCCCAGATGTTTTTTGCCTACAACTCCCATCATCCTTGACCACTGGTCCTGTGAGCTAGGGATCATGGGAGTTGTAGGCCAAAAACATCTGGGGACCCAAGGTTGAGAACCACTGTCTTAAATGGTGCGAGATTGCAGATGTTCCAGGTGCTTACCCGGGGTTCATGTTTCCTTTGGGAATGAGGCACAGCAGAGACAGTGGCGCTGTCTATGATAGATAGATGGTTTGTTTGCACAGTATACAACCTGAACCTACCATGGAAGGGTTCAAACCACTACATTCCGCTTGGGTCCCATTTTCCCCATTCCCCAACTGTCAGCCCGCATTGTGCTTGATCACACCACAGCCAAATGAAATCCTCAAAACTTCCTCAAAACTCATCTCTGCCTCTTGACCTCCATCCTCCCACTGACCTGCTTTGGCTTCTGCCTCCGATTCTGGACTTCTCTCTGCCACAGACTCACTAAGCCCTGTAACCTCTTCAGCTTCTGACACTTCCTCTTCCCCATCTTCTCCCTCTGACCATTCATCGTTGTCCTACCACCAGTCACCAAACTCTGAGCTTTCTTCCCTTTGGTGGTTCCCCAGCTAGTTCCTCCCAAGCTGTCCAGGACAGGTGAGCCAGGAGTGGGAGCACTGACCATTTAAATAATCAGAAACAGACACCTCTCAAGGATCCAGCTTTGCACTTCTTCATTGGGCTGGGGATGTGAAAGAACTCCAGTAGCCTCCACTTCAAGCAAACCGTGACGCTGCAGGTCCTGCAGCTACCTGTGGCATTTGGCAGCCACATATCTCCATGGAGTATGCAGTATGAAAGCCGCCAAAGAGAACATGAATTGTGACAAATGAAAAGCTTTCTTTCCCCCCAGCCGACATTGCCAATTCCTGCAGAACAGCGCTGATATGGTTAGATCTATCATTATATAAAAATAAAGCCACCCATCTTCTACAGAGGACAAATGTGTGTTTGCTGTAAGAACAAGGTGCTCATTCGGGCCCTGTGTGAAGTGCCTCTTACTTGTTTGAGCAATACCTTGCCTCCCATATTTCCACCGGCTTTGAACCTTGTTCGGCATCCTTATCTGTTTAATATAGTTCTGTTGAGGCTAAATCATAATGCTCACGCGAGGCCAGGAGGTTGACAAACTGCGCCACCTCCAGAGCAGCTGTGGGCAATTTGCCAGAGGCAGAAGCCTTGGTGGGGCCGGGGGGTGGGGAGGAAAGGTAAGTAGAGAAAGTTGTAATCTAATCTGTATTCTTTTAATCAGAGGTAGAGTTTTGACCCAGTTGTGGAATGTGAAGGGCGCCCGTGTGCTAACACAACTTGGGGGAAGTGAACTCTTACATAACAATGAGCAACAGGACTCATTGAAGTGGGGCCACGCCGTGCATCATTCAAATGAGCAGCTGCGTGGAGCGCTGGCAATTAAGAGATACAGCAGCCGTGCATTCAGGAAGGCACTTCATCTTGGCAACAGAGGAGTGCTATTGTTAAGAGAGGAATATGGGCTCTTATATTAGGAGACAATTGGGTTGCCAAGAGCCCATGGAAACAAGGGCTCTGTCTACAGGCTAATTTTCTGGCCATGCTACAATTCATCTGACACCAGCGTGCGGCGTGTATTTGACGTTTTCAGCAAGGCCTGAACTCGTTCCCATGTTTGAACTGTGCCCTAGTTGCACGGTCTTATGCATGTTTATATGGAAGCAGGACCAGGGCTCCCCCCCAGCTGGAACTTGCTGGAACTGAGTTCCGTCCCCTCTCAGGTGGGTGCCATTGCCATTCTAAGAAAAGGAGGGAGGTGGTCATTGTGAGTTCTGGCACCCCTTTTCCTAGAAAAACAGCACTGAGCAGGACCCATGTTCCAAAACCATGCCTGATCTTTGTCTAATCTTTGGTGGCGATCTTCCAGCCCATGGGCCTACTTAGGTATGGGTCCCAAATTTGGCCCGCAAGGCTGTTCCCCACAAACCATACCCACCTGTCCCGCAGTTGATGTCCTATGTGATGTGGATACTTGGAGCGAGTTGCAGGAATAACAGTCGCAACAGAATGTGACTCACAGTCAGCCAATCACATGAGAGCTGCTGTCAAGGGAAAAACTCCATGTTAAAAAATGCACAGTGATTTAATGTAAGTAAACATTCTCATTTCAGGAAATTAAGCCATTATCCTTAACAAGCCACTGCTAGTCAACATAGATAACAGCTGAGGGGGAAAGCCATCTGTCTGACTTAGAATATGGCAGCATGCTAGGTTCCTCTTGTGTTACTGAAAAGTACACCTCTCGCTTGTACGAAGCAAGAGATATAAGGGCTTGTGCTGAGCTATACTTGGTAGAATGATCCTTACATAGCAAGACTCCATTGCATAGGAACTGAAGGTTGGGGAAACACCTGGCCCTGCCGTGTTGATGAACCAGTTCTGGTGCTGGGGCATTGGGTCACCAAGCCTTTATTGGATTTATCTTCAAGCCAGAATCATAAACTAAATATTGTTTGCTTGGATAGTTCCATCACTGGAGGCTTCTCTAACATAAGGCAGTAGGTGTAACACCCCCCCCCCCATATTGCAACATCCCTAAACGCTTCTGTGATGGGATTTTCATTTGTCTATTCCTTGAACTGCATAAATACCATGGCTAACTTATGAATGCATAAATTGATCGAGGTCTTTTGCTGTCCTGACTCCTCAAATGATTTATCCTTCATTAAAAGCCTCGATGGCACAGAAGAGAAATTCGCCCTCGTCGCAAGGATATTATCCTTGCAAATGAACAATATGTACAGAGATATAATGAAGGAGCAGGTCTCTGCCAATAAAAGGAACCTTAAGCACCCTTCTCCCCACTGATCTCCTGTTTTGCACAGCCGGGGGTGTTGGTGGAATCTTCTTCGGAACAAACAACAAGAAAGGTTGAAACGGTTGCAGAAAGACAACAGTGGCTCCCTAGGAAAACACAATCGCTTTTATTTGCGGTGTATGTTTCACAGGAAGCTGTCTTTAGAGACGCGTAAAAGCAGTTAATCTTTTAAATTTGTTTCAGTCAGCCACCATTTTTGAAGTGGTTTCAAGCAAGGACACTGCCTTATCTCCAGAGGCAAGGGGATTTTATTTTTGATTTTATTTATTTTACAATGCCTATTGAGAAGGGTGTGCAGATAGAACTACTGTAATTGTTTGTAAAGGCAGTTTCCCTTGCATAAGATGTTTACTCAAAAATGTGTTGGGAATAAAATATGTTCTCTCTCTGCGGATGGTGGCTGCGTTATACATGCAGTCAATGCACATGCAGAGGCAGTTGGCAGGCTCTGACCCCCTGCCTCATATGTTAGCTCATGGACACGTCTGCAACATGGCTACGGTTATATGCTGTTAAAGGCATGCCAGTGAATATGTGTGTGGCACAGCCATGGATGTGGCCAGGATTTATGTTGGGCGGGGAGGCAGGACCGAGCTACCTGCAACACGATTGGTCAGTTCACAGAAGCCACACCTATCACTCAGTTGGGTTGCCAGCTGTGTCGCTGGAATGCATCACAACGCCATCCAAATGACCTCAGTGAGCGTTTCAATTTCAAATATTCCGACTGTTTCTACTTCTTTTCATTTATTTACTTGACTGGGGGGAAGCTGCCCCCGGGTTACGCCAATGGGCAGAGCTAGCCCCTCTCCCCACAGACACATACACATGTTGAGGCCCTCCTTCGTGTGCCTCCTCCTTGAGATGTCCGGAGGGTGGCAACATGAGAACAGGGCCTTCTCTGTGGTGGCTGTGGAATGCTCTCCCAGGGAAGTTTGCCTGGCGCCTTCATTGTACACCTTTAGGCACCAGACAAAAACGTTCCTTTTTAACCAGGCCTTTGGTTGATCTGATTTACATCCTATGCCCTTCTAAAATGTTTTTTTTTGGGGGGGGGACCAATTGGGTTGTTGTTTTTATTCTTATTGTGTATTTTGTGGTTTTGTATCTTGATTTTATTCTGTGAACCACCGTGAGACCCCTGGGTATAGGGCAGTATATAAATTCTAATAATAATAGTAATAGTAATAGTAATAATGAGGGCACAAGGAGAAGGGGATGACAGAGGATGAGATGGTTGGACAGTGTTCTCGAAGCTACAAACTTGAGTCTGACCAAACTGCGGGAGGCAGTGGAAGACAGGAGTGCCTGGTGTGCTCTGGTCCATGGGGTCACGAAGAGTCGGACACAACTAAATGACTAATCAACAACAACAACAACAACAACAACAACTAATAATAATAATAATAATAATAATAATAATAATAATAATAATAGACTACATGGAAGAAACAAAACAATATCTGGAAATGGGGTAAAATATCTGTAAAAGGCGGCTTTCATTCGAAGTTTGACTAACAGCCTAGTAAAGTAGATGCCAAATGAGTGTTGCTGGGAGAATATTCCAGAACTGGTACTCCAGTCTAATCTTTACCATTCCAGCTCATGTGAGAGCGTGGTGCCCTAAAACCATAGCTGTCAACTTTCAGATTTGAAAATAAGGGATCAGCAGCCTTGAAAATAAGGGACCAGCAGCCTCACCTGTCCCGGGGGCAGTCTATGGGATATCTAACAATCCGGGATAACAGCGGGAAGCAGCGGGAAACAGCAATGGAATAAGGGAATTTCCTGCAAAAAAAAGGGAAGGTTGACAGCTATGCCTAAAACATCTCTTCTTGGGACCATGGTCTCAACCCTCAAAAACGGGACATAAATCGGGACAGTTGAGGGGCACGTTCTACTTGCCAGCCACATGGCCTCTGAAATGAAGAGCCTCCCTTGTGGGTCCTACATTTTGCATCTTAGACAGAAAGGTTCATAATGAAGCAAAGGGTCTTTTGGATAAAAAACACAATGGGGGATTTGCCATTGCTGTTCCTCCCGCTCCCTCCTTTCCCAAGTCACACCGACCACCTCCTTTCCACCCTTTTAGGTGAGCCCACACTGATGTTTTACTTGCTTTGGCAGATGGGGCAACAGAGTGGGCAGCTGGACTGAGGGGAGAACAGGGGCAGGAGACCCAAATGTTGCATGGTGGTTGTTAAAAGTAAAGGAGGAAGCTCTGGGTTACAACCTGGCACAACCCTGGAATACATATAATTCTGCTTCTGAGACTTATTACTGATTTAGACACATATGCCACGCAGCCTGCTGCCCAAGACCTACAAAAGAGCTCATTATTATTTTATCAAAGAGGCTCTGAATGCCCGAGTGCTTAAAAATATAAAGATCTGTGTAAATTGGAGATCAAAGAAATGATGAACAGTTTGCGTGCTCTATGCTAATAATCTCGGAATTCATACATTCTGTAGTTTTGCTCCTCAATTTCCCTGCTAATTATTTGTTTTGTTTTGTTTTGTTTTGAATCCCCCTCCCCCCAATGTAAATTTAATTCTAAAACACCATTTCATGCTTCATTATCCCTGAATGAGAGTTGCCTGTGGTCTTTTGATTCATCTGTGAATCATGTGTTGTGTAGCTAAGTGCAATATTCGCTAATCTAAACAGCTAGGTCATGTAGATTGTGATTTTTCAGTATATCATCAGAAATGAGCTGCACAAGTTCAGGAAGAACAAATGTATCAGGGGCTGCATTGAGAATACTCTAAGTAAATACATCTTTACAAAGAAGGATGGGGAGGTATAGTGGAGGGGAAACTTTTTTTTTTTCCTTTTTAGGACATTTTTTTGGGGACTTTTTTTTTTCCTTTTTAGGACATAAGATATGTCATCTGCCAGAGCATAGGGGTAGCCAATGGGCAATCCTTGCTCTGACAAGTGATTTAGGTGATAATGAGGCTTTCAAGTTTCTTTGTGACAGATCAGAAGAGAGGAATCGCCTCTTTTGTACAAGTTTCTTTCATTTTTTAAATATATCTTTGCTTTTTGAAATATATTTCATCTCTGTACCTTATACCTGACCATGCTCAATTTCTTTCTCTCTCTCTCTCTCTCTCTCTCTCTCTCTCTCTCTCTCTTTCTCTTTCTCTTTCTCTTCCTTCCTTCCACTCTCACTATTCTTGGAATACGTTGCTAGTCTTCTCATATATTTAATGAACATAAAGTTGAAATAGCACATTTAAAGAGAGAGACAGACGGGAAGGAAGGAAGGAAGGAAGAGAATGAGGAAAATCAGCAGAAGCTAGGTCCTTTTCCCGTTTTCTTTGATGGGGCTCCTACTTCATACTTGCAGCTTAAATGGCAACACTTCTTTGCAGGATTGTTTGCATTTCTAATTAAAAGCTAAAGCCAGTTAAAAGTTGCTGACAATATTTTGCTAGAGTTCAGTTTGCCTGACAGTTTGAACGTACCCAATCAGAAGTGAGCACCAGTTTCTGATGGAGTTTTTTTGCAAGGAGACTAGGTCTAGTATTGCTGTCATGCTGATCCTAATAAACCGAGTGCAAGGCTGTGCATGCCCTGCTCCTGTTGAGTATGCGTAATAATGGATTGAGGCAGCCGCCTGGATTTTTGAACTTTCCTTGGGGTGTGTGACTATGCCCTTTCCGGGGATGTACCTGTGGCCACCTGTACCTCAAAGTTTACATCACTGGAACTAATGTGTAGAGATTTCACAGGTTTCCATAAGGAGAGCACAAAGCGTTCAGGTTTACTCAGATGTAAGAGAATGCTTTCTCTCCAGCAGGAATAATGCATATAGTGTCAGTCTCCCATCAAGGGTGTGTGAGCAGGGAGAGGCAGGACACGGTTCGAGGTCATCAGAGCAGGACTCTGAAATAAGACGCATCCATTTTGACATTGAGGCATGCCATTTAAAGAGGGCATGGGGACCATCAGAAGGCTCAGAAAATGGCGACCAAAACAATCAAGAGTGTAGGGCAGGGGTAGGCAACCTAAGGTCTGTGAGCCTGATGCGGCCTAATCGCCTTCTCAATCTGGCCCGCGGATGGTCCGGGAATCAGCGTGTTTTTCCATGAGTAGAATGTGTCCTTTTATTTAAAATGCATCTCTGGGTTATTTGTGGGGCATAGGAATTCGTTCACCTCCCCCCAAAAAATATAGTCCAGCCCACCACATGGTCTGAGGTATGGTGGACTGGCCCACAGCTGAAAAAGGTTGCTGACCCCTGGTGTAGGGCATCTCCCCCTGTGTGGAAAGCATTTGGGACTTGTTAGATTAGAGAAGAGGCAAATATATTGCCCACTATACATTGGACCCAGGAGGCAATTTTTCATCCTACTGTGCATATAGGAAAGATGTCTCTCCCCAGCAGAGAAGGTCCTATGACTTCCTAGCAATATAAACACTTCAGTGACTCATAAAGTCGCCAGAAAGATCAGAAAGACGACCCTGGACAATATACGTAGCAGTGAAATGTAAGGGAGTCACAGAGATCTAAATAGAGATTATTATTCGTTGCGTGACAACACTTTTGCTTGTATTTTTTTTTAATTCAGATTTCTCATGGCCAATGGCTAGCACAATAAAGTTATTTAGATATAAAATTATGCATGGCCTCACTTGTAGAAATTGGAAATGTTAAAATGTTATACTTGCAGGAATTGGTAAGTGGATACCTGACGGTTAAGGTATCCACTAATAACTAATAAGTTTTTTTAAAAATTATTGCCACAATGTAAATTAGAAATAGCTGGAAAAACAGTGCAGCAACAAGAGGAGACTCTGAGCACATTGAGGATGGACTGCGGGGAACCCGTTTTTGGAAAAAAATATTACATTTGCTTTGTGGTTGATTAAAATTTGGAAAATCAATAAAAACATTTTGGTGAAAGAAAGAAAGATACTATGCATGGCATGGAGAAAATGAATAGAGAAAACTTTTTCTCCCTCTCTCCTAACACCAGAACTCGTGGACATGCAATGAAGCTGATGTTTGGGAGATCCAGGACAGACCAAAGAAAGCACTGCTTCATGCAGCTCATAGTTAAACGATGGAATTCAATCCCGCAGGAGGGACTGTTGACCACCAACTATCAGGGACTGGGTAGAGGAGAAATGGTGGAGACCGTCTCCCCAGCCTGAACCTTCCAGAGAAGAGGGAGACAGTTCATAATTACAACAGGGGTTTGAGGGAGGTCACAGCTCAGAGGTAGATGAAGGGCAGAGTTGGGAAATAATGGGAGAGGAGAAGGAGGCAGAGCCAGAGCAGCTGGCTGACACGTTGTCACTAGAAAGCATTCCAGACCCCCCTTCTCCCAGAACCCGGCGAGCATTGAAAGTCAGCGAGCAAAGGGCTCAGAGACAAATAATAATAATAATATTTTTTTATTTATACCCCGCCCTTCCTGGTTCAGAAAACCGGGCTCAGGGCGGCTAACAACAAATTTAAAACACTTAATTGATGCAACAAAAAACAGCATAAATTACAGTATAAAACGTGAATAACAATAAATTCAGAATTCAAAAATCAATTTATGGGGAAAATCCATCCAATAAATATTAGATGATCATCAGTGCTAGCTGGCTAAGTTAGTCCTATTTGGGCCAGCGAGGAGACCAGGGGAGAATTAGCTGTGGGATCCCAGAGAGGGTAATCTTCATAAAAAGGAGAGGGGGAGGGGAGGAAGGGGAATAAATGATCAGGCTAAGTTCAAATTGAAAGCCAGGTGGAATAGCTCTGTCTTACAGGCCCTGCGGAAGGAGGTTAAATCCTGCAGGGTCCTGGTCTCATGGGACAGAGTAAGGTGTTTGGTGCTGTTGATGGTTGAGGAGAGAAGAGAGGGGTGGAGATTACTCAGAGCCATTACTCTAAGAGGCAGCATTTCTAAGCATCTCTCAGTTAATATTGAATAAAAGACATTGGCAAGACTATCCTTGTCTATTTATCCCTAGCAGCCTGCTGTGAGGGGATTGGATTCCCTGACGCCTGACACCAACTTGGATGGCTTTGAAAGAAGATTGAGCAGCCCCATGGAGGAGAAGGCTATCAATGATGACGTTCTACCTCCGTGGTTAGAGACAATATGCTTCTGAATACCAGCTTCTGTGAACTGCAGGAGAGGAGAGTGCTCTTTGGGGGCTTCCTGTGGGCATCTGAAAACAGGATGCCAAACGAGCTGGGCCACTGGCCCAATCCTGCAGGCTTAGTCTTATGTTCTTAGAAGACCCACAGGCGAACCTCTCCCAAGACTCTACTCCAGCCATATCTACGCTTTCAAGAAAACGAGGTAAATGGAAGTACAGTGGTACCTCGGGTTAAGTACTTAATTCGTTCCGGAGGTTCCTACTTAACCTGAAACTGTTCTTAACCTGAAGCACCACTTTAGCTAATGGGGCCTCCTGCTGCTGCCGCACCACCAGAGCACGATTTCTGTTCTCATCCTGAAGCAAAGTTCTTAACCTGAAGCACTATTTCTGGGTTAGCGGAGTCTGTAACCTGAAGCGTATGTAACCTGAAGCGTATGTAACCTGAAGCGTATGTAACCCGAGGTACCACTGTAGATAGTGTCGCGCAGCGTAAATTAATAATGCAGAGTTTTAAAGAACAAAGCTTTACTGAGTTAAAATAAACTCCTTCATAAACAACATGGTTCCAAACAGTTTGACTGAGATTACATACTGACTCTGTTCACAACTGAAACAGACTGACTCTCACTGAAATCTTACAGAGAGCACAAAAGAGAAACTGGCTGCTAAATCACATGTCAGAGTGACTCAACAGTTAGCAGTTCGGCCTGAATAACTTTAGTAGCCCCAAATGATTGTGCAGTCCCAGCACTTCCCAGCCTGCTTTGCTGCTTCTGCTCTCATGTGCTTCTGCTCTCATCTGCTCTCTTTGTCACATGACAGACAGATATCATTCTACATGTCAAATGCCAGACTATGAAACACCATTAAGAATTTGAGTGCCAACCAGCTTGCGGAGGTGGATGGGGTGCTGTGCCAGCAGCTGCACCCCTTCATTGCAGCCCATTTGACGGGGTTGCTGCTCACCTTGTTGCATGCAATGGATGCATGGAAGCAACATTTTGGAGGACAGAGCGACGTGCAACAGAGCTGACATTTGCAAACGGGTACAAAAGGAATTCCTGTAAAGCCTGGAACTGTGCAGTAAAAAGCAGCCATGCAAATAGGAAGAGTGTCTCCTTTTAATCTCCATCTGTATCTATATAGACACAAGATATGAAATGCTGTGGTGCAAATGCACTTTCGCTTAATCATGCAGTAGCAAAGACCCTTCCCTGGTGACTCATGCTCACTGTGATCTCAGAGGTGGGTAAAAACGAAGGCCAACTGCCTGAAGAAGGGATTGGTAAAGCCCCAGTTATGCTGTGAATTTGCAGAGGAAAAGTGGGAGAATATAAGTGACAGTTTTAAATTGTCCACTCCTAGCAAAGTGCTTGGTCATGCTTCAGTAGGAGGCCCCTGTGATCTTAGCTGCCTCCTTTACGAATTCTTGCAGTAAATATTCAACTGTGAGTGTTCCATTTTCCAAATGCCGATTTTATATAAGCACTAGACTGAAGAGTTCTTGTTGGTGCTGCTGAAAGGCACCTGTTTCTCAGGTAGTAGGGGGGGAAAGAGAAGCTGATGAAATGACAATGAAATCCTAAAGAGGAGAAGAAGGTTCTGGGCCAGAGAGGAGGAAGTGCAAGCTATTTCCAAAGCTTGCCCTTGGATAGGTAGTCCTTTTCTTTCCCTTCTGCTTTCCATCTCCGTCTATCCCTCTCCTCACAATTTGCCCAGTGTTTCCTAGACTGGAAAAATTGGTTTCTTCTCATATGCGCCTTTTACCTGCTGCCATGTTTTTACTAGTTGCCCTTTGTTGGAACTGCAGCAGCAAGGACAATTCAATTTGCAATTTAAGGGTTAAGTCAACTAGACAAGAGGGGGGCAGGTGGAGGTGGTGCATAGCAACTCAGCTGAGTGGCATGGTGCTTATTGAAGTAGCATGCGCTCTGATTGGTTAGGTAGTTCTGAGAAACTTTTTCCTGTATGTTTGGTTGACTGTTTCTTGGCTATGTACAAGGTCTGACCTAAGAAAGGCAAAACTTCTGTTGCTTTCTCCTCTAATTACACACGGTTTTTGTTCAGATTGTCTTAGTAGGGTATTATCAGGACATTTTCATCTCTGTGTATTTATGTGACCCATATCAATTTGTCTCTGAAGGAGGTTCTCGGTGTTTCCTAGGGGATCCTTGTGTGCGACAAGAGATTATTCCGGAATGCATCGCCAGAACAGGACTATTTCATTGAGTGATTTATATCCTGCTATCTCAAAGAAGCTCACAAAATCAAAATCAAGCAGCATATAACAAAACCTCATCAGTTTCTCTATCCCTGGGCTATGGTGTGCTGGTGAGGATCACAAGCTGTGCAGATGCCCTGCTTGTGGACTGGATTTCTGTCCTTATATAAATCAATCAGAGGCTTTGTGGAAAAGCCAGGTTTTGCCCTGATTCCATAAGGCCAGCACCATTTCTGCTCCTACAAGTTCTTAGATGTTGAGCAGAAGGTGTATGGGGGCAAATCAATAAGGTGATTCTCACAATCAAGGGCTTTAAAGCTCAGAAACATCCCCTTAAATCAAGCCTGGAAGCAAGGAGGCAGCCAATGAAGATCCAACAAAATTATGAATGACATGGTCCAATTAGCCAACACCAGTCTACAATCTGGCATCAAGATTTCTTAATGCTTTTTAAGGGATGTGCCAGATAGAGTGCATTGCAGTAGTCTAACCTTGAGTTTACCAGAGCCTAATTATTGCATTGTGTGCCCTCTAATGCACCCAACTCTCCCTTGTGTTTGCACACGTGAAAGGAAGATTAACAGTGGTAGGCAAGTTCTTTTTTCCGGAGAACTGTTACCCTGGCACACATTTTGAGAGCTCCTGGCTTGGGCTCTTATGAGCTCTAATAGAGGCACAGTTCTTAACTTCGTAATTTGACTTTCCCTTGTGAGCAATTTTTCTTGACAATTATGCGTATATGATACGTCCCTCTGCATATTTCATAATCATCTGAGCAGAATACTGAGGGTTCGTTTCAGAGATTTGTAGAAAAGTACTCCTTTTAAAAAGTCATGTTTTATTTAAGAAAGCCATCTTTTTCATGGAGAGTCTTTACCACTGACTGTGCAAAAAGAGCCTTTGAGCGTGATCAAAAGTCCTTCCCTGCAATAAATGAGATGCATCTTTCCCCTATCTCTCCTCAGCCCTCTCTGTGCATTTGTCACAGTTTGTTCCTTTATCCTTGACTTGCAGGGCCCCAAATCTCCCAGCATCCTTGGCCTGATCTTCACCCACAGCCTCCTCCATCCCTTATCGAAGTCACACTGCTCTCCTAATTCTTGCACGAAAGCAACACTGCTATGTCCTTGAGCAGAGCAGAAATAATCAAATATTCTCCCCGGGCTCAGATATCCTCTTCTTCACTGCATGCTCTAGGAAACCAATATTGAAGTGCAACACCAAATGGAACACTCTGATATGTAGCTCTGTGGTAGGCATCATGAAATAGGCCTTCAAAACCCATCGGCCAGAGATGCGGAACCTGCTGGACTACAACTCCCATCATCCCTGACAATGCTGGTCAATATTCTACTTGGATCAATGACTTTTCAGAGCAGCAGTTGGCTATAAAGTATAGGACACAGCACTTGAAACATCTTCAGTATTTGGGGAATGGATAATAGAGTGAAGAGGCCTCTTCAGAATATGGAATTCCTTATCCATCTTTTATTGGTGGACTATGCGTTAATCCTGGACCTTCAAAATGCACGGCGTATTATTAAGGTCTTGTTTCTCTGCCCTGGCTGAATGAGCCATGTAAGCGCTTCTGGTGCAAATTAACCAAGAGAAGCCTTTAAAATCCACCCTTTTCTTTGCAAATATTAATTCAAAACATAGCTCGTCAAGTCAGATGTATAATTAAAATGGATGTTTGAGCTTAGTGAAAGAAGAAGCTTTTTAAAAAGGATCTTTCAGAAGCAAGAGGAATTCAAAGAAGCCAGTGCAGGGAGGAAGCTAGCCAGGGGTCCTCGCTTAGTGTCTGCTAGGATGGACTTTCATGCTGCTACTTAATGCAGAAAGGTTTCTTAGTAGCTGTGGGAAATGACTTGGCTATCCCCCATTTATTACCATAAGTTATCACAGTGGTCAAAGGCATGAGTTCAATTAAACTCTCGTGGTTCTGAAAGCGTGAGGATTTTCAGGTCAATGTTCTACTCATACAGCAACATTTGCAAACCTGATGCCCTCTAGATGTTTTGTACTACAGCTTTGCTGGCAGAGGCTGATGGGAATTGTAGTCCAAAACAACTGGAGAAGCCCCTGCTTGGCAAAGTTGACCATTTACTAATGGTCAACCCATTTGCGAAATGCCTATCCTTATGCAGGTTGCCATCATCCTATATAATGGCATCTTCCACACACAAGAGGAACCTATCTGCAGGTTTGAGGGAACTCCAAAGTTTGAAGAAGCACAGAAAAACCCCTTTAGGTCAGCCTTTCTCAACCTGTGGGTCCCCAGATGTTGTTGGACTACAACTCCCATCACCCCTAGCTAGCAAGGCCAGAGCTCAGGGATGATGGGAGTTGTAGTCCAACAACATCTGGGGACCCACAGGTTGAGAACCACTGCTTTAGGTGGACGAAACCTCAAAGGAATCAAATGCAATACAATGAGAACTCAGAATGGTTACATAATGCTGAATAACTGCTGGGGGAAGAATGGAGACTAATGGGTGGAATAGAGTGTCCTTAAAGAGGGTACAACTGGTTGACTGGCACCCTGAATCAGAGTACGCCACACAGCAGCAGGTGGTTTGCAGGTCCCGCTTGTCGATACCACTTCCCAGTTCCCCCCACATTCTAGCATCACACCAAGAAAGGGAACTGTCTGTTCTCAATGGCTACCACCTCACTTCCAGGGAACAAAGCACATTTGGGGAGACACTGGTGAGGTGTGGCAAAACATGCTCCTTGTCCCAGCACCAAGTGGAACAGAGGCAGATGGAAGGCTCATCCTCACTCCAAATGTATTCCTGAAAAAGGGTATACTTCCTAGAGCATGTGGCTGTTATGGGATACAGGGCATTGGGTGGTCAGGGGGAAGCATGCACCCATGGAGGAATTTGCTTGGGGGGAAGGGAGGGGAGGACCACCACATTCAAACTCAGCCTTGTATCTGATTCTAGGAATAATCAAGCATATACTCTTCAACCCAGAAATTTATTGGGTTGGCACAAGTCCACACTGGGTTGGCACAAGTCACATTGGGACTCACCAAGTCACCATGATTTACCCATGGTACTCCATGAAGATCCTTAGATGGAGAATCAGAGGGGGCAGCCTACACTAAGGGACTTTTGTTGTGTTCATGAAGGGGAGAGAAAGAGGTGTGGGCTGAAATGTGTCATTCTAAGCCAGAAAAGAAAGAGAAAAGCCAAAAGAGAAAGAAAGAGAGAGAGAGAATGAATGAATGAATGAAGAAAGAAAGAACAATCTACGTGGTATTGCACCTGCAATAGTGAACTCTGTGATACTGATTGGCTTAGCAGATATGGTAACAGAACGTCCAGTTGCTCGAGGAACTGGTTTACAGTCCAGCTACTATGAGGAAAGTGGTAGCTGTCAGTACAGCATAGATTAAAATCTCATAGACACTGGGGAGTGGTGAGAGGCTCCAGTACCTAGGGAAGATTAGATAAGGAACAGGGTGTGCAAGGAGGTCAGAGGAAGGGTGCGGAGCTGATAATGAACCAATAAAGTTTCTGGAATAAGAGGAGGTGGAGATTGATGCCTGGGGGAAAGGGCAGATGAGAATGGAAACGAGGGCAAATAGGGAATGGCAAAGAATGGGATCTGAAGAAACCTCTCCCTGCTTAATTAAGCAATTGGGCTGTGTGATGTTGGAGAGAGAAAGAGGAATGCTCAGGAGGCATGGTAGCTATGGCCTGTACACTCTCAGCAGAAGGGAACTCATGGGGAAGGTGGGCCAGGGAGACAAGGGGGCATGGAGCTTCTATACAGAATGGACATCACAGGATTTGACTTTATAACCTTAAGGGGCACCATGGACCCAAAAGCAGGGATATGAGGAAACAATGAGTGATGGGGACATAGAATTGAAGGGATAAGTAAAGAAACGGACAGCCGTTACCAGGCATGATGCAATCTGGGAATGGAGTTATGCCAGAGTAAGGTAAAGGTAAAGGGACCCCTGACCATTAGGTCCAGTCGTGGCCGACTCTGGGGTTGCGGCGCTCATCTCGCTTTACTGGCCGAGGGAGCCGGCGTACAGCTTCCGGGTCATGTGGCCAGCATGACTAAGCTGCTTCTGGCGAACCAGAGCAGTGCATAGAAACGCCGTTTACCTTCCCGCTGGAGCGGTCCCTATTTATCTACTTGCACTTTGACGTGCTTTCGAACTGCTAGGTTGGCAGGAGCAGGGACTGAACAACGGGAGCTCACCCCGTCGTGGGGATTCGAACCACTGACCTTCTGATCGGCAAGCCCTAGGCTCTGTGGTTTAACCCACAGAACCACCCGCGTCCCTACGCCAGAGTAACATATTGCTAAAGGCTCTTAGCTGGTATTTTGTGATAAACCTTAAGGTAGGTCTCCATACAAAGAATCCTTGAAGTGAGCGGTTGGTGACTTTTTGGACCACAGGTGCAGCCAAGATAAAGCAGGAGTGTTATATAGCCCATCTTCCTTCCATTATAGTATTAGTGGCAGTATACATAGGTAGGAACCCAACTGATTCCAGCTAAAAAACCTGCTCTGAGGGTACCAGAGACCATCTTGACTGTGGGTCAGGAAAACATGTTACTCATGACACCTAGAGACAATCAAGGTGGCGTGGTGTTTAGGGGCTTGTATTGGGGCCAGGATTTCCACGGTGCATTATTTTTGCTGCTTCTGTAATTATGTTTTTGAATTTTCTTATCAGACCTTACTGTGAATTATAAGGGGATTTTTTTAAAAATAATAATAATTGTTGAATCTTTCTTAATGAGATGCTTTCATTAACTTATTGGTGCTTTGTATGTCGTCATCTTTTGTAAGTTGTGACTTTTGTCATTTCCCTCCCACTGTGTTGAGAGCTGCCTATGGAAAGATGACATACAAATAAACGATGATTTGTAATAATAATAATAATAATAATAATAATAAAAAATCCCTCTCTAAGTACCAGACAAAGAATTGCTCAACTTCAACTAGGTTGGTTCATCATGTACCTTTAAGACCAGCTTTCTCCAATCTGGTTTCTTTCAAATTTATTTTTTATTTGGAATCTGGCTCCCACTAGCCCCAACCAGAGTGGCAGGTGGTCAGGTTTCATGGGAGAGGTAGTCCAAAACATCTGTGAAAGCCTGATTTAGATTGGCATAGCTAGCTTGGTGCCCTCCAGAATTTGTTGAGACTCCTTACCCTGGCCATTGACCATCCTGGCTTGAGTTCATGGGAGTTGAGTTCGCAATGGCTACCCCTGGTTTTGAGAATAGCCTTGAGTCTTGAAACTGGCATGAGGTTGCTGTGTCTACTTCCTGCTTTTCCTTTGCTGGTGACACCCCAACAAATTGGTTGGGCAGGAGTGGGAAAACCTACGAACAGCACCAGGGTGGCCTTTTTACACAATTGAGGCAGAAATACAGCTGCTCAAGTGATTTGGGAATTCCAGCTACAATAACGAGTGCCAGTTATAAAATTCCAGATTTCCCCCAGTCCTATTTCAGTTTTAATGAGGAGGTCTGTTTTCATTTCTAATAAATGAAACATTAAGAAAAGGAAGTGGCATCATTAATCACGAAAGCGTCACTTACACTAATTTATGATACCTACACTCCAAGCACTATCACAAAATTGCTCATGTTTAGGGAATGGTCGTTCCAGGTAGAGAAAGAGATCCATCAGGACAGCCATTCACATTAAAAACATTTTGACAGCTGTGGCAATCAAACCTTTTCACAGGTGCAAGGAAGTGTGTTAAATTCCGCTCTGGCTACAGTCCTACACAGGTCTGTCTGTCTTTCTTCATAACTGCAGTGAAAACAAGATATGGGGAAGATAGTAAGAGTAATTGTCCATAGACAATTCAGAAGTTACAGTGTGCCACCTGAGTTTTTGAAACACCCAGCTGAACTTGAACTCCCCATCAGATGATAAAGAAAAAATAATTTGGAGCCAAGAGGAGAAGAAAAACTTTGTAGCGTTTTGATTACCTTGATTTTGATTATTAAAACCAGTTTGTGTGGTCCAAGAAGGGGAGGGGTTGTGCAAAGGCATATTTTAAAAAACACCGTGAAGTAGTACAGTGTGCTGCATAAATGCAGCATGGAAAAGGACAACATTAATACAAATTTTGTGTGTGTGTGTGTGTGTGTGTGTGTAAAAATATATATAATTTTTATTGATTTTCTTTTCTCATAACAAATATTCAATATCATCATTTAACATCCATTTTCTAATTTCCCCCTCCCTATTGACTTCCCCCAGCTTCCATTTCTGGTTTATTACACCAAATGTATCACGGCTGGTTTCTCTCAAACAAACCATACTTGGTTAGCCTAGAACAAGCCTTGGTTTAACAACATGGCTTTCCTGGAACGAAACAAACCACCATCCCTAGTTCAGATGTAATGCTAAGCCAGGGATCACCATTTGTCACTCCTGTTTGTGCTAAGGGAACAGTGATGTGGAAACTACCTGTGTGTTCATGGCAAGCTGTTCACCGTTGTTTACTGTGATATGCAGACACTGCCATGATCTCAATACAGTGGTACCTCGGGTTACATACACCTCGGGTTACAGACTCCGCTAGCCCAGAAGTAGTACCTCAGGTTAAGAACTTTACCTCAGGATGAGAACAGAAATCACGCAGCAGCAACGGGAGGCCCCATTAGCTAAAGTGGTACCTCAGGTTAAGAATGGACCTCCGGAACGAATTAGGCTTGTAACCAGAGGTACCACTGTAATTGCCTCAAGAACCCTATAAGGCAGGGCAAGATATTTATTCCATCTTCCAATATCTTGAAAAGTTTCCAAAAGATACCCTCATTCACAGGATCCTTTAGAATTTTGGTGTGTATAGGGCCAGGGTGCCAACTTGAATAAAATATTGTTGGGGCCCAGGTCAGCCCCACCCTGAATAATCGATCACACGACACAGTACACAAACACCATTTGAATGGGAATGCCCACCAACTTGGTGGGGGCCCATCCCCCTCAAATATTTTATTGCGGAGGCTGAAGCCGCCACGGCCCCTAGGAGTTGGCTCCTCTGCTACAGGGTTACGCTTACCTTGTCATTGAGAGATGGGTGGCGTGTGAGGTTTTCTCTCTTTCCATTTACTAAGCATTTCTTCAGCAATCTGCAGATCAGGTCACTTGTTAGGAGACCTACAGAGCTACAACTCCCAGCGCCCTTTACAAGCTACAACTCCAAATTCTTTGAGAGAAGCCATAGCTGTTAGAGTGAATTAAAAGTATGCTGTGACGTGACCGCAATAGATTTTTAGGATTGCGCTTAGCCTATACAGAGGTACCACTGTATCAAGGATCTGACCTACCAGTTCAGAGAGCTTCTGCCTTTTGCCACACCACTCTAGCATTTGTCTTACGGTGCTTTGCTTGCTATTTAGTAGTTCAAATTTGATAAGAGAGCGAGAGAGCAGGTGGAGGGGGGGAATCCTTTAATGCAGAGTTTCACATCACCTGTGTGCCCCATGTACTTTTCTTTGATTTGGCAAAAGCAACCTCTGCCAGCTCTGAGATAATAGCTGATGGTTTAATAACATAATAATTTCAACAAGTTCAAGCTTGTGCCCTGGCAGTTGTTGTTTTTATCTCTCACACCCCACTGGTGTGCGTTGCTCGCTTCTCTCCTTTCTTTATGGAGCTTGATCCTTAGTTTAAATCATTTCAGCTAGAGCTGAACTAACATTTCCAGAAGACCTTTATCTGAGAAAGAAAGAAAATCTCTGAGATCTCTTTTTATCAAAGAAAAAGGAGGACACGTTGCAGAATTTGCTCTGATGCTGCAGAGCAAACCAGCAGGTGATACCTGGTGGTCCATGCCTACTTACGATTCGCTGATTAGGCAAGCAGGCGGGACCAGTTACCTAGGCAGCAAGCTCCACCCAGAAGCTTCCTTTGCTGCCTGGGAAACAGTTCCTGGGACTTCCCACGCTGGACCCCAATGCACATGGGAATGCTAGCACACAATGGCGCCCACCAAAGAGGATGAGTGGGCTTCTCAGAAGACCTTTAGCTGGGGGGAGGGGCGGTTAGATCTCTTTTTCTCTTTTCCTTTTTTCTTTTTTACAGGAATTCAAACTTTTCTATTTTTTAAATATATATATATATATATATATATATATATATATATATATACACACACACACACACACACACACACACAAACACTTTTCAGGTTTATACATTTCATTGATTTTACAATCATTTTGACATTTCAAAACTTGACTTCCTTCCCCCTCTTTCTGCAGTTCCTTAAATTTATTTTTAATATCTTCTGCAGATCCAAATTAACTTAAATTGCTCATTTATTCGTCTTCTTTAAATATGTACTCTTATGAAACTTCAGGTTATTACAATAATCCTGCCAATGTTCTTATATGTTTACAATTTATCTGTAAATATTCAATAAACCATTTCCATTCTTTTTTTAAAAAAAGTTTGTTATCTTGATTTCTTATTCTTCAGGTAAGTTTCGCCATTTCTGCATACTCCGTACGTTTTTGTATCCATTCTTCCCTTGCTGGGACTTCTGCTTCTTTCCATTTTGGGGCAAGTAACATTCTTGCCACTGTAGTAGCATACAGGAATAAGTTTCTGTACAGTTCAGGTAGTTCTGTCCCTATAATTCCCCAAAGAAAATCTTCTGTTTTTTGTGGGGGGGGGGGTTTACGAGCGTTAATTTAAACATCCTTTTCATTTCATTATATATCATTTCCCAGTAAGCTTTAACCTTACTACAAACCCCCCCCCCCATATCTCTTTTTCCCACCCTCAAAGAAAAAGGAGGACACGTTGCAGAATTTGCACTGGTTATTCTTCACTGATTTGGTTGGTAGTGCTCAGCTGAAGAGCTTCTGAATACTTGCTGGAAACTGCAGGCAGGGAGTGTTCTTGAAAGTGTTTTTGTGCTTGGGTCCTGCTTACAGGCTTCACACAGGCCTCTGACTGGCCACTGTGAGAACAGGATGCTGGACTTAGATGGGCCCTAACCATGATCCAACAGGACTCTTTGTCTGTGCTTATGTTCTTAGGGATAAACCACAGTTCCCATGGTTCTTTGTGTGGGAAGATTGTGCTTTAAATGTATGCTGCGGATGTGACCTGAGTTGTGAAAAGGGCTCCAAAGGTAATTTGAAGGTGCTCCTTGTCTGAGACACTACTACGTCTAGGGCTGGGACGCGGGTGGCGCTGTGGTCTAAACCACTGAGCCTCTTGGGCTCGCCGATCAGAAGGTCAGCGGTTCGAATCCCCGCGACAGGCTGAGCTCCGGTTGCTCTGTCCCAGCTTCTGCCAACCTAGCAGTTCCAAAGCATGTCAGTGCAGGGAGATAAATAGGTACTGCTGCGGCAGGAAGGTAAACGACGTTTCCGTGCGCTCTGTCACGGTGTCCTGTTGCGCCAGAAGCGGTTTAGACATGCTGGCCACATGACCCAGAAATCTGTCTGTGGACAAACGCCAGCTCCCTTGGCCTGAAGTGAAATGAGTGCCACAACCCCATTGTCACCTTTGACTGGACTTAACCGTCCAGGGGTCCTTTACTTTTACATCTAGGGCTTCCCATAGGTGGAATTATTTCCCTTATTTGTGTCCTATGGCAGTATTTGAAAACCTGATTTGAAAGCCACAAGGACCTTGCGTTGTGTGCTACATGCTGAGAGAGCTCTTCCCTCATGGGTCCTGGTTTGTGTCAGAGAAATGAGGCCCCGTAGTACATCTTGCAGCAACAGTTGATATTTCCAGACTATTTGTTTGCAACAAGTCCAACCAACCCCCGGCCCCCAGGCAGGACATAGCATGCCAAATAAGTCTCACGGCCTCTCAGGTGCTTGAGAGACCTCCAGGTTTTTTTTGCTCTACTGGGACCACAAACCAGTAGATTTATGAAGCCCCCGAGACTCTTCAGCCCCTGACAGATAAGCTGCACGGCAGGCCTGGTTTACTGTGCTTTAGGAGAGCATTAGCAGACTTAACATGAGCAGCTGGCTCATTTGTGGAAATATTTATGATATAGCTTCACAGGATCACTGAGTTCAAAATATCAGCCGGCGATGCTTGCATAGTCATGGACGGTTTTAGAAACTAATCTTGTATATAAAATATCATCACAGAGAGCAAAGGAAAACACATTTTACAGTTCAGCAGATTTTTTATATATATAAAAAAATGCAGTGGAGAAAAACATCATGAACGGATCAGGTGTCACACTTCTGCTGTCTTTCCATCAACACATCACATCATCAGGGTGGTCCAGCAGATGGAGGGTTAGATATGGAGCTGTTTTAAGGTCTACTTTAACTTGCTGAGGGGGGTCTTAAGCAAATCTCTCTTTCTTTCTCTCCCTCTCTCCCTCTCTCTTTCCATCAGTTCTCCAACCATAGCATGAGATTAGCAACATGGCTTGGAAGATGGTGAGACTGTGCAAATGTATAGTTTTAACCATGGGTAGGCAAACTAAGGCCCAGGGGCCAGATCTGGCCCAATCGCCTTCTAAATCCGGCCCACGGATGGTCTGGGAATCAGTGTGTTTTTACATGAGTAGAATGTGTCCTTTTATTTAAAATGCATCTCTGGGTTATTTGTGGGGCATAGGAATTCATTCTTCTTTCACCTTCAAAATATAGCCCGGCCTCCCACAAGGCCTGAGGGACAGTGAACCCGCCGCCTGCTGAAAAAGTTTGCTGACCCCTGATTTTAACTGTCTTGTCTCCTCACAAAATATTATGGGAACTGCAGATTGGTGAAGGTTCTGGGAATTCCCAGTAAGCCGTCCTAGATTCCCCTTTCAAAGAACTATAGTTCATTCCCGGGAATATAGAATGACTAGGAACTGTGTTTCAAAACAGAGTGTAAATACACCAACGTGTTGTAATGCACTTTGCACAAGACAGCTGCAATCCAAAGCATAATTACACAGGAATGAAGGAGGCTGCTTTATATACGACGAGTCAAACCATTGGTCTATCTAGCTCAGCATTGTTTACACTGATTGGCTGTGGCTCTCCAAGATGTTAGGGTAGGGGACATTGAAGATGCCAGGATTGAACCTGGATCTTCTGCACACAAAGGAGATGCTCTGCCCCTAAGCTGCAACAGTTACAGCAATGTCAACGTTATTGTAACTACGAGTTCTGAATTTGAACGCTACTTTGCAGTAGAAGAGGTACCCACAATTCTGGGCATTTGAAACGACCCTCAGTGGATTTGTACAACAATACCCTCTTGCTTCCTCTGTGGTGATCACACTTGTGGATGTCTGACGGGCTGAAAAGATACAGATGGCAAGAATGACTGAGTGCAAAAATGATTTCATGCCAAGCTGATATCCAGCACACTATGAATTGCATCTCTTTGGGGGAAGTTGTTCAGCAGTTAATGTGAAAATAGCACTGTATTCAGTGCTACATTTCATAAAAACACCTGCCTTCTCCAAGATTGGCTGATCGAAAAAAATATTCCCCAAGGAAAAACTCGATCCCTGAAATGTGGTTTGCAAAATGGCTATGTAATTGAACTTAGTTCTTATCAAAATCAAATGGGTCTAACTTGTCCCAGTGACTTCAATGAAACTTAGTTCGGTCTGCCTGGAAGGCATTAATTCCTACCAAATACTAAATCTGAAAAGGAACAATTGCTCAAACAGAGGTCAACATCTGGGGCTTGGGTGTGTGTCCAGAGTTTGTAAAAGCAAAGCTGGATTGTGGCTGCTTCGTGAAAGATGAGTTTATTGAAGGAGGATACATAACTGTACTTTCTAAAATGAGATGTGCCTGAGCATCACACCTGACAGTCTTCCCTCAAATCCCAGATGTGTGGAAGCTGGTTCCAGTGACTTGACGGGTGAGACAAGGGCACAATAAATATACTCAAAGCTTCTCTTCTGCGTATTATGATTGCATGTTTTCAAAGGCTGAGTGCTGGCATGCACTGTTGAGCTCTGTCTCGCATGGAAGCCCAGACAGATTTATAAGATCTCAGCGTGGTTCAGAGGAAGAAGGCATGTCTAAGGCGAGGGTGGAAAACTTGTGGCCCTCCAGATGTTAAGAGCAGAAGAAGCAATCTTCTGGATCAGGCCAAAGGCTCATTGAAGCCATGGCAAGGCGTCCTACCCTTCAGTCCTCCCCAATATCATGAGCAAGAGACATAACAAGCAATATTTGGGTGAAATCAGGCCACAGCTTTATTGACAACAGATGTAAGAGGTTTGGCTTAGACAGTGGGTAGACCCCACCCCTTCTGGCCAGTCTGCCAGAAGAACTTGTGTTTTGGGCTCAAATGGAAATGAGGGACTCCCTGACCTACATCAAGGAGTAACTCCCAAACTGGATTGTTAGAGAAAAGTCTATGCCAGGCATAGGCAAACTCGGCCCTCCAGATGTTTTGGGACTACAACTCCCATCATCCCTGACCACTGGTCCTGTTAGCTAGGGATGATGGGAGTTGTAGTCCCAAAACATCTGGAGGGCAAAGTTTGCCTATGCCTGGCCTATGCTATATACTGGTTGCCCATGTCCGCTCGCAGACCCCCCAAGTGTCCCCAATTTCCAAGGACAGTCCCAGATTTACCAAAGCTGTCCCAGAAGCTATTTCTGATTTGATCTTGGAATGTCCCGCTTTTCCATAGGATGTCCCTATTTTCATTGAAGAAATGTCGGAGGTAGTGGTAGGACACCCTTATTTTCATCAGAGAAACGTTGAAAGGTATGTGCTCATTTTTAATGTTTGATGTTTTTAATTATGTTTTTAGATATGTTATATATAAGCTGCCCAAAGTGGCTGAGGAAACCCAGTCAGGTGGGTGGGATATAAATAATAATAATAATAATAATAATAATAATAATAACAATTTCCTGTTTAGGCAAGCAGGCAGGACCAATTACCCAGACAAGCCCAGGCCAGAGGCTTCCTTTGCTGCCTAGAAAGCAACCCCTGGGACTCTTGCACATTGGATCTTGGTGTGCAGGGGGATGCTGGTCCACAATGGCACCTACCAGAGAAGGTGAGTGGACCTCTCACACTGACTAGGCTAGGACTGGCTAGGCTAGGCTAGGACTGATGAGTGTTGAAGTCCAATACATCCAGCAGGCCACAGGTTCCCCTCCCCTCATTGAAAGGCCACATCACCCATTATACACAGTAGACAATCCAGTTTTTCCACTCAGTTTGTATACTGGACAACGTGTACACTAATAAATATGTGTGCTTGACCCATTCACACTTTTGTAGGTGTACACCTAAAGCATCTTCTGTTTGTTTGAGGGGTGTTTTTTCAGTCTGCAAATGTTATGGATTAGGAACTGCAACCCTGCCCACTTCATTCACCAACCCTCAATCCTTTCTCTCCCATTCCCCCAGTAGTAATCCTTTAGACCAGCGGTGGGGAGCCATTTTTACCCCAGGGGACAGATCCTTACTGGGATCTGCCTCACAGGCCAAAGTGGGCAGGAGGGCAAGGCCTAGCGCCTGCCACTGGAGTGCTGTCACAAATCACCTGGGACTTCAATTCCCCTTTCAGGCAGCAATGCACTACTAAAAGAAAGTCTTCACCTTCCTTTCAGAAGGAGTTCCCTTGTGTGAGTAATCCTTGGGCAAGCCTAATGCATACTCTACAATCATAGAATCATAGAATTGTAGAGTTGGAAGGGACTTTGAGGGTCAACGGGTCTAACCCCCCGCAATGCAGGAATCTCAACTAAAGCATCCATGACAGATGGCCTTCCAAGCTCTGCTTGAAACCCTCAAATGAGGGGGACAATTATTATTATTTTTTCTTACTTGCACTTCCTTTGGGAAGTCTCTCTCTCTCACACCTATACTGTGCTTTTGAAAAGGTGCGCTTTTATTTACAGCTAATTGATCAAACCATTAAAAAGTAGGTGCTTAATCAAGTTAAAGGATTTGCTGTCCTAAAAATGCCTACATTTAAACAACGGATTTGAGGATAGGTGGCCCACGGTTCAACACCCATTAAAATTAGCGATATCTACTCAAAGGTTTGGTAATTAGAATAGCCGCTACATTTCAATCCAGGAAGATATTTACTTGCAGTAGAAATTGTGTCAAAATTGTTTCCCCCAAACATGGCAAAACAATGACAGTATCTGGATTCTTCTGCGGAAGACGAGAACATTTTGCTGCTGCTGCAAGTGAGAGGCACCAATTGTCTGAAACTGCAGCTCTCCTGACGACAGTTGAAAACCCATTATCTGTAATATGGAAGGCAGATATTCACATTTATTCTTCTCAGTAGCCGGAGACTGAAAAGAGCACGCTCACCTCAATGACCTATAATCCACGCCGTTTGATTATTTGTAGCCAGCATTCTTTTTCATTCATGTAAAATGAAATGCATTTAATACCTTTTTTTAAAAAAAGTCTTTAGAAGGGTATACTAAAACCTTTAAAGTTAGTTGTAGAAGAAGTGGAATATTTTTTATATTCTTTTACGTTACAACCACCATAATCTGATCACTTTTTGGAAGTCTGGCCTTCAATTCCCTGCTGCTCAACCTCTCTGGATCAGAAACATAAGAGCGATAATATATGCACTGTAGGTTAACACAGGAGCTGAAGACAAGCATTTTCTCAAAAGGCTGTGATTCACTTTGCGGGTCCGTGTTACTGGATAGGAAATACATGAGTGATGAATGACAAGATTAGAGGTTTTAGCCCAACAGATAACATAACTCTTTTTACAAGTGACTTTTCAACTGCTCCGGCTGCCTTCATCTATCAAGACAGGAATAATATAGTGGGGGAAAGTGAGCTGAAATAACAGTGACAAAAATATGAAATTGCAGCAAGTCCCTAGATCATGACCGACTGGGACATTACTGCATACACTTCAACTGTCCTGATTAAATCAGGACATCCTATTTTTGACGTGCTCTTGTATGAGAGCATGTTGCCCCAAAACACATGTTTTGAGGGCACCATGATTTCATGAAAGGTCATGTCTTCCGGGGCCACGATCTTCTGCAAGAGCACAGCATCCCAAAAATGTGTGTTTGGATGCGCTGTGCTGTTGTACAGGTTACATGACTTGCACAGGCGCACCGCCCCAGAAGACACACGTCCCAGTTTTCCACTGGGACATGTTGGGAGATATGTTATTATGATTTAATTATTATTGTGGCTCAGGACTGTAATACCTGAAGGACCACCTCTCCCCATATAAACCATCCCGGACCCTGCGTTTATCATCTGAGGCCCTTCTTCATGTGCCTCCCCCATGTGGGATCCAGAGGTGGAAACATGAGAACGGGGTCTTCTCTGTAGTGGCTCCCTATTTGTGGAACGCTCTGCCCAGGGAGGTTCGCTTGGCTCCTTCCTTATATATTTTTAGGCGCCAGGTGAAAAGGTTCTCTTCAACCAGGTCTTGGACTAATTCATATTCTACAGCCTTTTAAATGTGTATGTGGGAAGTGGAGATGTTATTGTTTTGCTGTTTTGTTTTACTTATTTACTTGTTTTTATCCTGTATTTTATTCTGTGAACTGCCCTTAGGTCTTATGATGAAAAGAGGTATATGAAACAAACAAACAAGTTGATGGGGAAGCCTTCTGCCTGAGATGCAGGAGAGCTGCTGTCAGTCAGAATAGTCAATACTGAGCTAGATAAGACAAGTAGCCAGGCTTGATATAATGTAGCTTTCTGTGAGGTCATCACTAGAATTACAAGAATCCCTCACAGGGATGACGATTTTGGCTTCTCTAAGATTCTAATTTTTGCGCTCTTCAAATCTGTTGTCCACATTTCTGCACGCGTTTCCTTTGAAATAAAAGTCCTAATAAAATTTCATTAGCATAATTGTGTGCCTTTTTCCTGATAGGCACATAGGCGTCTCCACCCCCATCGTTCTGCCCGGACACTGAGGTCCAGCGCCGAGGGCCTTCTGGCGGTTCCCTCACTGCGAGAAGCCAAGTTACAGGGAACCAGGCAGAGGGCCTTCTTGGTAGTGGTGCCCGCCCTGTGGAACGCCCCCCCCTTCAGATGTCAAATGGATAAACAACTATCTGACGTTTAGAAGACATCTGAAGGCAGCCCTGTTTAGGGAGGTTTTTAATGACTGATGTTTTAATGTATTTTTAATCTTTGTTGGAAGCCACCCAGGATGGCTGGGGAAACCCAGCCAGATGGGCGGGGTATAAATAATAACATCATCATCATCATCATTATTATTATTATTATTATTATTATTATTATTACTACTACTACTTGTAGGAAATTTTGCATAATATATACATTTTGCAATCAATTTTCCTTAATGCAATGCAATTTTGTATGTTGCTTAAAATAGCAAGTGCATTTCAAAGCACACTTTCTCCAATGTGCACATTTTTCTACAGATTATGTGGAGAACAGCGTCACAGCATTTAAAGAAGTTTCAATGGAGGTTTCAAATGAAATCTCCATTTGGTTCACATACTATTTCAGGACGTGCAAATTAAGTAGGTTTGCATGAAAATGCAATCTGAACCAAATTTGCCCCTTGTTCCTTAATCTTCATACTTGGTTAATTAAGAGTGACATCTCCACAGATTTTATGCGATTTCGCAGTTTGCCGGTTACAGCATTGGGGGTAGTACATACAATTCTGAGTTCTTTCACGTTATTGGCAGAACTTCAATTGACTTCATGGGCCTGGTCTGCACCCTGCCTTTTTGAAGCTCAGTAGATCTTGGCTAGTCAATGCTGATACCTGGCTAGTCAATATTAACATAGGGGTACCTATGGAGAATGCCTATTGCCATAAACTCTCTCTTAGTGTCAGAAATCATGAAAGATCTGACATCAGTTGTATGCATCAATGGCGCTACCAAATGCTAGTGACTCTCTTGCTTGCAAACTGGAAGAATCAAGCAGAAACAATAAAACAGCACCAATGTCCTTTTCCATTATGCCACTGTGGGGCAGCCTAGTCTTCAAAACAGTTAAGACCAATTGAATCATTAGCATAGGTTAGGGAAGTGCATAGGCAAGAAACCGTCTTTCGAGAATTAACGTCTCTAATGGCTGAAATCCATTTCCACACTGCTGAAATAAAAGCCAATCACCCAACCAATCCTTACCTTGAAAATTGTGGTGCACCAGCATAACACACCTGATTGGGTGAAGTGAATAGCTTCACATGTCCACATTGCGTCTACCCACACCCAATGGTTTTTCTTGTTGGGATAAGCTTCGGGCTGAACACCCCACTTCTCTTTTTGCAACAGCAAGATCAAGACATGCAGCTCTACTTAGAAAAAAATATTCTATCAGTATCTTCTTCCAAATGTAAGATGCTCTCATATGTTTAGAACACGATTGAGGGGCTGTTACTGGGGTGGAATGAAATTCCACCAATGGATATAATCGGGGACTTGAAACTTGAAATCAAATTCATCAGTTCTCTACACAACTGCTGAATTTAGCAAGCCACCCAAGATTGGAAACAGCAACAGTTGCATAAACACTGTCCTTAATGGACAGATGAAGATGAGAGATAAACAAGGAGGACCTGGAGCAAAATGATGGACTGCTTACACCTGCCCTTGAATCCTATTTTCCCATGCTCCACTGAGTGCCTGGAAGCTTGTAGATGCCACCATTTAAGTGTCCTACAGTGCCATGGAGTTCCATTCAAACACTGTGTCACCTGGATCATTGTGGGAAATGTAAATGGAAGTAGCTCCAAGTCACCTGCTTCTCACCAGAACACCATTGTTAGTGGCCACTGCCAAGTAGTCTGCAAGGGTTCATAGAGGGGTGCCAATGAGGAGGGCCTCCAAAGTGATGAGGGCCCTATCTGCCCTGCCTCTAAGGTATAAGACCTGTTGTCCAGACTGTCAGGAGCTTCTTCTATCTTCCTACAAAAGGAACTGCTGCATCAACTCTCGTATTCTACAGGGAATTTCAACTTTGTGTTACTCTTTGCCTGTCTCAAGGGTGCAGAACCCGTGGCCTTCCCTTTTGCAGACCCTCCAAGTGTCTCTGTTTTCCAGGGACAATGGAACTCTGGATTCCAGGGACTCTGGATTTACAGAAGCCATCCCCGTTTTTGATATGATCCTGGAATGTCCTGCTTTTCCTTAGGACGTCCCTATTCTCATCAGAGAAATGCTGGAGAATTATGCTAGGAGGTCCCTATCTTTATATGAAAAATGTTGGAGGGTATAGAGCCACACAACCCTTGATCCAAGGAGATAAGTAAATTACAATCTTCAGAAAATCTGAAGGCAGCCCTGGGTAGGAAAGTTTTATTACACTTTTATATATGTTGGATGAAGGGACGCGGGTGGCGCTGTGGGTTAAACCACAGAGCCTAGGACTTGCCGATCAGAAGGTCAGCAGTTCGAATCCCCGCGACGGGGTGAGCTCCCGTTGCTTGGTCCCTGCTCCTGCCAACCTAGCAGTTCGAAAGCACGTCAAAGTGCAAGTAGATAAATAGGTACCGCTCCAGTGGGAAGGTAAACAGTGTTTCCGTGCACTGCTCTGGTTTCACCAGAAGCGGCTTAGTCATGCTGGCCACATGACCCGGAAGCTGTACGCTGGCTCCCTCAGCCAATAAAGCGAGATGAGCGCCGCAACCCCAGAGTCAGCCACGACTGGACCTAACTGTCAGGGATCCCTTTACCTTTACCTTATATGTTGGAAGCCACCCAGAGTGGCTTGGGCAACCCAGTTGAATGGGCAGAGTATGATGATTGATGATGCTGGAATAGGACTTCCCTATTTTCATCAGATAAATGTTGGAGGGTATGCAATATAGATAGTCAAACTTTGGCTGTTTAGACACTATTTGCTATTTGTGTTACAGGGTCATTATGCAAACCTGGGATTGTAGTTACAATATTTGCACACTATATTTAATCATTTCACTTGAAATTTGAGTTAGGTGTGAGATATTATATATATATATATATATATATATATATATATATATATATATATATGTGCTGTGCATTGACAGTGAAATTAGCATTCCGGGCATGGCGGGATATTGTATGTTTGCGGTGGGGAGTCACTCGCTGCACCGAGGCGTTGAATAATTCATGAGGCGTGCTGTTGAATTTGCATTGTTTGCTAGGAACATTACCAACCTGCTGAAGTGTGCTTGATGCATTAGCTGTCTTTAGGAATTTTATTTAATATACAGTTTTTATTGTTTGCTCGGCTCCAAACATCATTTGAAAGTCTTATGTGAACTTCGGGATTGTTTATTCTGCTAATAGTTACTTTGTATTTGATGCTGCCTTTTTTGTGTGTGACCGCCCCCTGTTATTTAAAAATGAAAACTTTGGAAAGGTTCCAGGTTGCCTTTTGCAAAAGAAAGAAAGAAAAACATTTTTGCACCTCAGGTGCAGAAGAAGTATGGTGCATTTTTACCTTGAGTGTTCAGAATTGTCGGTTTAGCTATAGGGAGAGCCTTCATTCCAGGTTCCATTTGACAAACACATTTTGTTTCTCTGGAATTCCAAGATAGAATCTTTCTTTTTTTAACTTCTTATTGTGCTTTATTATACTTACTTGCATATGTACAACACAAACTTCAGTTCATTGTTATCAGTAAACCAAATCATCCAAAGTCAGAAAAAATAAAAACAAATTTATTCCAAGGCGTCTGGCCTCCTGTCCTTTCCATATTTCATTCATTTTAAACCTGTTGCATACATTTGTCTATTTGTTTAGTAATAAAGTATAGGTCTCTATGTTGGGCTCCATGATCACTGCAGATGGTGACAGCAGCCGCGAAATTAAAAGACGCCTGCTTCTTGGGAGAAAAGCAATGACAAACCTAGACAGCATCTTAAAAAGCAGAGACATCACCTTGCCGACAAAGGTCCGTATAGTTAAAGCTATGGTTTTCCCAGTAGTGATATATGGAAGTGAGAGCTGGACCATCAAGAAGGTTGATCACTGAAGAACTGATGCTTTCGAATTATGGTGCTGGAGGAGACTCTTGAGAGTCCCATGGACTGCAAGAAGATCAAACCTACCCATTCTGAAGGAAATCAGCCCTGAGTGCTCACTGGAAGGACAGATCGTGAAGCTGAGTCTCCAATACTTTGGCCACCTCATGAGAAGAGAAGACTCCCTGGAAAAGACCCTGATGCTGGGAAAGATGGAGGGCACAAGGAGAAGGGGACGACAGAAGACGAGATGGTTGGACAGTGTTCTTGAAGCTACCCGCATGAGTTTGACCAAACTGCAGGAGGCAGTGGAAGACAGGAGTGCCTGGCATGCTCTGGTTCAAGGGATCACGAAGTCTCAGACACGACTAAACGACTCAACAACAACAACAACAACAACAATCTATGTCATTTTCCTTTTACATGTATTATTTACAGAGATTGTTCAAAAGCTGCTACCGAGTTTAAATTACAGCAACTGTTCTCGAGATATCTCCTGAAGCCTTCCCAATGCAAGATGAACTCCTGCCTTAGGCTTGTCTTTAATCTTTTCAGAAAGTTTGTCTAACTCAGCATATTCTACTAGATAGAATCTTTCCTAGCCCTCACAGAAGACACCAGGGATTGAACTTGGGACTTTGGGTATGGAAAACATAGGTTGCCTCCCTGAGCTATGACCGTTGCCTGTTGCCACAGGTAGTCAAAACTGTGGAACAGTGGTGGAGAAATGTAAGACATTGCAATATCAGGATATAGCAAAATTCTCCTTGACTTTATGGAGGCAGAGGGTAAAACAATATGCATGCATAGCTGCCATTTTCAGTGGTAGCCATATTTAGGATCATTCCTAGTTCAGAAGTGGCTATTCTGCCACATTCTCCAGGTGTTTATAACAATAAACATATATGCACCCACCCATCACCTGATACAATCTGTCTCAGGGTTGTTTGCAAAATAAAACAACAAAACAACAAAAGAGAAAAATCACAGTAAGATAAATATAATGCAATTTCATAACCCAGGGGAACCAGTAACTCCAACATTAAATACCTGGACTACAACTCCCACCACCCATGTCCGTTGGCCATGCTAGCTGAGGCTGATGGGAGTTGTAGTCTAACAACACTTGGAAGGTCAGAGGTTACCTACCCTGGTCTGGTTGGTTCTCTGGTTAATAGGTGATAGAGAGATGGGCCTTGCCCTGAGAGATGGTCAGGAGCTCAGTTGTTACTAAGCCATTTGAAGACAATCTACCCGGGTACCATAAAGTCATCTGAATTGTCAAGTGATAGAACCGTGTGCTAACATAGTCAATGGATCCTTGGGTTGTACAGCCATGGATGAGATCAAGCTGCATGAGCAGTTTACCGGACAACAGCCTGTTGCACAAAGTCACAGTCAATTTTTGCACTGCCTCCAGTCTCATTGGTTTCACGCAAAGCAAAAGTGACATTATGACCCCAATAACATATTAATTTAAAGCTCAGCATATGCAACCCTCCCACAGCATTTTTTTGTGCTACACTCAAATGCAAAGTTCACAATAAGTTATACACTTTGACATCAAAACTAGGAGAAAGGCTTCCCAGCTCCATAATATTCTGTATAGCTCTGAAAATTACTTTGACTCCAGTGCCTTCTGTATTATTTTGAAAATATGTTCACAATAATATTATATTTCCATGCTGGCAGAGTCAGTGGGAGACTTGGTAGTACAGTATTTAGACGCATTGAGAAAATAATAGGATTTACAATAGCGGGCAATTTGTTTTCTCTTGCCACGGTATGTGTGTTTTGTTCATGTCTCTGTTGCTCTTGGGAGCTTCTTTGTGGATATTTCTGATGCTTTTTTCTGTCTTGAGCATTTAGTTGCAGCCAATCGTAAGTGCACAGAGATACTTTTTCCTGCTGTGTGCCTTTACAAGCAAACATAACTTAAGGAAAGAAGCAAATACATTCCGCTCTGCAAAACAAATGGCACCTTCCCACTATCCTCTGTTTTGCAGAATTATTGCACAGCACTTGATTTGAAGAAAATCTCTCAGAAAATAACTGTGAGGTCTTAGGGTGCTTGGGAACAGAAGGACCTATTCAGAGGAGAGGGCTTGAAAGATGAAATTTGTATACACTCCACAGTTGGGAGGATTGTCTATATCGTGAAGCTAGTTTTAGATTTATAGATGAGTGAGATTTTACTGGTTTTGCTGTTTATTTGAAGTTTGTTTTATTGTTTTGTGTGTTTATCAGCTCCTCTGCAGAAGGAAAGAAAGGCTTCCATTTAAGGAAGGTGAAAAGGTAAATGGTATAGGACCCCTGGACGGTTAAGTCCAGTCACAGATGGCTATGGGGTTACAGTGTTCATCTCGTTTTCAGGCCGAGGGAGCTGGCGTTTGTCCACTGACAGCTTTCCGAGTCATGCAGCCAGCATGACTAAACCGCTTCTGGTGCAACAGGACACCGTGACAGAAACCAGAGCGCACGGAAACTCTGTTTACCTTCCTGCCACTGCGGTACCTACCGTATTTTTCGTTCTATAACACACACCTGACCATAACACGCACATAGTTTTTAGAGGAGGAAAACAAGAAAAAAAAATTCTGAATGAAACAGTGGATGTATCATTTTTGTGCTTCATGCTGTGGCCACAGACATGTGATTTGACAGTGAGTTTGTGGTAGCCCAATGCAAAAATCCTGAGAATCCATGTGGATCTGTTCTTTATAACCACGTTTTTGCACCATTGTGGCCCCAGGCAACAGTGGGTGCGCGATTTTTTTGGTGCAGGCTGTAGCCATGGACATGCTATGTGATCTGTTGGTGAATTTGGCGTGACCCAATGCAAAGATCCTGAGGATCCATGTGGATCGTTGCCAGTTGGCTCCAGGGACCACACATTCACTCAATAACACGCACAGACATTTCCCCTTACTTTTTAGGAGAAAAAATGTGAGTGTTATAGAGAGAAAAATATGGTATTTATCTACTTGCACTTTGATGTGCTTTCAAACTGCTAGGTTGGCAGGAGCTGGGACAGAGCAATGGGAGCTCACCCCGTCGCAGGGATTCGAACCGCCGACCTTCTGATTGGCAAACCCAAGAGGCTAGGTGGTTTAGACCACAGCGCCACCTGCGTCCCACATTTAGGGAAGAGCAAGTATGGATACAAGCCATTTTGCCAATGAGGTTATAGTGACAAGGTGCGTCCACACATGAGGAGCACCAATCCTGCAATAAACACCCTTCTGAAAGCACCTTATATGCTGAGGGACGTTTTCCTGTCCTGAAAATGCCATGCAACTTTTTATTATTATCTTGACAAAGTAAAAATATCTTATCACTCTAGTGCTGAATCCCAGACCCAGTTACCCTTCTGAAATGTGAAAGAGAAAGAAATCCTGTTTCTATTTCCAAAGCTTATGTAACATGTTTGAAGCCTGAGATTTTTTGTTCCACCCGCATTCCCTTCCCCAGCTCTCTCCTACAACCTTGCCTTCCTTAAGCCCCTCCTACTGCTTTTGATTGGCTCATAGTGTCAAGCCATTTCATGGCAAGGCTGGTCCTCTGCATTATTGATTCCCGCAAAGCACAGCACGCAAGGGACCTTAACCCTTGACTGAAGCTCTCAAGTGTTTCCTATAGGACTAGTATTTTCTTAGTGTTCTTTTCCCAGCAAGAAGAGTAAAAACAAGCTTTGTTTCACCTGGCTTTTGGTGGGTTTAAAAATCTACTTCCTACTTGTGCTTTGGTAATGGCCTTTGTTCTGTTTGAACTGGCAACCCACACACAGGGCCATAGCTAAGGGGAGGCGAGATGGGCCCCTGCCAGGGACGCAGGCAAGGGTGGGCGCACAAAATCGGCTTAAAAATACGTCCATAAATATATCTATAGATAAAAATATCAATCATAAAAAAATATTTTAAATAGAGGGTGAATTGAATGGGTGGAGCAGGGGTTGGAGGAGAGGTGGAAAGAAGAACTACCGTATTTTTCGCCCCATAAGACGTACCCGACCATAAGACGCACCTAGTTTTTAGAGGGGGAAAGCAAGAAAAAAAATATTCTGCGCAGAACATGTAAGTGGCTCTCGTTTTTCTTGCTTTAAACCCTTCCATCCCTCCTCCCGCTTCACTGAGAAGCCAGCAGAGCAAGAGCGATAGCTGCACAGTGCCTCTTGTTCTGCTGGCTTCCCAGCAAAGCAGGATGAGGGACGAAAGGGAGCCCTTACAAGGGAGCGTTGAGCAGAGCCTGGCAGCGGCTCTTGCTGGCTTTTCTGGGAGGTGTGGGAAGGGACAGAGGGCAGCCCGTCAGTCCCTTCTCCCTCCTCGGGGAAAAGCCCCCAAAAGCTGCACACACGCTCCGTGCGGTTCTTTAAAGGGAGCGCTGAGCAGAGCCTCCTGCCTGTATTCACTCCATAAGACGCACACACATTTCCCCTTACTTTTTAGGAGGGAAAAAGTTCGTCTTATGGAGCGAAAAATACAGTGATCTGTCCATGGGTAGGGGGCAGAATCCGGATGGTTCTGCCAGGGGCGCAAATCACCTAGCTATGGCTGTGCCCACACGGCAAGATTTGGGGGGCAATGGCAAGAGGGCCTCCCCATTTTTCCTCCAGAGCCATTCACCTGTTAGAAGGCAGAGATGTGTATGCGCACAACTTCTTCTTTGCGTCCTTAGTGCACCTGCTGCCTCAGGTGTGATGGAGAAGACTAGTCCATCGTTGGGCTATCTCATCACGATGGGTGACATCAGCTTCTCTTCCTCAGGCATCAAAATGTTTTTTTCAACTAGCCCTATTACATTGGGAAGCCATTGTGGAAAGATGATCAATAAATATTACTGCTGAGTGGTATTCAACGACCTTTTTGCACTAGTACAGAGATTAGCACTAGTGTAAGGGGATTCCCCTGTTTCTCTCCCCACCCTACCCTATGTGTATCTGATGCTGTCCTCAGATCTGTTTCAGAGGGTTAGAGAAACCCTGAGAACAGATTTAAAGGGACACATGAGGAGATATGAGGAGAGGAGAGGAGGATAAATTTTCTTCACGCAAGGAGAAATCCTTGCACTGACAGAATGGTCACCTTAGTGCAACATTGAATGCAACCTATTGTTACTGATGATGGTTATTATTAGAAGGATTTTTCCACAGAAGCAATACAAGCTCAAAAAAACCCCATAGATGATTCCAAGGTCTTTGGCAGACACATCAGGAAAACAGCCTGCACCTTGCCCCCATCTCTTTTGACACTGGCATATTTCTCTGCTTATATGGAAGCAATTTGTCATGCTTTTGGATCTCTTTCCTTTGCCCTGGTGAAGGCTATTAATGCTCTGGGGGGAAAGATGATAGATCCCAAATTGCAGAGTTTTTTGTTTTGTTTTTTATTATCATAGTCCACTCTGTGGAAAGATGGGGTGGCTGGAATTGAAGATTTTCTCTGCCGCCGATGACAGAAAAGTTGGCATCGGCAAGAAGCAATTGGCAGTTCTGTAAAGGATCGTTTTATTTAAGTTTTGCACTGAAGCATACAAGGTGTTTCAAAAATCAGCTCACGAAGAGGAATATTGTGAAAGAGAAAGCAAAATCTAATGGGCATGGGAGAAAACAGAAAAGCGGTACTGGAAGAATTTGACAATGAAGCTGTGTGTTTCATTTAAAGTGATGGTGAAATAGACATAGGGTTGTATCCAACTGAATCATATTTGGTAGACCCACTGGAACCAATGGACTTCACTCACAAGACTATTGATTTCCATGGACCTAATCTAGGTATTGCTTTGTCAGATACACCCTGTAATCCCAAATAAGGAGCAGAAGACATGCAGAGTAATTCTACATATTTATTTATTTATTTATTTATTCTCAGACCTGAGTTTCAGTCGGACTGATTTACTTTCTAGTAATTCTGAATAGGATTGCAATGAGCCAAGAAGGCTGTGATGTTGGTGACGGACAGCATCTTGCAGTAAATAAAAAGACCACACAGAGTCAAAGGTCCAAAAGAAAACACTTTTACTAAAAGGAAAAGGCTTGTTACAAAAAACTTCAGAAAAAAATTCAGACACACAAGTTACAAATGAAAGTAAGAGACAGAGAGAGAGAGAGAGAGAGAGCAACTCACTGAATGCAGGAATTTATCTCTCCTGGTTCAGCATGACCTTAAGATAGGCAAAACAGTATTTGCATCAGAAATGAACCTTCTAGAATCTTCCAGAATCTCCTAGCGCTTTCCAGTTTCTGCCCTCAAAGACTTTAGTCATGACAGTTGGATGCCCTCAGAATCTTGCATGGTTCTCACACCACCTCAAGATACACCCAAGAACCTTAATTCCAAGTCCAAATTCCTAAGCACCACTCTTGACCCACCCACAGTGGTACCTCGGGTTAAGTACTTAATTCGTTCCGGAGGTCCGTACTTAACCTGAAACTGTTCTTAACCTGAAGCACCACTTTAGCTAATGGGGCCTTCTGCTGCCGCCGCGCCGCCAGAGCACGATTTCTGTTCTCATCCTGAAGCAAAGTTCTTAACCTGAGGTAATATTTCTGGGTTAGCAGAGTCTGTAACCTGAAGCGTATGTAACCTGAAGCGTATGTAACCCGAGGTTCCACTGTAGTGTGCACACACCCTTGATTAAATGTGTAGTCCTAGATCACTGTAGACAGCATTCCAATTTCTCCAAACCTGCAGTTGTCTAGATATTTTCAAGGACTTTTTGGCCCTCTGTATGAGTGAAATTGCTGTTTTATATGGCTAGGTCTGATTGTGGGATTTGCGAGATATTTAATACCCTGGCTTAATCAGTTCCCTAGAACACATTCCAAATATGCAAGTACATTACATCTTCTGTTTAAATCCCAATACACTGATGTCAGTGCCTCCAAAATATATTATACATCTATCTGCTATACTATTTAATGAAGTCAGATTAGTTTTGTTCACACTTCTGCTCCATATCCAAGAATTAAACAAGATGGTGGGTGTAGAAGAGTTGCTTTTTTGAAGTCCCCAGTCCTTTGGGTATTAAAATACAAATGTAAACTGTAAAATGCAATCAGAAAGGAAGGAAGGAAGGAAGGAAGGAAGGAAGGAAGGAAGGAGGGAAGACCACTTCACATACGCTGGAGTTTAATATATTTTTGGGATTTATAAATATTGCCTCAGCTGCAGCACGTTCTACCACTAAATTATCAGAAATTCTGATGCTATTCTAGTGTCTCTTAGGAATCTTCCTCCTATTCTGGAAATGGCTTTGCTGGAGTTTAATGGATACAGAACCAGCTCAATTAAAAAAAAATCCACACCTTTTTCTAAGCAAGGGTTCTTTTGAAAAATAGGTTTGTCAAGAGATACATTTCTTGGCATTTCTTTGCTTTGATGCACCTTGCTTTTAAAAGAAACTTCATGCATGCTCCGTAATATAGAGGCATGTAGCTTATAGTTACCATTTGAAACTAACTGTGTTGCATAATTAATTTCAGTACTTCCTACTGCATAACGAATTACAATCTACTATCAGGTAATACAAATACATTTTCTTCCTTTAGGATGTATGCCTGTTTCCAGGACACTTAGCTGCTCATTACAGAAATATATTGGGCCCCATAGCCAAATAATTGTGGGGATGTTGAACAAACCACACCAGATGAGGTTCTCTGTGAAGTAGCACCTGTCAATGTGTTGGTGGATGTTTTGGTTAGATTTATCTATGTATAGTGTCTAACGCACTGAGGCCCAGCAACTATTGTTTGGTAAAATTGGGGTGGAGAGGTTGACTCTGAGTGTTATTGGGCCGATATGCATTGGATTCCATGCACATATCTCTCACCAGAGGCATTTTCATGTTTAACACTAAGAAGTGTGTTATGTACTGAAGTTCTCACCCTGGGCCAGCAGGGGGATACTGTAGATAGTTATGCAAATGAAGGATCGAAAGTGACGTTCAGTGATTGGATAGTTTGTATGCAAATGAAGGATCGAAAGTGACGTTCAGTGATTGGATAGTTTTAGAAAATGGCAACAGTTACCTTGTTCTGGAACTCTATATAAGCAGGCTGACTGAGCTCCTCAGTCAGTTCTGTTCCAGCTTACAAATAAAGAGCTGCTTTGGAAGAATCGCTGTGTCGTCTGATATGTTCGCCCACAACTTAACAAAGTGCATTTGAGACTCCTATTTTGATGGTTGTGTACGAATGTCATTCTTGTGTGGGAGAGAACTTGGGCAATATTGGGGCACATATGTTTTGGGTGTGCTATGAAGGTATAATGCATTAAGCAGACCCATTTTCTCGAGAGGGGTAACTGTTATTTTGCTGCAGCAAAATAAGTTTAGAATCTTGTCATTAACAGCTAAGATGGGCTGATTTAGTTTCTTTAAAAAAAATTGTCCAGTTTGAGCCTATTGTGCAAAAATGACCTTTATTGACATTTGATGTAATATGATGTACCTCCACTTTATTTGCAAATATACCATAGCATGGTGCATGGAAAGAAGATATGAACTGGGCTTTATGGGCAAATGTATTTCCTATTCTCCTCCTGTAAATGCATGCATTTTATAGCCAGGTTCTCATCAGGATGATAAACCCGGATAACCGAATATACCAGACTCCACCGCAGGGCATGATCACACCAATGCTTAAAAAAAATGGTGGAGGAAACGTAAGTAAGAGTATGAAAACAACCCTTTTGGTGTGACATTGTTTCTACTGTTAAATAATTTCAGGATGTTTCCTGTGAAGTCGTTTATAAATTAAATGACACAACAAGCAAACAAACAGATTAGCAAGGGAATGTGGAACATTCAGGCAGCACTTCAATAGATGCTCTAAGCATTTTATGTGAAAGTGCCATGTTCCAATATTATCAGTGCAATTACTTCCATGTACTTCCATGAAGGAATGACAGGGGTGGGCGGGATGCAATATTGTTCCTGTATACAACCCACAGAGAGAGATTTATTTCATGAAAATTATGCACTGCTTGAACGTTAAAAGGAAATCTCAAAACAGTTTACAAAAAAGATAAAACAATAAAATCAATAACAAGTTACAATACTTAGTTTAAAACATACAAAAAGTTAAAACACTAAAACAGATTGAAATTCACATGAGCGTTGTTTAGCATCTGGGTAGGCTTGCCTAAACAGGAATGTTTTTAGCAGGCACCGAAAACAATTCAGTGGTACCTCGGGTTACAGACTCTTCAGGTTACAGACGCTTCAGGTTACAGACTCCACTAACCCAGAAATAGTACCTCGGGTAAAGAACTTTGATTCAGGATGAGAACAGAAATCGTGTGGTGGCAGCGGGAGGCCCCATTAGCTAAAGTGGTAGCTCAGGTTAAGAACAGTTTCGGGTTAAGAACGGACCTCCAGAACGAATTAAGTTCTTAACCCGAAGTACCACTGTACAGTGAAGGTGTCAATTGATGACAATTGGGAGGAGTTCCAAAGTTTGGCTGCTTAACAACTGAGTTCTTACAGAAGCAGAAAGGATGAGAACTCTTACCGGTGCTTGTATATGTAACCTAAAAACTCGAAATGAATTATTTTTTTAAAAGAAAAGAAAGATCACTCAATAGTGCAATCCTAACCGTGTCTGCTTAGCAGTAAATCCTATTGAATTTGATGGGGCTTACTCCCAGCTAAGTGAGATTAAGACTGCAGCCTTAGAGCCAGAAGCCACAGCAATAGCTGACTATAACGGACAAAAGAGCAGTTACTTAGCTCGCTGCTTCCTATCCTTTGACGGTGACAGTTGTGTTTATCCAAAATGCCAGCACCTTGTTCTGTGAGCAACATAGTCCGTCAGCTATCTTGCTTTCTCCACCGCAGCATCCCCATTAGCATGGTGTCCCTCTGGTATAAATAACATTTGCCACATTCGTCCCTTGGCCACAATCACTCTGAGGACACAGCTGTGCATCTCCTGCAGACTAAGCAGAGAATGCTGAAGTCACCGTATTTGAGCTTGAATTAGGAGTTAATTATGTTACAGGATGGGGATCACCTATGCCAGAGTGTGTGGGGGAGGAATACATGCAAGATGCAGAGTGGAAGCTGTTTAGCCACAGCCTAAGAATGCATTGCACTGTCATTAGGAGAATCGTTCATTGGAGGGTTGCCTGGAATAGACAAAGAAGAGAGCCAGTTGAACTGAAAATAGCTTTTGTAACTCTATCACAGCACGGGAGTCTTCCTTTCAGGGTGATTTCAGCACACAGAAATAAATTTTAGAGGCAATCCTCAGTGCAAAAACAGCCCACCGACAAAAGATTGCTTATTGACTGCTCTATGGGTGCAATCCTGCATACGTATAGACATGGAAGCAAGTTCCACTGAGTTCACCGGGAGTTACTCCCAGGTAGGTTGCGGCCTAAATGTAACTGAGTAGGAAATGAATGTGATTAAAACAGGAAGGTGATGTCTTAGATAATAGAGGTAGCAAGTTCCTCTTTTACAGCCTGCAGTCAAGAGAAATCACAGCTTCGTAACAAAACTTATTTCAACAGTGGGGAGAAGACTAAACCTGGGAGCCTTTTCTCTTCTGCTTCTGAATGCCAGAAAGTTAAAATTCTCTGCATTTCACTGCAAGCCTGTTTATCGAGCATTCATCCTGAGGGCCACCGTATCTTCTGGGAAACCTGTGGTGGGCAGAGCTACGGATGTGAACTTTGTGCTTGTACCCTAGGGTAGGTTCTTCAGCTTCACACGCCTGTCTCTATCTTGTATCCAGGAAAGCACGAAACATTGCCAGAGTTCAAGGACTCATTCCAGCCAATATCACCCAAGGCGGGTGCAAAGCAGGACTGGTGAGGGTGTGGCTTTTGAAGGAGATCCCAAGTGTCTCCAAGCATCAAGTTCTCAATTCTCAAGACCATTCCTGGCCTTCTCTAGGCATCCTAGCTGTCCACAGTGCTGGAAGATTGTCCTCACAATGCCGGTTTGATTTCATGGTTTGTGACCTGCCAGAGACTGGTTACATTCCTCATCCTAAAGTTAAGAGTATTTCTTTAGGGTGCTTCCCCATCCCTTGCCATCCAGGTTTCTGAGTAGGCCGAGACATCAAATCCACTGATCTTCAACTGGTAGATCAGAACCCAAAATTGAGCCAAAGACCCATCTAAAGTGAGACACACTAGAGAGAACCATAGTTTTATTTCGCCTTTTCTAAACAATTTTTTTTTAAAGATAAGGTGAAAGAGAGGGGGGAAATGGAAAGATTGGGGCAGCAATGAGAGAGATGAAGAGGAAGAGGAAAAGAAAAAAGGACATAAAGTGGATCCCATGTCGTAGATTGGGGTGGAAATGGAGTCTTGGTTCTGAAAATGTTGGAAACCACTGCTCTAATCTATTTCACGAATTAACTGTGTTGGAACGCCCCCTAACAACCAAAATGCATCTAACCACAAATTGCCCGGCAAAGACGGTTAACCAGATAAACAAACAGGAAAATTAAAAATAAACAGTAAAGGACACTATGCCACACAAGAAATTCACAGCGCAACTTGTATCAAGGATGGAAACGTGCCAGAATTAATTGAAATGGCTGCTACAAAGATTATAGAAAGAGAATGAAGAGAAACAGATGGTGAAGGATAACAGGGAAATAATTCCTGGGGCCACAGGAATCTTATCTAAACTGGAATCAGATGCTACAGGAGCATTTCATTTGCTGTGTGGTGGGAAGGAGAGCATGTGAGAACAAATTGGAAGAAAACAGAAACTCCCAGGATTTTTAATTTTTTTTTGCTATATATTGTTCCTCTTCTGCCTCTCGTTACGAGTTCTGAATACCCTTTGAAGGGTTTCAGATGGTAATGTACGAACCTGTCAGTTTTGGTTTTGCACCGTTTTTCCTTTTTCCAACCTTAAATTCTGTCATCCACATTGCTGCACCAATTTGTATTGAATCATTGAATTGAAGAGATGGAAGGGACCCTGAGGGTCATCTAGTCCAACCCCCTGCAATGCAGGAATATGCAGATGTCCCATATGGGAACTGAACCTGCGGCCTTGGCGTTATCAGCACCACGCTCTAGCCGCCTGAGCTATCCAGTGCTTATAACCATTTTAAATGGAAGTCTTACTGAAAATTCATCACCATGGTAGTGCAAAATTCTCTCAATATATGTATGCAGTTTTAATAAAAATAAAAATATTATTTGTACCCTGCCTATCTGACGAAGTTGCCCCAGCTTTTCTGGGCAGCTTCCAACATATGTAAAACATTACACATTGAAAGCATAAACTCCCAAAGCACTCAGCAGCTAACTTAAAAGCAACATTATCAGTTTTGACTAATATATACACTTTTGCAAGCAGTTTCCCCTAGTATATATAATATATTTATTTCACAGTATTTTCATGCATTTTTGTACATACTTCCCCTTAATAGATGCATTTTTGTAAAAATTGGTTGGAGAGGAGCATCACAATGTTTGGAGAACAGAGGAATTTGAAGGATAATTGTGCTTTGGTTTGAGAAATGTGAACTGGATAGTTTCTCATTAAGACGCAAACAAAATCATATTTCTCCCTCATCCTTAGTTTCAAACGCCAAAACGACATGCAATACAATTCAAAGTACAGCCATTCATCCTTTCAAATTTACCCTTCTCTGAATTTTGCAATGCAGTTTGGCAGCCAAGTAACAGCTACAAAAATGTGTACACTAGGGTAAAATGTATATAGCAGTGAAAATAACATACAAGAATGTGTTATGTTAGGGAAACCTCCCTGCAAAATTGTGTTCATTAGGAGAAATGTGCTCTATACTGCTGGTGAGTTGCATGATGACTTAAAACAATAGCAATTCACAGACTGATGTAGAACTGTGGAAAACTGAAGTTAAAACTGAGAGAGAGAAAGAAAGAGAGAGATTAAGAGAAACCAAAATTGGCAGATTCATCCATTCATAACTCAAGGTCTCCGACCAGTTTTGGGATCCCACTCCTGAATAGCTAAATCAAATTGTAATATTTTGCTTAGTGGAGGTGATAGATGCGCTTTTCCTTGTTTAGATGTTTTGTAACACAATTTTTTTTTAATAAAAAACCAAGAGCAAACAACAACAACCAAGCTCCCCATGAACACTGTTTTAAAATCATTTTGTTATAGCTTGTGTTGCATCAGAGTATCTTTGAGGACTTAAAAAAATAGTAATAAAAGACACAGAGCTGACGATAAAGATAACACAGGCATCCTTTTAAATTAAATTTTATTTCACAAACATTGAGCTACCAACCAACAAAAGATTGAGTATTCTATCATGTATAATAAGGGAAGTCTACTTATATAGAATACTTCATTCAAAATAAAATCAAGGCTTGAGAGGCTGTAGACAATAGCATCTTTCTCTGAAATCAGGAAAATTTTCTTCCGTATATTACATAATTTCATGGCAGATCAAAGCAAACTATTGGGGGGGGGGGAACTATGCTAAAGGGTTGTGTTGAATGCCGACATCTCATTTTGCTTGGATTTTCATTTTTCGAGTCTTGGCACCAAAGACTACATTATATTTAATTATTGTATAACTTTTCTCAAGCACATTTAGGCATCTTTGTATAATAAGGCACTATTATAGTGTTGCTATGGCAACGTTAAGTCATGAAGACACACTCTCTGTCTGCCTGTTTTGTGATTTTTAAACTTTGGAGAAACTCTCCTTGAAAACTGCAGAAAATCTCTGCTGCAGCATTCCAGGTAGAATGTCTTAGGCTAGTTACTCCATATTTATTTTGTGAGGTGAAAAGGAACAGAAAGGAATCTTTCATGCTTCAGGAGCAGAGTTAGAAGAATGCATTGTCCACTTTTGCCAACAAAAGTGTTGGAGTGTTCCTAAATACCTAATAGAAAAGTTGCTTAGTGAAAAAACGGACAACAGATCTGGTCTCTCTGGCCATGCTGAGAAAACTTGTGAAGTCCCTGTAGTGTAGTTTCCTGTGGCTCTCAAGACTGCACTTTTAGGAAACTTAAGAGCTTTAAATTCACTGGAAATAGTTGTGCCCTACTTCCCCTAGCGTTTGTTGCAGCTTACAAAACTATTTAAAACACCATTGTCAAAACAGGTCAGTAAAAAATTGCAGTTAGAAATTGAAAGGGAGAAGATCTTATCTGGTTGGCCACCGTGTGAACAGAATGCTGGACTAGATAAGCCACTGGCCTAGTCAACCAGAGCTAATCTTATACAGTGGTACTTCGGTTTTCGAACGTAATCCGTTCTGGAAGACCGTTTGAGTTCCTAAACGTTCAAAAACTGAAAACTCAGTACGGAAGCCTCAAAACAGAAAACTCAATATGGAAAACTGAATACAGAAGCCATGTTTCTGGCTCAACTTCTGAGGCATGTTTGAAAACCGAAGCATTTACTTCCGGGTTTACGGCATTTGAAAACCAAAATGTTTGTCAATGGAGATGTTCCAAAACCCGAGGTACCACTGTATGTTCTTAACACATCCCAAGAGCATCACTTCTCACTTTTAGAATCCATAATAATGACGACAACAGTAATGGTTGTTGATTCTTTACTTCAGTGTCCCTCACTTCACTTCGGTGTCATTCACACCTGTACGATAGGGATCACATTTCATTCGAAAACTGATTTATGAGGAACATTTTTCAGGAATTTTATTCCAAGGCCTAAGGATTGCTTCAGAGGGGGAAGACTCTTGTTTGCTCAAGTTTCAGTTCTAACCTCCGTGGGATGATGAGACTCAAAGCTGGTGTGGAGAAGGTTTGTTCCTGGGGGTACTGCTTTGCCAGCAAGCTCCCTGTGGGAAATGCAGTGTTGAAACTGACCCCTCCCCCACACCCTCACAAGCCCACTTTGGCTGGAGGACGGGGCTGCCCACCAATCAGTCACCTGATGTCACTGTGATGTCAGATAATTGATGAGCGGTTTGGTCTGCCCACTTGTCAGAGTTGGCCCATGGGTGAGGGGAGATAAAGACCTGCCCAAAACGGTTCCCCACCCCTACGATAGGTTGACAAAGTGTTTTAATTCAATTCAATTGTGCGGGCCTGAATTTCTGGTGTGCACAGGAATCCCTCCCACAAAATAGTGACAGTTTGGAGGTTCCCCATGTCAGTTCCGGATTCCAGGGTCATCACGGAGGTAGCACCTATTTTGTGCGCTGCAAATATGCCTCAGAGAAGTTTCAGTGTTGTTGTTTCTTGGAGAAGACCAATACATACAGTTGCACTCCAACATTAGCAATGCAAATCTCCCTTGTATTCATCTGCTTCATGAGAATTACATGTCCAGCATGCAGATGATCCAGCAGATTAGGCAACCCTGCTTGAAGATTGAAGCCAAACTTTTAATAATCTTATGCAAGAGAAAGCAGTCTGATAAGACAAGTAGGGAAAGTTGCGTAAGGTGAGCAAGCGAAAATCTGAGTAAAACACCTTCAGATGATGTTATCTCTTGTCTATGAATGGACAGATACAGGCTTTCAAAAAGAATGTCTCTCAAGTCTGGGATCCACATCTCTGTCCTGTGAAATCAGTGAAGTGAAGACAGAAGGAAAAATATACTCATCTCTATTTGTCATCTGCCCCGTGTGTTTGTGCATGTGTGCGTGAGAGTGCGAGTGAAAAACTGTTGCCTTCACCCTCCTTCCCTTTCCCAGAAACATCTGCATGCGTTTACTGACCCCAATTTCCATAACTACATTTTGTACCAGAATGATCTGTCCAAAAGCATAAAAATATACAAACACGCAAGTGCAATAGTTATTTAAGACACTGTGTTGCAAACCGCAAAGCATGTTATGAGCAGGAAGCGTAATGGCAATAAGATCTACTTTATTTTCTTTCATTCTCAGTTTAGGAATTAGTTATCAGAACAAAAAGAAATGCTAGATTTGGCCCGGGGTGCCAAAATGTCACCAAACATGAAGTAGGTGAAATATCGAAAGTGGGTGTCATATAGTATATAGGAGATGTGGAGCTCGTGTAAAAAATAAAATAAATCTTGTTACTTGAGATATAGTGGAATTTCCTACAATAGTACTTGGCAAAGCTCCATCACTGCTATACTGGAGGAACTCATTGGACTACAACTCCCATCAGCCCCTGCCAGTGTGGTCAGTGGTCAGGGATGATGGGAGCCGGAGTCTAGCAACGTCTGGAAGGTCAAAGGTTCCCCAACCCTGCTTAAGGGGACGTAATAAAAAGACTGGGCTTTTTGTTGTTAATGTCTACAGCCTGAGAAAATGAGAAGCTGTCACCACAGGAAGACACGGCTGACATACAATGCATGAGGGAATCCCAGAGGGATTTCTCAAGTTTTGGCAGAGAGCTTTATTAAACGGGGGCCATGCCAGGGAACACCAGCTATGTCAGAAAGCAAGCCAGAATTCCATGGGAAAGGGAGCTGACAGGAAACCACAAAGTCTATGCATTTCACTCACTGCCACTGCTAGACTTTGTCAGTCATTGCTGCACTTGCCACCTCTGCCTCTGTTGCCTCAGGTTGACAATGTTTGTTCCTCCCTCCCTCCCTCCCTCCCTCCCTCCCTCCCTCCATCTCTCTCTCTCTCTGTTTCACTTGCTGCTGTAATGGAACATGATCCATAAACACATCAGAGCTCAGTCATCTTCAAGTCAGCTGCCAGTGTTTGTGTGCAGCTAAGGGATTTAGCTATAAAAGTAGGAAGTCCTCAGTTAAAATCTCCCCTCTGCTATAAACTCACCTTAGGCAAGTCCTCTCCTCTCTCTCTCTTTCTCTCTCTCTCTCTCTGTGTCTGTCTCAGTACCCCATCTATAAAACAAGAGGCAATACTCTTGATTTACTTTACAAGGGTGTAGTAAGCAGAGCCTGCCCAAGAGATTTTGGCACCTGAGGCGAGCCACAAAATGGCCAGGGAACAAGGAGTGAGTGAAGGTCAACATCAGGAACCAGGTGGGGAATAAAGACCTACACTGGGAACGAAGGTGGAAGGAGACCAGCAATGCCTCTTATTTGCCAAGAAGCCGCTGTAAAGGTGGAAGTGAGCGGGGGGCCAGGATCCACAGGGGCAGCAGATCAGGCTTCCAAGAAATGCATAGCCCTCTGCTGCTGCTTCAGTGGCAGGAACAACTGAGGCACACTCCTTGGCGGCTGGATCTGCTGCTTCCTTGGATCCTGCCGCCTGAGGCAGTCACCTCACCTTGCTTCACGTTTAGGCTCTGGCAGTAAGGAGGATAGCGTGTGTGAAGTGCTCTGAGCAATTCAAAGTGCTATCCAAGTGGTGATGATGATGATGATGATGATTTGATTTATTAAATTTGTATACCACCCTATAAATGTATATCTCAAGGAGGTTTGCAACATAAAATCACAATATAAAAAACACAAAACAAAAATAAAAACAAATACAACCCAATAGTCCCCCATGCCACAATTCATTTTAAAAGGGCTTTGGATGTTTTCGCCTGGCACTTAAAGATGTACAGTGGTACCTCGGGTTACAGACGCTTCAGGTTACAGACTCCGCTAACCCAGAAATAGTACCTCGGGTTAAGAACTTTGCTTCAGGATGAGAACAGAAATCGTGCTCCGGCGGCAGCGGGAAGCCCCATTAGCTAAAGTGGTGCTTCAGGTTAAGAATAGTTTCAGGTTAAGAACGGAACTCTGGAATGAATTAAGTACTTAACCTGAGGTACCACTGTATAATGAAGGCGCCAGCTGAATCTCCTTGGGGGGAGTGTTCCACAAACAGGGAACCACCTCAGAAAAAGCCCGTTCTCATGTTGCCACCCTTCGGACCTCTCGTGGAGGAGGCACATGAAAAAGGACCTCAGAGGATGATTCTGTAGTGGCCTTTGTTGAGTATTATTATTAATGCCAGTGTTTTAATGCTGCCATATTATCTTTGCCTGATGTTGATATTCTCACTCGTTTCTTGTCTCTGTTGCATGATACGGTGGTCAGGGCCAGACTATGGGAAGTCTCTGTTTACTGAAGACAATTTATGACTTTAGCTGGCCAAACCTTAGCAAACCGAGTCAACACTGAGACAGGTTTAGGGTGCTAGTCTGCAACCTGGGAGACCAGGGTTCAAATCTCCACTCAGCCATAAAGCTGAGCCAACCTCTCAGGGTTGTTATAAGAATAAGAATGTGAAGAAGGGGAATCACATACACAACAGAAAAAGGAAAGGAAGGGTAAAAATTTCACAAAAGAAAAAGCTATTATTATTATTATTATTATTATTATTATTATTATTATTATTATATTAATATATCTGCAGGTTTCAGGGTGGTTTACACTGGTCATCACACTGTTGCTTTGTGGTTCCCTCACCTGACTGACTGAGTGGGCTCCTTTAATTCTTACTTCAGGGTCATCAAAAGTTAGTTTCGTCTGGTAGAAAATTATTTCTCACCCTCAGATAAGGGCATCATTTCAGAGAAATCCACAAAATGCAAAAGCTGACCCTCGTAGGTGTTCATTAGAATACACCTGAAATGAGCCACGCTCCCATCAAACCCTTGTGGGATTTGTTCTTTGGTTGCAGGCAGTTTGCTGGCAGACAGTGATTATTTTTTCCTAAATCGATGGCCTGAGGAATGACTTGTGCATCACGACATAATCAAATATGAATTGGGGAGAAATCTTTTCGAGAGTTTAATGAGATTCTCTCTTATAGATGCGTCATTGACGTCCTTGGCAATAGATAAAGGCAGCCAGCGTTTCAGCTACAGAACACTCCACTCCAAAGTTCTTAACAACACAGATTTACAACTTATTTTGTGCAAAAATGTGTCAGAAACCTTCCTTAATTAAATCTGAGAAACTGAATTCTAGGAAGCAAGCAAGGAAGGAAGGTTAGATCTTGGTTGATGTTTGCACGACGATTAAAATGATTTCATTGTTACCATTAATTAGAGTTGCCATACATCTAGAATTTCCCAGATATATCCAGAATACTGCAGTTGGAAGCAGTGTGCGGGTAGAAAATGTCCGAGAAAATCCAGTCGCATGGCAACCTATGTCAGCCGTGTCGGTTTTGGCGATTTCCCTTAAAAAGCGCTCAAAAACTTCTTCTTCAACAACAACAACTTTGCCAAAAGAAGTTCAACAACTTTTCTGTTTGGATTTTCACTGTTTGAAATATGGCAAGACCCTGCCCATTAATGTTCAAAATCTGAAATGATATTCATGGAAATTATAAATAAAACTGTTGCATGCCTTTAAGACAACAACAACACATCCCCCCCCCCCACATTGATATACTATGAGAGGGGCAGTTCTGGTTTTCCTTGCTTCAATAATCCATAGACTAGAAAAGATTTATACACAAAAACAAGAGGACACCATGGGATTTCTGAAATAATGAGCAACTGCAAAATGATGCTCTGTTCCCACACATATACTTACCTATCAGGGTTGGTCCAACCCCCCCCCCCCCCGCATCACTAAAACATAGTGTTGCGAGTTAGTCTGCGAGGGTTAAAAATCTAATGGAGGATTCCATGGTTGAATTAACCAGTCAAGGGTCCTCATTACTTGTTTGTCAGATAGGATCTAACTGCAGCAGGTACCTGTTCCAGCAGCCTGGATCCTCTAAGCCAGGGGTCAGTAACCTTTTTCAGCAGGGGGCCGGTCCACTGTCCCTCAGACCTCGTGGGGAGCCGGATTATATTTTGAAAACAAACAAACAAGAATGAATTCCTATGCCCCACAAATAACCTAGAGATGCATTTTAAATAAAAGCACACATTCTACTCATGTAAAAACATGCTGATTCCCAGACCATTCGCGGGCTGGATTGAGAAGGCGATTGGGCCGGATCTGGCCCCTGGGCCTTAGTTTGCCTACCCATGCTCTACCAGCCTTTCTCAACCTGTGGGTCCCAGATGTTGTTGAACTACAACTCCCATCACCCCTAGCTAGCAAGGCCAGAGCTCAGGGATGATGGGAGTTGTAGTCCAACAACATCTGGGGACCCACAGGTTGAGAACCACTGCCTGATGTTGGTAAATGCATTTCTGATAGAAATGGGAACTGTGGGAGTTTTGCAACAGAAGTTGAAATGGGAATCTGGACTAAAATGCCTGTCTAGGTCAAGCTGCAACTATCAGCCTTCCCAGCTTAGTCTACTTATTAATGCTGACTCTGCAGTTGCAAAGGTTTGACGTCAGCTTGAAATACGTCTCATTAGCAATCCGAAACAAAGTCAGAGTTTCAGAGTTAGGGTGCCTGACTCATAACAAGGGCCAGTTTTATGAGCTGTGAAAAGTTGTATTCTCTCCAGTCCTCTAATTTGCAAACTTCATCAGCATCACTAGTGAGCTGTGGTGGCTGGAATGACTTATGAGATAGGAAGTCCCTGGGGCAAATCCTCACCATGAATATTCTAAGTGGCCTTAGGCAAACTATAAGACACAGGCTGCAGATGCACCAAACATTTTAAGCACATTCTTCCCACCCGTCCCTGTATCTTGGGAACTGTGGTTTACCCATCACAGAGTTACAATTCCCAGCACCCCTAAAAAAAACCCACAGTTTGTTCCACAGTTCTGAGGATTCTTGGGGGTGCACTTTAAATGTGTGGTGTGTGCACGACTTCTGTCTCAGCTCACAACCAAATGCAAAGCGGTGGGTGATAATAGCTTGCTTTACATTACAGAATTGCTATAAGGTTTGCCGAGATAATGGGAAGTTCTTTGAACATATGAAAGTGCTGTGCAAATGTTAAACATTACTATTATTTAAAAGGTGGCTGTCATCATTTCACAGACCTATGATACTCTGGTAGTTGAGTGTAATGTGTCTGTGGCTTCCACCGGTTTTAAGAGATCGGGATCACTCCTAAAATGGGAATTGGCTGTTGTCAAGAGTATGCTCTTTTATTACTGTCCCTCAAAGGCTGGATAACTCAGTTGGTAGAGCATGAGATTCTTAATCCCAGAATCATGGGTTCAAGCTCCACGTTGGGTGAGAGATTTCTGCACTGCAGGGGGTTGGACTAGATGACCCCTTTCCAACTCTGCTATTTGCCCTTTGGTGGCACAATGGGTCAGTGTGTCTGGCTGTTAAGCAGAAGGCTAGTGGTTCAAGCCCACCCAGAGACGGCTGTGGGCAAGGTTCCTGCAGTACAGGGAGTTGGACTAGATGACCATGGGAGTGTGAGGAGCTCATCCTACACTCGAGTAGGACCCTGGCAGAGACACATGCCTGACTGGCATGTTCTCTCCTTTCTGGTTGATCGTTCGGGAGCTTCAAAAGCTTTCTTCAGCCCAAACATCACAGCGACCAATGCCAACAGACATCGGCACACTTAGGGATCCGCAGAGTGTTCACAGTATGCATGACAGACCTCAGCAACTCAGCATTTTGGCTAATCTACTTTATTTACATATAAACACACACGGAGCATGCAACATGGCTCCATCTCTCTCTAGCATCAGACAGCAAAGAGAAAGAACAAAGGACAATAGTCCCACTTCACGGAACACAGTAACACAAACATCCTGTCTCCGTCCCTTCCCACTCTGTGGAGTCAAAACATATACTGTCATGTGATAGACAATAATCCCATGACTGCAATCAAGGAGCAGGAATTCTAACAGGGAGGTCCCTTCCAGCTTACAATTCTGTGATTCTGTGACTAATTCCAGAGTGGTGACCTTGTTCTCCTGTTGCCGCAAAAACAACAAAGAAGCTTTGAGCACCTTGAAAGACTAGCAAACATACTGTGGCAGAAGCTTTTTGCAAACCACATCATCAGATTCACTGGATATTTTTTTCCTGAATGTGGCTGAGAAATAGTGGATTTTAAAAGGTTGGAGGAAAACAGAATATGGAAGGTATTGACAGTAACAATTTCACAGGGACCATTCAAGAAGAGTGTAGATGACAACACAAACATCCTGGCATTGGTAAGTGAATTAACACATGCGATCAAAACCACCATCCCCACCCTGTATTCAAGCCACAGGTGGTAATTGCCACTCTTCTTGAGGTGCCTATACTTGAACAAAGGAAGTTCAAAGGGAGACTTCATTGTGAAACTGCTGAATTACAACTGATCGGGAGGTTCACTCAGGTTGAGTGGTTTGAATTGGCGTGTGTATATCTCCCATGACACATGTTCATTATCAGTGTCAGGGTGTTTGTGTATTCAATGCCAGCATGTTCTTTCTATGCAAATGGTCCCTCTTAAGAATGCCGTTGTTCGTACTCCCTGTATTCCATTTCCCCCTAATCTTCTGGTATTTATAGCTGCGACTCGGGAAAACACTTAAAGCAACTGACGAAGAGGACTCTCGCCCGTGAACGCTTCTGCCATAATAAATGTATTAGTCTTTCAGGTGCCAAAAGACTCGCTTGTTTTTCCTTGTTGACACTGGGCAGACTTCTGTGGTTCGTTTTGGGCTTGCATTCCCAAGTTCAACAAGAGAGAATGAAATGTCTCTGTGACCACATTACCTCCTCCACAAACACCAGGACCTGTGCACCAGGAAAAAAGTGGGAACTCCTGCATTATTTCAGCAGGCCTCCTGGCCAATGCTGTGTCCACTAAAGCTTTAGCCTGGGAATAGGGTACTTGTGGGTCCCCAAACATTGCTGGACTACAGCTTCCCTAACCTTTGGCCATGCTGGCCATGGCAGATGGGAGCAGGCGTCCAACATCATCTGAGAATTATGGCTGTGGATGTTTGTGTTGTGTTAGGCTTTGAATAATGTGTTATCTGCACTGATGTACACACTGCCCTGTAATATTGATTGGGGGTAGCATAGAGTGTTTTATAATAATGAATAAATGAACAAATCAAGACATTATCACCCCCACCTCAAGGTGGCATGCATGGTTTGCCCCTAATTCTTTTTATCCCCATAACAAGCTTCATAGGTAGTCAAAGCACTCTAGCCACTGGTCTTATATAATAAATAAGTATCTATCTATGGAAAACAGGGCCGGCCCAAGACATTTTGCTGCCTGAAGCAATAGAGACAACAATGCCCCTCTATCCTATTCCACATACAGAACAGTACTGGAATGGCAGTGATGGGTCAAGAGGCTCCACTGCACCTGAAAGCAGCAGCCTAGTTTAGGAAGTACGAAGCAAGCCTCTTGGCAACACTGCTACACAAATAGAGAGAAACACACACACACAAACACACACACACACACACACACACAGAGCCTCATTTTGCCCCATGGTAGGTCCGGTTCTCTTCAAAACCTTCAAAGGAAGACAGCTTTAGAATCTGTTCTGGCAGCTTGTTCTATTGCTGAGTTGCTTTCCAAAGAAGTTTGAAATGTTTCCAAGAAGCTCGTGCTTATATCTCCCCTACGGAAGTCATTCCGGGTTTTAAAAAGTGCTTGATTTTGGGCTGGATCGCATATAATGCTTCTTCCCCTTATTCCCGGTGGGCCTGTTAAAACGAAACGCTTCCCTTCCCTCTCTTGTCCTTTTTAAATATCACAAAGTGTCGACGCAACTCGAGCCATCTTCTTTTGTCTAGACTCAAATGCACAAAGTTGAACGCTAAAACAAAGCAGTCATGCATTTACGTTTCTCCCCCCCCCCCCCAAAGCTTTATCAGCTGAGCTAATGGAGCAATTCACTGCAGCTCGCAGAGCAAAGAAGAGCCTCAATTGTTCTCTGTTCTAAGAGCTGGTGGTGATGTAAAGTCAACATCCAGGGGTTACTTTCTGGAATTGTGCATGGCTGTAGATCCATGAAGGGGGAAACGGGACATGGGGTTGTCTTAAAGCAAGGCAAGCAATTAGGATGAAATGGTTCCACACCTGGGAGAACGATGCCCAAAATCAACCCTCAGAATGCAAAAGGTAAAACTGCTATTAAAAAAAAATGTGTGTCTCAGATTCAATATATGTTGTTGCTAACAGTATTGTGAAACCTTTGGTTCAGTTCATTAGTAATCTGTTTACTAAGCTGTAGCACAGTGTGATCTCACGCATGGGTTGCATTTCCTTATCTAGATGCCTGTGAAACTTTTATTTGTGGTTGCTTAATCAAGAGGCTGTGCTTCTCCAGGAATTGTGCGCTCCAAGCTTCTTCAGCCTAATACACGGGATTGTGTTATTTATTCATTATTTCTTTATTGCATTTTTAGCCCATATTTTTCTCCATGGAGCTCAAGGTGGTTCAGTACTTGGTTCTCCCTCACCTTCCTTTTCTCTTCATAACAAGCTTTCGAGGTAGGTTGGGCTGAGAGTGAGTGACGTACCCTAGGCCATTCTCATGGCCAAGTGGGGATTTTAACCCTGGTCTTCCAGGTCCCAGCGTGACACTCTAACCCAGGGGTAGGCACCCTAAGGCCCGTGGGCCGGATGTAGCCCAACTGCCTTCTCAATCCGGTCCATGGACGGTCCGGGAATCAGCGTGTTTTTACATGAGTAGAATGCGTCCTTTTATTTAAAATGCATCTCTGAGGTTATTTGTGGGGCATAGGAATTCATTCATCCCACCCACCCCCCATATAGTCCAGCCCACCACATGGTCTGAGGGATGGTGGACTGGCCAATGGCTGAAAAAGGTTGCTGACCCCTGCTCTAACCACTGTGCCACACTGGTCTTGCAAGCAAGTTGCTGTGTGCGTCACATATTATTTCTAGTGGCCATATGGACCTGACAGCCACCCGTTGTGGTGATTCCTTGGCTAGAAAATGAAGAGTGCTGTTTGATCAACAATTGGATCCAAAAAAGATCCTCTGGAGTGGACTGTACATGGCCACAGTAGTTTACCCCTTGCAGAGCTTCGATTCACAGCACCCTTACAAACTCTCCTGCTGAAAAAAAGAGAGAGAAAAGGTAATCTTTGATTATTCCTCCTTTCTGTAGACTCATGAAAAGTTGGTCCAGAGAGCTGGACCTTTCACTCACGGAAGCAACATTTGTTTTGCTGTTTGGGTACATCGGACGTATTCTTACTATCTATTGACTCATGTATTCTTACTATTTATTGAGTGATGACATGTATTCATGCATGCTCATCCTCTGTAAGAGGCCTTTAATACCCCACCCCGGTCAAGCTTCTGAGTATGAACTTGGTGGGTTGGATTGTATCCAACAAAGTCATCCTATGAGTGCAAGGATTCCCCCCTGTGTCGTGGCACTACCTCTCTCCACATCCTTGCCCCAATCTGATCCAAGTCCTATACCTCTGGAGCAGATCTGAGGTGGCAGGCGTTGTATAGAGAGAGGAGAAGAAGTCCCGTATTGCAGGCGGAAGTCATGGCACTTGATACGGAAGGGGGGGGCATGTCTTCTTCACCTTCTTCTTCACTACAATATATCCATTTATTTCCAATTGTCAATGTCAAAAGGGACTAAAATCTATAAAATTCATAGAAAATCAACGTGCCAATTTGCTCAATTTCTCTAGGACTCCATGACACCTCCCCTGTCCTCCATAATCCCTCAAGCAAGGTGTCAAGACCCTAATCCTGTCAAATCACTCTGCCAAGCCTTTCCTCCGGGCAATGCCAGGTGGCAGACTATGCATACATGGACCATTGTCTTCGCATCACCGGTAGTCAGGATGTGCTTATCTGCGCATATCTCCAGCTCTGCATATTCCCCCTCTCTCCTCCATATGTTAATCCTGTGTAACCCAACCTCTTCTTAATGTATTCATGATGTAACTGGGATGTATTTTGCACTGTATTCTGGGACATGGAGGGAAGTTTCAAAAGTTCATGTCACCCCTTTCTCGCTGTTCAATCTCGCCTTGAACCTGTTGCGCAATAAACTTGGATCTTCTGCAGCTTGCTCCTGTCTCCGGCTGAGCTCATTTTCCTCCGCAGGGACTTAGTCCGACGAGCAGGGTGGCAGAGCAGCCTCGCACCCAGATTTTACCGTAACACACTGAACAGAATGCCTTATTGGAATGGATGTTTAGCTTTGGAAAGAACACTCTGCTACCAGGAGAGACGCAACAGGCTTTGTCGCAGAGCTTGCTTATTTCAACACCACAAAACAAAGCTAGCCAAAGACACATGCTCAAGCCCAAGATCCCTCATTGCATCGGAGCGACAGCACCCGTCCAACCTAGAAATTAAACACATACCCAGCCTGTGGTGTGACAGGTCTAATGTTCCTCTGACTGTCTGCTGACAGCCTGTGGTCAAGAGAGTAAAGAATGTGAGAGGAGGTTTGAGGAACTGAGATCCCCACCCCCCAGAGCTGGGGCGGGGCAATACAAGAGCTTGGAGAGAAGATAGCATTTTGGGGAAAATGCAGTGGTGGTGAAGAGCTCTGCATCCACATGGAGCAACAGGATGCAGCTGATGCCAACAGGCCCGCTCCTTCCATTGCTCTGTCCTTACTAAATTAGCCATCTACCTATTCAGAACACCTGTTCTCAGTCACTGCATCCCTACAGAGTGTGTGCATGCCTGAGAGCTCTCTGATTTCCTAAACCGTATCCAATAAATATGGTGTTCCCACCATTTCCCCTACAGTGGTACCTTGGGTTACATACTTAATTCGTTCTGGAGGTCCGTTCTTAACCTGAAACTGTTCTTAACCTGAAGCACCACTTTAGCTAATGGGGCCTCCTGCTGCCGCCGCACCGCCGGAGCACGATTTCTGTTCTCATCCTGAAGCAAAGTTCTTAACCCGAGGTACTATTTCTGGGTTAGAAAAGTCTGTAACCTGGGGGCTTCCGGGGGCGGCGCGAACGGCAATGGCGGTCCTCTTCTGAACGGGAGAGGAGGCTCCACAGACAACGGGTCGTCCGCTACGGCGAAGCGGAGACCCACTTCGGAAAACCACAGGCAGCAAGAGCCTGTGGTCTTGAGGCTCGGTGGGCGCCTTAAGTGACCCTCCAAACGCTAAAGGAACCCCGTAAGGGGCTCCGGAGCGTGGAGGGGGGTTGCGGCGCTGAGAGCTGTTTCACAGTCTGCGGAGCGAAGCCGCGCTGCTGCTGCCGGTGAGCGCTGATCCCTTTTCCTGTCAAAATTCGGATTCGGACAAAAAGCAACTTATTCGTGAGTAAAGACTGAATCACTTGAAATTAGAGACTTTAAATCAAAAAATCTGAATTTGCTTGAACTAGGCTGAAAACGGAGAGACGTGGAAACAGGAAGTCCGTCTTCCGCTGCCATTGAACTTGAAAAAAGCAACTAGTTGGAGGAGTGGAGGCTGAAAGAAAGAGATTTTAAACTTTACAGATCTAAGCACCCACTGAACTTGCAACCTAAAGTAAAGATTCTAAGTTAAAGATTTGGAATTATTACTCGCACTTGACTTTCCTCCTTTTATTGGATTACAATTAAAAGGTGAAACCCAGGGTCCGGAGCTGCCTGAGCATTGAGAGATTGAGCTGTCAGTACTGCAGATTTGGATATTGTATATTGGAACTTGCAACAATCTGAGGGTATTGAGACCTTCTAATTTGAAACATTCTTTTTGGAGACAAATAAGCACTGTCTGTAACAAAGTGATTATTTATCAACTCTGCTAAATATTTGTATCTGAAGGTTCTTGGATACTAAACTAGACTCTGAAAGACATTTTAAGCTCCCTCTAGAGGATTGGATTAAAACAGTGACTTTACATTTACATTTACTTTCGATTCCCTTGTTGTTTGCTTGCTCTGGGCCTTTCTATTCCCATGGGAATAACTCAGTGTGACCTTGACTGATAGATAACGTTGGAATGAGTGGCACAAGAAAAAGAGGGAGAGTTAGACAAACAACTTTAACAACTCTAACCTCAGCCTCGCAGACACGCAGATCATCTGTACCTACTTTGCCCTCAGAAGTAGAACTTGAAGAAGTTGCCTCGTCACAGGCAAAAGAGGGAGAGGGTGAAGTAGAGCAGTTACAATTGGAAGATATGGCCTCAGGAGCATCTGTTTCTGTTCTAGACAAAATCTTTGAAAAATTGGAAGCTTTGGACAAGAAAGTAGATGTGCAATCAGCAAAGATTGACAAAAATACAGAATGTCTAAATAAATTAACTATACAAGTGGTACAGAATACACAAGCAATTGGACAGCTAACGGAGGCCTCAGCAGAAAATCGGAAATTGGCTGAGGATACCAGACAAAAATTGGAAAATTTAGAACAAGAGGTAAGACCACTCACCAAACAAGTTGGGGAACATCAGATCTATCTTTCTATGATAGAACTGCAAAATCGTGAGAATAATTTGAGGATTAGATCACTACAAGAGGCAGAAGAAGGAAATCTAACTGAGTTTTTGACCAAAGAATTCTCCAAGTTCTGGAATTTGGAAGAAAAGGACTTTAAAATTGTGTCAGCTTTCAGACTTGGAAGATTCACAAAGAAGGAGAGGCCCAGAGACTGTTTGATAACATTGAGATCAAAGGAGGAAAGGGACAAGATTTTGGGCCTACACTACGGAAAGTCACTGGAGGTTTTGGACAGAAGAATTGAAATTTACAAAGATATTCCAAGACAACTGTTGGATCTTAGAGCCGCCTACTCTGAACTTGCCAAACTACTAAGGAGCAACGCAATTCCATTTAGGTGGGAATTTCCCCAAGGAATATCTTTTACCTTTAGAGGGAGAAAGGTCAAAATTAGAACATTGGAAGAGAGAGACAAATTTTTGGCTACACACGGAGAGGACCTTCAAAAAGGAATTGAACTACCTTCTGGGCCTGGGGCAACGCCAGCATCAACACCAGCACCTGGGGAACCTGAAGATCCAGAGAAGATACCACCCCTGGAGAAATAACCAGATCAATTCAGGATGTCTCTGCAATTGCTGAGTTGGAATATTAATGGTTGTAACATTCTGGAAAAAAGGAAGAAAATATTTCATATATTAAAAAAAGAACAATTGGACATTATCTGTCTACAAGAAACACATGTGACGAGGCTCCACAGAAAAGTGTTAATAAATAAAAGATTGGGCCAGGAATTTGTATCGTCGGATAAAGTCAAGAAGAGAGGCGTGGTGATATATGCAAAAGAGAGCCTGTCACCCAAATTCTTATTTAAAGATGAACATGGAAGAATTTTGGCTATTGAGATACAATATCAAGGAGAGAAACTGTTGATATTAGGAATCTATGCACCTAATGAAGGGAAATCGGAATTTTACAAGAAGCTGCAGGAGACAATGCTGGATTATCTGGACTACAACAACATCATAATGATGGGAGATATGAATGGGGTCGTATCAACTAACATGGACAAGTCACAAAGTCAAAATGTTACAAAAGATGGCAGACTACCTAAAACCTTTTTTGAAATGACAGACAATATGGATTTGATTGATGTTTGGAGGACAAAGAACCCACTAGGAAGAGAGGGAACATTCTTTTCTGAAGCCCAACTGACCTGGACAAGAATCGACCAAATATGGATTTCTAGAGGCCTGGCACCTAAGGTCAGAAAAGTGGAAATCTGCCCAAAGACCTGTTCCGACCATAATGCAGTAAAGATGGATATGACACTACTACCAACTGGATCCTTTAGATGGAAGATGAATGACAATTTGTTCAGAGATCAGGAAATTACTAAGAAGGCCCAAAAAGTTTTGAAAGATTATTTTGAGATAAATATGAATACTACGGTGGAAAAAAGAATCGTCTGGGACGCAAGCAAAGCTGTAATGAGGGGATTCTTGATACAACAGAATGCAGTAAAGAAAAGAACATAAAATGAGAAAAAAGATAAGATCTTGGATAGAATAAAAGAATTAGAGAAGAAATTAAGAGTGAACCCGAAGTCACAGCCAACTCTGAGAGAAATTAAACTTTATCAAACACAATATTCTAAACGGATAAATCAGGAAATCGAATGGAAGGTTAAACTAATGAAACAAAAAACGTTTGAGTCGGCGAATAAATGTGGAAAACTGCTAGCTTGGCAGTTGAAGAGAAGACAAAGATTAAATACGGTTACAAACTTAGAGGTTGAAGGAAAAAACATTCAGAATCCAGTGGACATTAGAAAGTGTTTCCAGAGATACTTCAAAAAACTATACACCCAAGGGCCGCAAGACGAAGTTGAGATTAAACAATTTTTGGCAAAAAATGGACTATCCAAATTGTCACAAGAAAATAGGACAATCCTGAATTCTAAAATAACACGACAGGAGATTGAACAAGCCATTCAGAACATGCAACTCGGCAAATCTCCAGGGCCAGATGGGCTGACCTCCAAGTACTATAAGACATTAAAAGACTATTTGATACAACCTTTGATGGAGGTCAGCAATGAAATTATGGAGGGGAAGAGGGCACCGGAGTCGTGGAAGGAAGCGTTTATCACATTAATACCAAAGTCGGAAGCTGAAAAGACACAACTTAAGAACTACCGTCCCATCTCCCTTCTAAATGTGGATTACAAAATATTTGCAGACATTTTGGCAAGTAGATTTAAAAAAGTTTTAAATGAAGTAATTCATAAGGACCAGGCCGGCTTTCTCCCAGGTAGACATTTGTTTGCTAATACAAGGAACATTATTGACATTTTGGAACTTTTGCAAACAGATATAAATACAAAAGCAGTTTTAATTTTTATAGATGCGGAGAAGGCCTTTGACAATATCTCCTGGAAATTTATGATGGGAAATTTAAAAGAGATGGGAGTGGGACGGGGTTTTGAGAATGGGATTGAGGCGATATATTCAGAACAGAAAGCTAAATTGATAGTTAATAATGTGGTTACAGAAGAGTTCAAAATTGAAAAAGGGACACGACAAGGTTGCCCTATCTCCCCTTTGTTATTCATTTCGGTTCTGGAAGTGCTATTGAACATGATTAGAGGGGATCGGTTGGTGGAAGGAATTCAGGTCGGACAGAAACAATACAAATTAAAAGCTTTTGCAGATGACCTGGTTTTGACCCTGCAGAAGCCAGAGCCTAGTACGAAAAGAGTATTACAACTGATTAATGACTTTGGTCGGGTGGCCGGATTTAAATTAAATAAACAGAAAACTAAGGTCTTGGGAAAAAATTTGACTGATACAGAGTCAGAACGGTTTCAGAATGAGACGGAACTTAATGTGGTTAAAAAAGTTAAATACCTAGGGGTAAACATAACAGCAAAAAATCTAAGTCTATTTAAGGACAACTATGAAAAATGCTGGACAGAAATTAAGAGAGACTTAGATAGTTGGTCAAAATTGAAACTTTCTTTGTTAGGCCGAATTGCTGCTATCAAGATGAATGTATTGCCAAGGATGTTGTTTTTATTTCAAACACTTCAGGTTTTGGACAAAACGGAGTGCTTTCAGAAGTGGCAGAGAGATATTTCTAAGTTTGTCTGGCAGGGCAAAAAGCCCAGAATTAAGTTTAAGATATTAACTGATGCAAAACAAAGAGGGGGCTTTGCCCTGCCAGACTTAAAGTTGTATTATGAAGCCGCAGCGTTCTGCTGGCTAAAAGACTGGCTACTTCTTGAAGACACTGATGTGTTAGATTTGGAAGGGTTTAACAATGCTTTTGGATGGCATGCATATTTATGGTATGACAAGGTTAAAGCAAATAAGGCCTTTAAGAACCATATTGTCAGAAAATCACTGTTTAATGTCTGGACAAAATATAAAGACTTGCTGGAAAATAAAACACCAAGGTGGCTTTCACCTTTGGAAGCTAAGGCCCGAAAAAGACCCAATATGGAGGCTAAATGGCCAAAATATTGGGAAATACTAGAAAAGGATGGAGATAACTGGAAATTGCAGAGTTTGGAGAAAATGAAAGACAAAGTGCGAGACTGGTTACATTACGCTCAGATTAAAGAAGTTTTTAAAAATGACAAGAAACTAGGGTTCCAGGTGGAGAAATCGAAACTAGAAACAGAATTGTTAGAACCAAAGACTAAGGTACTTTCAAGGATGTATAACTTGCTGTTAAAATGGAATACACAAGATGAAACGGTTAAATCGGCTATGATAAGGTGGGCACAGGACATTGGGTATAATATCATGTTTGAGGACTGGGAAAGGTTGTGGAGTAATGGATTGAAATTTACTGCATGTAACGCTTTGAAAGAAAATGTAATGAAAATGATTTATAGATGGTATATGACCCCAGTCAAACTTGCCAAAATTTACCACCTGACTGACAATAAGTGTTGGAAATGTAAAGAGTGTGAGGGAACGTTCTTCCACCTCTGGTGGACTTGCCCTAAAGTGAAGGCGTTCTGGGAAATGATTTATAATGAATTGAAAAAGGTATTTAAATATACCTTCACTAAGAAACCAGAGGCTTTCCTTTTGGGTATTGTCGGCCAAGGGGTGGTAAAGAAGGACCAGACATTTTTTATGTATGCAACAACAGCAGCAAGGATACTTCTCGCAAAACACTGGAAAACTCAAGATCTACCCACACTGGAAGAATGGCAGATGCAACTGATAGACTACATGGAACTGGCTGAGATGACCGGCAGAATTCGTGACCTGGGAGAAGAGAGGATTGAGGAGGACTGGAAGAAATTTAAGAATTATTTACAAAAATATTGTAATTTGAGTGAATGCTAAACAGGATGCTAGATCAAAATAACTGAGCACCACTAAATTTAGAGGATTTTAAGAAAATAAGTAAGATTGTGAAAATTTAACTCCTTTCGAGAACTAGAAGATTATGAAACACAGAAGGGATATAAGAATGTAAATAAGATAATAAATTGCTGACAAAATGTTATAACGATGAAAGTGGGAGCGGGAGATGTGAGGAAGTCCAAAGAAAATGTGAAATTATGTTAAGATAAATGTTATATTGTTTACTATGTTTATTTCTATTGTAAAACCCAATAAATTGTTTAAAAAAAATAAATAGAAAAGTCTGTAACCTGAAGCCTATGTAACCTGAAGCATATGTAACCCGAGGTACCACTGTATTTATGAGTCCCTCTGGTTCTTTGAGGTTGAGTTATTACTGGAACATATGAAAATACAAGCGTTAATAATAATAAAATAAGTGAGAGGTGTATGCTTTCAGATCTGGGACCCCCCAAGATTGGGGAATCAATCATCTATTTGTTCCAGCTCTGCAAGTGATTTTTCACTTCCTATGCAGCGATAGCAAACATCGACTCTAGCTTGCACCAATGTTCTTGGATAGCACTCCTAAAGCAGGACAGTTTTTGTTGCAGGAAGAAGGGGCAGTCAAAATTCCATATCCCTAGCTTGCTTTCCGCATCTAGAATGCAGTTTTGTGACCTATTAGTTGATGCTTTGGCTAGGACTGCCCCTGCATACACACTATACATTTAAAACACATGGCTTCCCCTAAAAGAATCCTGGTAACTGTAGTTTACCCCTTGCAGAGCTTCGATTCTCAGCACTCTTAACAAACTACAGTTGCCAGGATTCAGTAGGGAGAGTCAAAAGCTTGAAATGTGCTTTCAGCGTATGGTGCGCATGTACACAGCCTGGCACATAGGTGACATCACTCGTTATGTCCTTTAAAGAGGATTGCTATTCATGTATTGTTAGACAACAAGGGAAAAACTTTTATCTTCAATTCATCAGTAAAATCTTTCCAGATTTTAATGGAAAAATAAAATGGATAAGTATTAATTGATACAAATAAGCATCTGTTGAATCAGCTGGGCATTTCATAAATGTGTGACATTAAGTATCGGGAAATCACATCAAGGCCGGCCTTTTCAATTGACCTCTGCTCAATAGTCTTTTGAAAGGTGACATCAAAAACGCTAGAATTAAGCTTAGCGTGTATCAGGTTACTTAACAGATACAGAAAGATACCATTGGCTTATCTCTTTAACTACCCCACTTAGCTCTGTTTCATAAACATTTTGGTACACTTAAAGGTTGCATATCTACAGCTGAAATGAATCTTCACAGCAGACTTTGATCTTTCTCGATTTCATGAATCTACAGAAAGAGAATTGGAGTACTTGACGACGGAAACGTATACAGCAAACTCTCTTTTAGGCCTAGGCAGACAACCCATTTATATTCAAACACGCTGATTTTTCCTACCAACCCAGACTGAATTTGCACACGGTAAAGTGGTCCTGAGTGCTTCCTAAAAGATGGGGTAGGATGGCATAAGAAATTGAGACCCAGGCACAACATGGAGGGCTCAGATGATTGCGTTGCCGTGCACAAATTCAGGGCTGTTGCAGAAGAAACAGATACTTGAAACTGCAGAAATTGTCATTAGTCATGATGTGTACTGACTGCACATGGAGCTATTTCAACATGTACAGGAAGCCATGATTGACAGTGGATCCCCACTGCATGTGCAGAAGGTAAAACAAATGCATGGATTTGTGCCACATGTCAGACTACAAACAGAATCTACATAATTCCACACAAGGAAGCAACTCCTGCTTCGGATAAAGCCGCTGTCAGTTTGAACTGCCGAAACAACTCAGCGCAGAACAAATGTAAAGTCACAAATGGGTTGTCTGAACTGGCCTTTCTTTACACCACTAGGAGGCTGTGCATCACGATCAAAACAATCTACTTTTTATAGAATTCCATACTGCCAACATATCTTAGAAAAGATACTTGGTGTGGTTTTTCTGTCCCTGGAGTAAGCCTGATTTTCTTCTGAACTGTGTTTGGAAAGGACAGCAATCCTTGCTACCAATCCGAGCACTAATTCAGGCTTATTCCTCCCGTCTAATGGAAAATAGGTTGCTTACTTTTTGTTAACTGTGAAAGTGTCTTGTTCGTTTACATGTACACTCGCTTCTCCTTTAAACAAACCAAATAAGCTACATAATGTAGGGCCAGAAGAACCATTGGTCCTCCCAGCTCAGAATTCTAGGGATTGAACCTGGCACTTTCTGCATGATTTATAAAGTGTGTGTGTGTGTGTGTGTGTGTGGTGGGATTATTATGGAGAGGGTGGGGGAAATTGGGTTAGTGACATCACTGGTTCCAGCCAGTCCGTGCTGCACACGGTTAGCTTCATTCTGGTGCGATGCAAAATCATGATGATGTTACGACACTGAACTAAGCTCCGTGCTTGTGCTTCCACAGTGGGCTCACTGTTCAAATTATAGACATTTGTATGCACTCTTAGTTACCTCTGCAGAGGTTATTTCTATGATTTGGATAGGTGTGGTGCCATAATGCTGTGCTGCTATATGAATCAAGTCAAGTGTGGGCAGAAAGGAGATCAGAATCTACTGGTAGATTTCCAGGTTGCTTGCAGCAGATCGGCAAGCATGTTTGTCTCCGACAGTTAAAACCAAGGAACAGCGCCTGAGTTTGCTTTCCCCCTCCTTCCTCCCATCCATTCTTTTTCTTCTTCTCCCTTTTGTGTTGTGTCTTTTAGACTGTGAGCCTGAGGACAAGGACTCCCTTATCACTGACATTTGTAAGCCACTCTGGGAGCTGCTTTTTGGCTGAAGAGTGGGATAACTCTTTAAATAACGCTTTAAATAAACAACCAAGCAAATAACTATATATACATTGGCAATGATGGAATGACTCTCTCCCCTGCCAATAAATAAATGAATTAAACTGCTGAAATGAAGAAAACTTTGTGTAACCTGGAATGGATTTTCATGTGGAAGGATTGTGAACTCCGCTCAGCTCTGCTGCACAAGACACAAATCCCTGTCGTCAGCTTCTGCTCAAAGGCACCATGGTCTTTAACTCTATATCTTTTACACCTGGCCCCAGCTGGTGGAGCTCAGGGATCTAGTAAAACACAAAGCAGATCCTGCAAGCCTGAAGTCTGCCCCTGAAGTAAGTACAGTGGTACCTCAGGTTACATACGCTTCAGATTACAAATGCTTCAGGTTACAGACTCCGCTAACCCAGAAATAGTACCTTGGGCTAAGAACTTTGCTTCAGGATGAGAAGGCGCGGTGGCAGCGGGAGGCCCCATTAGCTAAAGTGGTGCTTCAGGTTAAGAACAGTTTCAGGTTAAGAACGGACCTCCGGAACAAATTTAGTACGTAACCAGAGGTACCACTGTACAGTCATACCTCGGATTGAAGTAGCTTCAGGTTGAGTGTTTTCAGGTTACGCTCCATGGCAACCCGGAAGTACTGGAACACGTTACTTCCGGGTTTCGCCGCTCACGCATGCGCAGATACTCAAAATGACATCACACGCATGTGCGGAAGTGGCGAATCACTGCAGTTAAGCTGCAGTAACAGTTTATGGGGAAATTGCCCAATAAGGATCCTCTCTATTCTGGGATCTACATAATAACCCCCCAGTAATTATCTTAATTCATAAATGCTTTTGTGTTTCTCAGCTACCTTTCCCCCCTATTTTGGGCACCCTATAATTACAGATAAATGTCATGTGGGATCCTTCCTAGGGTCTGGTGGGAGAAGGGGCTGCTGCGCCGCGTTTGATTTGCTGCACAGAAAAAGCAGCGCGAGAGTTTTGAGCCTAGCTGCATCATTAATTCTCACCTTTGATCAAATACATTTCCAAATGCTTAATCCTGACATTCAGGGTTTCCTCCTAATCTCCCAAGTCTCATTTGGCACCATCAGCAGCAGGCAGCTGAACGAAAGGCTCTCACACTGCTGACTGATAGACTTCTGATATTGTCCTGCGTCTCGCTTACTAATTATGCCCAAGCTGCTCATCATCCAAGATACTGTTTATGCTAGGAATTCTTCGACTGTGCGTCTCAGGGGCAATTTGCTTGTAGTGGGGAGCTAGGAATTCTCTGAAGCCTACTTTTTAACAAACAAACAAGCAAATATACATACATACAAGCCTTTGCTGTTCTTCCACGCTGCAGTCGAACACCAAATTCTGCCTTATAAACCAGGTCAGCTTGCTTGTTCATTTAGTCCAGGTATGAGGACTTTGACTGGCAGTTGCTCCCTGGGGTCTCTCAGGAAGAGAGTAGGGCTCTTCACATCACCTGCTGCCAGGTTCTTTCTAACTACAGGTACCCGAGACTGAACGTAGGAATCTAGAGTATACAAAGCACAGGCTCTGCTGCATGGTCGTACTGTGTTTACATTAACCCCACCCCCCACCCCATTCTTTGACTGCAACAACTTATGCTCCAAAAAGCCGTCGTAAAGAAAAACCATTAGGGTCACATTCTGAGTGCTCTCACATAACTGTAAACATTCATAAAAGGTAAAGGGACCCCTGACCATTAGGTCTAGTCGTGGCTGACTCTGGGGTTGCGGCGCTCATCTCGCTTTATTGGCTGAGGGAGCCGGCGTACAGCTTCCGGGTCATGTGGCCAGCATGACTAAACTGCTTCTGGCGAACTAGAGCAGTGCAGGGAAACGCCGTTTACCTTCCCGCCAGAGCAGTACCTATTTATCTACTTGCACTTTGACGTGCTTTCGAACTGCTAGGTTGGCAGGAGCAGGGACCAAGCAACGGGAGCTCACCCCGTCGCGGGGATTCAAACCGCCGACCTTCTAATTGGCAATTCCTAGGCTCTGTGGTTTAACCCACAGCGCCACCCGCGTCCCTTTTGTAAACAGTCATGGCTTCCCTCAAAGGATCCTGGGAAATGTGCTTGGTTAAGGGCGCTGATGACCTCGCCTAGCTGCAACTTCCAGCCCCCTGAACAAACCACAGTTCCCAGGATTCCCCATGACTTTGAAAGTGGTATAATAAGAGTGCCTTAAATGTACATCTTGCGGGTGAGCTAAGTCTGGGGAGAAAGGGGGCCTGGGAATTCTGGGATAGCTTCATCGGTAGAGCATGAGACTCTCAATCACAGGGTCTTGGGTTTGAGCCTCATGTTAGGCAAAAGACGACCACCACCCAAAGACCACCGTTTACACGGCAGCACTTTGGAGTGTTTAAGAAGCATCGCACACATTATCACTCAGTAACAGTGGCCACTGTTATTGAAGCATTGGAGGCAAGACACCTGGGTCGGCCGCTGCTTCTCTCTCTATAATGGGGGCACATGCTTAGTTTCATAGGCACAGCTGATGATGGCTCCCGAGCGTCAAGTCCATACTTGAAATGCGCAGCAGAGGAGAAGCCCATTCCCTCTCTCCAGGCTGAATTACTTTTCTTGCTGCAAAGATAAGTGCACTTGCTTGAGACTCTCACGTATATGTGCTGGATTCAGGGCCGGATTAAGACCTTTAGAGGCCCTAAGCACTTAAAAGATTTTGGTGGCGCCTCCCCCCATATATATCTAATTCAAAATGTAAACAATAATAAACCTAAAATAACATAATAAGACTATTATGTCCATGACAGTTACTTTTTACATGGTGCCTTAGAATCGGTCATAAATAGAATGAAACTCTAAGGTGATTCCCTTATCGGTTATCACAAACAACATAGCGTTTGGTATCCAAATGAAAGACGTTACGAGTTCATAGTGATGCACATATGATTTCAACACAAGTTGACACATTGATTGCCTCCAAAATCTATGCGGTCAACATTTCGCTTCCCCTAAATGCCCCCAAAAGAAAAGTTCTCTCCAAAATTCTTGCCAAGGTCTTTTTAAAAAACCCAAATCTGAAGAAACACCCCCCCTCCAGCAACACTGTATGGAGAACTGCTTCACTTTCTCTCAGTGGACAACTGAATGGGATAGCTGATATGATAAATATTAGAACAATCATGTGAGTGGTAACTCAGTGGACCAAGTTACCAGATTCTAACTTGGCTGTATTCACAAGGTTAATGTAGATCATAAATCTCTATTTTACCTATTTCACATTATATTATTATTATTAATTTTGTGTGTGTGTGTGTGTGTGTGTGTAATTTTTTCATTTATTGTAGGAGCCTTTTTTATAGAACCTGGTTCAGCTGCACCATATGGTCCATGGTAAATCCAGCAATGGGAATTTTCTGTGCCACCCCCTTCCCTTGATTCCCTAAGCGTGTGCTCATTTGGCTTAATGGTTAATCCCGCCCCGATTCAGGACTCTCTGTGGTGGAGAGATGTGATATTGCTTTTCTTGGCCCCCACCCAGTGTTTAGTGAGAAGGTTTCTGCCTGCATAGATCAGATAGTCCTGTCTGGCTGAAACTCTAGGAGCACAGGTATATTCATGTGCAAAGGGAAAAGCTTTTGCAATAGCACTTAGAAACGTGGGTACTGCAGCAAAGGGTTGCAGCACTGAGTGTTCCTGTGCTTGCTTTTAGCAGGCCAGCCTCACCTTTCTCCAGGAGGGTCCATCCCATTCCCCAGCCCTCAACAGGCATTCAGGGGTTAGTGTTCAGTCTTTATTAGGTCATTTTTGGGTGCCCACCCCTCAAGGCCTTCTGCAAAAGTGTCTTTTGTACGTCTTTAAAACTTGGGGTTCTCCCAAGCCCGCCTCTTGCGCTATCATTTTGCCTACATAAAAATGGCACTTGGATAATGAGTTTGCTATTAGAACAAGATATTTGCTTTGCACAGATCATGAAAGGAGCCAACCCTTTGTTTAATTCATGAAATGAACAATACGTTGTTAAAACAGCATGCCCCTTTGCGAAGTAGGCATTTAATCACGACTGCAAGTCTCTTTCTTAAATTTAGGCTAGGGTGGTGTTGCCAATTTGATAAACTAGGCAGAGTTTGCCGAAATGCTACAGGTAGAGGCAATTCATGAACCAATGTTCTTGTTTCATGAATAATGTAAAGAATGTATTTAATTCAGACATCAGTGTCTTTAATTCAGACATACGGCAGTTTCTGACATTATGAATTTGATTATGATGTTTTATGCTTGTGTCTTGAAGCTTATTTCCAGGGATGTGTGACAACACTCCCCCCACCCCACCCCAACCCACAGTTCTGCTTGTCTCCTTGAAATATTTTTGGCTGCCCTTAATATTCCTCAGATATTTGAATTCTGCTTTAGGCGAAATCTGACGGCAACCCAGCAATACGCAGAAACCTTCTAAAAAGGTATTTAGTTCTGTTAAGTTATTTTTGGTTTCCCTTGAAAGTCCTCCGAAGTTCTGTCTGAGACCCTCCCTCACTCCCAACCGGCTTCAAAACGCTCTTTAAGTAGAGACTCTATTAATACTCAGCCTCAGGGATGGGAACCAAGCGCAGTGTTTTTTTCATCAGCACTCTTCCGGGGGTCCACATGACAGTACTGGGCAGGGCCACAGGCAAGAGTGGATGGAACAATGGATGTGATTCTGACCTCTGTCCAACAGACTCCATTGCAGGCACGCCGAAGCTAGGACTGGTCCACACCTCTGTTTTCCCTGCTGCCACTTTCCCCCGGGGAAACCCACTCTCTATTGCTGGAATGGCACAAAAAACCATTGGGTTTTCTATGGATTTCCATTGGTTCCGATTCAGCAGTAAAGAACCCTTTGCAAATGCAAAACTGCTCGAACCTATGTCTAGAATTCGTGCAACAAGTGGGTGCTGGCAAACTCAGGAGAATCTGGAGGTTTGCAGGACTACCCCCCAAAAATGTCTTTTTTCATTTTGGGGTGGCGGCGGGGGGAACACACTCACCAATAGTTCAACAGCATGGAATGCTAAGAGACTGAATAAAACCCCCCACTGTTGTGCAAATGGGAGAGGGGGACTAAATAGAGCAGCTGAAAGGAGGAGGACAGAAGCACACACATACAAACCACTGTCTGGATAGGTCACTTCCTGGTTCACACTGAGAAGCTATTTTAAAACGCCCCCAGGGGCAGAAGTGAGAGCTGATGGTAGAAATCAATGGAGGAATGCAAGATTTCCATGTTGCTGAGTCTGGGCACTGTTATATGCACACTTACCAGGCCCCCTAGCCCAACTCCCCCATCTTGAAGTAGCAGCAAAATAAAGAGTTTGCACTCTGTCTAATTCAGATCCTATTCAGTACGAGGTAAAAGGTAAAGGTAAAGGTACCCTCGACCGTTAGGTCCAGTCGCGGATGACTCTGGGGTTGTGGCGCTCATCTCGCTCTATAGGCCGAGGGAGCCGGTGTTTCTCCACATACAGCTTCTGGGTCATGTGGCCAGCATGACTAAGCTGCTTCTGGCCAACCAGAGCAGCGCACGGAAATGCCATTTACCTTCTCGCCGGAGCAGTACCTATTTATCTACTTGCACTGGCATGCTTTCGAACTGCTAGGTTGGCAGGAGCTGGGACCGAGCAACGGCACATTGAATTCAGCAGGTTATACATTGAATGGGTCACAGCAACCCTGCGGTGTTGTAGTTGTTTTTTTTAATTAAAACTTAATTCCCCTCCCCAACAAAAATACTTGGCATAGATATGATGACATCAAATATCGTAAACTCTCACAGCTGAGAAAGACTACACAATGCAATTAAAAACTTAACTCCCCCCCAAAAAATACTTGGCATAGATATAATGATATCCAATTTTGTAAACTCTCAAAGCTGAGACAGACTGCACAATGCAAGGTAAAATAAAGCAACCATAGGTTATGTTATTATCAAACCCGTGATCAGAAATGCTTCGTAACTGGGTCTTGCAAAATCGGGGCAACCCAAAAACTGGGAAGAGGAAAAGCAACAGAGCGGTTGGAAATCTGAAGGTTTAATTCCGAAGGCTGCAGCTAAAGGGTTGGCATCACAGGGGTAGTTTTATATGAAAGTCTACCTCTCTGCAAGGAAACACAGAGTTACAAAGGGATAAAGGCAACGGAGGAACGGGAACAAAGTTGATTCCGAACACTGCCACTTACTTTTTAAGCAGATCTATGGCAGATGTTTATCATTAGGCTACATTGTACATCGACGCCACAATCATCAGAATGCGGAATGCATAGCTGGGAAGGAAGGAAATTATTTCCCATCATGACTAATAGCACAATTCTCCTGGTGACATTTCATGATTCCCAACCCCCCAGCACAAACGGCACATTGCTTTATTGCTCCATAATTGATTAGCCATCCTTTAATCATGATAGTCAAGTTCCCATTACTTCATTATCAAAATTAATATTTCATTCACATTAATTTGCTTTGGGGCACAGTTGTCCTTAGCCTTAGGAGACCTCGGCTAAAAATCGAGGCTTGCTGTATGGAGCCCTGGATTCAAATTCCTACTCATGCAAATGAGAGCTATCAGTGCTGCTTCCAAGCTTTTGGGGGGTGGAGAGGAGATTCTGTAGGTCCCCTTTCTACTTGCTGGTGCTCATTCACTTGCCCTTCAAGGGAAGAAGGCTCAGAGCCAGGGGATTGTTGGTGGGACAATGATGAGTGGTCAGAGGGAGGAGAGGGAGCAGACTGGAAGGAGGAGGTGTCAGAAGCTGAAGAGGGAACAGGGCTTAGTGAGCAGGAAGAGGCTGTGGCAGAGAGCAGTCCAGACTCAGCAGCAGAGGGGGCCAAGAGGCAGAGATCAGGCAGGCTACTGAAGAAGCCAGGGCGTTTCCTGCTCCTGCTGCAACTAGTTCCCCTCCCCACTGACCTTTCAGGACCAGAAGAGGCATGGAGAGGGTGGACCAGAGACAGACACGTTGACAGAGTCTCAAATTGCTTGGGAAAGACTTAGGGGCTTAGGCAACTGTGGGAAGATGGGGACTTTCTGTCCTCACAACTGCCCCATTGGGGCAAGATCTACCAGGAAGAATTGCTGTGTTCACAAGGCCTGGTCTCCTGAGCTGTTTGTTTCTTAGAATAAAGATTTAAATTCACTGATGCCGTGTGAATTACTGCTGACCTCGCTCAGTATTCCATCCTTTCTCAAACTTGGGTCCCAGATGCTGTTGGATTACAACTCCCATCAGGACCAGTGCCAGGGATGATGGGAGTTGAGGTCCAACAACATCTAGGGAACCCAAGTTTGAGAAAGGGTGATACACTAGCTGGCAGTGGCTCTCCAGCCCTACCTGGAGGATTTCTGGGATTGTACCTTCTGCTACCCACTGAGACATGATCCTTCCTCTTCCCTATCCTTTCTACATGGCCAGCAAGGGAGTGGTTGAGTCCCAAAGAGGAGGAGGCTCCTGTACCTTGCTCCTGTCACTGGCTCTGACAAGTTGAGTGAAGAGGCGGTCAAGTGGAGGAGGATCAGGGCCACAGGACTCTGGTGGCCGGAGTGGGCCCCTGAGTCAGGACATTGGCCCAGCAATACCAACCCTTGCAGATGTCAACATGAATAATGGCCTACCTTGCAGGACAGTTGTGCTGAGGCCTGCTATACAACCACTTTCCCCCTGAGAACAACTCCCCGAGTTTGCATCTTCTACCCTCGATCTGAAGTGAACCCAGAGAACCAGCACATGCTGACAAGATAGAAGATCCTGTCTCATATCATTTGGCATATACAATAGAACTGTGGTGGGCAAAGAGATGGCAGGGTCCATGGAGAGATGAGCACAAGCCAACCTATGCGGTTGAAATATCTTTGGAACCATTGACACAGGGCTTGGTTGCACACATGGAACAGGAAGGAAGGGAGAAGGACTCTCAAGCATGTCACACGCAGCACCCCCCCCCAACACATAAGGAATTGTTACTGTGGACTAAGTGGACTATGGCCTGCAAAAAAAGAGGTGGATAGATTGCATGGAGGTCAAGGGCCTCAAGATGCTATCTCATCAGGACGACGTAATAATTGGGGTGGAATTCAATGTTGCATTAATAGGAGCGTTCAGCCAGTGCAGGCATTTTGCATTTTTACCAGACAGAATGATCTCTCTTCCTCTTCTCCCCCTTTCTACCCCACGCACTGTTCTGCAGGTTCTCCTGAAATTCGAGAGCAGGATTGGGGGGGGGAGGCATGGGGGGCATGTGGGAGAGGATGGAAGAAACCCCATTACACTAGCGGGATTCCTTGCGCTAGCTTCCGCTAGCACAGTGGGCGAGTTGAATAGCAGACATGCACTCTGTAGTTCCCTTGGCACCTGTTGCAGATCTTCCCTTTCCAACAAGCCTTTTAAAGTGGCGGTTTTTATCCAGGCATTCAGTTGGGTGGGTAAGGGACTTGCAGCCACTCACTCCTGCATATCACCCACTTTATAGACTGTACATCCTGGGTGGAAGCACAAGTGAACTCACCCTTAGAATTCCTTGCTCACCTAGACACAGGTTGTTGTGTGCAGGTTGCAGCTTTTCAGATAACAGTCTCAGTGGCTTAGCTGTGCATGTAAATCCTTGAGGAATATAGGCTGGGCGCTTAAGGCTTCAACCTCCGTCCCCCACTCCCAAAGCATACATCACCAAAAAAAGGACCCAGAATCCCACAATGCCCAGGAGGAAGGCTTCTGGTTTCTTATTAAAGGTATACCTAAATACCTTTTTCAACTCGTTATAAATCATTTCCCAAAAAGCCTTCACTTTCGGACATGTCCACCAGAGGTGAAAAAATGTTCCTTCAGCCTCTTTACATTTCCAACATTTATTTTCTGACAAATGGTATATCTTTGCGAGTTTGACTGGGGTCATGTACCACCTGTATATCATTTTCATAATGTTTTCTTTTAAGGCACTACATGCCGTAAATTTCATACCGGTGGTCCATAACCTTTCCCAGTCTTCAAACATAATGTTGTATCCAATGTCTTGTGCCCATTTAATCATGGCTGATTTAACCATCTCATCTTGAGTATTCCATTTAAGCAACAAGTTATACATTCTTGAAAGCACTTTCGTCTTAGGTTCAAGTAATTCCAACTCTAATTCTGATTTTTCCACCTGGAAGCCGATTTTTTTGTCTTTTTTAAATATCTCTAAAATTTGGGCATAATGCAACCAGTCTCGCACCTTTCCTTTCAATTTTTCGAAACTCTGCAACCTCCAAGTGTCACCTTCTCTTTCTATTATTTCACAATATTTTGCCCATCCACCCCCCATATTAAGTATTTTTGTGGCCTTAGCCTCCATCGGTGATAACCACCTCGGAGTTTTATTTTCAATTAAGTCCTTGTATTTAGTCCAGACAATGAACAAAGATTTTCTGACAATATGGTTTTTAAACATCTTGTGAGACTTCACCTTGTCGTACCACAAATATGCATGCCATCCAAAAGCATTGTTAAACCCTTCCAGATCTAGGACATCAGTGTTTTCTAGCAAAAACCAATCTTTCATCCAGCAGAAGGATGCAGCTTCATAATACAACCTTAAGTCCGGCAGGGCAAATCCCCCTCTTTCCTTTGCATCTGTTAATATTTTAAATTTTATTCTGGGCTTTTTGCCCTGCCAGACAAACTTCATAATATCCCTCTGCCACTTTCCAAAACACTCCACTCTGTCCACGATCTGCAGGGCCTGAAACAGAAACAGCATTCTTGGCAATACATTCATCTTAACGGCAGCAATTCTTCCCAACAAGGAAAGTTTCAATCTTGACCAAATTTCTAGGTCCTTTTTGATTTCGGTCCAACATTTTACATAATTATCTTTAAATAAATTCAAATTTTTCCCGGTCAAATTAACCCCCAGATATTTCACTTTTTTAACCACATTTAATTCTGTTTCCTTTTGAAACCCATCTATTTCTGAAGGTGTCAATTTTTTTACCAAAACCTTAGTTTTTTGTTTGTTTAATCTAAATCCCGCCACCCGACCAAACTCAGAAATTAGTTCTAAAGCTCTTTTTGTGCTAGATTCTGGCTCCTGTAATGTCAAAACCAAATCGTCTGCAAAAGCCTTCAATTTATATTGTTTTCCTCCGACCTGTATTCCTTCCACCTGCTGATCCTTCCTGATCAAGTTAAGCAGCACCTCCAGGACAGAAATAAATAGCAAGGGTGATAAGGGGCACCCCTGTCGTGTTCCTTTTTCAATTTTAAACTCCTCTGTCACCACATTATTTACTATCAATTTAGCTTTTTGCTCTGAATAGATTGCTTCAATACCATTTTGGAACGCCCTTCCCACTCCCATCCCTTCCAAATTTTTCTTCATAAACTTCCAAGATATATTATCAAAGGCCTTCTCCGCATCTATAAAAATCAAAGCTGCTTTCGTATTCAAATTTGTCTGCAGTAACTCCAAAACATCAACAATATTCCTGGTGTTGTCAGACAAATGCCTGCCGGGGAGAAAGCCTGCTTGGTCTTTATGAATTACTTCTTTTAAAACTTTTTTCAGTCTATTTGCCAAGATATCAGCAAAAATTTTGTAATCCACGTTTAGGAGTGAGATGGGACGGTAATTCTTAAGTTGAGTCTTTTCAGATTCCAATTTTGGTATCAAGGTGATGAATGCCTCTTTCCACGATTCTGGTGCCCCCTTCCCTTCCATAATTTGGTTACATACCTCCATTAATGGTTGAACCAAATATTCCTTCAATGTCTTATAATATTTGGAGGTAAGTCCATCTGGGCCTGGGGATTTGCCCAACTGCATGTTCTGAATGGCACTTTCAATTTCCTGTTGTGATATTTTGTAATTCAGGGCTGTTTGTTTATCTTGTGTAAGTTTTTGCAGGCCATGACTTTTTAAAAATTTATTTATCTCCATCTCCACTTGGGGTCCTTGGGTGAACAATTTTTTAAAGTATCTCTGGAAACACTTTCTAATTTCTTCTGGTTTCTGAATACATTCTCCTTCAACCTCTAGATTGGTAACAAAGTTCAATTTTTGTCTCTTTTTCAGCTGCCATGCCAGCAGCTTCCCACATTTATTAGCCGACTCAAATGATCTTTGTTTCATCTGTTTAATTTTCCATTCAATTTCTTGATTTGTCAATTTCACATATTGTGCTTGATGGAACTTTATTTCTCTTAAAACCTCTTTTGATTTTGGATTAAGTCTCAACTTTTTCTCTCCGTCTCTTATCTTCTCCAAAATCTTGTCCTTTTTACCATTCCAGAGTTTTTTCTTTATGGTATTCTGTTGTATCAGGAACCCTCTCATAACAGCTTTACTCGCGTCCCAGATTGTTTTCTTTTCCACCGAAGTGTTCAAATTTATTTCAAAATAATCTTTCATCGTTTTTTGGGCCTTCTTCACAATCTCCTGATCTCTAAACAGGGAGTCATTCATTCTCCATCTGAAGGATCCAGCTGGTGTAAGTCTTAAATCTATTTTCAAAGCATTATGGTCGGAGCAAGTTTTAGGGCAGATCTCTATTTTTTTAGTCTTAGGAGCCAGTCCTCTAGATATCCAGATTTGGTCGATTCTTGTCCAAGATAGGTGGGCTTCAGAAAAGAATGTTCCCTCTTTACCTAGAGGGTTTTTTGTCCTCCAAATATCAATCAAGTCCATATTGTCTGTAAGTTCAAAAAAAAAAGTCTTAGGTAGTCTGCCAACTTTAGTCAAATTTTGGTTTTGTGACTTATCCATATGCGTGGAGACAACCCCATTCATATCTCCCATCAAAATGATGTTAGTATAGTCAATATATTCCAGCATTATCTCATGCAGCTTTTTATAAACCCAGAATCGACACATGCTAATTTATGTTTGTAGGCACAAATTTAGAAATTCTGTCTTTAGCGGTTTTGCCTGCAGAGCTGGCAGCAGGAGTGAAGACCTTTGCCCTGGCCAAGCCTATGGGTGTCCCCCCTGCTCTTTTGATGCAGGTTTAGAATGTTCTGTATTGTTTGTCTAAAGAGAGACAAATCATGCACATGGCCTTGAGTTTATTGGTGGAGAGTAAGGATATGGATGAATGAATGAAATACAATATGTTATGGGGTGAAATGGATTTTGAACTTGGACAAAAAGTGATGATGATGATGCCATGATATCTTCTCTCCCTGTCCCTCTCCTTTGTTTGAAAGCAAACAGATCAAAAGTTCAGTAGTTAAGACAACCCTTTTCCTCAGCCGTACAATCCAAGGGTTCTTGAATGAAGCTAGGAAAGTTCATTCAAGGTGAGATGCTTCGTATGAGGAGTAGCAGGAAACAAAATACTTTCCTGAGAAGAGAATTGAGACCCAATGTCTGTGGTGGAACAGTAGAAGTGTGACATCTTTAGGTTCAGTTCTGGGGAAGAAGAAGAAGAGGAGGAAGAGGAGGAGGATTGTAGAGTTGGAAGGGGGCCCTGAGGATCATCTGGACCAACCCCCTGCAATGCAGGAATATTCAGGCGTCCCATACGGGGATCAAGCCTGCAACCTTGGCGTTATCAGCACCACGCTCTAGCCAACTGAGCTAAGAAGATCTGTTCTCTGCAGTGCTTTTTTTCTGAGGGACACATAACCCTAAACATTTTGTGACTCTTTGCACTTTTGTCCATTTACTGTATTTATTTTTCCTGATTTGAACTATAAAATGGTGATTTTCTTGAGTCAAAATGAGAGTACCCCTAAACATTTTTTTAATAATAAAAAAGCACTGGTTCTCTGTATCCATAGCAGTGCCCAGACAGGCTGACCCACCAGAAATATTGAGCTGGCAAGATGGACTTGAGCAACTTTTGGTTAGGCGGGCCTCTCTTTTTCCTTTCTGAAGCCCCAAACCTGTGCTTCACCTCCCAATAGTTTGGCTGAGTGTCTTTTTCAGAGCTCACCTTGCATAGCAAAGTGGGCCTCTCCCTTACTCAACCCTAGACTTTCATTTCCCTGAGAACAGATAACTACGATATCTACAGCTACCCCCTTTCCCAGGCTTAGGAGGCACCTCTAGAAAGAGCAGTTGGGGGGCCCACAGGAACATGGATTGTAACAGAGCTTACTCTTCCTCAGCCCATTTCATCACAACTGCAAGGCAGCTGTCAGCTCAAGCCGGCCGATTCACGATTTCACTGCTCACCGCCACCATCCATAGCTGTTATCCCCCTCCACCCAACATACCCTCAATAACTGCCGCCGCTGGCAAAACATGGGAGCGGTGTGTGTGTGTTAAGTGTTCCCCCGTGGGATGTCTAGGGGTGGGGTGGAGGGGCAGTGATGAGGGCCTCCAGAAGCCATTGCTTAAAACAAGAGCCAGGGTTCAAAGTTGTTGTTGGTGGTGGGGGTGTCTCTGCACAGGCACCAACTCTTTGTCCTTGGGCAGCGCCGAGGAAAGCAGGCACCCTGCAAAGGTAAAGAGCGCGCGCGCGCCCCCCGGCCCACAGGGGCGCGCGCGCGCTCTGCCAGCCGAGTAAAGCGAGCGAGCGCCGCCCCCCTCCACCGTTGCTGCCACCTTCTCCCTGTCAACTCCCCCCCCCTTCCCATCAGGACATACACCCCCCCCCCCGCCAACCCGCTCCTTCCTCCGTTTTGGAACTTTGCTGACTGCAACGTTCTGGAGCCGAACGTAGCGACACAAGGGGGCGGAGGCGGTGGAACGTTCGATCCTTGCCTCGTTCCATCCGGCCTTTCCTCCCCCCGGGGAAAGCGGGGGGGGGGGAGAGAGGGAGGGAGCGTGAGAAAGAGGGAGCTCGCGATCCCCGAGCCACGTTACCCCTTACCCCGCCGCGGGAGCTGGCTTGGAGGAAACGGTGCGAGGTGGGGATTGGTGGTGGGGCTGGGGGAGGAGAGGCGGCAAAGGGGAAATAAATAAATAAATTAGGAGGCCTCTGCAGCACCACCCTCCGGCCATCCAGCCGCACTGCACCTCCCCCTTTCTCACTCACTCACTCACTCTCCCCCCCACCCCACCCCCCCGCTCCGACTCTCAATGTTCCACACTGCCCGGCCACAGAGCCTCCTCTGCTGCTTTATTTCAACGCCCCCCCCCCCACCCCACACCCGGGGCTGCTTCCATCCCCTCCAAGGACATTTTCTCTCCCCTGCCCTCCCCCCCTCCCGTCCATCCCTCCCCCCTCCGAGCTAACGTCGGGACAGGACGCCTGCGAAGGTAAAAGGAGAAACGGGTTAGGTGGCTGCAGCAGGAGCCTGGGCGAGCATGGTGGGGGGAGGAGGAGAGAAGAGGAGGAGGAGGAGGAGGAGGGAAAAAGGAGCGCGGCGCCCGAGGTTGAGGGGGGGGGCGCGTTGAAGGAAGAAAGAGAGATTGGTAGAGGGAGCTTTGTTCTTGTTTTCAGCGCTTGCTGCCTGGCGGTGGCCGGCAGAGCCGGAGGAGCCGAGACTTGAGTTCACGCCTCACTTGGTGTGCACACACCACGCTGGTAGTGTGTGTGTGCGGGGGGGGGGGAGGCTCCTGCCATAGCAGCCCCTCCATACCCTCCTGGCTGGGAGCTTGGCTCTCCCTACAAAGCCGAGGCGCGGGGGGGGGGGGGCGAGACGGCGACGACTCTCTCTCTGTGTGTGTGTGTGAGAGAGAGAGGGAGCGCGGGGTGGTGGTGTTGGGGGGGGGGGCAGAGCTGCAATTTTTGCCCTCCTGCAATTCCCGACGAGGATCCTCTTTTTTTTCTTCTTCTTCTAAAAATAGAAAAAAATATAGATATATAATACAAATATTCCAAGCTCTCCGATCTGAGCCTCCCTGGATGTGTCTTTTTTAGAGGGGGCAGGAGAAAAAAAATATGTCGGTCTGTTTTGTAGAAACTGATCAAGACTCGGTGGCGTTGAAAGCTTTGCAGAAGGTGCAGTTTGAATTATGCTTCTTCTTCTTCTTCTTCTTCTTCTTCTCTCTCTCTCTCTCTCTCTCTCTCTCTCTCCCCCCTTCCCTCTCTCCCTCCTCCTCCTTTCCAGGCTGCTCGGTGGTGACCAAATGCAATTCTTGCTGCCGGCCGTGTAAATAGAACCCGAGCTCGCGGGTTTCTCTGGACGGAGAGAAAAGCATTTGAGTCTGAAATAGCAAATCCTCTCCAGCCCTTTAAATACAGGGAAACAAGAGGGAGTGGGTGGTGTTGGTGGGGGGTTTATTTCTCACTCCCCCTCCCAATTTGTATATCAGCTTAAGTCTTGGGGGTGGGGTGGGGGGGGGGGAGGAGGAGATATGTCTGCCTTGACCCCCTCTGCTCCAGTGTAAATATTTAGAAGGTATTACTGACTTAAAGGGGAAAAAATCCTATATTTTTTTGGCAAGCCTCTGCTATTTACAACGTGTCATAAGTTATTAATGCTCATTGCCTGAGTACTCTGCTAAATCTGCCTCATGCCTCCGAACAAAGTAGACAATTGACGTACTGTCTGAAGAATTGGGGAGTGTGTTGTGGGGCGGGGGGGGGGAGGACGCATGATAGGATTTGGAGGTGGGAGGAGAAAATCCATTTTTTTAAAAAAAAATCTTTTGAAAAAATTCATAAACATTGGAACTGTTGCATTGGAACCTCAAACTGAGACGTGATTTTGGTCAACCCTATTTCCCCCCTCTCGTACACCCCCCCATTCCAATCTTCATCATGACCAGTTTAAGGGGCACCAAATAAGTTTGCTTGCAGATGACAGGGGACTGAATGAATAGCCCTTCGCTGGGTGGAACTGATTTTTATTTAATTATTATGTGCAGGAGAGAAAACGTAACATCAGCAATCGACACACAGTCATAATAAAGAGGAATCAAAAGATTTGTTGTTCTTGGGTGAATTACAATAGAGTATAGCTTCAGTAGTCTTGGCCACCAAATGTATAACTAAGTCATATTTATTTTTCCTGGAAATTGACGTGTTTTTTTTTTCTTTTTGTCCCTCCTTTGCTCCTTCCCTGAAAGTTTTCCAAGATGTCCAGTGACAGGCAGAGGTCAGATGACGAAAGTCCAAGTACTAGCAGTGGGAGTTCAGATGCAGATCAGAGGGACCCACCAGCTCCTGAACCTGAGGAGCAAGAAGAGAGAAAGCCTTCGGCCACCCAACAGAAGAAGAACACCAAACTCTCCAGCAAAACGACTGCCAAGCTCTCCACTAGTGCTAAAAGGTAATTTGTCCCAAACAGCGGGTAGGAATTTTTCAGGGAGAAAGCTTTTATTTTTGTTTGTTTGCTTGCTTTGCAAACAAGGGAAGGTCCTTAAGATGAACTAACAAACTTTGAGATGTTGCTGTTCACTGTTGGGATGGCGAGACCCGCATGGAAATAGTCCGTGGATTAAGAGGTCTCTTTCTAACACCACGTCAGCGATGGCGGTTGAATGGATCCAGGCAGAGTTGTGACCAGTGCGCTGTTGGGTTCACCCCCTGATTCTTGGGTGCTGCCCAAAGTGAGTGTGTTTAATGGGGAGTCGAGTTGTGAACTGCTTTGCCCCTGTATATGTGTGTGCTGGGGGCGCTGCTTCGATTCACTTTGCCCACTCGTAGAGCAGCTCCAGTTTCCCCTGGGCGATGTGGCGTCATCATGAGAGGTTCGTTCATGTACATTCATACCTGGATCTGAATGCTTCAGCTCTTTCTTTTGGTGGGGATGGGAGGAAATGGGACGATTCATCATTTGGCTTGGCTTGGATGCTGTATAAGAGTACTTGACGAGAAATGACTCTTTTGCTCTTCTTCTTTTTGGGAACCTCATGCACGCACATCCATAGAAGGGTTTTTTGTTAGTTTGGTTGGTTGGTTGAAATGCAAGCAGCTGTGCTAGCTTGAGTGCTTTTACCTCATTGGAACTACAGATTAATGACTGTCCTTCTATCTTGAAAGTTTCAAAAACTTGAGAGGAACCTGCTAGATGCTACCTCTATGCATCTACGATTTGCAGCGTTCTGAAGATCCTCACTCACGGGTTAATTTTCTTTAACAGCCTTCTGAATTGGGCAAACTTAAAATGCCTTGTTGATCTCTGCCTCTTTGGAGATAACCCAGTAATCATTTCCTCGAAGCTCACTTTTAGCTAGGAATCTGCGTTACATTCTCCAATAGTGTATCTGACAAATGGCATCCAAGATATTTAAGGGTGCAATAATCTCCCACAAAGTCAGTGGGAGTGTTTAACACTTATTTCAGAGTTGGCCTATATGTTTGGAGGGTGCGTGTTGGAATATGCTGATGCCAAACTCCACACATTCATTAGCAGCTCTGAAACTTTGCCTTGCAGGTGGGCAGTCCTGCAAAAATGACTTGAGGGGCGTCTTAGCTTTTACCATCTGCTGCTTTTAAATCGAAAACAGTAGAGTCTGAAAATAAAAGTACATACAGTCGTTGAGGGGAGGAAATGATAAGAAATGGATCCTTTGTGTAACTTCCAATGGATTTAAGATAACTTTTGCTAGCGGCTTACTAGGTATTTATATAGTAACTTTACTGCTGATACATAAATCCAGTGAGTGATTCTTTTAATATCCTGCTTGATCTTGCAAAATCTTAGCCCTGTGTGTTCCTTGACCTGATGTTTTGTGTAAATTCATGTATGGTACAAATCCAGAGCAGTTCTATCTAAATCATTTGTCATCGCCATGGATCTACTACAGGCAAAACATAAATTATCTGAACTTTGTAAAATTAGCAGTAAAATCCCCCTTCCTTCAAAAGAGAGAGAAAGAAAGAGAGAATATTTTGTTCCTTCTTTTGATGACTTCTATCAACTGTAGCAAAAGTGGCGAAACGTTTTCTCTTGGGATCCAGGCATCTTTATAACTGCTGTCCAGAGATACCATCTGGGCTGAAATCACAACTGATAGATCAGTGTTTGTTTTATTTTACGGGGTTTCTGGAAAAGAAAAGAAAAATGTTTCGTGGGTTTGAGGAGAGAAAGCAGCAGAAGGATGTCAAGGCTTAGTTCCAGCAACCTGGATGCATATATACCAAGGTGATTGAAATGCTAAAAGTCACTAGTGGCAGCAGGAGAAGCATTGCGCCCCCCCCCCCAAAAAAAGTGTCCTTGTTTGTCATGCTTCAGCCTTGGCTACAACTCCCAGGCAATGTTGGTAGAAAAGTCATTCTCAAATATGCTTCTGTTTTCCTCCTCTCCCCCTCCTTCCCGGGTCTCATTTGCATATAAGATTAAAAAGAAAAAATGCCTCCTAAAGAGCGGCTGGAAATCCCTGAGACTCACTTTCCTGAGGGCTTGGTGGGAATTCCCACCGGGCTGAGGTGCAAATGCTCTATTTACCGTCACAGCTAAGAAAAGGGAAGCTGCAAAGTTTTCTCTGTTCTGGGATTTGGGTTATGCCTCTGAGAACAAAGAGGAAGCAGCCATGTTAGCATTACTGAAGCAAAACCAATCTTGCATTTAACTGCATGGTGGTAGAGGGCAGTGTAATTCCCCGATATATTCCTCAGGCTCTCGCAAACGCTCTGTGTCTCTTCTCATTTTGCCAACAGGATTCAAAAGGAGCTGGCTGAAATAACCCTGGACCCACCTCCGAACTGCAGGTACGGGGAAAACCGCCCAAACTTATGATTTTTTGGGGGGAGGGGGGTGGCCGCGGGGGGGGGTGAGTGAGTGTGCCAACGAGGGCAGAAACGGGGGGGGGGGGCAGGGAGTTAGTGTGAACAGAGGAATACTTGGCGTTGGACAGATGTGCCGCTCTGCAATGTTTGTAAGTGGATTGAAGATAAATCAGGAGTTGTGTGAGGAACAAGTGTAGCCAGATGCTGGATAGAACGTACCATGAAGCTTTGATTGTTAGCTACACAGAGTAGGTGTCACGCTTGCTGGAAATAGTAGCCCTTGTTGACAAGTGCTATGTTTGCATAAGCTAAATTGTCATTACAGACGGGATTTCTTGTTAGCTTAGGGAGAGCTCAGGCTTATGGAATGGTGTGTTGGAATTGGAAGTGAAAGCAGGTAACCCCCTGGGTCGTTGGGGGTTTTTTGCGACTGCGCTCTGCTTTTTTCCCCTTTCCTTTTTTTTGGAAAGAAAGTTGTAAGTGCAGCATCTTGAAGTTTGGTTTTCTGGGCAGCCGAGAGTCCTGCGATAAAGAGGCATTGTAAACACAACTCGGAGACTCTTGGGAGCGGTGGAAGCTTTTAGCAAAGGAGAAGGGCAAGTTGGTGCGAATGAATGAATGCTTGTCTCTTTTTTTTAAAAAAAATGTGAGAACTCTGGGGGATCTCTACAAAGAGTGAACGCTGGCTCAGCCTTTCATTGAGAAATGGTCAGTTGTCATGCATGTGGAATAAGCAAAACTGTGATGCGTTCCTCGAATATTCAGTGTTGGGGCTGGGAAATAAAAGTTGTTCTGAACTGTGCTGGATACCTCTATTGACTTTTTGCTCTTGATCAATTCTTGTACGCTTCCGTCCTCCGCACCCGCTGTTTGCGTTGCAGTTTACAGTGACCAGTATATTGGAAGCATTCCTCATGTGTGAGAATATTGCACTATTCGGGCGAGGATTGCTCTTTAATTGGATTCTGGGGGAAATAGCTGTCAGAGCCTAAGTGGCTTTTTTAATTTTTTTGCTGCTGCTGCTGTTGTGTTTTGGCGCAAGCGGTCTCTTTTATCACTTTTCTTACCTGCTCCAAAATAAAGAAATACATCTTGACACCAGGAATTGGCGACAAAAGTGTTGACTTCTGCAGGGCAGGTCAAGCGCTATTCTGAGCTTTGTGCCGGCTCTTTGCTGCAACAGGTCGGATAGTCTGTTCTTTGTTGTTGCATTTGTGTGGATTGTTGTTGTGGTGGTTGTTTTGTGTTACTGCTGTGTGGTCACATCACATATCTAGTCTGGCATCCTATAATGGAAACAGCAAAGCGGGATGATGGTAGAATGTTTTAAAGAGGGAAAGCAACCCACATGCATTTGAGGCTGCTGGTAGAGAGACTGAGCTATGAGCTTAGAGGCCCGCAATTTGAATTTCGACTTGGCACTGCCATCATCTAACTCTAAACTGACTATCAGGGTGAATTCCCATCCCTGCCTGGAGGAACTGTGGATTGAACCTCCTTTCTGCATGCAAGGTACATGCTCTCCTTCTAAGTTCTGGCTCTCCCCCCTGCAACCTCTCCACATCAGAATATTGCATTCTTGCAACCTTGCAGTGTTTCTGTAAAGTTCACCCAGGCTGAAGTTGGCAGTCTTCAACCTGCAGATTGATGCTCTGCCTTGTTAAATTCATAGCTGAACTGGAAGATGAGGCAGAGGCTGCCTCTCTGGACCATTTTTCCTCGTCCCACTCCCCTCTGCCCGCCTTCCCTGCTGCGCAGCACAGCTGCAGTCCTGTTTTCCTATAGCAGTGGGGGTGGGTCAGGTAGCATAAACAGTTAATTTAAAGGCAAAACGGCAAGATTTGGGTGGTAGCCTGAAAATTGTTGAGTGCTATAACCTACGTGAAGTGTTTCAAGCACACAGGGGAAACGCTACACAAATACCGGCGGCGAATGATACGTTGCGCCAGGGAAATAAATATTTGCTTCTCCGAAAGTAGATTTTATCGTGCTGGGCAGTGCATGTGGTTCTTCCCATTCTTTCTTTCCGTTTGATGCACTGCATGTGATTGGAGAACTTTGGAATCCAGTAAGACTGCACGCAGTGAGAGGGGTGGGGGGCTTATTGGCCTGTGGGTTTATTTTTGTTCTTGTTTTTATTATTCATTTTGTGTTTTTACCTTGCGTTGTTACGTTCTGAGGTCTACAGATGAAGGGCGGCATGCAACTTGGTTAAATATATAATAAAATGACAACAAACTGCATAGTAATAATAACAATAATAATTTATTATTTATACCCCGCCCATCTGGCTGGGTTTCCCCAGTCACTCTGGGCGGCTTCCAACAAAACACTAAAATACAATAACCTATTAAACATTATTAAACAGGGCTGCCTTCAGATGTCTTCTAAAAGTTTGGTAGTTATTTTTCTCTTTGATATCTGGTGGGAGGGCTTTCCACAGGGCGGGTGCCACTACCGAAAAGGCCCTCTGCCTGGTTCCCTGTAACTTGGCTTCTCGCCGTGAGGGAACCACCATAAGGCCCTCGGCACTGGACCTCAGTGTCCGGGCAGAATGATGGAGGTGGAGACGCTCCTTCAGGTATACTGGACCGAGGCATAGTTGTTCTTCCTTGAAAGCAAAGAGAGTGCAGGAAGGAAATGATAACGTTAAAAAGAGGAATCAGTAGCGGATATTTCTTTTTCTTTGAAAAAGCTCCTGGAGTATGAGAAATCCAGGGGTAAATATCCATGAGGTCCACTGTCTATGCCATGCGTGCCACCTTGCCCCCTCGATTGACAGGGCTCCGCAAAATCAGCATGCCATGCATGTACAGCCACCGTGGAACTTTAAGGGGGCCTGGCCCCTTCACTGAAAATTATTTGGGAGGCCCAGCTCCCCAGCCCTCCTATATGGTGTGTCTGGTCTATGCAGAGAGGTCTAGGAAGAAAGGGTGACACTATGATCTAAACCACTGAGCCTCTTGGGCTTGCCGATCAGAAGGTCGGCGGTTCGAATCCCTGCGACAGGGTCAGCTCCTGTTGCTCTGTCCCAGCTCCTGCCCACCTAGCAGTTCAAGTAGATAAATAGGCACTGCTGCAGCGGGAAGATAAATGGCGTTTCTGGTTTCCGTCACTGTGTTCCGTTGCGCCAGAAGCGGTTTAGTCATGCTGGCCACATGACCCGGAAAGCTGTCTGCGGACAAACGCTGGCTCTCTTGGCCTCAAAGTGAGATGAGCTCCACAACCCCATACAGTGGTACCTTGGGTTACAGACACTTCAGGTTACAGATGCTTCAGGTTACAGACTATGCTAACCCAGAAATATTACCTCGGGTTAAGAACTTTGCTTCAGGATGAGAACAGAAATCGTGCTCTGGCGGTGCGGCAGCAGTGGGAGGCCCCATTAGCTAAAGTAGTGTATCAGGTTAAGAACAGTTTCAGGTTAAGAACGGACCACCAGAACGAATTAAGTTCTTAACCCGAGGTACCACTGTAGTTGCCTTTGACTGGACTTAACCGTCCAGGGGTCCTTTACCTTTGTTGACCTTACATGGCATGTCTGGTCTATGCAGAGAGGTCTCGGAAGAAAGGAACCAGCTGTCTCTTTGCAGGTGCTCAGAAGCAGCAAGAGGCACCACAGGATAAGGGATTCTTTTTCTCCCCACCAGATCTCATTCCAGAGGACTGTAAGGGAAAGATAGTCTCTCTCTCTCCCGGCCCACCCAAACAGGCTTGTACTTCTCATCTTGAGAAGGTTGTTGGTACGGTGAAAGAATTCTTAAGTTTGTGAATGCTGTGCTTTCCAGGGGCAACTTAGGATATCTCCCCACCCCCACTCCCCAAAAACACCTCTGGTGAGAGGCCATTCCTCTCTTTAAGTTCTCGGTGATGTATACAGAACTCAGGTAGGGGCATCTCACAGAGTTCAGGGGATTATCAGTGTATGGTCCCCAATGTGGAACCAATGGCCATATTTTTGGAATTCTGCAAGTCTTTTGACAACAGTGGAGAAATCTGTGGAAATTTCCTATGTTCACTTGTAAAAGTTTGACTGATTTTTTTAATGTGTTTCCGCCCATAATTATTTTACATATATTTGTCTGTCAGTAGTTCTTGTTTTCTCTATACAGTTTTAGCGTGTACACTAAGGGAGGTCTCTGATAAAGCAGCTTGCTTGGAAAGTTTGATAAATAGCTCCTCGTTAAAATAATAAGCGTGGACACTGTGCCCCCTTGCAGGCTCGAAGTGAAGAGAATGTAAATGCTGAAATATTTGGAATTTCCTGCTGTAATTTATGGGATAGAATGCTTCTTCCACCTGATACAAATTTGTTCACAAGGGAAGTGAAGCTTCCCCAGTAAAAAGGTAGCGTTATTGGGGGAGCTGTTTTGTTAGGGAATTGCCAGTAACTTGGAAGCTCAGGGTGTCTTCCAGTCGTGCTCTTAAACGGTTTTAAGGGCCATTTCGTAAACTGCATTTTGTCTTCAGAAACCCCTTTCCAAGTATATAAATATGTGTGCCTTATGAAGGGCCCTTGTGTGCAAATAAACAGCAAATTACTGTTTGCAAATTACTCGCGAGCAATGACTGGAAATCCCTTTTCTGGGGCGTGTTTTGGCGAAAGCTGCAATTTGCACATGTGGGCAGCTTTTAGAAATTGCGCTGCGCTTTGTACCTGGGAATCGGCGCCCAAAATGCACCATAGGAAGATAATAATAATAAAACGCATTTCTATATAGTGCATTTCAGACATGCGGAGCGCGTCATGTAGATTGCGAAATGAAATCGTTATCACAGACATTACCCCATTAAACAACATCCTCACCGTTAAGCGACAGGCTCAGAATGTTTACAATGATAAAGGCAGGGCATTGTTTCTTGTGCAGCCAATGCGAGGCTCAGAATAGTAGTTTTTCTTGGTGAGCTTGTGTTCAAAGTGAGATTTGAACCCAGGACATCCTTGCTTGCGGTTCCTGCTCCTGGCTGTTACACAGCATTGGGTAGGGTTACGGCCTCGTCGCCTTTTGCCCGTTCTGCTTCTGCAAATGGGATGAAAAGCCACAGTTGACTAGCATTTCCATCTGATTTTAAAACGATGCTCTCTCTGCTTTCTGTCTTGCATTAATTATCGTCGCAGGCAATCCATTCCAGATTTAAAAGCCTGCTTAGCGTCACTCGTGCAAATGTCCTGAATTCAGAGCAGCAGGAAGAAACTGTTGTACTTTGTAGGTTGTGTTGGCACAATGCGGAGACACACCAGGTTTCCAGGTGCCCTGCGAACGTTTTGGTTTGGAATTGCCTACGTCATATTTATTTTCTTACGGTGCCAGAACTTGGTTGAGAAGGTTCTCAGTCATTAAAAGTGGAGCTTGATGGCAATATAACTCCGCTCACAACTTTAGCACTGCTAAGCAGGAAAAAAAAGTGAGGAATTGGGGGGAAGGGCGGGGAGAGTGCTCTGCTTTGAATGGAAAACCAGTCTCTCCATTGTTTAAAGCTCCAGCATTTCAGGGTAATCGGGATTCGCAACAAACCCAGTTAGATGCTGCCAAGAGTGATTTCTCGTCGTCCGAGCTAAAAAGTAATCACAAATGGTAAGAGGAAGCTTGGCTTCTTCTCGTGCCAGAACGATACTAATATGCAAAGGAAATGATTGGATTACTTTGGGGGTTGCTGTGTGTTATTTTGTTTATATGTATAATTAGGAAGCCACTGTGGTAAATGTAATTGGGGATAATTTACCGTGCAGCAAACGTTAGCTTTCCTCACTGACTAGCAGTACTGCAAACATCGCGGCTTGCTCCATAATACAATTATGTTTATCACCCTTTATCTGATGAATGTGAATATCCAGTGTGGTTTTTTTGCCGACAATTTGGCTTGCAATTTATTTATTTGCTGTTTATTTGTTTGTCGGAGCTAGAGCTATATTCACACATTACACCCCTCCCCAAATTTGGCAGCGTTGCTGTTAGATTTCAATTTCTGTGTGAATTCTTTTGAGCTTCGTTCTTACTCTTCCCCCACCATCCACTTAACATTCCCATCTAACAGCTTCTTACATTTCACCTGATTTGACCTCTTTGTACTTGACACTTGGAGAGAACAGGCCTTTTCCATCTTGGCCATTTGCTGATGCACATCCAAGACATTTGCAAGCAGTAGTTTAATGTGTCAGTGAGACAAATCCATGCTTTATTTTATTTTTATTTATTAATTAATTTATTGCATTCGTATCCACAGAGCTCAAGGTCCTGCTCCTCTACCTGTTCTTCTTTCACCTTCACAACAACCCCGTGAGGTTGGCTCAAAGGGAACAGTGACTGATCTCAGGTCACCCAGTGAGCTTCATGGCTGAGTGGGGATTTGAACTTGGAGTTTCTCAGTTTGAGTCTTGATGCTCCAGCCTTGGGATGGGAAGCCTGCGGTGCTTCAGACACTGCCAGACTCCCAACTCCCTGCAGCCCCAGCCACCATGACCAATGAAGGGTCAGGGTTAATGGGAGCTGTATTCCACAACATCTGGAGGGCCACAAGTTCCTCACCTCCGCTCTAACCACTATACCACACTGGCTTGGAAACACGAGCCAATAAGGTGTTGACTGTGTGAATGCTCAGAGTGTGGATGGGGAGAGCGATATACATGCAAGCCCCACCCCAGTGTCCTTGAAGCTGTCTTGCCCTCCCTTACTCCTCAACCTTCCTTGTGTTATGTTGGAAACATCTGCAGCGGGCTTCTATTCCTGTTTGCTTGGGTTTTTTTGCTTTATCTTGTCCATGGTTACATGGAGGGTTCTGCTCATGTTCAAGGGAACACGAGTAGAAGCCCCTTACAGACCTCCCTCCTGTAGCATTAAGGGGAGGGGCAATCTTTCTGCGTGATGCCAAAATTACAATGAAGGAGTTGCCAGGCAAGCTTCCTTTGGGAGCACATTCCCCAGTTGAGGAACTACCACTATAAAGGCCTCCTCCCTACACCACAGACGCCTGGAGAAGGCCCTTTGTTGAAGATCCTAGAGCAGTGTTTCCCAAGCTTGGGTTGCCAGCTGTTTTTGGACTACAACTCCCATCATCCCTAGCTAGCAGGACCAATGGTCAGCAATGATGGGAATTGTAGTCCAAAAACAGCTGGAGACCCTCGTTTGGGAAACACTGTCTTAGGAGTATAGAAGAGATAAGTGGTCCATCAGGATTACTGTCCTCAAGCCGTAAAGGCCAAAAACACGACTTCAAATTTAGCCCAGAAACTAATTGGGAGTTGGGATTGGCACAGCAAACTGGCAGAAGAGAGGTGTAATGTGATGACAACCACCTAGCCTCACAGCTGTATTGTGGACCAATTGTGGTTTCTCCGAAATGCCTTCTGCAGAGTGCATTACTAGGGCATGGATCACTGAAGCCAGACATGTTCATTCCAGGTAGAGTCGCAGCTGGAGCATTAAGCTAAGTTGGCAGTCTGTGCTCCAGGGGCAAAGACAGGGCAGTGGATACCACTAACACCCAAACTGCAAGCCCATTCGTACAGGAGGGGTGCAAGCCCATTCGTACAGGAGGGGTGCAGCCATGGGTACCACATATGGCGGCAGGCAAATCACCCACCAGCAGACTCTCCATTTTGTCTGGATTGAGTTATTGGCCCTCATCTCATCTGTTGCCACTGGTTTAGCACTGCCTCACCTGAAGTGAAACAAAAATGAAAGGTCATGAAACTTTGGCATCATTAGATCTGAGATTGTGCATGTATGTATATGGACTCTCTGATCCTGGTATAGGTTTTTGCCCTTGTATTTTTCATGTGCTTTAGTTCTCTGTGCTTCCTTTCCCTTCACTTCCTGGCCTTCAGACCCGTTTCAGTAGCCCACTATTCCACAAACAGGTTTATTTACACCATCATGTCCACTGTAAAATGAACACGGAAGATTTGCTTAACCGAGCAATATCAGATTTTTGCAAGGCAACAATAAAAGATATCAGAATTAATCAGTCCATGATACAATCAAGTGGAAAATGTGGGTGACCCTTAAGGCACAAGTCGGCACTGTGAAAAAAGTGGACTTTCAGTGTTGTGAGTGTGGGGTTTTAAAAATAGAACCTAGACTGCAATCCAGTATCTCTTGCCTGAACTAAAACATATTGAGTTCAACTGGACTTAACTGCCAGAACTGAATCCTCAGGCATGTTTTAGGCACAACCTCTTGGGAAAATCCTGCTCAGTCACAATCTGCATAGTTAAGTGTTGAAGAGTTAGGTTTTAAACAGTTTTCAGTTCAGACCTTTCGGATGCTTTTATGATACCAGTCACTATAAACCCACTGGTAGCCTCATAAAGGTTGACTTGCCACTTCGAATGGAGCTCAACAGGTTGTGGGCTGGCTCTCATCAGAGTGGCCACATAAGATCAGCTGAATTTTGAGAAACAACCAGGAGAGGACAGAAGGCTCAGAATTTCTCTTTTCCTCGGTCAGTTACAATTTGGAAAAGCTGGACTTTGGGAACAGTTGTTCACAGAGCCTGTACCGAGCACCCAATTCTAGCCTTGCCTATTCAGAAGTAAGACCCAAATAGTCTTACTAAGTCCGTGTCTCAGGAATAGCCACCATGGCAACCTCCCAAAATTGCTGGGACTTCATTTCCCACCATCCCCGACCATTGGCTGCCCTGGCTGGGGCTGACAGGAGTTGGAGTCTAGCAATATTTTGACGGCACTCCTAGCTTGGCCTAAAATGACCACCCAGCCTGCTGCAGATTGTTGTAGCGTTTCCCAGTTTGCTGTTTTTCCTGGACGTATATTTTACTCGTCTCTCTGCCCGCGAAACACGTGCACTCAAATTCAACCTTTTGCCTGACATCCAGGGCTTAGCGCATTTTCCTCGACAGCTGGTCATAACATTCAATTGATACACTAAGCCTGTTAAACCAAAGGCTGACAGGAAATCTGTGCCATTCACTTCCCTAGTAATCATAGCCGAGCAAGGAAGTAACCCTGCTTCTCACAAAAACGAAAAGGGTCAGGAGTTTCTCGTCCAGGAGCTGTCCTCAGACTTTGCTTAATGTGGCTTCCTTTGTATCTCAGCTAAACCTGAAGGGCGAATGTGTGGAGGATGTAGAATTGTGAAAAACACACTTCTGCAGCCGTATAAAGGCCTTGGGTTTCCCCAACCCTGATCTCCAATACAAATTAAATGAACACTGGCCAGGTCCCTATCATTTAGATAGATTTCTCTCTCTCTTTTTCACAGCAGTGTAACAACACTTCACTTTCTTTCTTTTTTGCAGTGGGGGGGGGGGGAGTTTCCTCCTAAGCGCCAGCAGCCTGCAGGGGAGAGTGGCATTTAATTTTTAAGGAAACTTTTGGAACCCTCATCTTAGGGGAAATTTGCACTTGGCAAAAAAATGCAAGTTAATTCCTTGAAGGCTGTTGTGGAATTTCCTTCCTTCGGAAATGGGTTTCCACGTGTTTTTGTTTTTGTTGTTCCCTGCTAGGGAAAAAGAGTTCAAAAACAATGCTGCTGTTTGGACAACGCAGTTCAAAAGCAAACTCCGAATTGGCTTTTTGTGTTCTGACGTCTTTGAAGCGCCAGCCTTCCCCCCACCCCCCGCCTTTATTCTCTCCGGCGTATAAAGGAAATTTACTTTCCTTTAGTTTCCTCCCCGTTTTTTTTTTGCAAGTGAGTGCATGCGCATAAACACAACGTGCCACTGAGATGATCTTTGTTTGTGGGAATCTCTGCTGTCGCCGTAATAGTGACTAGAGATAGCAGCTGTGGCATTTGGTCATCTAAGCAGTTGTGACAGGAGTTTGCCGTGCCAGTGGATCATTGCCAGTATTATATAGCTGTCCAAAAAATGGTGATGGATAGGCTCACAAAGGCGATTCTGTTTCGCTGAACGAAAAATCACAAGTTCTGCAAACATAGGAAGCTTGCCTTATAACTGTCAGATTGTTGGTCTACCTAGCTCAGTATTGTCTAAAAGAGCCAGTGTGGTGTAGCGGTCAAGAGTGTTGGACTAGAAACTGGGAGACCAGAGTTCAAATCCTCACTCGGCCATGAAGCTCACTGGGTGACCTTGGGCCAGTTACTGCCTTCTCCGCCTTGGCCTACCTCACAAGGTTGTTGTGGGGATTAAGCAAAGGGGGGAGAACCATTCACACCACCTTGAGCCCCTTGGAGAGAAAGGGGGGATAACACAGCCCCCTTGTGTTAAAATTATTGTTTTTAACAGGGATGGGGTTTTAACTTGGGTGGGTGCTGTTCTTTTTGGAGGGTGGGGTTGTTTTAAATTGTTGTTAAATGTTATGTGTTGTGGGAGCTAGACTAAGGCTACCAAATCTTCCCAGGGACAGTCCTCGGATTTACAAATCAGTCCCCACACAAAATCCACTGAAGTTGAAAAGTGTCCCCGGATTCATTGATAAAAATGACCTTAAGCTAGACTGGTGACTGGGAGTGGCCGCCGAGACTGTATAACACCGGTCCTGAGAGACCTTCATTGGCTCCCAGTACGTTTCCAAGCACAATTCAGAGTGTTGGTGCTGACTTTTAAAGCCCTAAAGGGCCTCGGCCCAGTATACCTGAAGGAACATCTACACCCACATTGTTCTGCCCGGACTCTGAGGTCCAACTCCAAGGGCCTTCTGGCAGTTCCCTCACTGCAAGACGTGAGGTTACAGGGAACCAGACAGAGGGCCTTCTTGGTAGTGGCGCCCGCCCTGTGGAATGCCCTCCCATCAGATGTCAAGGAAATAAACAACTATCTGACTTTTGGAAGGCATCTGAAGGCAGCCCTGTTTAGGGATGTTTTTAATGTTTGATGTTTTATCGTGTTTTTAAGATTCTGTTGGGAGCCGCCCATGGTGGCTGGGGAAACATAGCCAGATGGGCGGGGTATAAATAATAAATTATTATTAGGATTAGGATTGGGATTTCTGTATTTGTAGCCTGAAGTATTATTTAGGGTTTTTTTTGGTTGAGGAGTATATTGTTTATTAGTGTGCATATATTAGTATTGTTAATTGTTTGTGTTATTTTTATGTTTGGGTCATTTTTATTTTCCTTTTTGTTATGTATTTTGTTCTTTGATTATTTTCATTATGTGTTTTGTGCTTTGTATACTGTAACTTTGTGTCGTGAACCGCCCTGAGACCTCTGGGGATAAGGCAGTATACAAATTTAATTGATGATGATGATGATTAATAATGTTCTCCAGGGTTTCAGATTGTGTGTGTGTGTGTGTGTGTGTGTGTCGGGCATTCCCAGTCACACCAACCAAATCAGGAATCTTCTGCATAGAAAGCATATTTTCTGTCACTGAGCCGTGGCTGCTCCCTGGTAGTATAATCCAGACTCCATGTTAAGGAACAGCTGAATGCTGGGGCTTTTATATATTAAGCAAATTAAAAATACTTGGGCATTCTCACTTTTTTGCACACTTCTCCTTTTGCTGGCTGTGGGAATGGAGATATGAAATAATAAAGCAACTTTACCTGGAACTCGCAACATACTTTCATGCCTTGAGTTCTTCTAAGTCCTGTTGATTTTGTTGCATGAGGTCATTACATGCTTAATAAGAGTTCCCCGCTTGAAATTAACGGCATTCAAACGTGCTAAACTTTGGCCGGATCTCCAGAGGGATGCTGGTGTTGTCTGGACCTTGGATTTCGCATCCAATACCAGATTATACGCTTGCGCAGTATTGTGGAATAGTCGCAGTTCAAAGGCTATTCAAGGTGAAGGAATCCCGAGTTACATCTGCAAGTCCACAAATTGCTATGTTTGGTGAGTCCAGAATGGTCTCCATCTCTCTGAGATGACTCTTTGCAAATTTAGTACAGTGGTACCTTGGGTTAAGAACTTAATTCGTTCCGGAAGTCCGTTATTAACCTGAAACTGTTCTTAACCTGAGGTACCACTTTAGCTAATGGGGCCTCCCGCTGCCACTGCGCCGCTGGAGCACGATTTCTGTCCTCATCCTGAAGCAAAGTTCTTAACCCGAGGTAATATTTCTGGCTTAGCGGAGTATGTAACCTGAAGCGTATGTAACCTGAAGCGTATGTAACCCGAGGTACCACTGTACTGGCTATCAAAGTGGCTAAAATATATACAGTGTGTATCTATGTATAAAAGGGGTCATTAACCATTTTTTGACATGCTGTCAGATAATGCTGCTGGCTGCCATTGTGGCCTAGTCTTGCACTTACTGGTTCCCTATTACAGGCGCTGTCTCTAAATGGTGCCGTTTGTGCTTTCTCCGAGGCAAAGGGCTTCCTGTTTATCTGTTATTGGCACTCGTGAAAATACTGCTTGACGGGGTTTTCCTTGCATGCTTGCATTCTGCCCTGGGGAGCGAGGGTGGAGAAAGGAAACTCCGAATAATAGTTGAAGTGGTCTTGCTACTTTGGAGCGTGCGTATGAAAGAGTGTGTGCTTTTCAGTGTTAAAAATGTACTGCTTTCCGGGTCAGTGAACACTTGCTGACAGGTCTGAGCGAAAGCAGGGTTTGCTGATTTCCGGAATAGTGATGGAAGGCGGGAGAACAGGAGAGGAGAGAGGGTTGTGAGCATCCTAAGGGTATCCCAACTGCCCAAGGGTAGAGATGGGCCTTTGGCTTGCTGCTGTAGCAAAGTGTTTCCCGAACGTGGCTCTCTGGAAGTTTTTGGACTACAGTTCCTATCATCCCTGACCACTGGTCCTGCTAGCTAGGGATGATGGGAGTTGTAGTGCAAAAACAGTTTGGAAAACACAGCTATAGCGGAGCCATCCTTTGGAAGATGGATCTGAATGAAGCCCTTAGCTAGCCGATCCCGGTGGCAGGGCTGTCTGTTCAAACTGCGACTTCCTTCATCGTTAATCTTTTCGGAAGGTAAATCAATGCGTCACAGCCGTTTAAAGATGTGTTTAACTAACGATGGCCTTTATTTACCCATAGCTATTATTAGTAAGTGATTTATTGGCGTATTGGGGAGGGACCCGATGATTTAATTTTGGAGCAGCGAACTCGGGGAAAGAAGAAAAAGGGAGCGAGATGCCATTTAGTACAGCAGCAGCTGCGACAATCTATTATTTTATTTTAGTCATTGCACCTCCCTTTCTGCCACCTCTTAGTCCTTCAGGGTAACTAGTACTTAATGCGAGTAGCTATGGTGCTAGATACTAAACACAGTAGAATTCCGAGGCAATTAGATGCCTAATAGAATTTTAAGAGAGTTATTAATTTAGCAGACTTGACAAGGCTTGGAGATCAGGAGGGTCTTTCTCACTTTGCTACGCTTAGGAACGATTAGAGCATATTTTATCCAAGACAGGCTCAGTGTTTTCAAAATAATCATAATACAAAAAAAACCTAATGGATTTTGTTTTGTACAGACAGAGCTCCTCTCTTCCTCTATAGCGAGGTGAAACTGCACTCTTGCCATCTTCATAGGTGGAGGCCTGTGTTTAGTGTTTTGAGTTTAATATCCCTTCATTAGTGTTATTATTATTATTAATCTTCACAGCAACCTTCAAGGTAGGTTACACTGAGCTGCCATGACTGACCAAAGCTCATCCAGTGAGCTAATTCGCTGAGTGGGGATTTGAGGCCTGATCTCAGTCGCAACACTCTCAACACTACATCAGAATAATTTCCAACGAGAGGGATGAATTAAAATAGGAGGCAGAAATACATACATACACATAGGGCCTGAATTCAAATCCTGCCTGGGCCTTTTCAGGACTCAAAACTACCCCAGGGGAATTTCTGATCCTTTCCTCCGTTTCATCAGCAGTTTGTCATACATCCTAAGTACTAGACACAACTTTTAGAAGGCATCTGAAGGCAGCCTTGTATCGGGACGTTTTTAAGGTTTAATGCTTTATTATGTTTTTATATGTGTTGTAAGCCGCCCAGAGTGGCTGGGGCAACCCAGTCAGATGGACGGGGTATAAGCAATAAAAATATTATTATTGAATTGTTATAATGGGCTGGGGTGGGGAAGATGCAGTTTAAGTTCAAAGTGATTGGCTGCTGGTTTATTTCTGGACCCATTTCAAAGTGCTGGCGAAGGCTACAGAAATAAGAAAACCATAGTGCTGTGCCTCTGGTGGGTATGTGGGCTTTCAGGGTTCATACTGGGGAAAAAACCATTTTTAAATGCCGCCCCCCCATGTTGAGAGAAAAACTTCCCATATAAATCAGTAGAGAAGTCCAGAATTTTACCATAGATGTGACTGGGCACTCGCATGTCTGGCCAGAAACAAAAGTTAGCTCTTTCTAACTCAGGGCTTGTTTTGTGTGAAACATCAGATTTTAAAATGATTTTAAATGAAAATAGTTCTGCCTGTGGACATTCCAATGCGGATTCCATCAGTTATCCCCATAATGTCATCCCCTGCCTTGTGTCATCTTCTTCTGTGGTTGTTCTGCTGCCTTGTTTTAAATATCTACCTGGTCCAGATATTGCCCCCCCCCCCCACCCGCCACTCCTGGACCAGAAAGTTTGGAGTTTGAATTCAAAGCCGGCTGCAGATGGAAGACAGCGGCAGGCGGGATGGAGATGAGAGTTGATTTCAGGTCCCCCCTTGCCGTTAGCACAATCTTTCCTTTAATTTTATTTGTGTTGTCACAATCTTTTAATTGAACCCAGCTTTGGGGATCTGACAGAGTTGAAAAGTGAGCTAAAAATAACCCAGATATATAAAATGCTGCAGCTCGAGGGGGCTTGGCCTGAGAGAGCAATCGTCCAGGGGTCCTTTACCTTTGCCTTTACCTAGGGCAGCCTTGCAAAGTAGTCCACTGTTAATATTGCACGCGGGAGAATGATCTGAGTCCAGTTTATAACTGCCCTTCGGTGTAGACCTGGGCAGTGTTAGAAACTCAAGATACTGTAGATCAGGAATGAAAATCCCTTTATCTGTCCTCTGTCTGTGTGATGGTTAGCAACATTTATTTATGGAAATATTTATAGCCATCACTTCCATAAAAATACAGCCAGGCAGTATACAGCAAAGAAAATTGCAGCAACATAAATAAAAACACCAGAAGTGGGCAAAAATGAAATTTGCATTTCTGAATAGCACAGGTTTTAAGAGGTGTCTAAAAGAAAGAAGGGATGATTCTCGCCAAACCTCCAGTGGCAGGGAGTTCCACTGGGCAGGGCCTGCAACAGTAAGGTCTTGGTCTTCATCAATCACATGCAAAGGGCCACATGAAACACATAAGAGGAGTCCTGCAGCTGCCCATCTAGTCCAGCATCCTGTTCTCACATCAGCCAACCAGATGCCCATGGGAAGCCTGTGAGTGGAATGTGGGCAAAAAGATTCCTGCATCGCCAGGGGTTGGGATAGATGACCCTCGGGGTCCCTTCCAATGCTACAATTCTATGGTTCTGTGTAATAACATTCTCCCTACCTGTGATCTGCATCAGCTGGCATTCAGAGGTATACTGCCTTTTGACAGTGGAGGTAGAAACCTAGCCATCTTCATTGACACAAAATTCTTAACTGTTAGGGAGTTTTGTGTGTGTGTGGTCAGAATCAGGTAAGGGTATTTTGTGCCCTAGGCAAACTCTCTTCATGCATAATATAACAGTGCATTTTAGTGGGTTGCCTTGAGCAAGACAATGCGACTACTAACCAGTTTCATTGATAATAATAATAATATTTAGTGTAAATTTCCATTTGTGAAGTTCATGCCATTTCAGCTCAGAATCCTCTAAAATTACGCCAAACGTAACTGTACTATTCTGCAGCTTCTCACAGTAATGGTTTTTTAAAAACCCTGTGTCTCAGCAAATAGCCCTGTATAGAAGAAAAAACTGTGGGGTGGGTTAGCATAGAACAACCCAATAAAACTGAATTAAATTTTTGGCAGTGGACGAGAAAATCCTTAAGGCTGCTATCCTGTGCGCAGTTACCTGAGAGGAAGCTACTCTGTCCACAGCAGTATTTATTACCAAGTATGCATGCGTACAAGGGACGCGGGTGGCACTGTGGGTTAAACCACAGAGCCTAGGACTTGCTGATCAGAAGGTCGGCGGTTACAGGGTGAGCTCCCGTTGCTTGGTCCCTGCTCCTGCCAACCTAGCAGTTTGAAAGCACGTCAAAGTGCAAGTAGATAAATAGGTACCGCTCTGGCGGGAAGGTAAACGGCATTTCCGTGCGCTGCTCTGGTTTGCCAGAAGCAGCTTTGTCATGCTGGCCACATGACCCGGAAGCTATACGCTGGCTCCCTCGGCCAATAAAGCGAGATGAGCGCCGCAACCCCAGATTCGGTCACGACTGGACCTAATGGTCAGGGGTCCCTTTACCTTTACCTTATGCATGGGTATATTGTGCTGTAAATATACTTCTGCAACTTTTCAAGTCTGACATAGGGATGGACAAACCTAATGGCCAGCCTGTAAAGGAGATATCCATCCATCCATCTATATTTTAGAAGGAAGAACTATACATGTACCTCAAAATACTTACAAATATTGTTGGTGACTTTTGCAACAAATTAACAATTTAAAATAAACATGAAATTGGGATGATAACATTTCTTTGATGAAAATACGGATGTCCTATTCCATACCTTCCAACATTTCTCCCATGAAGATAGGGATGACCTAAGGAAAAGCGGGACATTCCGGGATCAAATCAGAAACAGGGGTAGCTTCTGTAAATCCAGGACTGTCCCGGGAAAATAGGGACACTTGGAGGGTCAGGAATGATAAGAGCTTTACAAATCTTGGTGGGATGGGAAAGCGAAATATTCGCCAAGTTAGGAGAGGGGGAATGAGATTGAAAAAGAAGAGCTTCTTTCTGCTGTCTCCTCTCCAAGAAAGAATCAGACGAATGGCTCTTAACCCCCAGTAACGTTTTGGAAAATTGGATGACAATGCTAAAAGTGAAGGGAGGTGGGGAAAGGCAGGAGACTTAAGATTAGCTCTAAAGCAGGGGCACCCAAAGGTCTACTGAAAGCTTCAATTCGCCAGGTACAAGCCAGGGCGGCTGCTATTTATATGCACCAACCTGGAAGATAGCTGAGTGCAAAGAGGCTTTTAAAAAAGACATATGCTGAAATCAGGAGGAGAAGAGAAGAGCCATTTTCAAGAGAATCCTTCTCAGAAATGTCCTCCTCTGCCCCCTGCCCCACTTTCAGCTCCAGATACCCCACCCTGCTTACACAATGGCTAAGGGGATGTGGTTTGTGGTTTTTTGGGTTAAAAAAGAAGATGCAAAAGGAAAATCTGCCCAGAACCCTTAACTAACAACAACAACAATTCTCTGCAAGTTTGATCCATCTCCATGGTCTTAATGATAGTGATCAAACCAAATTTAGGTATTTCCTACGAAATTAAAAATAGTCGGGAGTGTAAAATTTTCTCCCTCCCTTGGCGTTGGGAGAAGGACCTCCAGGGGTAGCAAACTGCCCTTCTGATTTTGCCACCCTTAAAATTTTGCCCACCCCGGGCAGCTAACCTACTTTGCCTAGTGCTGAAACCGGCTTTTGTCAGAGTGTGTGTGAGTGGTTTGGTTAGCAGGTGTTACTCCACATGGGTGAAGCGGAAAGCATGGCCACCCCAAGGACTTCCTCAGTTCTGCCGTTTTGGCTGTGCCAAACCCTCTCCAGAGATGGAGCCTCATCATTTGCCACTCGCCTTTTGGTGAGCGGCTTATAAGTGGCTTTTTTCAGACAGGCTGGAGTCAGTCAAGAATTGTAGAGTCAGAAGCCCATCCCCTGCAGTGCAGGATTCTTTTGCCCAATATGCGGCTTGACTCGAACCCAAGACCCTGAGATTAAGAACCTTATGCTCTGCACCTTTGCAGTTCCTGTTCTGTATTTTGGTTGTTTTTATGCAGTCTGAAATCGGCTGTGTTTGTTCTCTTTTTTTTTTTTATACATTTTTATTAATTTTCATTGATTATACATATATACAGTCTAGATTACATAAGTTGCATATAACATAGCTGTTACAAAAATCATATATATAGTACACAATTATTTATAGGCTCCGGCGAGCCTCGGACTTCCCTTCACTTTATTGATAAGTATCAGATAATTTCTAAAGTTACATGTTTTATCTCCTTTACATATTTGCCAAACACTGTTAGAGTTATTCTAACCCTGCCAGAGTCCTCAAAGTTCTATACTTCGGCTGTGTTTGTTCTCGCTTTTCATTTTCATTTCATCACTGATGGCGTTAGTTGCATTGAGGGTCCTCAGACTGAACGCGAGGTTAAATATCTTTAAATAAATAAAGCACCCCTGAGCTGTTTGCAGTTTTGTTTTGTTTTTTGGATTCTGATATATTTAGAATTTACATGTGTGTGTGTGTGTAGGCCTCAGATCCTGGCTTTAAAGAATCACTCCACTTAATGTTCAGGTAATGGCATGCAGGGATAAATGAGTGGTTGTTTATATAGGATTATGTTGACATGAAGCTGCTGGGGATGGAGATGGGGGATGCCACAATAAATGTGTCTGTGTTGCTCTGCACATCATTTCTATTAAAAGTGTGACCTGAAAATGAGTGGTGGCTTTGTTAAAATACCTTTTTCTGAAAAATGGCTCTCAGGCTGTTTGTTTGTTTGTTTGTTTGTTTCATTTATTCCCAAGGAGCTCACGCTGGCATACATGTGTCTCGCCTTCCCCATTTTAACCTCCCAGCAACCCTGCAGGGTGGTAATAATAATAATAATAAAAATAATAAAATAATAATAATAATAATAATAATAATAATAATAATAATAATAATTATTTTTGTGCCCTGGCCTTCTGACTGGGTTGCCCCAACCACTTGGGGCAGCTTCCACCAGAATATAAAAACATTAATTATGAAAAACTAAGTCTCTCTGATCCTAGTCGAGAACTAGGGAGTAAGCTTCATTTAACATAGTGGGGCTACTCTTGAGTAAATGAAGATGAATTGGATTGCACTTTAGACCAGAACTGTAAGAGGTGCTTTGCGTGTTATTGCACAAACCTATCTTATATGACAGGGACACGGGTGGCGCTGTGGGTTAAACCACAGAGCCTAGGACTTGCTGATCAGAAGGTCGTGGTTCGAATCCCCGTGACGGGGTGAGCTCCTGTTGTTTGGTCCCTGCTCCTGCCAACCTAGCAGTTAGAAAGCACGTCAAAGTGCAAGTAGATAAATAGGTACCACTCCAGTGGGAAGGTAAATGGCTTTTCCGTGCGCTGCTCTGGTTCGCCAGAAGCGGCTTAGTCATGCTGGCCACATGACCCAGAAGCTGTACGCCGGCTCCCTCGGCCAATAAAACGAGATGAGCGCCGCAACCCCAGAGTTGGCCACGACTGGACCTAATGGTCAGGGGTCCCTTTACCTTTACCTTTATCTTATATGACTACTCAGAAGGAAGTCCTGCTGAGTTCAGTGGGACTCACTTCCAGGCACGGGTCTACAGGGTTCTAGCCTCAATCGTTGAGTTTGTAAAGTTTGATGAGATTGTTTTTCGAGAGGGATAAAGAAAGAGCCTAGAGTTGGCCATGCAAGAAGCAAACAACCAAGATACACAATCCAGCAAGTGTTTATTTTTTTTAAATGAGTGGTCTCCAGGCTTGATTGCTCACTTCTCCTCACAGTTGTCTGAGCCTGTGAGCTCAAGGCTGGGCTCCGGATCTGTCACTGAGTACTTTGAGAAAACATCTGATATATTTTGTGAGCAGGCCCAAGGCAAATGATTAAGAGGGAGATTTGGAAGATACACAGAAAGCATTCTGCTCACAAAAGGGAACCCATTCCTCAGTATCCTAATCCCACATTTTTGCTTGAAAGAATGCCAAAGACACATTCTTTCCTAATTTGATCCTCTCTCCATGGGCAGAGCAAATAAAGTCAAACCCTGCTTCTTGTTTACAACAAGCCTGTGAGGTGGGTCACCATTCGCCTCTTTTTTCAGAAGAAGGGCTTGGGGTGAGAGACTCTAACCTTTGGAAATGAACCTTTTAGATAAGTACACTATCTGCTGGGTGATAGTTGGCCAGAAAAATGAGAAAAGCCACACAGTTTAGCATTTTCAAAGCTTGTTTCAAATCCGTGCTTAATACCAGCCTTCCATTTCACTTCAAGATTGATTGACATCTATCTTTCATATGTAAAACCAGACTGTGCAAAAATCCTCCCCATACTGGTTAGCTGTGCACCTTGCAGCTGAAGTCTATAAATGCCTATTTAGAAGCAAATCTCACTGACTTCAGTGGCACTTATTCCTGGGTAAATATGTTTGGGACTGTGCTTTAATAAATAATTGTTGCATAGAATTCAGTACACAGGATGTGTCTTGTACGTGTGTTTCAGTTCTGGTGTGCAGTAATCATTGTCTTAAGTTTTATATTCATTGGTCTATGTCTTTTGCACAAGTTTACCTGCATACAAGATGGTTGAGCTGTGCAGATCAGCAAGTGTATACTTTCCCCACACAAATACTTGTACATGTGTAGAGACAGCTTCAGTGTGAACAAGCCTAAACTGTAAACTCATTGAATGTTACATGTGAATAGCCATATGAGTGTAAAATGGTAAAGGTAAAGGACCCCTGACCGTTAAGTCCAGTCACAGACAACTCTGGGGTTGCGGCGCTGATCTCGGTTTACAGGCTGAGGGAGCCAGCGTTTCGTCTGCAGACAGTTTTTCCAGGTCATGTGGCCAGCATGACTAAGCCGCTTCTGGCAAAGCCAGAGCAGCGCACGGAAACGCTGTTTACCTTTCCGCCAGAGTGGTACCTCTTTATCTACTTGCACTGGCATGCTTTCGAACTGCTAGGTTGGCAGGAGCAGGGACAGAGCAATGGGAGCTCACTCCGTCATGGGGATTCGAACCGCCGACCTTCTGATCGGCAAGCCCAAGAGGCTCAGTGGTTTAGACCACAGTGCCACCCGCGTATCCCACGTATGTGAGTGTACAGCTCAACTATTTGCGTACACAGATTGAACACTTGTTGCATGTAACTTGTGAACTCTCCTGTGGCTTTGGGGCAAACCTGTTTCTGCACGTTTTCTATCTTGGCTGTGGCCTCCGATTAAGCAGATCTGCGTGTTTCTGCAGCACTCTGAACAAAAATGAACATTTGTGCATGTGTATATAGGATGGTAGGGACGCGGGTGGCGCTGTGGGTTAAACCACAGAGCCTAGGACTTGCCGATCAGAAGGTCGGCAGTTCGAATCCTCGCGACGGGGTGAGCTCCCGTTGCTCGGTCCCTGCTCCTGCTCACCTAGCAGTTCAAAAGCACGTCAAAGTGCAAGTAGATAAATAGGTACCGCTCCAGTGGGAAGGTAAACAGTGTTTCCGTGCACTGCTCTGGTTCGCCAGAAGTGGCTTAGTCCTGCTGGCCACATGACCCGGAAGCTGTACGGCAGCTCCCTCAGCCAATAAAGCTGGATGAGCGCCGCAACCCCAGAGTCGGCCACGACTGGACCCAATGGTCAGGGGTCCCTTTATCTTTTTATATAGGATGGTAATTAAATATCTTTGTAGTGCCATCTGTGTAGAAGCCACTTTACAGAGCTCAATGGGTTCCCACCTCAAGGGGTTTAACAGTCTAGAGATGAAGGAAAGGGAATCAGAGGCAGAGTTAAACAGGGGAAGATGTGCTTCAGCTGTATGCATTTAGGCTCAGTTACAGTGCGGTATTGAGCAACGATAGCTCCATACTTACTTCCTGACGTCTGTGAAAAATGGTCATCCTTATCTAGCATAGTTAGTCAGAGTTAGGCTTGCTTGAGTCCCCTCGAAATCACTGAGAATGAAAGAAACAGTTAAACACTTCCTGGGGAATCCGTTGGATTTAAAGGGCATTCCTTGCTGGATTTTCTTTTCCCCAGGCAGATTAATTTACAAGCTGACTAGCTATCCAAATAAAATTATTCTTCCATGCGTTTGCAACGGGCTTTTGACTTCATATCCCGCTGCCCCCAGTGCCTTGATCTCTTCCTTGCAACCCACGGTACATATGATGGAAAATGAGATGTATCTCTTTGTTTGCTGAGTCTGGAGCTAAAATACGTTGGGGCGGTAGATTATTAGAAGCATGAATCCCTGTAACAGCAAGAAAGAAGGGGAAGAATGGATGTCTCTACTGTTGGCTTGGAAGCAAATAGCCTTGTGGATGATGATCAGCTGGTTCTTGTTCTCTCTCTCTCTCTCTATCTCTATCTCTCTCTCTCTCCCTCCCTCTCTCTCTCTCTCTCTCCCCTCCGCCCTTCCCAGCCTCCATCTCATTGGAGACTAACATTCATAGAGCAAAGGCTAGGATAGGTACACCAAAGCTCATGAGCACACCAATGATTTATTTGGAGGGAGGTCCCTGCACCCTGGCCTTGCTTGACTGATTTGCAGCTTTATTTTGCTCCAAAGGGATAGTGGCGACGAGGTCTTTGTTGCTGAAATGAAATCCCCGGGCAAAGAGAAAAGGGTGCTCAATCCCTTGGGTGCGGAATCGGATAGTGGTGTGTCTGTCTTTGTATATAAGTGTGTGTGTGTGTTTGTGTGTGTGTGTATGCATACCCTCTAGCTTGCAGCCGGGCAAATGGAGTGTTTGCAAGACGGCAACAGAACCACTGGCTTGGGAGTCTGGTGTGTCGTGTCTGTTATCAAAGGGTTGGGCAGACCAGGTGGGGAGGGGAAGGCCGTTTTCCTCGGGCCATGAGCTTGACTTGGAATGTTGTAAAGCGTAACAGCAAGCGGTAACTACAGGAAGTGTTTTCTGCCAGAGAGTAGGGCAAGTCTCCTCCACTCTGTTTGTACACGCGCATAGGCACGTGAACATTTCCCCCCACCAACTTTTTTAAATAAACTGAAAACGAAACCACGCAACGGAAGAGACAAAGTAGCAGCAGCTTTTGAGATTTGCTCCTTGCCTGATGAATTTCTGCTACACAATATGCCCAAAGAGTGTTCACTTCATCCTATCTGAATGAATCTCGGGTACAGTGGTACCTCGGGTTACATACGCTTCAGGTTACATACGCTTCAGGTTACACACTCCGCCAACCTAGAAATAGTGCTTCAGGTTAAGAACTTTGCTTCAGGATAAGAACAGAAATTGTGCTCTGGCGGTGCAGCGGCAGCAGGAGGCCCCATTAGCTAAAGTGGTGCTTCAGGTTAAGAACAGTTTCAGGTTAAGTACAGACCTCCGGAACAAATTAAGTACTTAACCCAAGGTACCACTGTAATCTCTCTCTCTCTCTCTCTCTCTCTCACACACACACACACACACACATTCAAGTGATATATATCTGTAGGATCTGAGCATTTAGCATTTTTAAAACTCCCTAGATTTCTTTCTTTCAGTAGATAAAACTGTTTGCTTATATATCTATTTATCACATTTGTCTTCCCATTTTCCCCAAGGTGGTGTACGTGGGTCTCCCCCTCATTTCACCCCCACAAGAACCCTGTGAGGTAGGTTGCCCCGAGATAACAGTGACTGGCCAAAGGTCACCCAGTGAGCTTCATGGCCGGGTGGAGATTTGAACCTTGCTTTCCCAATTTCTACTCCCAAGACTCTCAACAGCACACTAAACAGCACATTAAACTTTACCACACAGGGAACATGAGGCTCTTTGGGAGTTTATTAGGGCAGGAATGGCAGTCCTGCAACCCTGGAATGCAAGTGACTTTTGTCAGGATTCTCCAGAACCAGTGTGACAAACTCTCATATATATAAATCGCCAAATGGCGCCTTAAACCTGGGTTACGGTCGCCACAATGGAATGCCTAGGCACCGTTTTTGTTTTGTTGTTGTTTCTATACCGCTTTGTATTTTAAAGAACAAATCTCAAAGCGTTTTGCTACACATTAAAACATCAAACAAAACAATCCGGAATAAAACAAATTCAAGCTTCAGTGACAATATTTCAGATCCTTCTCTTAAGTGACCCCTTGTTATCCCCAGTCGCCAGCCGGGCATCCAGAGATCTCCACAGTTGGTCGCAATTGGACCCACGCCAGTCACAAAACATGCTTTGCACCCGGCTAATTTCAAACACTGTTGCAGACACAATTGTGTATTCTAGCAACACAACTCATGGGCATCCTATTAGTTCAGTGAGGCTGAATGTTGGATGATTCATTACAGACAAAAGTACTTATTCACAAGGCACATAGTTAAACTATGGGATTCATTCGGATAAGAGGCAGCGGTGACCGCCAACTTGGATGGTTTTAAAGGGGACTCAGGAACATTCCCAGAGGATAACTAGCCATGCTGTGTTCTATCTCCGCTTGTTGGAAGCAGAACGCAGTGGTTGGAAGCTACAGGTGAGGAGAGTGTTGTTGCGCTTAGGTCCTGTTTGCAAGCTTCCCATGGGCATCTGGTTGGCTTCAGCGAGAGCAGTATGCTTAGGGTTGCCATACATCCGGAATTTCCCGGACACAGCTGGGATTCGGCCGTCGGAAACAGTGTCCGGGTGGGAATCGCTTTCATGTCTGGGAAAATCTGGTTGCATGGCAACCCTAGAAATTGGCGAATTTCCTCCAGATTTTCTCTTTTTGAAATATGGCAAGGTCCCTAAGTATTCTTGACTAGATGGGCCGCTGACCCGATTGACAAGGCTCTTCTTATGCTAAATGCTACGAAGGATTCCATGGTAGACACTCAGGAATCCCTGGCCGACGGGTCAATGGAAAGGATTCACTCCAGGTAAAGAGTTTGAACTTGCCTGAGTTGTAAGTCCAGGACTGAACGTTGGTGTAAGGATGCTGCTACCTTGTAAACAAGTCCATTAAAATTATTAATCCACACATTTCTTTTTACTAGTCACTTGCTTGTATATAGCTTTTGATAGTTGGGGAAAGGGATAGAGGGGAAACCTACTCCACACTGGATAGGTAAAGGTAAAGGGACCCCTGACCATTAGGTCCAGTCGTGGCCGACTTTGGGCTTGCGGCGCTCATCTCACTTTATTGGCTGAGGGAGCCGGCGTACAGCTTCTGGGTCATGTGGCCAGCATGACTAAGCCGCTTCTGGCGAACCAGAGCAGCGCACGGAAATGCCATTTACCTTCCCGCCAGAGCAGTACCTATTTATCTACTTGCACTTTGACGTGCTTTCGAACTGCTAGGTTGGCAGGAGCAGGGACCAAGCAACAGGAGCTCACCCCGTCACGGGGATTCGAACCGCCGACCTTCTGATCGGCAAGTCCTAGGCTCTGTGGTTTAACCCACAGCGCCACCCGCGTCCCTCCACACTGGATATCTGGGGGCAATTTTTAATCGCCCCTGGATGGTTTCCAGTTGATGTCATTAGACTTGGAAGACCAAACATCTCCCTTTGCTTTGAGGCTAATGGAGTAGATATGAGCAATGAAGACTCACCTGAGTTACAGACATGTTAACGTCAGGACAGACTTCTCTGTTAGATACCATGAGCTCATTTGTCCCATCATTTATTGAAGTTAGATATTAAAATAATTTATCACCTGCCTTTCCCCTGCTGTCTACGGCAGAGCTTTCCAAACTGTGTGTCGCGACACAGTGTGTCGGTTGCAGTGTGTAGGTGTGTCACGCGAACACTCCCCGCGCTCCTCCCGGGAGCTGGAAAGGGGTTAGCTGAACCTCCGGGTTGCTAGTAAAACTGAATTACTGTGTCGCGAAATGATGCATGTCTAAAAAGCATGTCGCCAACATGGAAAGTTTGGAAAGCTCTGGTCTACAGTGCCAAATAAATATAACTCCATTGAAAAAAGACTAGGGTTTTATGTCAAAAGTAGAGAACGTGGGTATATACCTAACCAAAGAGAGGGGGAGGGAAGACTCCTGCCTTAAATTGTTTATGCTTCATGCTGTTTCAGTCGGCAGAAGGTTGGAAAATGTTTGATATTAAAGCATTAAAGGATTGCAGTTTACTTGTATCACCTTAAGGCAGAATTGTAATGAAGAATTAGGCTGATGCAGTGCCTTGTTTCTCTAGCTGTTAAGTTATATTTAAGCCAAAATAGATGTTGAATTTGCAGTAATAGCAGTAGTCTTACATAATCATTTTTTACGGCAGCGGCTGACAAACGCTTTCGCAGACAGGCTGAGCATTAGGCAAGAGGGAGGCAGATGGACTCAGAAATAATGTTTTATTGTTATAGCGCTTTAGCGCTGGGAAGAGGCCTTCTGCGCAATTAGCGCTATGTACTCTTTACCGCGTTTTTACTCATGCAGTGTGCCAGGACATTGCCTATAGGCCTTGGACCACTTTCAGGTAGGCCTCAGTGCCACAGCCTGCCCTGTGTGCTAGCTATGCCATCGCCGGAGCATTTTGGTTGGGCCAATGCCAACACCAGCAGCTCCTTGCAAAGCTGGTGTTGAGGAAGTCAGAAACAGAGAGGAAAAAGTGGTAAGCGGATGTTATGATATAAATAAGGAAGGAATAGAAAGGGAGGGGATAAGAGAAGAAACTGGTTATAGGAGGAAGAAGTGAATAGAAAAGGACCGGGAATGAAATAAACTGGCAATTTTGCTGCGTGTGTGTGTCTGTAAGTCAGGTACGAAAGAAGAGCGGGAGAAGAAATTACAGGAGAGGGGTAGAAATACGTTGAGACACACGTTGAGGGGAATTGCGCAGCGAAAAGCCTTCTCCACTGAGTAACTCTGAGTCATCGAATTCTGCCTAAAACGGGGAGGCTGAGTCACAAAACCCCCAGAGCCAATATCTGTACTCTGCAAAAGCTGAGCTGTGGAGCGCCTTGCCAAAAGGAAAGTGCCATGGCAAAGAATTTAGCGACTTCCAAAGGCGGGTTAGGTTTCAGTAGAAAACGATGCCAGCCATCAGCATGTGACTGTGCCTTGCACCTGACTACCATCTTTGGACTGGTGCGCCTCAGTAATTTTTGCCTAAGTCAAGTGGGCTCTGAGATAGAAGGTTTGAGAACTCTGTAAGGCGGACCAATTTTATTACCTTATAAAACCGGGGAGGGGAATCTGAGACGGAGAGATATAGTAGCTTGCTTCTCTGGGCAGTCCTAGAGTGGGTGACTGGGGGGCAGTGGAAGGGGGCAGAAACAGCATGGCAGAGCAAAGAATGCACTTGATTATAATATTTTGCTGTTCCACCTGTAGAGCCAGAATTGACTCACTTTGCCTTTGAACTGAAGAATTCTCAGATATTTGATTTGCTAACTGGCTTTGCTCATCTCTGAGCCTCAGTCTTCCCTATCTGTATAATAGGACAACATATATATGAATTTTAGGCCCAGGAGCCTTCCAGGACTATCTGTCTGGTTCTTGGGGACTCTTCCTAGGCCACATTCCGTCTTCAGCCATGTCCCTTTACCTACCTTAACTTCACATCCTCCTTGAGAGTTTTTACTCGACTAGAATGTGCCCTTGAACTTTGATAATGCCTCTTGCTTGCCTGTATGGAGGTTAGAGTGTGTGAGACTCTGTGGAAACCAGCCTAATTTACAATTTTTATTGCTACATTCACTTCCCTGCTCACCTGGCCTTTGGGACGTTGCCCAGAAGGAAATGTGGCCCTTGGCTTTTACTTTTTACTCTTAAGAGAAAGAAATCATTGTTTTTTCGCCAAGTTCTGAACAGGGAAAAAGAAGTCAGCCTATGCAGCCTGCTGAGAGGTCATCTCTTCAAGAGTCCCGCACCTTCATTTGTCCTCAGCCCTGTTAGTTAAGTGCGAATTTACCAATGAAACCCCTTATTTCTTTTCCGCAAGAGTTTGCAAATGAATGGGCAGTCTGTTGTCTACAGATGAAACTGTGTAAGAGATCCCACTTCCTAGCGGTTGCGTTAGCACCAGCGTTTGAAATTTGCCTCCTGCGACCAAGTGAAGATGACTGGGCGCCAGGATGGATAGCAGACTGCTGGATAGCTCAGTTGATTAGCGCAAGGGGCTGATAATACCAAGGTTGCAGGTTCAATCCCCACGTGGGACAGCTGCTTTGCAGGGGGTTGGACTAATTGATCCTCAGGGTCCCTAGCAACTCGTATCTGGAGGTGCGTGCCTCCGGATCCTTGGATCTTGACTGTTTTCACACACTAGCAACACATCCCGTAGAATTCTATCCGTTATATTTTATCTGCACCATCCGAGTGAATTTCAGGAAACAAAAAGTCATACTGAAAAATAAGACATTCGAACCTCAAAACGGTAAGCAGGCGTATCGTTTTGGTGACTGCAACCCTGGTTCAAGAAGCCATTCGGCGTCTAGCTTATACGCCTGAGTTTCTAAAACTGGTTAGCACTCACAACTGTTTCTGGAGAAGGGATGCCGAGCGAAGTGCTTGCCGCTCCCGTTCTGAATGGGCTGAAATATTGACTGGGAGTGCTCCAGCGGCGAAGCGGAAGTGGCACAGCAAGGGCAAGACGCAAATAGGCAATAATGTCAGCAGCCTTTCCCAGCTCTCCGTCCTCTCGCAGCAGCTGCGCAGCTCTTTTGCAGCCATGCTTTCGTTCCTAGTTTTCTGCGGAAAGTGTGCCATTCTCCTGCTGCTCTTTTGGAACGTCCCCTCGCTGCGAGAATGAACACACCCTTCACCAACTTTAGAGTCTCTGTCTGGAGAGGAGAGGAATTCAAATTATTATCATCTGTAAGTCGTATGCTTCCTGGTTCCTATTAAGCCCTTGTTTTCGCTTCCACAAATTCCTAATAAAATCTCGGCCCTTTCCCGCCCTGGATACAGTTGCTTCAGTTTCCACGTCCCGATTTGAAGGTGTCCTCCGCCCTACCTCTTCCCCCAGCTGTTGTTTAAATTCCAGCAGTTCTGAGCTTGCTGTTTCCTTGGGGAGACCAAGGAATGACACGCAGAAATAAAATTTCCCCTCCCCTCTGGGCTGTGCTTTAGCCTGGCCCCAGTGTTTGGATTTGGATACCTTTGTCCTTTGCTGACAGTGGAAGACACTGCTTTGTGTATTTGTGTTTTTAGCAACCTCGTGTGGACTCAGATGCCAAGAAAATAAATAGCTTTGCAATGGTTTCTCTGTGTGCTGCTGCTTTGTGCTTCCATATGTTGTTAGCTGTTCCAGTTTAGTGACGTTAATCTTAGAAAGCATCACAGGCCGATGGCCTCCTTATCAACAGGTGTGCTTTCCTGAACATGCATTTGTGTGTATGTCATAGAATAATAGAATTGCAGGGTTGGAAGGGACCCCGACGATCATGTAGCCCAACCCTTGCAATGCAGGAATATGCAGCCATCCCATTCAGGGATTGAACCTGCAACCTTGGTGTTATGAGCATCAAGCTCTAACCAGCTGAGCTATCCAGTCTTTGTTTAATCCTTGCAGAAAATAATCAGGTTTGTGCAAATGTGGCAGCACCATGTTAGGAACGTGGGGACCCGTCTGATACCTTTGTAACTCAGGGATGCCTACACTAGCCTTTGCCAACCTGGTGCCCTCCCGGTGGTTTGAACTACAACTCCTAGCAGCCCCAGACAGCATGAGGAACAGGACACAAAAGCTAGCATCCTAAAGAATGCAGCCTTTCAACGGAAATGTTCATCCCTGCGCTTATTGTTGGCGGAAGATATACATGGCAGCAGATGAGCAATATGTTTTTGGGACAGTGCTGTTAGACATAGTTTCAAGAGCTAAACTGGTATTTTTATTCTAGCCTTTTAGCAAATTTTAATTGAAGGCCCCCACCTTGTTTGCAGGGTCATGGTCTCAGTGTGGCCACACATGGGGAAAAACGGTCTGTGACTGTTTTGGACGATATGGCGCCCAGGCAGCCTGGCATTTTGAAATGTCATTTGAACGCTGCGACAGATCACAGACACCTTTGGCACCTTTTCTGGAAGAGGGCAGGCTGCGTGAAGAGGCTGTCCTGCATGCCCACAATACATCGGAGCAGTCAGTTGAGCCAGTGTAGTTGCCCCGTGGCTTGGTGGCTTCATGGCATCAGCTTCCCCCTCAATGGCTCTTAGCCACAATAGCCATCTTCTGCCTCTGCTGTCCTAGGCAGTATTGCCTGTCAATGTCAGTTTCTGGGCCATCGCATGTGAGCAGAAGGCTGTTGTTTGCAGGTCCTTCTGGTGGGCATCTGGTTAGCCACTAGAGTGTCGGATCAGATGGACCTTCTGCCTGATGCCTCAGGGCTTTTCTCAGGGCTTTTTTTTTCCTGGACAAAAAGGTGGGGGAACTCACCACAAAGTTTCCTTGTTTGCTTGCTTGCTTATTGTGGGCCCACACCCCTTGCAGTGGCTAAATGTAAGCTGTGATGAATAAACTCAAGCAGACAATGATCTGGATTAGAAATGGCCACAACTTTATTGATTACAGATATAGGTGGATTTTTGGCTCAGGCATTGGGTGTATTCCAGTCCTCCCCGCCCCGGACCTCCCCAAAAAAGAACTTTGAAAAAGGTAAAAGAACTCAGTTCCTGCTCAAAAACCCCCTGGCTTTTCTTATATTCTTACATGGTTGCTTTGCGCCTTCTTGATTCACAGAATTATTCACCCCTCGCACTCACTGTTACTTTCCCATAGCTAACACACTGTCCTTTTATAGCCTATTTTTTTATTAAATTGCCTGTTGGGATGTGAGCGCCAGCCTCTCCCGCACTTCTTATTCCAGAAGGAAACTCATCCATCTCGGCAGACAAATTTGACTAATGGCAACAACACAGAGTCTTTGCGTAACTGTTTGGTGTTAACTCAAAAGCCCTGTGTTTTTCTAGCGCATTTCTTCATTATTGTATCCTTGCATTATTTAATGAAAACCACGCAGGGAGACAGCGGTGCTCTGCCAGGACAGCATACCAAATAAAAGCCAGGTGGTGTTTTGCATCTGTTTTCTCAACGCCGACTTTGGTGATATATGTATTCTCTGTGCAAGCCGCTGTGTTGCTTTAAGGTGAATCCTCAAAATAAATAGAGTGCATGTGGGAATGTGGTTTCCTTATGAGCGCAGCTAAGCCAGCCATGAAGAATCCTAAGCCCTTATTCTGTGAGGAGCTCAGGTGATTCCAGGGCTGGGGAGCCAGGGCCGCTTTCCTTTCTGAGGAACCTTCCATGGTTAGAAACTCAGATATATAAGCTAGGTGCCAAATGGCTCCTTAAAGGTAAAGTTAAAGGGACCCCTGACCATTAGGTCCAGTTGTGGCCGACTCTGGAGTTGCGGCGCTCATCTCGCTTTATTGGCCGAGGGAGCTGGTGTACAGCTTCCGGGTCATGTGGCCAGCATGACTAAGCTGCTTCTGGGCAGCGCACGGAAACACTGTTTACCACCTCCCCCCCAGAGTGCTACCTATTTATCTACTTGCGCTTTGACATGCTTTCGAACTGCTAGGTTGGCAGGAGCAGGGACCGAGCAACGGGAGCTCACCCCATCGTGCGGATTCGAACCGCCGACCTTCTGATCGGCAAGTCCTAGGCTCTGTGGTTTAACCACAGCGTCACCCGGGTCCCAATGGCTCCTTAAGCCAAGCTTACAGTTGCCAAAACTGAATGTCTAGTTGCTATTTGGGGGCAATTCTCATTTTTTAAATGATGGACTGACTGTGATTGATTATCAGTTAAACATCTGACTAGTTCAGAGGACAACCTTGAACTAGGTTTAGAGCTCCTGAGAACTTGAAGAAGAAAAGTCACCTTATCCATGAACAGTCCACAGGCCATTCACAACATAAGAATATGCTTCACAACCGTGAGCAGCGCAGTGGAGGGGGGCAAGCGAAGACAAGCGACAACAGTTAGCTATAACATTTTTCACCGCTCCTTCTCAGACCACACAGAAAAAGGTTTTTGGTTCCTGAAATTCATTCCGATTGTGCAGATGAAATATAACAGATAGAATTCTACAGGACGGGGTATTAGTGTGTGAAAACGGTCAAGATCCAAGGATCCCCAGGCATCCACCTCCAGGTGGTAGAGATGTCAGGTGCCAACCTGGCGCCCACGCATCTTCACTTGGTCGCAAGTGGCCAACAGCCAGCTGCAAAATGTGCCTGGCGCCTGGCTAATTTCGAATACTGTTCCGAGGGCCGCATGGGCCGGGCCAGAAGCAAAGTTGGGAAGAACAAGGAATATACTTGTTACCTTTACACAGCAGGCTAGTTTCTTCCCACACACCTCTCGGTGTCCATTCCAGACAAATGAAAGTAAAATTAAGTACAGTGGTACCTCAGGTTAAGAACTTAATTCGTTCTGGAGGTCCGTTCTTAACCTGAAACTGTTCTTAACCTGAAGCACCACTTTAGCTAATGGGGCCTCCTGCTGCTGCTGTGCTGCTGGAGCACGATTTCTGTTCTCATCCTGAAGCAAAGTTCTTAACCCGAGGTAATATTTCTGGGTTAGCAGAGTCTGTAACCTGAAGCGTATGTAACCTGAAGCGTCTGTAACCCGAGGTACCGCTGTACAGTCATACCTTGGGTTGAATGTGCTTCACGTTGAGCTCATTTGGGTTGCGCTCCGCGGTAACCCGGAAGTAATGGAGTGCGTTACTTCCAAGTTTCGCCGCTCGCGCATGCGCAGACACTCAAAATGACATCACGTGCATGTGCGGAAGCGGCAAAACATGACCCGCACACGCAGATGTTCCATTCAGGATGCGAACGGGGCTCCGGAGTGGATCCTGTTCGCATCCCGAGGTACCACTGTATAGTCAAAAACACTGACGTGTGAATCTGTGCCAGTGAAGGAGGGGGAGTCTTTGTGAGGGGGAGTTGTGAGGGCTCAGATAGAGAGGCAGAAAAGCTGAGGTTTTCCATCTCTGCATCACACACACACCGGCAGCCAAGTCCCAGTTTTTGTTGTTTAGATGAAGAGTAGCTTTGGGAGACTGAAACACGGCCAGCTGAATTGCATCATGATTTCAGCATCCTTTTTCAGTCCCGCCGCGCCTTGGTTTGAAAAGTGCCATCTAGTTTTTGAGAGCTCCAGAACACTTCCCTCTGAAAGCATGTGTCTTTTTAATACGTGTGATGGGACGATGAGCTGCTTGTGTGTAAAATCCTAGTCCCTCAGAGTTTGGTCAAGTTTGCAAACCTCTGTCTGTAACGGAGCCCCTTAAACATGGCTCCGTCAGTCGCTGGCAGATTCCGACAGTGGTTGCTTTCGGAATCGCTTCCAACATAAAAGCTCCTTAACGGAAACACGTCTTCTGGACTCTCTGCGTGACAGTTTCCGGCGAGGAGTGGGTGTCCCTACAGGAGGTCCTGAAACCTCCCCACTGTTTTCGCTGGAAGTGTCTCTGAGCCATCCCTCCAGCTCCCTTTCCCTCAGCCCAGCTCCTCTCCCCCTACTGGTTCCCTCTTCAGCTGCTGAGTCTCTCCCAACCTGTGTGAGCCCTTTCACTTCCCTTCCTTCCGATGGCAGTTCCCTGACATCCACCTCCCCTCCAGGGCCCCCTTCATCCCCTCTCGCCCCCTCCTCTACGGGCGGTGAGGAGGCAAAACCCCGGAATGAACTTCCTTCATCTTCCGATGTCCCGAACACTTCTCTCCACCTGTTGCGGTTCCTGGTCTCGAAGTACTCCTCCTCCTCAGAGTCCATCTCCCCTTCCCCTTCCGATTCCGAGAATCCTTCCAACTCCTCCTCCTCATCGGTGGTCCCAAAGTATTCCCTCCGGAACCTCTCCACAGGCTGAGGTTTCCTTGGGAACCTTTGATGGAACGTTTCTATCAATACCTCGTCATTGATATCTTCTGCCATTACCCAAGTGTTTTCTGACTCCGGTTCTCCTTCCCACGCTACCAAATACTCCACCTGATCCCCCTTCCATCTGGCGTCGAGGATTTCTGCCACATGGCTGCTGCATTCCCTTTCTTCTATGACCGGTCCCCGAGTGGCCATCCCTTCTCGTCCCCCCTCATACGGTGACAGTAACGACCTGTGAAATACTGGGTGCAGTTTCATGTGGTTGGGTAACCGGAGCCTGAAAGCCACTGGGTTGACCTGTTGAATGACCTCAAAGGGACCCAATCTCCTGGGTCTTAATTTCTTACAACCTCCTTTGAACGGCAACCCTTGGGTTGACAGCCACACCCTATCTCCCACCCTTATGGTTTCACCTTCCCTTCGGTTCTTGTCTGCCTGCCTCTTGTATTCTTCCTTCGCCCTTTCTAAGTTGAGTTGGAGCTGACGATGGATTGCTTCCATTTCTTCTACAAAATGCTCGGCTGCCGGGACACCCCATCTCTCCCCTTCTCCCCCTGGGAAAGCCCTGGGATGACACCCATAATTAGCCAAGAAGGGGCTCATCCCTGTGGACACATTCTCGGCATTGTTGTAGGCAAATTCCGCCAGCGCCAACTTTTCTACCCAGTCATTCTCTCTGTCATTGACATAACACCTCAGGTATTGCTGGAGGACCCCGTTTGCTCTTTCCGCCTGCCCGTTGGTTTCAGGGTGCCGGGCAGTCGAAAAGTTGACCTCCACCTGCAGTAAGCTCATGAGCTTCCTCCAGAACCTGGAAGTAAATTGTTTTCCTCGGTCTGAGACCACCCTCAATGGCACCCCGTGCAACCTAAAAATGTGTTCTACAAATAACTTCGCTGTCTCTTCCGCCGTGACTGCATGCGAGCAGGCTACAAAGTGGCACATCTTTGTTAGTAGGTCTACCACCACCATGATGGCTGTTTTCCCCTTGGACTTCGGCAGATCAGTCATAAAATCTATCGACACTGCCTCCCAAGGTCGTTCTGGGGTTGGTAAGGGTTCTAATAGCCCCGCCGGTGCCCGCCTCTCCCCTTTGGCTCGCTGGCATTGCTCACACCCTCTTACATACTCCCGTACATCTTCCCTCACCTTAGGCCACCAAAATTCCCTGGTGACCAACCACATGGTTTTGTGTTGTCCAAAATGCCCCGCCGTGGGGCTGTCGTGCAACTGCTTGAGTACCCTCCCCCTTAAGTCTCCTTCAGGGATATACAGTGCCCCTTTGTAATACAAAGCTCCATTTCTTTCCTCGAAACCCCCTGGTTCCTCTCCCTCACCCCTAAGACCTCTGAGCTTATTCTGGGCGTATTCATCATTCTCTGTTTCCTCTACCAGTTCTCTTTGTCCCACCAATGCCGCCCCACACACCCAGCGGTCCTCTGGAATGACATGTCTCTCTTCGGGTGCTCCCTCCTCCTCCAAATATTCAGGTTTGCGTGAGAGAGCGTCCGCCCTAATGTTCTCTGGGCCTGGCACGTAACAAATCTCAAAGTTAAATTTGGAGAACTCCTGGGCCCATCTCACTTGCCGTTGGTTGAGCACTCGTGCCGTCCTCCAATACTCTAGGTTCTTGTGGTCAGTGCACACTTGCACCTTATGTTGTGCGCCAATTAGCAGGTGCCTCCATCTCCGGAACGCCTCATGAATGGCTAGTAGTTCTCGGTCATACACCGTGTAGTTCCTCTCGGATTTGTTCAGCTTTCGCGAAAAAAAGGCACACGGTCTCCACTCTGACTCCTCCTTCCCTGGCTGCAGAAGCACCGCCCCAATCGCTCTGTCTGATGCGTCAGTTTCCACTCTCATCGGTTTTTGTAAATCCACATGCAGGAGTTGTTGTTCCGAGGCGAAGGCCCTTTTTAGTTCCTCAAATGCTCGCTCCGCCTCCTCAGTCCAAACGAACTTCTTCTTACTGCTGAGACAGTCCGTAATGGGCGCCGTCAGGTGGGCAAAGTTTCGGATGAACTTACGATAGAAGTTCCCAAATCCTAGGAACCTCTGCACATCCTTCCTTGTTTTGGGTGTTTTCCATTCCAGCACCGCCTGGACCTTGCCGGGATCCATGGCCAATCCCTTGTCTGACAGGCGATACCCCAGGAATTCCACCTCCTTGGTATGAAACTGACACTTCTCCAGTTTCACCCACAGCTGGTTGGCTTGCAGCCTGCTCAACACTTCTCTGACGTCTCTCACATGCTGCTCCTCATTCTCAGAATACACCAACACGTCGTCTAAGAAGGCCACACAATTCTTGTAAAGCAAAGGCCCCAGGACGTGGTTCATAAACGATTGAAAGCACGCGGAGCCTCCTTGTAGGCCGAAGGGCATAACTAAATATTCAAATGCCCCCAAAGGGGTGAACATGGTGGTTTTCCATTCATCCCCCTTCCTTATTCGTATCAGGTTGTACGCCCCCCTTAGGTCCAGTTTAGTAAAAATCTTTCCCTTCCTGACCCTTGTCAAAATGTCGTCAATCCTGGGCATAGGGAAAGCCACTGGTTCTGACACTGCATTTAAGGCCCTGAAGTCACACACAAGCCTCGGCTTGTTCGTGTTTTTTTTATCCACAAAAAACACTGGGCTGCCCCCCACCGCCCTGGACTCTCTGATGAACCCTCTCTTCAGGTTCTTGTCAATGAACTCTCTTAGCTCCTGCATCTCTCTGTCTGACATGGCGTACAGCTTGCCTACAGGGAGCTGTGCCCCAGGGAGTAAATTGATTTGACAGTCAAAGGGTCTATGCGGGGGTAATTGGTCAGCTTCCCTTTCGCTGAAGACGTCGCGGAGATCTGCGTATTGTCGTGGTACCTTCACGTTCTCCGTTACTTCAGTCCCTGCTAGGGTGGCTTGGGCCCCTGCCAAACCCTTTCCCTCTTTGCAGTGTTCTAAGCAATGTGCTGAACCAAAAGAAACCACTCTCTGATGCCAGCCCACCAGCGGATCATGTAACGCTAGCCAGCTCATCCCCAATATAATGGGAGCTCCTCCCAAGGTGGCCACATTAAACGCTATCAGTTCGGTGTGCCTTGCCACCTTCATTATCATTGGGACGGTCTGCAAGCTGACTTCTCCTCCCAACAGCTCCCTGCCATCGATCGTGGTCACCTGCAGGGGGTTGCTTAAAGGGATCGTCTGTATCTGGTGTTCAGCTGCAAACTCTTTGCTCATGAAATTGCAGGAGCTGCCTGAGTCCAACAGCGCCTTTATCTTTAGAGGGTGTCCGTTTGGCAGCTCTAGCGCCACTTCTATCACTAGGGCGGGTTTAGGAGGTTCTGGCGTGGGCACTTTCACTGCTCTTTGGCCTGACTGCTGTGCCCCGACGGTGGCAGCCAGGCGTTGGCTTTTACTTGCTTCGGTATTTCTTCCTCTCTTCCCTCCACAGCTCCTACCATCCCTTGCCATTCCTTCCTCTGGGGGCAGACTCTGGCAAAGTGACCTGGCTGTTGGCAGAGATAGCATTTCCGGGCGCCTTTTCCCTCCTTCTTTCCCCCCTCACTGGGCTTTGAAACTGCGCGCGCGCGCGCTGTTCCGATTTCCATCGGCTCTGCCGGCGGGAAAGTTGGCTCTGGAATGTCTGGAATGCGGAACTCCTTCCAACGTTCCCCCTTCCCTTCCCGCCTCTCCAATGCTCTCGCCTCCTGGCGCGCTCCTATGGTCAGCGCTGATTTGGTCAGCTGGTCCATAGACTCCGCCCTGGGCGCCCGGGAAAGTTCGTCTTTCACAGCCGAAGAAAGCCCTTCTTCAAAAAGCATTTGAATGGGTTCCGCCGATAGATCCCACCCCAATTTATGGATCAACATGGTGAATTCAGTCCAGTACTCACGGACAGATCGGCTCCCCTGTTTGCAAGCCATTAACTGTCTGCGGACCACTCCCTGTTCAATATCGCTGGAAAACATCAGATCCATGGCGCGAAAGAACTTCATCGTGTCCTTTAGGACGTCACTATTCGCTGCCATCAGGGGTCTAACCCAGTCTCTCGCCCCCTTTTCAAGATGCCCAATCACGAAAGCCACTCTTGATTCCTCGTCAGGGAATTCATCAAACTGCAGATTGAGGGCATATTGCATCTCTGTCCGAAAGCCATGATAGTCTTTGGGCTCCCCCCCAAACTTCTGCACCAATCCTGGTACCTTTCTGACGAGCTGGGTGTCTTTCCCCTTTTTGTCTGCATCCTGAGCCCTCCTCTCCTCAAGCCTCGCCGTCTGCAGCGCTAGCTGGACCTCCAACACCCGGTACCTTTCTTCCAGGCTTGGACCCGCTCCAGCTCCTGCTTCTCCGGTTCCGGCTGGGTTGCTCATGATGCCTTCTCCTGCACAAGCTGCTCACGAAGACTGTCGGAATGCTGTGATGGGACGATGAGCTGCTTGTGTGTAAAATCCTAGTCCCTCAGAGTTTGGTCAAGTTTGCAAACCTCTGTCTGTAACGGAGCCCCTTAAACATGGCTCCGTCAGTCGCTGGCAGATTCCGACAGTGGTTGCTTTCGGAATCGCTTCCAACATAAAAGCTCCTTAACGGAAACACGTCTTCTGGACTCTCTGCGTGACAGTTTCCGGCGAGGAGTGGGTGTCCCTACAGGAGGTCCTGAAACCTCCCCACTGTTTTCGCTGGAAGTGTCTCTGAGCCATCCCTCCAGCTCCCTTTCCCTCAGCCCAGCTCCTCTCCCCCTACTGGTTCCCTCTTCAGCTGCTGAGTCTCTCCCAACCTGTGTGAGCCCTTTCACTTCCCTTCCTTCCGATGGCAGTTCCCTGACAATACGTCATGGCTCAATTATCACATTCAATTTGGACTGCCAAAATAGCCATATATATTGTCTAGCGAGTGACAGGCTGGGCCTTTTTATCTGTGCCTGGCTGCCTGCCAGCTGCTTAATTGAAGCTCTGTGTTTGCTGTGTGTCAGATCTTACAGTGGTCTATTACGCCCAGCTAAAACAATATTTTGAAAATGTTTCAAATGCAAACCAATCCTGTGCCTAAGAATTTCATGTTGTCTTGCTGAATTGTCTCCTGCTGCAGTTGTAGCACTTGGTCATTTAGTGTAGGTTATTTTGGGGTGTTGTATTTTTTTTTGGGGGGGGAGTTGTTGCCTATGGGGATAAACAGGATCTGGTCCTCTTGCATTCATCTTGGAAAATTACTGCAATTCCACCACCTTACCACCCCTCAAAGCCGAGATGTTTAAAGCGGTTCCCTCTGCCTATAATTTCTCATTTGAAGAATGCATTTTACACTTGTGCTCCACCCAACCGGTCTTGCTTTGCATTGTGGAAAGCAGCGAAAGCCTCTGGAGGGACCCGCCTTCCCATAGACCCTGCTCTGCTGAGTCCCACATGTCGACTTGTGTCATAGTTACACTCCATTAATTGTGGTTCCGTTTGACTGAACTTCACAAGCGTTGGGGAAATGCTACCACTTCTCTTCCAGCCTCTGCATTCTTGGCTGTTTGATAAATGTGGGCATATCGCATTTTGGGGGAGCCCCAGCTTAATAGCCCCCATCCATCTGCAGCCGCACGTGGCGAGGCAATTTGCATGATTTAGGAGTCCCCGGACGAAAAGATGGGGAAGCATGTTGCCCTCCTGTTGCAATGGCAGATGGCCACATCCTACATGCCACAGCTATTCCCTATGATGCATTTGTTACCCTTGAGTGCTGACAAATGAGGGTCTTATACGTTAAACCGCAGGGGGGTCGAAAAGGGGAGGGATAAAGGGTGTTATGTGTGCTGCAAAGGGAAAAAGCAAAATGTTGACACTAATAAGAAAGTGAAGTGCAAAAGGCAGCCACAGATCCTTCTGCCCATCACAGTGCAGTTGGGCATCCAATTTGCCAGCTTCCTATTGCCCAAGGTTTCAAATACAGTAGGAGAAATGTGTATGGGCAACTCAGGGCTGTATTAAGAGGCCCTAAGCACTTAAAAGATTTTGGTGCCCCTCTATATATCTAATTCAAAATATAAACAATAATAAACCGTGGAATAGAACTGTTTTGATTCAATTTCTAGATAGGGAACCAGTGGCCCCACATAAGCTGTTGGACTTTAAGTCCCATCGGTACCATCCAGGGATGGTGGGAATCGTAGTCCAGGAACATCTAGAGCAAGGTTTCCCAAACATGGGTCTCCAGCTGTTTGGGGACTACAACTCCCATCATCCCTAGCTAGCAACACCAGCGGTCAGGGATGATGGGAACTGTAGCCCAAAAGCAGTGCTTGGGAAACATTGAAGAAGGCCACAGGTTAGCCACCCCTGTGGTTTGAATGGTGCAGCGGATGGCAGCTGAATAAAAAACCCATTAGCATGTTCAGTGTTAAACTGGCCCATGGAAAAGCATTAAGTTTTCCCGTTTGCAAATTTGGCTTTGGCTCCTTCTATCTATGTGTCTGGAATGGAAACTCTGAATTCCCAATTTTTTTCACACGGAGGAAGCAGTGCTGGTTGATTTATACTTTGGAGGGGTGTGTGTTTCTGCCTGTTTCCGCTGGCAGTTAATTAAAACTAGCCTGTGGCCCCGGTGTTTGACCAAACAGGCAAGGAGATTAACCTGAACGCCTCTTTCTCTCCCCTCTCCCCTGGCACCCACTTCAGCTCTTTGCAAGATGAGAGTCTATATAAAGCCGTGCAAATTTGCCATGGGCATGTTAACTAACAATTTCTTCACAGACCGTGTATAAATACTTAGAACTTGTCCTTTGGAACCATTTCTGCCAGGAACTTTGTATATTTCTTTCCTTCCCTTTCCCCTCCAAGTGTGTTTTATGTCTGATAGGAATATGTTTGACTGCCTGTTGAGTAGTTAAGGCCATAAAGAAACTTTGTGTTGGATTTTGAAAATGCTGTATTTTATTCCCTTTTTTCCTACTAAGGGGAGAATGAAAATATATATAAACACACATATATGTACACACTTTTATATATCCCATTGAGAGGATATATTTCCTGTTGAAATTCATTTTTCAGATGCATGTATATGTATACGGTGGTACTTCGGGTTAAGTACTTAATTCGTTCCGGAGGTCCATTCTTAACCTGAAACTGTTCTTAACCTCCTCCTGCTGCTGCCGCGCCGCTACTGCACGATTTCTATTCTCATCCTGAAGCAAAGTTCTTAACCTGAGGTACTATTTCTGGGTTAGCGGAGTCTGTAACCTGAAGCGTATGTAACCTGAAGCGTATGTAACCTGAGGTACCACTGTATACACACACACACACACACACACACACACATGCACTGTTTTATAAACATGTACACACTCCACTCAGCAGGGAACAATAACAAATCCCTCAGAAACTATAGAAAGTTAATGTGAGATTATGCCTGCAAACATGCCCCCTTCATCACGAAGAAGAGGATGGAGGGATTTTAAGCATTTTTACGCATAAACTCCACTTCCCATTTAAATGCTCCACACAAGTTGGGGCAGCAGGATGACTTGGGGACTCATTCCTGCATGTAAGCGACCTAACTCTGGGGTCCTGTGAAGCCTAGCTCATTCTAGGGTGGAGAACCTTTTTTGAAAGTGGAATTGAAGCAGGACTTTGAGGGAAAACAATGGAAGCAAACAGACACAAAAATGGTACTTTGAAGATGTGTCTGATATTTAGCCTCTGAATAAGCACTTCTTACGTGCTAAAAAATCAAAAGGGGTGAACCTTTAGCGCCACGGTAATAAAGACATTAATGTATCTATGTTTACAAATTGCATTGTTAATTCTGTCTGCACAAGAAATATTGTAAGGAAGGATGCACTATTTCAGATATTTGGGGACTGAGCCATTTAGGGCTTTTAAACACAAGCTTTTTTTAAAAAAAAAAAACAAACAAACCTGAGTTATATGTGTTCTAAAGGAAACCGTGGCCAGAATTCAGGCAGCTGAATTTTGGAAGTTTCTGAGTCATCTTCAAGGGTAGTCCCATGTAGAGCACATTGCAATAATTCAGTCTGGAAGCTACCAGAGCATGGGATTCTGTGGCCAAGCCATCTTTGTCCCAAAAGTACCATAATAGATGAACCAGCTAGCACTAGAAAAAGACTTCAGGTCTGACAACCTGAATCTCCAGGGACAAAATTGAAACAAGCAGCACTCCCCAAGTTGTGAACCTGCTCTTTCCAGGAAGATGGAGTTCCCAACAGGACACAGGCCATCTTTACACCTTCTGGATATGAGAACTTGGAGCACATAACGCCCCTGTCTTTTTAGGATTCAGATTCAGGGTTTTTTTTTATCTACATCCAGCTTATCACAGCCTGCAGGCACCAAACTATTAACCCCTGAACTACCTCTCCTGTTTCAGATGGAGCTGGGTGGCATCTGCATATTGATGACACTTCACTCCAGATCTCCTGATGACAGTTCCCAGGAGCTTCACATGTTAAATAGGATGGAGGACAAGCTGGAACCCTGTGGGACACCATCAGACAACTCCAATGGTGTTAAGCAGTAGACTTCCATAACTACTTTCTTGAAGTGGCCCTGGAGGGAGGAGTGAAACCGCTGAAGCACAAGGCTGCCTACCTTCACCTCTTTGAGATGCTCCAGGAGGATGCTGTGGTCAACGGTATCAGCAAAAAACATTCATTTCATTGTAGGGAACAAATGGCTGAATTTTCACCTTCACAGTGGACTGACTGCTTTTCAAACTCATTCAGCACTCGATACTAAAGTCCCATGATTTTCTTCTTTTTTGTTTGCAGGTCACCCTTTAATGGAACTGTAAAACTAAAGTGTAGACAGCAGCTTTCTTTTTTGTCGCCTGAAGGGCTTAAAAGTTGAGAAGGGTAGTAACTCAGATGTCAGAAACTCCTGAGGAAAGGAGAAGGAAGAGTGGGCAGCGCTGTTAGCCTTGTGTAAGTAATGCAGCCGTTAGCAGCGAGGGAAGTTGAAAGGCTCAGATTGTGACCCTTTTCATTCATTATCGCTGTAAAAAAAGGAAATAAATGCCTCCCACACATGGTGTATGAATGTAAAAAAAATTCTGTGGTCCATGTGCCTCTGTTGTTAAATGGTCTTCACACTGTGAATAGTGACAGGCATGTATTTTCCATTGTTACGTGGTGCCGGCTTAATGCTGACTCCCTGCAAACGATGGTTTGCAAATGGGTTATTCCAGACTCCCTTTGCTTCCTTCCCTTATCTTGCATGGTCCCACCTCCCTTTCCTTATAATAATTTGTTATTTATACCCCACCCATTTGGCTGGGTTTCCCTAGCCACTCTGGGCGGCTCCCAACAGAATCTTAAAAACGCGATAAAACGTCAAACATTAAAAACTTCCCTAAACAGGACTGCCTTCAGATGTCTTCTGAAAGTCAGATAGTCGTTTATTTCCTTGACATCTGATGGGATGGCGTTCCACAGGGCAGGCGCCACTACCGAGAAGGCCCTCTGCCTGGTTCCCTGTAATTTCACTTCTCGCAATGAGGGAACCACCAGAAGGCCCTCGGAGCTGGACCTCAGTGTCCAAGCTGAACGATGGGGGTGGAGACGCTCCTTCAGGTTTACAGGGCTGAGGCCATTTAGGGTTTAAAGGTCAGCACCAACACTTTGAATTGTGCTTGGAAATGTACTGGGAGCCAATGTAGGTCTTTCAGAACCGGTGTTATATGGTCTCAGTGGCCAGTCTAGCTGCCTCATTCTGGATTAGTTGTAGTTTCCAGGTCACCTTCAAAGGTAACCCCACGTGGAGTGTGTTGCAGTAGTGCTCTATTTTAGCCATGGTTTAGTGTTACACCTGCACCTGTACACCTGTACCTGTTAACACCTGCTCACCAGACACTGCCTTAACAGCGAATGCAGACTCTACCCAAAACCCAGGCAGGTTCGTATGTGAGAATGGTGATACGTCAGTAATTATTAGTCATAGTTGTGCTGCCGCGTGCCTGGGAGAGTTCCCCTCCCCAAACTTTCCTTCTTTGCTGGCTGTCCGGGGGTGGGTGGGTGAGATTCTGTACTGCAGCTGACTTGACTTTGACCTTTCTTACAAGTGACCATTTGCCAAGTGACTACTTAAAGGTTTCCTGCATTCAACGGCTTGTCGTCTTGTGCTGTCTTGTCAAGCAGTGAGGAGATTGGGCAGCTGGCGATGGCAACTTACCTGACCCCTGATATAGGGCAGCTTCCTGTGAACCTGATAGCTATATGGCCCCAACTGCTCCTTTTTCGGTGGGGTTTTGAGTTTTCCTCCTTGAGGTGAAATGAGCATTCCTCTGCTTAAGGTGAAGAAAAGAAAAGGTGCATTTCCAAAAAGGGAGGCGGAAAACCAAAACAAAACAGAGAAGACTAGATTACACAGCTATTATTGTCCTTGTTTCAAAGTGGGTCTTTTAAACTCTTTTTTCTTCTGATAGAAGGGCAGCTCTGTCTCCTCCTCTCTGTTGGAATTGCTTGGCCCAGCCATTATTAGCAGGGTTTGGAAGAAATGAGGCAGCTGGTATCTCTCCTTAGAGACCGAAGGCAACCGAAGGCCACCAGTCCATCTTGGATTACAAGCGGCATAAACACAGCTCTTCCTTCTCTCTCCCCGCTCCCTTGGCTGCCTTGATTCCATTTTTTCTTAAAGAGGAAGGGTAGTTGCACTTGCCACTTCTGTGTCGCAAAAGAAAAGATCTGGAGGCATGATATACAGTGGTACCTCGGGTTACATACGCTATAGGTTACATACGCTTCAGGTTACAGACTCTATTGAAGTTCTCACCCTGGGCCAGCAGGGTGATACTGTAGATAGTTCAGGTCCACATATGCAAATAAGGGATTGAAAGTGACGTTCAGTGATTGGATAGTTACAGAAAGTTGTTACAATTACGTTGTTCTGGAGCTCTATATAAGCAGGCTGGCTGAACCCTTCAGTTCAGTTCTGTTCTGGCCTGTGAATAAACAAGAGCTGTTTGAAGAATCGCTGTGTCGTCTGATATGTTCACCCACAACTTAACAAGACTGAAAGGACTTTTATTGGGGACTGTTACAATGCATTTGGCCAAAACCTGTAACATAACAACAACAACGACAACAACTTCTTCTTCTTCTTCTTCTTCTTCTTCTTCTTCTTCTTCTACTACTACTACTACTACTATAATGAATCACTGTATTGTGCCTTTCCCTCAGCTCTATTTTTGAATCATGGGTGCTAGGAACAACTAGTAAGTGGAAGGGCAAAATTCATTTCGGGCAAATGCCACCTGCTCTTGCTGCAATGACCTTCCTTTGTCCCAAAATCTAAGCATTTTTGGAATGCTCTTCCAAGATGCTTTCTGATAGTACTTTCTGCTTAAATGGACTCAGTACTTTTGGTGCTTCCTTTTTGAAAGTTATGTTCAAAACCAACTGCAAAGTAAAAAGGGGCTTTCTGTGGTTCCTGCTGCCCCCACGCCCCGCAGAGATGCGAAAGAGGCAGCAAGAGAAATTGCTTTTTTTTGCGGGAGGAATGGGAAGGCTATGGATTTGTGAGAGACTGAGGGGAACAAAGCATGATTGCACAGCGCACCTGTTTTAGCGTATGTTTTAAATATTTATTACATGCTTGAAATGCTTAAAGCTTCACACTTAAAGCCGCGGTCTGATTTAATGTTATGTATAGCTGTGAAGGTATAACTGAAAAGAAAAGAAAAATCACTGGGCTGGGGTGGGGGTGGGGGATGAGAGAGAGACAAGGGGAGGGGGAAACAGAGCAAGGCATCAAAGAAGTGAAAAGATTGACAAGTGTGAGAGAAAACGGCGACACTTTGACAGTGCAGTCTGTGCATGTCTGCTCAGAAGTAAGTCCCAATGAGTTCCATGGGGCTTATTTCCAGGTATAAGGTTGCAACTTACTGGTTGTTTTGATCTCTGAAAACAGTTACTTATTTATTGCCCTCTTTTTAGACAAGTATTATCTCCCTAAAGCGGCCCCCCGGTGAGAGAGAGGCCAGACCAACCATGAGGCAGAATGAGGGAATCGCCTCAGGTGCCAAATTCTGAGGGCATCCTCTTGAGTGAGCCCTGTGGCTGTACTCTTCCTTGGGAGGCCAGAGCTGTTAACAACAACAACAACAACAACAACAACAACAACAACAACAACAATTTATAACCCTGCCAACTGACTCCGTTGCTCCAGCCCCTCTGGGAGGCTTCCAACAATTATAAAAGCATAATGAAAAATCAAACATTAAAAACATCACTGAACATGGGCTGCCTTTGGATTTCATCTAAAAGTTGTATAGTTTAACAGTGCAGGCAACAAAATGCTTTGGCCGACTCCTGGTTCTAGGACAAGATAAAACTGAGTTAACAACATAACTCATATACTGTATCCGTCTATAAAATAGATAAAAGGGAGGGTGGCTGACCGGGAGCGATACAGAACATTAGATGAAATGTGGAAATGTGACTAGTTTACATATGTTTAAAGATGAGGGAATTAATGTCTTACGGAATGGGAAGGGAGGAGTATTCTCTGTACATTGTATACAGTTCACTGAGAAGATGGGTTTAAACATTTATTAGGTAGATTTGTTATAGGCTAAGCGAGGAGCGGGCACAGTGGTTTTACGGGGGCATAATTCGTACCCTTTCGCTGCTCAGGAAAGTTAACATGGAACGTTTCAGTGACTGACTATGTGAGGATCTTCAGTGGATGGGAAAAAAAAGGATACATATTGCAGGATTCATAGTCATAGTAGCCATAGTTAATTTATATAGACCACATTTTACACAAATACTTCTGTGCTCATAAAAATGTCTAAATACAGTAGTAGAATAACAGTACAGAATAAAAAGTAGGAAGAGCACTGCAACCTCACACTATACCCACCCCTTCAACAATTAACAGTTCGTTTAACATACATCAAAAACCTAAGGGAGCACAAAACTCACCAATAGGTCAAGTAAAAATATATTCAGGTTCGTAGCTGTTGTGGGTTTCATTACAGGCTTGCCACGTTTATGTCAGTATCTTAGTGGTACTTAACTCTGCGATTGACTGTGACCCTTTGCCGTTACAGTTGTGAACTGGCTTAGTATCCATGTAAGCACGCAGACATTATTAAACAGAAATTTTGCAACTGGCTCCCTTGATACGATTCTGTAGTGCAAAAAGATGTTGGCTGTGTGGTCAGATATTTTGGACGATGCTCCTAGGCAGCATAAAGGCTCTGTTTAGATGCAAACCAATGTGGTTTAATATTTATTACAACCAACTAGCATGTTGCTTGTTTAGGAAACACGTGAATGACAAAATGGGGAAACTGATTTAGGGCAGTAACTTGAGTTAGTCCTTTTTTCCTTTTAACTTGGTGTCTTCAATCATGACGGAATTAAATCACTCCACCCTGCTGGAGAGTTTATTTAGCTGGTACTGAAACGGACAATGAGACTTGCTTCTTTGCTTGAAAGAACAGTAAATTAACCTGATGATATTGCTATATCTACTCAGCCTGAGATATTTTAAAATGTCATTGAGCCTGGAAACACATCTGTTAAACCACACTGAATCTGAACATCAATTGTTGTCTAAGGCTGCAACCCTGAACTCTCTTTTTTCCATGGCAGTAAATCCCACTGATTGAAGTGGGACTTGCTTCTGAATAAATGTACGAGATTACACTGAAAATTGCTTTTAGTTAAGGCTGAGCTGAAAGCTCTCCCCTTTGGCATCAAAATTTGGTGGGTGCAGTAAAAAGGGGTCATTATTGGGAGGGCAATTTTTTTTTAGGGGGGATAACCAACTCCCTGCTTTTACATTTTTGTGCGGAAGAAGGATATCATACTTGTTGACATGGTAGATTTCCACCACAGAAAGAGATGTATTAATTTGGGGGGTGGCGTGGGGAACCTTCATATTTGCAGTTTTCCCACACACACTGAAGTGGTACACTCCTTATGGGATTGTACCATGTATTTCCTCCACATCAGGGGCAGAGAAACATTTTCCAGCCTGTGGGCATCCTTCCAGGGATGTGCGAATTGGAAGGGGAAAGCCTTCATATATGCAGTTTTCCCCCACACTCTGAAGTGGTATGCTCCATATGGGGTTGTACCATGTATTTTCTACACATCAGGGGTGAGGAACACTTTTACAGCCTGGAGGCCAGTGGGTGGGGCCAAAGGCCAAAGTGGGTGGAGCAACAGAGCGTATACCTCTTGCCTTTGAGTAGGCTACCTTCCAGCCACTGGAACCAACTCCAGGGAGCTGTGGGTGCTTTGACACCCACAATTAATTATTTGTGGGGGCTGGGCCACCCACAAAGTCCACGGGCAAAGTTGAAGCCCTTCATTGTGGGCACCCACAATCTTAGGCACGAGATGGCACCTGTGCTTCCAGCCATTCAAAGCTGGAGGCTTCTGTACACAAACATACAGTCACCTCCACCTTGACAAAGAAGAGTTTAGCACAGTTTTAAGACTAGAAGAACACACATAACTGGGATGGTGAGGGTGTGACCTGGGAGGTGGGAGTCATCGCTTGAGGGGGCTTCAGAGGGCCAAACAAAAAGCTGGGAGGGCTGCCTTCAGTCTCTGGCCTGGAGCCTCTCCACCCCTGCGCTACATTTTTATAAAATCTGTCGTTGGTATCCAGGTACAGTGGTACCTCAGGTTAAGAACTTAATTTGTTCTGGAGGTCCGTACTTAACCTGAAACTGTTCTTAACCTGAAGCACCACTTTAGCTAATGGGGCCACCCGCTGCCGCCACGCCGCCGGAGCATGATTTCTGTTCTCATCCTGAAGCAAAGTTCTTAACCTGAAGCACTATTTCTGGGTTAGCGGAGTCTGTAACCTGAAGCGTATGTAACCTGAAGCGTATGTAACCTGAGGTACCACTGTAGTCCAAAACGGGAAATACACATGCTCCAAGTTTCTTGTCCAAGGAATGCTGTAGTTGAAGCCAGGGATGTGCAGGTATTCGCCTCCCCCAACACCTGTTGTGTCACCTTAACTGTTGTCACTCTGCTCTTGCACCTTGTGCAATGGCGCAGCAACCTCAATCGATGTGACAGAGTGGATGACAGAACGGCAGACTTGGTCATGGTCATCTCTTGCCAGAGGCAGAGCTCCATAGTCAGTTCACTCTGAGCTCCAAAGACAAACAGAACAGACACTTCTCATGTGGGAAGCTCCATGGCGTTTGGTAATGTAGAATTATTATTATTATTATTATTATTATTATTATTATTATTATTCTGAGGGACTTCGGATCTGGTGTGTGCACAGATCTGCTCGTCAAGGGAAAGGATACTCTAGGCCTTTGGTAAGGAGCGCAGCCCCACACGTCCCCTCCTTCCAACCTCTCATTCGAAATGAGTTTGAGAGATGGTAAGAATCAACAAGAGGATTTTTGAAACCACAGGGCATTTGAGAGGAGACCTTCTCTCCCCTCCGACGCTGGGGTTTTCTTTCACATGTGCTAAGGTTTAGAGCAGATAAGAAGCAGCAAGTGTATCTGTTTATCTACATCTATATCTGTTTCTTAAATTCTCTTCCAGGCATTCAGCGGAGAGGAAGGAGTTGGTTGCAAATGCAATCAGAAGCTGCCTTTATACTAGGGAATGTCAATATTTGTGAATTCTTGGAAATTTGCTTCCTTTGTTTATTATTTTAGGGTTTTTTTAAAAAATTTGGATTTGTAAAGAGCCATTCATGTGGTCACCTATGGTGTTTAAAAATCACCTGCAGGTGACCAGACTGGAAAGCGTTTGCAATCTGAAAGGTAGTTTGCTTGCTTATCTGTCTGCTTTTCAGTCTCTCATTCATGTAAGCATTATGGAGAACAATAACCACTTCTTTAAAGTGGAGTTTGGTGGTCTTTTGGACATGTGCTCATACACATCCTTGCAGTTTAGTTGTTTATCTGGCAAGCTGCAGTTAGTGCTTTTAGTTTAAGTGTGTTGAAAAGTTTCATTATATTTTCCAAAGGCTTTGGCATCACGTTTGCAGGAAAAAAACCTGTTTTTAAAAGTGATGATTAACATGGCTGTTAGTTAAATCCCATTTATGAAGTGGGTTAGATGGTTAGAATGGTTTATTTCCTGCATGTTGTTTTCATTTCCCTTCTTTATGACATTGCTGAGTAAGGGTAATAAGAGATCTTCAGGGAGGAGCACAACGAAGAGCAAAATTCATTTCTCTCACTTTTTTATTGCCTTGTAATTTAAATCGGTTGGCACACTTTTCCTCAGAGGCAATAAAACATCTCTATTGCTCTTCTAAGGGCGAGTTAGCTGTTCTGCTTCTTCTTTTTCACCTGCTTCCATCCAGCATTATTCTTAAATTCTAATTGTCCTCTTCCCAGAAACTTAGACTCACAGGCTTGTTTATGTAAGGATAACCATTCTGAGTAGGTAAGAGGTGTTGGGGCAGAGACACCTCTTTGTTGAACTACACTTTCTCTGAGCTTTGAAATCAGAATTGCAGAGTTGGAAAGGCCCACAAGCGTTCATCTAGTCCAACCCCCTGCAATGCAGGAATCATTTTGCGCAGTGTAGGTCTCGAACCCACAACCCTGTGATTAAGAGTCTCACGAAACCTCAGAGCTACCGTAGCCTCTTGCGTGTGGCCAGACCCCCAGAACCCTCTTCAAGCTGTAGTGTAACAGAGATGTAAAGAATTACCCTTCCTCAGAAATTATGGTCAGAGAGTGAGCTGGGAGCATAGGTAGTCTTGCTCCAGCATCTGGATGCACAGAGCAAAGTCTGCAGCAGGAAAGGCTTCGTGCATATAGCTGTACACAAGAAGAACACACAGTTTGAGCTGCGTGCATGGACACCAGAGAGCCTGTCTGAGGGGGGCACTGCCATGGGCTGATCAGTGGCCTCCAGACCATCTGCTGCTTCCCCATTCTCATTTTTGTGATATGACCACCGGCACCCACCTCTCCTTCCCTCTGCCCCACTTCCTGCTCTCCCCTGACCCCTTCTCTCTCTCTCTTCATTGCTACCATAGCAGCAGTAGCGTTGATGGGTTCGCCTGCTACTTGGCCAGTGGCGTAGCGTGGTGGGCAGAGGGACGGTGGTCCCGGGGCACAGAATTCTGAGGGGGGCGCAACCAGGAACAACGCCCACTCACCCTGCCCCTGAGACAGCTGAGCCAAGAGGTTTCTAACACGGGCAAGCAGTAGGAAGCCTCTGGACTGACCAAGCATTGCATAAAAACTTGCGAGTCCAGCCCTTGCTTGGGAACAGAGAATACTTATTTGCATTTTGCTATTTCATCCAAATTGTCCCATATCCCGCAGCTATGCTCATAGAGAGGCTGAATATTCCCCTCTAATACTGATCCAAATAATACACCCCTCCTAGAAAAAACATGCATGATTTTTTTAATTAAAAAAATCAAAAGATATGTACAGAAAGACGCTCAGAATTGTCTTGTTGGATTAGACCAATTCCTATCTCACCAGCGATTTTCCTTGCAGCACCATAAGAGCATAGGTATCTCTGCCTTAAAGGTAAAGGGACCCCTGACCATTAGGTCCAGTCGTGGCCGACTCTGGGGTTGCGGCGCTCATCTCGCTTTATTGGCCGAGGGAGCCGGCGTACAACTTCTGGGTCATGTGGCCAGCATGACTAGGCCGCTTCTGGCGAACCAGAGCAGTGCACGGAAACGCCGTTTACCTTCCCACCAGAGTGGTACCTATTTATCTACTTGCTCTTTGACGTGCTTTCGAACTGCTAGGTTGGCAGGAGCAGGGACCAAGCAACAGGAGCTCACCCCGTTACTGGGATTCGAACCGCCGACCTTCTGATCAGCAAGTCCTAGGCTCTGTGGTTTAACCCACAGCGCCACCCGCGTCTCTGCCTTATAAAGGTACAATTAGCTCAGCATTGTTGACATTGACTAGCAGTGGCTCTCTAGGGTTTCAGACCAGAATTCACCACCAGCCCTGCCTGGGGATGCAGCCTTCTGCATGAAAAGCCAGAGCTCTACTGTTCAGCTCTGGCCCTTTCCCCAGATGGCCTTGGAAGCTCACAGCGGTGCACAAAGGCACCACTTTCCTTCCTTCAACTCTGCAATCCTGTCATCCATAGGTGCCAACTCTGTGGGACTGAGAACACCTCAGCCCCGCAAACTATATCTGGACGGGGCTCCCCAATCTGGAGGGACTGGGCCTCGTCAGGCCTTCCCGTAGCTGTGGCAGGGCCCATATGCCCCGGGCCTTGTGGCCCCCTCCCGCCACGTGGCATCACAAGTGTGTGCCGTGTGCGTGACATCACACACGTGCGACGGCCACCTCCAATTTGGGCAGAACCTGGCAGCTATGCTGTCGTCTGCCCCTAGCATCTAGTCCTCGAGAGTCTTGCCACCTCTGGGCACAAAGGTTTTGTTTTTATCTTTTTGCCTAATAGCCATTAAAGACTTTGGGTAGACTTATCTCTTCTGAAGACAAAGGCAGCAGGGGAACCGCGACAGATCTCATTCAGTAGCTTTTCATCTACGCAGTGGTAGCGAGATGTTGTTCATCTTGTACTCGCAGGCCTTAATCAAACGGGGGGGGGGGGGGGGGGAATCCTTTCATTGCCTTATGTGGCCTGTAATTGTCAGGGTCATAATTCCAGGCAAGTTCATTGTATGTTGTTTGGCTGCGAACCGATTGCTATCTGGGCAACAACAAGCACTTCAAACTGCTTGGCTCTGGTCAGTTTTATTACACAGGAGCAGATGTTTCCTGGCACGACTGGGATTCTTTCACAACTGAACGAGTCGTTTGAGTGAGTGTTACTCTGCACAAATGAATATATAACCTCACATTTACACGCAGGATTGCATTTTCGAAAATGTTGTTTTATCTATCCAAAATATTATCCTGTGGCAGTTCTGATGTTTGCAGGTTTCTGGGTCATTTTTTTCTTTTTTCTTTTTGCAAAGCTTTAGAAAGGCAAATGCACCGTCACTTTTAAGTGGTATTCTGCACATGGCATTACTTTGTATTCGGCAATGAAAAGGGCTTTCCTTATATTGATATGCTACAATTGGAGGTTCAGAGAAACAAATAAGAAATTCTTCTTCCTTGTACCTGTTTGTTTTAAAGGCTTATGTAAATGTTTGTTTACTTACATGTGGCATAAATAAATCAGAAGCCTTGGGAGATTAATATCACACACCTTTTTCCATACCGAGGATGTATTCCGTCTACAGCTAGAAAAATGTAAATTATATTTACAGTTAACACACACTGCTTAGATGTGCTACTCAGATATTTGTTATGTTTTGTTTTTAAGCTGCTTGTATTGTTACACCTTTTTTTTTACTTGCAAAGCTGGTCAGATATTTGCAAATTTTCACTAACAATGCCCTTGTGTGTAAGTTGTAGCCCACCCTGTTTGACTGAATCTTGCTGTGATTTGATAGCAGAGGCCATAAGGAGAGAAGTCTGGATTGCCCAACCCTATGTGAGTCAGGAAATTTCTCAAAATGCACACTTCGCTTGGGAGCAGACATGATCAACACCAACCATTCTGCTTTAGAACGCTGACCATGTTTAAAGACTGCTTTGGCCTTTGAGAGTTGCTGCCTGCGTTTTTTAAAAATTTGTTTTAAAGCAATTTTGTAACTGTTTGGGTTTTCCCTATGGTTCCGGGATGAAAGCCAAGAAGGAACCATTCACTCACTTGAATGGGACTTTATGCTTTTCCTCGCGTGTATTTAATATCTGCATGTGAATAATAAGGGATTGCAATTGTTCAGAATGTAATGCCACATGTTTCGTTTTAACAGTTAGTGTGTTTAGTTGGTGTTTTCTTCTAGGTTTGTAATTGGAATCGGCCTCTCATCTCCTTGCAGTCCTTAACACATGAGTCCTTTATACTTTGCCACTGCACAAGTGTGTAGTACTTGCTTTTATTTATTTTTTACTGTTCAAATGGTGAACAGTTGCCAAATTGAAATCTGAGACTTGCAGGTGTAGGAAATTACTGATGCCAGCCAGAGATCAGTCTAAAGGTGTTGAAAAAATAGGTCCTGGGATGATGCAAATGCTGCTAGTTTCAAAATAAAGAAGATCACAGTCAAGATCGAAGGTGATCTTGGATGCCATCTGGCAACATCTCCTGTTTTTCCAGGGAACTGTATGCCGTGCCTGCAGAACCTGACTCCATCCTTGCTAGAGCCACAAAGCACCACCTTGACACCTGGCTGAGTTCCTGGCCTTTAACTGGTAGCAAGAAACCTCAGAGCTTTGACATTTCCATCCTCCCTCCTAAACAGATTTGGGTGCAGGCATGGGGTGAGAGATATGGAGCTGCACAGAAGCCTCACTTCTTTATGTCTGCTGCAAGAAAATCTCCCAGCTTGTGGACAGATTGATGGGCAGATACCCAGCAGCTGAATTTCCTTTTGACTGTGTGCATAAGCCATGAGCTACAAGTCCTATTAACTTCAATATAATGATGGAATTGTCTGGGGCCACCATATATAGTTGGAAATTGTGGTTCATAAAATGTAAACCAAAGCAGCCATCCATTTTGCTTTATTCTCTAGGAGATTAAAAATTGTGCATTCTTTTGCATGTACATCATACTTCATCATAGCTACCAATTGCTAGGGTTGCCATATTTCAAAAAGTTAAATTTATGACACCCGCAAAGTTGTTCAGTGTTTTTTTAGAAAGCTTTTGCTTTTGTTTTTTTAGAAAGCTTTTGAGCTCGCTGCTTTTTCCATTGCCATACACCTGGGTTTTCCATGACATTTTGCCGATTTGGCAACCGCCCCCCCCCGCCGCCATTCCATTTTTACACTCGAAAACCAGGACATGTCAGGAATTTCCTGACATGTGTCAAGCCTAACGATTGCAGCATTGGAGATGTCTCTCACTTGACTTCCTCCACTTGGGTATAGTCCTGGCTATATCGAGACTTCATCCTTCCTGTTGTTATTGTTGTTTAGTCATTTGGTCGTGTCTGACTCTTCGTGACCCCATGGACCAGAGCAGGCCAGGCACTCCTGTCTTCCACTGCCTCCCGCAGTTTGGTCAAACTCATGCTGGTAGCTTCGAGAACACTGTCCAACCATCTCGTCCTCTGTCGTCCCCTTCTCCTTGTGCCCTCCATCTTTCCCAACATCAGGGTCTTTTCCAGGGAGTCTTCTCTTCTCATGAGGTGGCCAAGGTATTGGAGCCTCAGCTTCAGGATCTGTCCTTCCAGTGAGCACTCAGGGCTGATTTCCTTCAGAATGGATAGGTTTGATCTTCTTCCAGTCCGTGGGACTCTCGAGAGTCTCCTCCAGCACCATAATTCAAAAGCATCAATTCTTTGGCGATCAGCCACCTTCAGACATGGTACTGCAGAAAGATTCTAATCCCCGTCTCTCTTCTGGCAAGTCTCTGCTGCATTCTTGATTTAAATTGACAAAATGCTTAGGACACCTGCACACATTACACTGGTCCTCATCTAGCCCTAGGGATTCCTGGCTTTTTAAGGAGAGAGCAAAACAACAACAATTTCTGTGCAGCTGTAGCATTGTATCAACACAGTGCATTTCTTTTGTAATCTGGCTGCTCAGTTGATGATCTGGAGCCAGAGTCATGCATGAGAGATGGATATGGTTTGCTTTGGATTGCTACTTGCCCTGTGACTGTAGCAAATGTTATGTCTGCTTTAAACTATGGCATGCCAATCACCAGAAATACAGATTTAGCTTGTGCTCATATACTCAACAACCCTCTTATTTGGTGGACAAGGGTGTGTACACAACTGCAACCCTGCTGTATGCACATGTATGTCTGGTTGTGTGGAAACTCAATTTGTACAGTGGTACCTCAGGTTACAGACGCTTCAGGTTACAGACGCTTCAGGTTACAGACTCTGCTAACCCAGAAATATTACCTCGGATTAAGAACTTTGCTTCAGGATGAGAACAGAAATTGTGCAGCGGCAGTAGCGGAAGGCCCCATTAGCTAAAGTGGTGCTTCAGGTTAAGAACAGTTTCAGGTTAAGAATGAACCTCCAGAACGAATTAAGTTCTTAACCCGAGGTACCACTATATTACGTTTCTGCCCCTTTCTTTGACCTTCGCACCACACGCTGTATAATTTAGGACTACAACATCTGGGATAGTGGCATTTAAATAATCCTCAAAACAAACGAAAGACAGAGTCAGCCCTCAGGAACAGAACACTATATTTCCTAAAATTCTCCGCATAATTGGTGGGTGGTATTAAGGTAAATTCAACAGTATAACATTTTAAAAGGGATGTAAGATGGAAGAACTGAATCAGATGGATATATAAAAGTATGCAGGAATGGTGGGCAAATTAAAAGAACTCTGGAAGTGGAGGGAGGGGAGTTGTTGAATGGATGGCTATAAAATTGTAAAATTTAATTAAAAAAATTATAATAAAAAGTTATCTATATAATTTTTAGTATTTCTTTTGGGCAATATCCAAAGTTAGTATTACTTGAGAGTAGACTAAAGGAAATTAATTCATTTATTTCAGTGGGCCTACTTTGACTATGACTTAGGTTCATGATTAAACCCTACCTTTTGGCTCACTAGAAACCCTCATGACAACATTAAATTAAACAAGCAAACTACTTTGATAATCTTATTCTGCTATCCTATGCTTTCCTGCTAGTCTATCTGCCTGCAGTATTTGGGAATGTGCAAGATAAGTAGTTTGAATTCTCTTGAGAATTGTCTTGAACGTAAGTTGCTGACAAAGAAATTTTAGGTTGCGGTTCTGTCCTCACTTAACCTGGGAGGAAATCAGAGGGGCTTACAGCGAGTAGATAATCACAGTGAATCACAGTGCTAGGGACCTTTTGTTAACACTATTTGTGGGGGGCTTCCTTAGCATATTTACCGTATCATTTTCACCAGCTCCTTTGCCGTTTCTTCCACCACCCTGTTCAATATCTGTGGGTTGTAAATGATTTTTCCTTTGGTTGGTTTCATAGTCACTGCTTGCCTAAAGGTTTTGTCACATTAGCACCACAGTTTCCATTTGGAACCAATGTAAGCAACAACAACAAAAAAATGATGTTAGTGGGACAGGATATTATAACCCAATTAGCAGGGTGCTGGAACATTTACCACAAATAAATGAATGATGTCACTGGAAAACCACAGGCTGAATTTACCTCTGCTCTGACATATGGCAAGAAGGCACTCTTTAAGAAGCAAACTGTCCTCACATGCCTGTTAGAAATCTGGCAAGAGTCTGTTGCTCTTCAGAAGGCAAGGGCACCATTACCAAATGTAAATACAGATTGGAATATTTACACAGCTTGCTTCTCAATGCAGCATTTTCCTGAAGCCATATAACGTAATGACTTAACAAGGCAGAGCCTAAAGCTTTTGTGGGATTGCAAGTTTGCAAGAAAACACACACAAAACACAGCCATATGACCAGATAGATAGTCCCTCATGGCTTTCCCCATATCTTCTCTAAAAACCACTGTAGCCTTAGGAATAAGCCTCATAGATATACAGTGGTACCTCGGGTTACATATGCTTCAGTTTACATACGCTTCAGGTTACAGACTCCGCTAACCCAGAAATAGTGCTTCAGGTTAAGAACTTTGCTTCAGGATGAGAACAGAAATCATGCTCCAGCGGCACAGCAGCAGCAGGAGGCCCCATTAGCTAAAGTGGTGCTTCAGGTTAAGAACAGTTTCAGGTTAAGAACGGACCTCCAGAACTAATTAAGTTCTTAACCCGAGGTACCACTGTATAGAGTATTGACTATGGTTATTGTCTACAAGCATTCTTCTGGAGCAATTCCAGCACATTACTCAGAAAGTTGCAGGATAGTCCTGAGGCCTAATTTCTTTCTTTCTTTTCTTTTTATCTCCTTTTATTTATTGCATATATACCCCACCTTTTCCTCAGAGGAGCTCATTTACCGTATTTTTCGCTCTATAACACGCACCCGACCATAACACGCACGTAGTTTTTAGAGGAGGAAAATCCGTAGGCATGCCACCCTTAGGCATTCCCTCCATAACACGCACAGACATTTCCCCTTACTTTTTAGGAGGAAAAAAGTGAGTGTTATGGTGCAAAAAATACGGCAATTCCTCCTCATTTAATCCTCACAACAACCCTGCGAGGTCGGGTAGCCTGAGAGGCAGTGACTGGCCCAAGGTCACCCAGTTAGTTTCATGGCCGAGTGGGGATTTGAACCTTGGTCCAAGGACGACACTCTAACCGCTACAGTTCTGACAATCGAAACCCGATTTGGTTGTGGGAAAACCTGAGAGCTCATACACTCAGTCTACTTGCATGGTCGGTGTATGTGAGAACAACCAATTCTTGTAAGAACCCAGGGGAAATCGAAACGTGGAGGTTTCCACTTCCTAGAAGGGCAGGGGTGTTCTTATATGGTTCTGCCACTTCTGCTGCCTCCCTCCCACAGATTATCATATGAGCCATACAGTGGTGCCTCGCAAGACGAAATTAATTCGTTCCGCAAGTCTCTTCGTCTTGCGAGTTTTTCGTCTTGCGATGCACGGTTTCCCATAGGAATGCATTGAAAATCAATTAATGCGTTCCTAGGGAAACCGCCTTCAGGCCAGGTCCGGGGACAGTCTGTCCCCGGACCTCTTCTGAAGTCGGGGGGGGGGGGACAAGGGCTTTTCTTCCCACCCCCAGCATTTTAAAAAACCCCGGGACAGCGGAGGACTTCTCCGCTGTCCGGGCGATCTTAAAATGCTGGCGGGCGGCATTTTAAAATCGCCCCGGGACAGCGGAGGACTTCTCCGCTGTCCGGGGCGATTTAAAAGCCCTCCGGGACAGGCAGGCAGGGGGGAGCAAAGACTTTCGCCCCCCACCCGCCTTCAGAAGGTGTTCCCTCCCCACCGCCCGGCTTCGGAGCACCGTTCCGAAGCCGGGCGGCGGCGGGAGGTGTTCCCTCCCCACCGCCCGGCTTCGGAGCACCGTTCCGAAGCCGGGCGGCGGCGGGAGGTGTTCCCTCCCCACCGCCCGGCTTCGGAGCACCGTTCCGAAGCCGGGCGGCGGCGGGAGGTGTTCCCTCCCCCCCGCCCGGCTTCGGAGCACCGTTCCGAAGCCGGGCGGCGGCGGGAGGTGTTCCCGCCCCGTCGCCCGGCTTCGGAGGAGCCTTCCGAAGCCGGGCGGCGGCGGGAGGTGTTCCCGCCCCGCCGCCCGGCTTCGGAGGAGCCTTCCGAAGCCCGGCGGCGGCGGGAGGAGGTGTCCCCGCCCCGCCGCCAGGCTTCGGAGGAGGTCCGAGGACAGTGGGGAAGACCCGCTGCGCTTCCCCGCTGTCCCTGAGATTTCCCTATGGGCTGTCGTCTTGCGAAGCAAGCCCATAGGGAAATTTGTTTTGCGAAGCACCTCCAAAATGGAAAACTCTTTCGTCTAGCGGGTTTTCCGTCTTGCGAGGCGTTCGTCTTGCGGGGTACCACTGTATTTCTGATCATAGAGATTTGGACAGGGCCACCCCAGACTGCAGGTGATGTGCTTGTATTTTTTCAACGTTCTCCCGTTTTTTAAACATAACCCCCTGCACGTAGTAAGCTAGCCCTGCAGGGAAAGGCGCCAAACATTTCTTTCTGATGTGCTAGCTTGTTATAAGCAATGATGTTGGATTTTTTTTTCCTGGTTCTTTTTCCTTTTGCAGCGAAGACCAGCCAAACATACGACAACTGCTTCTTCCCTTTGCGGTTTGAAGTAGTACAGTCCAGAAGTCTCTCACCTCTTCCTCTCTCTCATTATATAATGTGTAGATTGATCCTCCATAGGAATGTATTAAAGAGTGGCAGTTCATCTCAACTGTATTTGATTCGGCCTTCTGGTTGTCACAGTGCAAACAGCTATTTCTGCCTGGGCTTCCCCGCTTGAAGGAAAATGACAAGTTCTTTTTGAAAAGCCCCCGTGCAGACAAGTTCAATAGTAGGTTATTTAGTGCCCATATATTCCGTTAGGCATTTAAAGTGATTTAAAAGCATTGCTGGCGTTCCTTCCTACGGCTCAGCTCCGTTTGTTATTTCAAACAATACCCACAGCGTATATTAAAAGATTAATAAATTCATACATAAATCTGGATTCGCCAGCAGTTTTAGCTCAAACCCAACAGAAAGCTAAACTTATTCCTGTTCCAAGTGTCGACATCTGGAGTTTGGGTCTTTCCAGCGTTCTTGAAGAACAAGAAAAAGGAATGTAAGGACTGTTTAATTTTTTGAAGAAATGTGTATATCACTGGGTCCCGTCCCCCCCAAATAAGGCTTGGGATTTTAAGTAAGTCAGTTCCACAGCCCAATCCTGTGCTCATTTAGAAATAAGTCCAATTGCCTCTAATGGGGCATTCAAGAAAGCATCTTTCTGTATATAGCCCATGTTTTGCCAGTCGGAGAGGTTGACAAGGTATCTGGTAATTTATTATTCAGTTTCTAGGGAGTACTGTTGTAAAACCAGTTTCTCCAGGCAACTCTAATTTCAGACAGCAGTACAATAGACCAGGCTTGCAAGACATAGAATGCTTCCCAGGGAGGAGCTTGCGACCATTGAATTCCTCCCTGATCTTTCTGATACTTCTGCTCCATGCTGAACACAAGATTAGGTTCAGGCTCACGGTTAAGCTTTCTCCTCACTCATCATGACCTGGAGCCATTGCTTTTTTCAGGAAAAAACCATGAAGCTATTGGTTTGAGTCTTACCCTCCAGAGCAGGAGAAAACAAGCTTGTTCGCTCTTCCATGTGACAGCCCTTGAGATATTTGAAGATGGCTATCGTATCTCCTCCCAGTCTCCTCTTTTCCAGGCTAAATATACCCAGTTCCTTCAACCGTTCCTCATAAGGCTTGGTTTCCAGACCCTTGATCATCGTGGTTGCCCTCCTCTGCACACGTTCCAGCTTGTCAACATCCTTCAAGACCTGCATAGGATTATAGGATCAGAAGGTAGCTTGGCAGGAGATTTAGCTCACAGTCCTGTACCTAAATTTTCCACTGCGGTAGAATAAGCTGGATTCCATGCCAAAGTACCAGCCATCCAGCTTTACATTAGTTGCAGGGCTGGGGTGGGTAACTCAGCCTGCCCCCCCCCCCACCAGATTTCCTTCTCCATCTTTCTGAACAGACTTCCCCATTGTTGGGAAAGAAAAAGAAAAAGAAAACCAACCCATTGCTGGCAGGAAACTGGCAAGTGTCCATTGACTGCAACGCAAGGCTGTGCTAATATTTCAAGGCCAGGCCAGGAAACTAATAATTCATCCTTGCCCGAGATTTATACAGGAACTGATTCCCATCTTTCTGGAAGGTAGGAAGTTTTATTTATTTGTTTTAGCTTTGTTGGCAGCTGTCAAGCGGGCTTCTGTTCTGCGTGGAGCCCAGCATTTGCATTTTCCCTGCCCCTCGGCAAGTTTCATTATCGTGGAGTCAAATTAGAAACAATTCTAGAAAGGTCTAAACTCACAGTTCTGATCCCCATCCCCGGTATGTGTTACCGTAGGGGTGACTTTTTGTGAAATGTCAGAAACCAGGAATGGGAGGGGGATAAGTGTTCCAGTGATTGATTGATTGATTGATTGATTGATTGCACTTATACACCATCTTTCTCTCATGGGGGGTACAGTGGTACCTCTGGATGCGAACGGGATCCATTCCGCATCCTGAAGCGAACGTAACACGTGAGTGCACGGGTCGCGTTTCGCCGCTTCCGCGCATGCGTGTAACATCATTTTGAGCGCATCCGCGAGCGGCGAAACCTAGAAGTAATGCGTTCTGTTACTTCCAGGTCACCACAGAGCGCAACCCAAAAATGCTTAACCTGAAGCGTATTCATCCTGAGGTATGACTGTATATAATTTTAGTGTGGTAAAACAAACAAATGGTATAAATATAGAACAACTGGGGCAAAGAACCCTCACTCCATGAGCTCTAGCCTGGGTGTCCATTCTTCTGTTTTCCCTCAGGTCACACGGGTCTTTCTTAAGGAGCCCCAGGAAGTGGTGGGAGGAGACAGGAAAGGGACTGCCCAAACAGTGTTCCTGGTGTAGAGCGATGAGGTGCCCCAAATACCTCCTTGTGCCTTTCTGCAATGAGCAGAAACAAAACAAGCAAACGATGCACAAATTTGTATATGTTCCACAGGATGAAACCTTGCTTTTGCCCCCAGTTTCTGAAGAAACGTGTATTACTGTGCAAAGGACGCAAAGCTCTGATAACTACCAGCTCACTGAAACCGCTGGCTATGGTCTCCACAGCTCTGAATCCGCAGTGTATGCTGAAATCTGAATGTTGTGTTTTTGCAATAAGCCAGAAGTTGGAACATTTATATCAAGAATATGACTGTATTATTTGTATAGCACTCATAGTGCTTCGTGTGGGTCATTTACAGTAGCTGGAATCCTAACAACAGCCCTGTAAGATGAGTCATTATTATTGCTTCCCATCTTGCAGATGGGGAACTGACACTGAGAGAGAGTGGCTTGCCTAAAGCCACATAGTGAGTTCGTGGCAGAGGTGAGATTTGAACCATGGATTATCTGATTTGCTGCTCAGTCCTTAGCCACTATAGTACACCAGCTGTCTGTATAATGTATACAGATAAGTGTCTCTATGTAGACGGATACAGTGGTACTTTGGTTTTCGAACGTAATCTATTCCGGAAGACCGTTAGAGTTTTGAAAACGTTTGAAAACTGAGGCGCAAAGGGCAGTCTGCAAATTTAATAGAGAAAGTTGAGGAAAATAACATATACACTCAGCGGAAGCCGTTCGACTTCCGAGGCATTTTCGAAAATGGAAGCATTTGCTTCCGGGTTTACGGTGTTCGGAAACCAAAACGTTTGTCAACGGAGATGTTTGAAAACCGAGGTACCACTGTATACATGTTAACTATAAACTACACAGCTTTTACAAAAGTTTTTTAAAAAAATAATAATAATTTTATCAATGTTATGTTATTACAATTGGCAGCCAGGACCATTAGTTTTTGGAACTATTTTTAATCTTCTTGGATTAACAACACCTTGTTTGTTCTCATAGCAAATTAATTTCCCTCCCTGTGTATCGATAGAAACTGCGTAGGTAAATTGTGTGTTGTTTGATAGAGATAGAGCTAGATCTGGAACTTTGGCGCATGCGCGAGCGCACGAAACCAAAAGTCGCTTGTTCGCAAAAACAAAAAACGTGTGGATTTTGGTTTGGCACTCTGGTGTGAATCAACCAGAAGAGACTGCTTTTTCAGTCTAGTGCTCTGGCCCAGCTGATTTGCACCAGAGCACCACCCCTCACTTCCTCCCACCACGGCATGAAACCGGGGCGCTCCAGGATGAAGACAAAACCTGGGGTGTCCTCAGAGAAAGCCGGGCCATCTCACTGAAAAGAGGGTGCTTGGCATGTATGCTAACTGCAAGAGGAAGAGGGAAGGAGTGGAAATCTGCCCTCTCTCAACTCCTCCCTCCCTCCAGATGAAGCCTTTGCTGGAACAGAGTCCTTTCTGTGGACATAAGTTGTAAGTTTAGCCTGAGAACTCTGCGAGAATTATTGTCTGGGAGGAGAATTTAGTGTGCCTGTAAAGGCGTACTTGAGGGACGCGGGTGGTGCTGTGGGTTAAACCACAGAGCCTAGGACTTGCCAATCAGAAGGTTGGTGGTTTGAATCCCCACGACGGGGTGAGCTCCTGTTGCTCAGTCCCTGCTCCTGCCAACCTAGCAGTTCGAAAGCAGGAAGTGCAAGTAGATAAATAATTACCGCTCCGGCGGAAAGGTAAATGGCGTTTCCGTGCGCTGCTCTGGTTCGCCAGAAGCAGCTTAGTCATGCTGGCCACATGACCCAGAAGCTGTACGCCGGCTCCCTCGGCTAATAAAGTGAGATGAGCGCCACAACCCCAGAGTCGTCCGCGACTGGACCTAATGGTCAGGGGTCCCTTTACCTTTTAAAGGCCTACTTAATGCATGTGAGGAGCGATGGGATCTGAAGCTCTGTGTGACTGCTTTGGTGTCAACCACATAAAATGTGAAGGACAGAGAGGCTGGCGGCAGTGTGGAGGTGTTCTCATCTCATAAAAAGGGAGCACTTTTTCATACACTCATTTTGATTGATTGAAGTCAAAGTGGGAACATGAATAGCATCACTGGAGACAGGGCCCTGGTTGCCTGAGCAATTCTTCATAATAGTGATGGGAAGGAACGCATTCTGTTACGTGTGCTATTGGTAAGGAAATCTAGAACAGTAGGTACCACACAATCCTATAGGTGTCCATTCGGAAGAAATGCTCATAGTGAGGCTTACCCCCAGGTAAGCATGTATAGCATTGCAGCTGTAGTCTGCAAACATGTGTTTGCAAACATGTGGAAACACACTGATACATTTGTGTTCATCTGCCCTGAAAGAAATCTTGTTTTGCTGTAGATCAACATCAGACAAGAATTAAAGTCTGGAAACTTTAACATATATATGTAGTATTATTTTAATAGCATATCCAGTTGCCTTGTAATTTTGACTTTCTGCCTCTCTCTCTAAAAAAGCTTTCGAAATAGTTATATGAACGCCACCTTTGACGCATGAGTTCTGTTTGGATTCAAGATGTGTGTGACACTGTTAATTATCCAAAGCTTCCCTCCTAACCTCTCTTCTGTACCTCCTCAAAAAAACAAAACAAAAACAAGGTTTGTGGTTTCTTAAATTGAAAGTTCAGTTAATTGCAGCAGGGTAATTATGCTTAAATGGTTGGCTGACATTTCTGTCCTTTAACAAAAATAAATAGAGCAAGTTTTGCAGTGCCTGCAATACATCATACAGCTTAGCTTAGTAAAACACAGTGTCAGCTGTGGGACATTGGGTATAATATTATGTTTGAGGACTGGGAAAGGTTGTGGAGTACTGGATTGAAATTTACTGCATGCAATGCTTTGAAAGAAAATGTAATGAAAATGATATATAGATGGTATATGACCCCAGTCAAACTTGCAAAAATTTACCACCTGTCTGATAATAAGTGTTGGAAATGTAAAGAGTGTGAAGGAACATTTTTCCACCTCTGGTGGACTTGCCCTAAAGTGAAGGCGTTCTGGGAAATGATTTATAATGAACTGAAAAAGGTATTTAAATATACCTTCACTAAGAAACCAGAGGCCTTTCTTTTGGGTATTGTCGGCCAAGGGGTGGTAAAGAAGGACCGGACATTTTTTATGTATGCAACAACAGCAGCAAGGATACTTCTTGCAAAGCACTGGAAAACTCAAGATCTACCCACACTGGAAGAATGGCAGATGCAACTGATAGACTATATGGAACTAGCTGAGATGACTGGCAGAATTCGCGACCTGGGAGAAGAGAGGATGGAGGAGGATTGGAAGAAATTTAAGAACTATTTACAAAAACATTGCAACTTGAGTGAATGCTAAGCAGGATGCTAGATCATAAATAATTGAGCACCACTAACCTAGACAATCTAAGAAAATAAGTGAGATTGAGAAAATATAACTCTTGTTGAGAACTAGAAGATTATGAAATATAGAAGGGATATAAGAATGTAAATAAGATAACAAATTGCTGGTAAAAAGTTATAACGATGAAAGTGGGAGCGGGAGATGTGAGGAAGTCCAAAAAAAAAAAAAAGTGAAACTATGCTAAGATATTTGTTATATTGTCTGCTACATTTATTCTTATTGTAAACTCCAATAAATATTATATTTAAAAAAAAACAAAACACAGTGTCAGCCCCCAAGAAAGGGACGTGGAGTGGGGGGGTAGCATGGTGACAGGTTAATATTTAGCATTTCTAAAGTCTCAGTCTAAAATGGGTTCAGGGCTGGGAAAGACTTCAGTCTAAAATCTTTGAGGATTCAGCGTAGGCAGCACAGGATACATGTACCATTCACTTTGACCCGGTTTGCTCTTAACATTAAGCCAGACCGTGGCTTGGAACAAGCAAGAATAATGGGCACAGACAGCACTTCTCTCTGGCTTCTGCTGCTGCTACTGTGGTTTGGCTTAGCGCTGTGTCTGATCCTGGGCTCATGATTTCTCTGGGGGATTAATATATTTTGAAAAACAAACACGAAGCATCCCCTCTTTTCCTTATCATTTGGCAGCTGGGGAAAATTTTGAAGCATCCAAAAGTTGCACTGGCAATCTTCTTTTTCTAAAATGAACAAGTGTCTGTTACGATTCTCGTTTATCTGATGACACTGTTTTAACAATAACAAACCCTGTTTCGAAGGAAAAAGATGATAGGAGACAGTCAAGTTGTCTACTCAAACGTCGTTTCCCTTGGCCAAGACAGTGTCGGGGTGAATTTGCTACAGAAACCATCAACATCGAGGTGAACGCTGAGAAATTGCTCTGTTAGAATATCCCTAATTTGTGGCCAGCTAACTTCCTACTTTGAAGTCACTATGTTTCCTAAGGCTCTCGCTGACTCCACCTCAGACTTAGGAGGTAGAAAGCAGCTGTGCAAGGAGGAATCGAAAGCCCTTTACAGTTCTTTCCCCTTCTCCTTTGCACCTCCAGCATTGCAGAGAAAGATGAGGACAATAAAGGGCTTTGCAAACTCTCCCTTCTCATTTGCACCTCAGGCATTCAGAGGTACAAAGGAGAAGTGCTTGCAAGGACTGCAAAACCCTTCCCTGTGCTGCCCCTTTCAACCTCAGATGTTGCAGTTTGGAAAGGGGGAGTGTGTTCCCTATGTAGAAAGTACTTATGTCTGCGAAAGACTCTGCAATCTTTATATAATTCTGTGCACACTGGTTGCACATTTGTACTCCAATGCAATTGTCAGACATGCCAGTTCATAGCAAGTGCATGATCATAGCTGTCAACTTTCCCCTTTTCTTGCGAGGAATCCTATTCGGAATAAGGGAATTTCCCTTAAAAAAATAGGAAAAGTTGAAATGGAGGCAGTGAGAGATTTTACTTTCTTGGGCTCCATGATCACTGCAGATGGTGACAGCAGCCACGAAATTAAAAGACGCCTGGTTCTTGGGAGAAAAGCAATGACAAACCTAGACAGCACCTTAAAAAACAGAGACATCACCTTGCCAACAAAGGTCCATATAGTTAAAGCTGTGGTTTTCCCAGTAGTGATGTATGGAAGTGAGAGCTGGACCATAAAGAAGGCTGATCGCCAAAGAATTGGTGCTTTTGAATTATGGTGCTGGAGGAGACTCTTGAGAGTCCCATGGACTGCAAGAAGATCAAACCTCTCCATTCTGAAGGAAATCAGCCCTGAGTGCTCACTGGAAGGACAGATCCTGAAGCTGAGGCTTTAATACTTTGGCCATGTCATGAGAAGAGAAGACTCCCTGGAAAAGACCCTGATGTTGGGAAAGATTGAGGGCACAAGGAGAAGGGGACGACAGAGGACGAGATGGTTGGACAGTGTTCTCGAAGCTACAAACATGAGTCTGACCAAACTGCGGGAGGCAGTGGAAGACAGGATTGCCTGGCGTGTTCTGGTCCATGGGGTCACGAAGACTCGGACATGACTAAACAACTAAACAACAACAAGAACATGTGCATGATAGGATTGTATGTAGCCCCATAGGATGCCGGTTTCCATGTAGGAAAGTGTGAGTGAAGCAGCCTTAAGAAAGATAGGCTCTGAGCTAACAGACAGTCTTTGGTGTCTCTGGAAAGCAGAAAACCACACGCATTGGCTGTAGAAACTGGAACTCCTTCAATTTGCTGTGATGGCTGTAAGCCATTAGTTTGGAATGGAATTTTAGCTGACGGCGTTGATAGACTACTTGGGTTTTCTTAGCAGCAAGCAAAATAGCTGTGATAAGCTGAATCCCTAACTTATGCAAGTGAGTTTGTTTGTTTGTTTGTTTGTTTGTTTTTTAAAAAGAAAAATATCATGGTAAATAACCTATCTAAATAATGCTAATATTCTCCTGTTTAGTTCTGAGCATCTGTACTTCTGGCCTCATCTTTTAGCGGGACAATAATGTAAAGTCTTAATGAAGCAGATGTGTTAATCACACATCTTCAAGTGCTTTTGTTTGTTTTTAATGGTTTTGAAATGCAGCCCAATGCTGTAATAAATGTTACTTAAGAACAGCTCCAATTTGCCAGAATATCAGTACTGGTACTTCCATGTAGAATCAGGTGTTACCCGCACCTATTTGAACAGATGTATATTTTAATAGTTTTAAGGGGTTTCAGATGGTCCACGTGCAAAGTGTCAATTCCAGATGGAGAAACCTCCCCATGAAGCAGATTGTAAACAGCTGCAACATCTTCCTTCCATCGGCCAGTTTTGTGATCATGGTTTGAAGCAAAACAAACCACCATTCTTGGTTCTGACGTAGCTCTGTGCTAGCAGGGAGTAGCGCATGTGTGTTCAACGCATGCACAGCAAACCATTAACTGCATCTTACCTTTCTGCTTCTATCCATGGGAAGCTTAGAAGCAAGGCATGAAGGCAGCTGTTCCCCCAAGTTGTTTTGAGAAGCAAGGGTTGGTCACAAGTTTCTAACATGCTCAAGAGGCAGCAGCTCGCAGGACATAAATGCCCCTGCATTCGTGGAATAAAGCATGTGGCTTTCAAACAAAGCAAAGCGAAATGTAAGAAGGCAAAAGGACTTCTAAGAGAAGGAGAAATCTAAAAGGCCAGGTCTGTGTTCGAATGCTGGTCAGGTGACTTTAAGTACTTGGCCATGCAGATAGACTTGAAAGAGGGTTTTAGTTAGCAATTTATGCAGGTTTATTAAAAAATTTATTAGCATATTACTAAGCGGCAGAAAAGACCCTGATGTTGGGAATGATGGAAGGCACAAGGAGAAGGGGACGACAGAGGACGAGACGGTTGGATAGTGTCTTTGAAGCTACAAACATGAGTCTGACCAAACTGCGGGAGGCAGTGGAAGACAGAAGTGCCTGGTGTGCTCTGGTCCATGGGGTCACGAAGAGTCGGACACGACTAAACGACTAAACAACAACAACAAGCGGCAGATAGTGGGTGGTATTCAGCCAAGTTTTACTGATAGAGTAGACCCATTGAAATTCATTAAAATAGCCAAGTTCGGTCTATTAATTTCAGTACGTCTACTCTGAGTAAATACTTAGTTGACGACTATCTGTTGTTAAGAGCAAAGTTAAGCATTGTTTAGTTTGTCTCAAAAGTCCTGAGCATCTGGTTGGATTCTGCCCCATGTGCTGCATTGGCTGGAGGCTCGCAAAAGTAGCAACATGAATCCATTGTGGGAATGTGGTGACAAATTGTTTTCCACGTGGGGAATGAACGCTAAACTATATCTTTGCCACACTTTGCTAAAGTGCCTATTTGTGCTCCCTTTAAGTTGTATTAATATTAGTTAGTGAGCCCTTTGTTTATATTATGCCCCGGGGGAGCCATCTAACACAATTATTATTCTAATTATTTACTTTCTTCATATTATTTGGATAGGTTCTACTCATGCTTGATCTTAATGCAGAGCTGAACATGGAGTTGGAGGGCGGCTTTATTAAGGGAGCTCTTGAAAGATCATGTAAGATTGCTTTACATTATGCTGACGCAAGATTCTCTTTATATTGAGAGAGGCAACAAAATGCATTGGGTATCTAGAAATCTCTGGGGCTGTGATTGTACTATGAATTACAGCATCTGGCTTTCTAGCAAAGGCATCTGTGTCGTTGTCAGTGCTGGATATGTCAGCTTTTAATTTCCTTTCCCCCCCTTTTAAACCCTCCCCTGCAAAAAAAGGCATGCTTCCTGGCTGTGTGGTTACAGAAAACTTTACAACCGCTCAAGCAATTTAAGCGAAACTAGAAGAATTCAGCGCAGGATCTGTGTCAGGATTGGGCATGGTTGTGTATTGGAGGGGATTGGTGTGTGTGTGTGTCTGTGCGCACACACTCAAGTGCAGCTTCAAAACTATTTTCATAGCAGGTGGTTTGGCATCATCTGCTGGATCAGTGTTTCCCAATGTCTGTGTGAGAAACCTCTCGCCCGTTCTGTTGACATGTATGCTGTTAATCCTGACTGTATCCAACAGCCGACCTTTAAAACCACTCTTTCCAGCATCCACATTTGAGAGGCATCGACAAAGGGCTACTAAATGCAACATAACCACGGATTTAGCAGGGTGAAAAACATCTCCTAACTGACGCATCTACATCTGTTTTATATTGCTTTGTTTTCTCCCTCTTTCCTTAACCACCATGCATTTTGTAGCATTATGCCATGATTTTGAAATTTTGGGGTTAGTTCTAGGTGCTGGTGCAACTGGCAAGAGGGAGATTTGTTCCTCTTACTAACTCCAGGAAGAGAAGAGGAGAGCATTTGCTTGAAAAAACCTGTCAATCACAGATTCAGATGCAAAACCCCATTAATTGTAAACACCAGGGTAGCTAAACTTTATTGCCCCTATGGCTGTCTCATTCCACAGATCCTTATTGATGAGTGTCCAGAAATAAGCGTAGCAAATGCAGAACACTTCCATGAGCTCCACACTTGATCCACAACAATTGCCACGTAGCCCTACAAGTGATGGGGTGCGCCTCTCCCAACAAACGTGCTGAAGTATAGGCAACTTGCCAGAACTTTTAAACTCTGCTTATGAATGCATCAGGGCACCCAGGTGCAGCCAGGATTGCCAGGGGTTATGCGCCCAGGTGTTTAAAGATGCTGGCATGATATCGCCTGTCCTTTACACACCTTGCAGGAAGGAAACATACCTGTAAACACGAGGCAGGTGCACTTGCAAGAGGACAGCTGTTGGAGTCGTGGCACTTGACGCCAGCACGAGCAACTTAATATCCTGTTCCTAGTCAGCATTTTTAAATGGGTTAAATTACTCATGAGAAGAGAAGACTCCCTGGAAAAGACCCTGATGTTGGGAAAGATGGAGGGCACAAGGAGAAGGGGACGACAGAGGACGAGATGGTTGGACAGTGTTCTCGAAGCTACCAGCATGAGTTTGACCAAACTGCGGGAGGCAGTGGAAGACAGGAGTGCCTGGCGTGCTCTGGTCCATGGGGTCACAAAGAGTCGGACATGACTAAACAACTAAACAACAACAAAGTCAGCATTTTGCACTTTTTGGTGGCCCTAAGGTTTTCAGTTTCGCCCCTCTGTTTAGGGCTCTTCCCTCTGTTGTTTCCTTTGTGATACACGAGCGAACGGATGTCTATGAGTTAAAGGGTGTGGTGATGTGCAGTTGCAATAATGTGCTGAGTGGTTAGTGCATGGCATGTTAACTGGGTCTCAGCTTGCGGCTGTTTGGGGCCTTGACCAATGTCATTTGTGTGTCTTTCAGTTTAAAGACCTATGTTTTGTTGCTCCCGCTGTCCACGATTGCTGGAGATTACTGTAGTAGGGAAGAATGCTGTTGGTGTTGAATGGGGTCTGTTGAGAGCCTCCACACCCTTCTACCTTCCCACCTATAGCTGATTCGTGCTGCGGTTGAATCGTAGCTTCAGTGAAAAATGTTTTCAAATGCCCTGGTATCCCAGGACATTTTGCTGCACTAGTGAAAATGCCACAGCGCATCATCTTGTCCATGCTTTGCCTTATACTGACAGTACTGGCGCTTCTTGAAATTATGGGCTATTTCTAGCAATGAGGGAGAGATTTGATTCAGTTCACATTTTATTGCACATCCCGAAACAGTATGGGAATGGAAACATGGTTAGGAAATGCTTAGAAATTCACACCCCGTGAAATTTTGCAACGTGATTCTCCAACAAACAAATGCATCCATTTGGAGGAAATGCACATAAAAATGGATGCATTTGTGAAAATAATATAAACCTGTATTATATTAGGAAGAGTAGCTTGCTAAAGTGTATTTTTTTTTAAGGGAAATAGAATACAAAAATGTCTATATTAGGATAAAAGTGCAGCAAAATGATTTCTTGTGTGAAGGCTTTTATAAAAAATGCAAACTGACCTTATGACTGGGGAAACAAGAAAATGAAAATAAATCAAAATACTACCTGAAGAACTACAATATTACCAAATGGGTTAAATTACTAGTGTAAAAATTTGGTTTAATGGATAACAGTGAGTGCATTTTATATAATACATTCTTGTCGGTTGCTGTGTAGCTAGCATTAGCTGTGCAGAGCTGAGCTGTCAAATATATTATGGTTTCTTTTTGTGAATGAAGAAAAACTGTAGGGTTGATTGCTTTGTGTGTGCGCATTTCTTTTTAAGAACCAAGGAAGGTCTTCAGGGTTCCTCCAATGTGTTTTGCTGAAACTTATTCTACATTGTTAGAAACAATAACACCTGTGCGGATAACATAAATAAGGAGAAGGAATGGGATTCCCCACTCTCACCCTCCCAGCAACAATTTCTAGACGTTTTAGCTAAATGCCATGTGCAAGCACTGTGGTATTTTGAACAGCACTCCAATATGCCAGCGTCTTTTATGAATGATTTAGAAATGCTAAATAATTGTTCCTGTTCAGCTGCTGTTTGTGTTGCGCCTTTGACTTAAATAGACAGCGCCAGCTGTATAAAGAACTGCTAAATGTTATATTTAAAGAAGCAGCCCTGAGCCGGGAGTTTGTAACACTGGTATTTTGAAATCTTGCTTGCTTAAACATATACTTTAGTGGTCACATTTCTGAAAAGTAATTATTAGATCTGGCATCCAAACAGGCTTGGGATGCTTACAAAATCCTGTCATTTACCTAGCACTAAAATCACTGTTGGGCTCATAACAAGAGACCTGCTGGTGGCATTAAGCTGTTGGAAGGTTTGAGTAGCGTTAGAAACTCAAATAGATAAGCTAATCAGCCAATGGCACCTTAAACCTAGGTTGCAGTCACCACAACAGACTGTCTAGGCACCATATGTTTCCTCAGTGAAATAAATAATAATTATTATTTTCATTACCGCTTTATATTTTAAAGAAAAAAATCTCTAAGCAGTTTACAACACATTAAAACAACAAATGGATATAAATGGGATGAATTTATGTACATTTATGAGACGTTCAGATGACTGCAGTTTCAGCAGTTGTTTCAGGAGTTCTGGTCTTGCACAACTCTCTGCTTCCTTGGCGAGAGTGGGCCTACCTTGCTGGGTCTATTTTGCTCCAAATTTTGCTGCCAACCAGTTTGAAAGCATACCAGCGCTACGTCAGGAAGGTAAACGGCGTTTCTGTGCGCTCTGGCACTCGTCACAGTGTCCTGTTGCGCCAGAAGTGGTTTAGTCATGCTAGCCAAATGACCCAGAAAAACTGTCTGCAGACAAACGCCGGCTCCCTCGGCCTGAAAGCAAGATGAGCGCCACAACCCCAGAGTCGCCTTTGACTGGACTTAACCGTCCAGGGGTCCTTTGCATTAGACTTATCCAAATTTGAGCCCTGAGGGAATTGCTCTGTTGTGGGCTTCCTCAGGCATAGTGGTGGCAGCACTGCACTAAGGGTGGCAAAGAGCTGGTGTTTGGTTTTTCAGAATCCCTTAGAGCTCCCAGCATAGTGCTTCTGGGAAATTTAGACGGTGGTTTGAGGACCTACCTACATGGTTTGGAAGACTCGGGACTGCATACCCTCCAACATTTCTTCGATGGAAATACAGACTTTCTATTCCATCATCATATTTATACCCCACCTATCTGACTGGGTTGCCCCAGCCACTCTGCTTGGCTTCCAACATATATAAAAACATAATAGAACATTAAGGTAAAGGTAAAGGGAACCCTGACCATTAGGTCCAGTCGTGACTGACTCTGGGGTTGCGTGCTCATCTCGCTCTATAGGCCAAGGGAGCCGGCGTTTGTCCGCAGACCACTTCCGGGTCATGTGGCCAGCATGACTAAGCCGCTTCTGGCGAACCAGAGCAGCACACAGAAACGCCGTTTACCTTCCCACCGGAGCGGTCCCTATTTATCTACTTGCACTTTGACGTGCTTTCAAACTGCTAGGTTGGCAGGAGCAGGGTCTGAACAATGGGAGCTCACCCTGTCACGGGGATTCAAACCGCCGACCTTCTGATCGGCAAGTCCTAGGCTCTGTGGTTTAACCCACAGCGCCACCCGCGTCCCGTTTAATAGAACATTAAACATAAATAAAAAACTTCCTTATACAGTGGTACCTCCAGTTGCGGACAGAATTCGTTCTGGAGCTCCAGTCAGATCCCAAGGTTTCCGTAACTGGAGGTGCCTGTTCTGCACATGCATGTCACACGATAGAGCACTACTTCGCATGCGGCGAAACCCAGAAATATACTTCCAGGTTTGTCGCGTGCATATCCCGGAGGATACGTAACAAGAAGGGCACATAAGTAGAGGTACCATTGTACGGTGCTGCCTTCAGATGTCTTCTAAAGGCTTTAGAGTTACTTAACTCCTGGGCTTGGGGGTGTCACGTAACTCCATACCCTCCATCATTTCTCCAATGAAAATAGGGACGTCCTAAGGAAAAGTGGGACATTTCGCAATCAAATCAGAAACCTGTAAATCCAGGACTGTCCCTTGAAAATAGGGACACTTGGAGGATCTGGGGCTGGAGTCAGGCCCTGTTGGGGTCCCAGCAGCTCCCCAAATTTGCCAGGTTGTGATGCTGGGCCTGTCTTGCTCAGCTGTATCCACGCCAATAGCTAACAAACAGAAAGTGTGGGTAGACTAAGCTGAGTCAAGGGGAAATGTTGCGGGACAGCTTTATCCTCTGATTTTCAGAGGCACATCTGAGATAATCATTCTTTTTTCTTTGTAAATCCCCCCCCCCCCCCGGTTTGGCCTTGTGTTCCTCCTGCTATAGAGGCAACTTTGTTTTAAGAAGGTTACTGCCGCTGATAGCACATCCCAAAATACCACATCTTTCCCCCCTCACTTTTGCAACAGCTTTGCTAGCTTAAAGGACTGACACCAGCACTGTTTCCTCCAAGAATTCTTGCTTAACAACGTAACACTCCGTGTAATCTGCGGTTGGGCGAAGGCCCGGAGATAACATCAACTTGGAGCCCTTGTTGAAACACGATTCATCATTCCTTGTGGCTGCTACCATAGATTCTTCGAGTCAGAGCTCCTAGGTCAAGCACACCATGTGTGTGTGAATTGTATATATCCCCCCCCCCCCCCGAAACAATCTTCCGGTCATTAGCAGTCTTATCTCCCCCAAGTGTGCTTTGCCAACACTTGAGGAACTTGCATGAATTTTCTGTCTCATTTCAATGGCAGATCGGAACCCTAACAACACAGAAAACATGGCCGAGTTTATTTGTAAAAACTAGGTCCCAGTTATTAAAGGGAAGATGATTTCTGGGTCAAAACTGGGTTTTTAATCTCTGTGGATTTTTTTATTCCCTCTTAAAAAAACAAAAGACAACATTTATATGCATATATATAACATTTATATATATTGACTCCCATCCTTCCCTTTTGCTATCGGTACCGTGGTACCTCAGGTTACAGACGCTTCAGGTTACAGACTCCGCTAACCCAGAAATAGTACCTCAGGTTAAGAACTTTGCTTCAGGATGAGAACAGAAATCGCACGGCGGCAGCAGAAGGAGGCCCCATTAGCTAAAGTGGTACTTCAGGTTAAGAACAGTTTCAGGTTAAGAACGGACCTCCAGAACGAATTAAGTTCTTAACATGAGGTATCACTGTATACAGTGGTGCCTCGCAAGACGAAATTAATCCGTTCCGCGAGTCTCTTCGTCTTGCGGTTTTTTCGTCTTGCGAAGCACAGCTATTAGCGGCTTAGCGGCTATTAACGGCTTAGTGGCTTTAAGAAAAAGGAAACAAACTCGCAAGAACTCGCAAGACGTTTCGTCTTGCGAAGCAAGCCCATAGGGAAATTCATCTTGCGGAACGACTCAAAAAACGCAAAACCCTTTCGTCTAGCGAGTTTTTCGTCTTGCGAGGCATTCGTCTTGTGGGGCACCACTGTATTGATAATTCCATACTGTATTTGACGTGCAAAAGCAAATAAACAAAACTTGACGATCAGCAGTCATATTGATCTGTTTTCAAGCAGCGCATGCCATTATATTCCCTTTGTCCTCAACAGACAGGGTCCCTTGGTAGATATGACCATGTTTTGGGGGAGGGTGCAAGCTTCTACTGTCAGCAAAATAGAAATGACTTAAAGCAGCTTGAAGTTTGTGCTAGACTTTTTAACCTTTCCTACCTGTTAAGAATCCATAGGAAGATGGACCAGGCCAACAACCTGTCTCGTCCATCATCCTCTTCTCACGATGGCCAGCCTTATGCATGTGGGAATTGCGCAAGAGGGACCCTGAGAGCTCAACTGCACTTTCCCTGTTTGTGAATCCCAACAACTGATATTCAGAGGCATACAGCCTGCAACGCAGTAGCTATAGGTAGCTTCCCTAAGGTGCCTTAGGAAGGGGCTTTATTAAGGTCATGTGAACAATCAGGAATGCAACTTGGAATGCTCTCTCCAGGAAAACTCTCCTGGCTCCATTGTCATATATCTTTAGGTACCAGGCAAAATCGTTCCTGTTTCGCCAGACCTTTGGCTTTTAGTTATCCATGGCCTCTGTAAGTGGGCGGGGATGTTTTAATGTCGTTTAAAAAAATAGGGTTAGCCTTTAGAGTTTATTTTAAAAATGCAGGTTTTCAAGTATGTTTCTGTTTATTTCATGGAATCATAAAACTGTAGAGTTGGAAAGGGACCACAAGGATCCTCTAGTCCAGCCTTTCTCAACTTGTGGGTCCCCAGATGTTGTTTGACTACAGCTCCCATCACCCCTAGCTAGCAAGGCCAGAGCTCAGGGATGATGGGAGTTGTAGTCCAAGAACATCTGGGGACCCACAGGTTGAGAACCGCTGTTTCTAGTCCGACACCCTGCAATGGAGGGTGCAATGGAGCCCAACGTGGGACTCGAACCCGCAACTCTTAAGATTGAGTCTCATGTTCTACCAGACTGAGCCATTTGTTTGAAATAATTGTAAGTTGTTTTGAGTTGTCGTGGCAAAAGAAAAGCGACTAATAAATTTATTGAGTGGTGGTAATAACAACAGCAGCAGCAAGTGACCAGCATGAAACACATGTTTGCCAGTCCACTTAAGGATGGCTGATTAATTTTAGGAAGTGAGACACTGCAAAGACCATCTATGTCGGCTGCTGCAAACATCTTTTGTCCCCTGTGTGGAACAAGTCAGACTGCATGGCAAGTGTAATGCATAAAGGAGAGCTGCTTGTAGTTTTTGATGATAGCATGTGTGTCTTTCTCATTGCCAGCACATGCTCTGGGAAGGCAAGATTGGCATCAGCTTCCCGGCACAAGCTTTATTTATAGGGTGCCATCTGTGTGCCCGGCACTTTGCAAAGAATGAGAGGACGGGTCCCTGCTCTTGAAGCCGCAGCAGCAGATGGCTTTGTAGGGTGGTGGTGGCCTCAGCAACCACACAAACCAGAGGTCAGGTGAGTGGCGCTGCCACATGGCACTGCCCAGTACTGCCAGAGAAGCTTGGAATCCCCACAGGGGTTGCTAACGTGCAGATATTCCTGCACTGCAGCTCCCATCATCTCTGACCGCTTGCCTTCCTGGCTGAAACTGATGGGAGTTGGAAGGCAACAACTTATTTGCAGGAAGGGATGCAGGCTATCCCCGTACCAGTGCTAGAAACTCAGATATATATGTTCCATTGGCCTTCTCTCAATTTCTTAACTACAGCTAAGAAGGAGATCAAATCCTGACCTTTCCACCGGCCTTCAGTGAATGAGGCCTGCACGCAGCCAGCGACGATCTGTGGATGACTTTGGGGCACTTTCAGTCTCTGCGTCTGAGGCAGGAGCTGGTCAGCAGCCTCTTTGTAGCTGCACAGTTGACATCTGCCCGGATTATTCCCCTTCTGTGGGCCCAGGCAGGTTCTTAGAATGGTAATTGCCGTCAAAGCCTCCAACCTCTTGTCAGGTCACAGGCTGAATTATTCTTTCTTTCTTCTCCCTTTTGTTACCCTAATCCAGTTATTATGTGATAATGAAATGTTCTTGGGTTTTAAGTCTAATTATTAAAGATGAAACACAGCTGACAAGCATTTAATGGAGCTATTGCAAGGTAACCTGTCTGTCGTGGCATGCTTTATATTGCTGATCTCTGCCCCAGTCTACTAGTCAACCCCCAAGATAAGCACCTGGCATTAGATGCCCCTGTCATGTATATGCATGTGTGCGTGCGCATAATACTGAATTTGCGCTGGTCTGTCATCACGCAGGCAACCGAGCGCTCATGCCGACGCAGGGGAGAGGAAGTAAGTAAGTGAGACAGTGAGATTGCTACCAAAGTGAACGTGGGAAACTCCGTTTGCGACCCATGCTGCAGCCACCAGCCTCTTTACCCAGTGCTTCATGTCTTTTTCAACACTGCCTTGCCTGCACAACTCTCCACTGGGCCCATGCAGGACTGGTTCTGGCTGGTTCCTTGAGGTGGCTGCAATATGCTACCTTGTTTTATGATAGTACAGTCATACCTCGGGTTATAGACACTTCAGGTTGCGTTTTTTTCAGGTTATGGACCACCGAAACCCGGAAGTACCGGAATGGGTTACTTTCTGGGTTTCGGCAGTCACACATGCGCAGAAGCGCTAAATCGCGCTATGTGCAGAAGCGCCGAATTGCTACCTGTGCATGCGCAGATGAGCTGCTGCGGGTTGCGAATATGCATCCCGCACGGATCACGTTCGCAACCCGAGCGCCCACTCTAGTTTGTTTCAGCGAGCTTTTAAATGCCACAGAACTCTTCCTTGGCATATTCAGTGCAGGTGGAGCTGTGGTCTAAACCACCGAGCCTCTTGGGCTTGCCGATCAGAAGGTCGGCTGGTTCGAATCCGCTCCATGGGAGTGAGCTCTCATCGCTCTGTCTCAGCTCCTGCCAACCTAGCAGTTCAAAAGCATGCCAGTGCAAGTAGATAAATTGGTACTGCCGCGGCGGGAAGGTAAACGGCGTTTCCGTTCACTCTGGTTTCCGTCACGGTGTCCCGTTGCGCCAGAAGCGGTTTAGTCATGCTGGCCACGTGACCCAGAAAGCTGTCTGTGGACAAACGCTGGCTCCCTCGGCCTGAAAAGCGAGATGAGCGCCGCACCCCATTGTGGCCTTGACTGGACTTAACTGCCAGGGGTCCTTTACCTTTTTATATTCAGCAAAACAATGCAAAATAAAAAGAACTGGGATAGATGCTTCAAAGGATGATTGGGGTGGGGGAGACACCGTTTGCAGTTCAATCAGATTGCAACAGGTGGTTCTGACAGCCACCATAATGGGTGGCATTTAAAAAAGGATTAAGCAGGTTTACAGCTAGATCTGCCTGACTGCTAGCCTTGATCGTTATATAGACTCTCTGCGTTCAGAGGAAGTGTAACCAGATCTGATAGCCAGATGCTGCGGGCAAAAACACATGTGTGCTGTCGCAGTCATATTAATTGGATCCCTTGAGTTGGTGTACTGTAGTGGGTAAGAGTGTCGGGTTAAGAGTTGGGAGAGGTTCAGATCCCCACTGGGTGACCTTGGGCCAGGCTCCGTCTCTCAGCTGTGTTTTGGGATGAACTAGGAAAGGGGAGATAAATGTAACAACTAATATGGATTTGCCTGATTTCTGCATTGATTTTCTGAAGCCTGTTGCACGTCTCCCTCCCGCATGACATCTGCGCTGCGGTGGATATGCACAGTGGGCAGAGCCTTTTCTGTGTTGGCAGCCAGATCACAGTATGCCTACAAAAAGAGTGCAAAAGAATGTGGCAAAAGAAGTTTGCCTGTCCCGATTGCTGCTTGCCTTCCAAATACTTTGCCCTTTCTGTCAGCATTTTAGGTCTGGGGACTCAGCTATACAGCTGCAAATATAAAGTTTTAAGTGCGTTCTCAGTGCATTATACAAATGTGACACTAGATGGCGATGGTGAGCTAATGGCAAATTCAATATATATTTTAAGACTTTTTTTTTAAAAAAAAGCATTTTCACAGCGTTTTAAATTTTGTCTAGATTCAGCCTCGGTCTGTGAACCTCATTTCTGACTTCGTTGCTTTGTGAATGTTTTTAATTGTACTTTCAATGTACTGTCTGCTTTGCGTTTGTTTCTAATGTTTCAATTTTTACCCTGCCTTTTGTACAATTTCTTAATAAAGTGAGTTATAATCCCGCCGACCTGGAATAGCTCAGTTGGTAAAGTACGAGGCTCTTGATCTCAGTGTTGTAGGTTTTTGTACACTTTGGACAAAAGAGTCCTGCATTGCAGGGGGTTGGACTAGATGACCCTTGGGGTCTCTTCGAACTCTGCAATTCTAGGATTTTGTAAAAATAAATAGAAACACAGCAAATCGTGCCCTGCTGGCGAGCTTCCCAAGTGAATCTAGCCAACGGCTGTCCGAAATGGAACCAGATTGATTGTTAAGCTAAACCTAGTAAGGTAACACTTAAGCGCTTAAGGAATTCTGGGATCAGGAGTGGTGTTTGAATAAGAACATTTTACAAAGTGGAAAAATCTTAAGAACTTTACAAGCACACATTACAGTCTTTCTAAATGCTTGGGATATATATATTTATATATAAAACCTACAAGTTTCCTTTGGAAAAAGCCCTCTTGTAACAAGAAACTGTTCTTTCCAGCATGTGCCAATAAGCCACTCAAGCTGCAGCTGTCTTAGTTATATTTCAGAGCACCTGAATCACACCAGCTCAATACAGCCCAGAAACTGGGAACAAACCCTCACACTCTTTTCCAGAGAGAGCTTCTGCAGTTCAGAGTATTTCTGAGACAGCAGTTCCCGAATCCACGCTGTGAAGTTTGACTCGGGAATAAGAGAGTGTAGGAAGATTCTTGTGATCAACCGGGAAAAACCTGACACTTCCACCATTCCGTAGGATGTACACATTTGCTTTTTGAATATCCTGGCCATAGAATAGGGCTTAGCTTTGCCACCCCACCCCTTGCAAATTTACAAGAAGGGCCTGCGACTAAATGTTGCAGCGCTTAATGCTTCTGTTTAGACTCGCAGCCTGCCAGTTCCATGCCTCTTTCCAGGACACTCCATTCCATTCCCAGAGCTATTTTTTATTTGTTATTGATACTTTTTTCTTTTTCTTTTGAAATTCTGCGCCCCTAGGGATTTTGTGCTCGGGGCAACCGACCCTGTGGCCCTGCCCAGGCCACACCACTGACAGCAAGGGACAGGAGAGGTACGGAGGCTGCATTGATTGTTATGGTTTTACGGTTGTCTCCCTAAAAGCAAAGATTGTCCGTATTTTTAGGCATGGATTTTAGGCTTAGCTGCACTCTTTCTCAGCAGAGAGAAAGAGATCATGAAAGAGGCCAAAAATTATTTTTAAAAATCTGCAAAGTAAAGATTTAAGCCTCAGAGTGTATTTGGTTTTCTTAGAATGGCAGTGATTTTCTGCGGCACCTCTCAGTATGATTCATCTTATTCTTTGCATTGGATTGGCACACAATGTCTCCGGTTTCCCATCCCAGCAGGTATTTGCAAGAGAATGGTTCTGTGGGAGATAAGCTTAGTTGCGAAAAGGCATCATTGAGCTGCCTTGAATTAGGAAGCATTTCTATGAACCTGTAAAGGCCTCCCGAAATGGAGAGCAAAAGCAGGGTATAAGTTACACCAATAAAAATCAAATAGGATCCACATGGAGCAGGCCGAGGGACCACATGGGCTTTGCTCACAGAAGCTCCCGGGTTCAGTCCCTGGCATCTCCTGTGGTTGGTCTGGATGTGGCAGCAGGTGATGGAAAAGACCTTTGCATGTGACCCTGAAAAGTCACTGTAGTCAAGGTAGTTGTGATGGCCTGGGATTCGGACTCAGAAGCTGAACCTGAGGAATCCCAACCTGCACAGGAGTCCCCACCTCCAGAACCAGCTGAGCCGGGGCTGGGGCCTGAGCCTGAAGGGTCCTCACCTGTGCTGGATCCTCAGGTGCAGGCACCACCTGAGTCTGCTCTGGCCCCTGAGGGGATGGAGGACCCATTGCCTGCAGGTGCTCCACTCTCAGCCCCGTCAGAGGAAGCTGAGGTTGCCTCTGGGTCCAGTAACCCTTCAGCCTCTCCTGAGCTGCAGAGGCTCAGGGCAGAGAGGCGGAGGGAACTAAGTTCCTGCAGGAGGAGTGTTCTCCTCCAGGCCAGGAGAGTCAAGTAACCTGTGGACCGGGGCCACCCTATGCCTCGGGGCAGATAAAAGCCAACCAGCCCCAGTCCCAGGTTGTGGGAGCAATGTTGTTGCTAGCCTTGTTCCTGCCTGCATCCTGTCCTGCTCTTCTGCCAGAGTTCCTGACCCCACCCGACTTCATGCCTTAGACCCAGCTACAGCTTTGACGGACAGCCTCTATACTGCACCATCGACCTCGGACTGGACTCAGACCTCGCCTCTTGGTTAGCCCCCAAGACCAGCACAGTAGGCAACGCAGGTCTTAGATGGGCAAAGAGCCCAGCCTGACCAGCTCACTGTGTGATGGAATCTGGTGCCGTTTCATTGTTTTTTAAAGGGTTGCAGTTTTCAGACGTTTTGTCTCAAGGGAGCCTTGTCCACATTTGCTTGTCTGTGCTTTGCAGAGGGTTCTGGGGGTACACACCCAGTTCACACAAGGCGCTGACGCGGCCTGCATGCTGTCAGGGAGCCAACAAGGTCGTTCACAGAACAGAGAAAGACAGCGACACGCCGGTCAATTTACAGTTAAGGAAGCAGAACAGAGAACACATGGAGACGCCTAAGGGTTGCTCCTGTCTAGATGAAGCAGTTGCTTGGATGTCCGCCTCCCCCCCCCCCCACTCTCCAACCCTGTGTGTCAGGCCCCTCCCTCTGTCTACAGCGAGCCCCAAGGGACCCTCTCTGTTTCCGTCTGGCTCTCTGCTCTGTGACATGTGGCTTAGGGCCCTCCTATTTACAGGACCACCTCTCCTGGTGTGCCCCGCAGAGGACCTTAAGGTCCATGAATAATCATAGTTTAGAGGTCCCAGGCCCTAAGGAAGTCAGATTATCCTCCACCAGGGCCAGGGCCTTCTCAATGATGGCTCTGACCTGGTGGAATGCTCTGTCCCATGAGACCAGGGCCCTGCAGGATTTAAGCTATTCCGCCTGGCTTTAAATTTGAACATAGCCTGATCTTTTATTCCCCTTCCTTCCCTCCCTCTCCCCTTTTTATGAAGATTACCCGCTCTGGGATCCCACAGCTAATTCTCCCCTGGTCTCCTCGCTGGCCCAAATAGGACTAATTTAGCCAGGTAGCCCTGGTGATCATCTAATGTTTATTGGATGGATTTCCCCCCAAATTGATTTTTGAATTCTGAATTTATTGTTATTCACGTTTTATACTGTATTTTATGCTGTTTTTGTTGTTGCACCAATTAAGTGTTTTACACTTGTTGTTAACTGCCCTGAGCCGGTTTTTTGAACCAGGAAGGGCGGGGTATAAATAAAATTTTGTTGTTGTTGTTGTTGTTGTTGTTGTTGTCTGGGAAGGGAAGGGGTGTTTGCAGGCTTTCAGCAGAGAAGCTGTCAGGGTGGCTCTGTTTTGGAGCTGCCAAGTCTGATTCCTGTGGGCAGGGGCACCTGCCCGTTTCCTCCTCCTCTTCCTCCTCCTCCAAGCTGCCAGCCTACAGCCCTTCCCAGCTTTCCCCCCTCCTCTGGCCGGTTTCCCACCACCAGGAGGCAGGGTCTGAATCTTCTTCCTCTGTGCTTTCCCGGGGGGGGGGGGGGGGTAGGGATGGGCTCTTGTTCAGGCAGCTTCCACCACTCCTCCTCATCCAGCCAGTCCCTGACACATGCATTTTGAGAGTTCACCCCCAGGGCACAAGTCCTACAGCTGTGTATTACTGTGGGAGGTTAAGAATAGTGGGCAGCTGCTCTTTCTAAGGAGGTTTTCCCTTGTTCCCCTTGAAGGACCCATAATAAGCTTTGAGAACCCAAGGGTGCCTCAGACTACAGTTGGGAAGGGCGAGGGGAAACCCTACTTTTGGGGATCAGGAGCTATTTCAGTTTGGATATTTAAATACCTCAATTTTTCCCTGGTTTCCACTACCACAGAAATCACAGTGCAGGTGAAGCAAAAGGTAAAGGACCCCTGGAAGGTTAAGTCCAGTCAAAGGTGACTATGGGGTTGTGGCACTCATCTCGCTTTCAGGCTGAGGGAGCCGGCGTTTGTCCACAGACAGCTTTCCGGGTCATGTGGCCAGCAGGACTAAACCGCTTCTGGTGCAACGGAACACCGTGACGGAAGCCAGAGCTCACGAAAATGCCGTTTACCTTCCCACCGCAGTGGTACCTATTTATCTACTTGCAGTGGAATGCTTTCGAATTGCTAGGTTGGCAGGAGCTGGGGCAGAACAACGGGAGCTCACCCCATTGCAGGGATTCAAACCGCCGACCTTCTGATCGGCAAGCCCAAGAAACTCAGTGGTTTAGACCACAGTGCCACCCACATCCTTTTTCACAGTGCAGTGCAGTGCACTATCACCCTGATCCATCTGAAGACAGGTCTTGTATTAGACAGACGTGTCAGGCTTCTGAAAAATGCCTTCTGCACCTGCCAGGTTAGAATACATGGATTTATTTTTCCCCCCAGTAGACTTTCCCCCTCTAGGAACAACCCTTGTAATTTTAAGTGGCACTAATGGTAATGCAGTAGATGACTGTAAATAGTAACTTAGGAATTATTGCTCTTAGATGTTTGACTATTTAATTGATAGATGCCCTTGTTCTGACTCTTTGAGTGATTACCAGGTAGTCTGGCACACGGCTAGAGGCTGTAACCTTAATTGTGACTGATTAATTTGGTGAAATATGTTGCAAAGTCAATTCAGCTGTTTCGTTAAACTGATTGAATTGCATCCAGCTATTAGAGGTGTTTGAAGGAAAGGTAGCTGACAGATGATATAGGAGCATGAACCTCTGCATTAAGCTATAAAATAGCCATTAAGGAAACCTGTGCCAAAATTGAATTGTTCCACTGAAATTTGACTTCCAAGCTTAATGCTAGTTAAACGATATATGCTTAATGGATGTCAAAGAGTTAATTAGCACACCGGATGGCCTGTGCATGGGTTTTAAATATTTCTACATTTCACCAGCCCCTTTTTTTTTTTTTTTTGGCATTATTGCTTCTGCTGTTTTGTTCTGTTAGCAAACTTAAGAAACGCAGGCAGAATAATTTAACCAAGCGACTTTGGAAATGCATGTGAATTACTTAGGCATTGTGGCCTGTTGTCCCTTCTTCGTCTTAATTCTCCTTGAGTATATTTGAATCACCTCTGTTGTCACGGAGCACAGTTTAAACAACAACTGTTGATTGCTCTGAAATACTACCAGATGTTGTGGTCTTAATATCGTTCGGGTCACAAAAGGATCACCCACTGCTGAACGTACGTGGGATAACAGGGTACAGTGTCCCAGAAGTCATTTTGCAGGAGTTTTGTACCCCAATCTCTTTCCAGATTTAAAGCCTAGATTTCGAGCCGTGGTTCCCAACACGCCCCACAGGGGCCGATTTGAGAATCAGTTATTAACAGTGATATATTTTTTAAATTTTTTTGCAAATGTCCTTTCATTCTTTTATTTTCCTCTTTCATGGATGCCATGTTCTTTGGAAGCTTGTTTAGACCAAGTTAATGGCTTTATAGGCTTCCTCCATGTGAATAGGAGTTCACTTTTTGAATAATAAGAATTATATGTGATGGGGGGCGGAATCAGGATTTTAGAGATGCTTAGATGGGGCATGGCACTGATCTAGAGGTTGGGATGGCAAATCCATGAAAAGGCGTCCAGTTGTCTCTTGCCCTGCCTCCAATAAACATTGTTATGCCGTTCCAACTCCTTTTGTTCCAATCTCACGATCAGCTTAGTTCTTTTCCCAGATAGGTTTCTCTAAATGACTCCTGGAAATAAAACATGTGGGCCTCTTCCTCCAGACATCTTTTTCATGACACCTTCATGGTGATTTATGCTCATGATCCTGCCTTCAATACTATTTTTTTGAGACAGTTGGACTGCTTCATTTCCCTTCAAAACATATCTTGTAACTTGGTGCAGAAATCCCATAACTTTGCTTACCACAAATGTCCATTTTTTGTCCTGCTTTCATTGTGCTATAACCCCTCTGATCAGCAACAGAGTGGGGGGCATTGGGGAAGCTCAGTTGGTTAGAGCATGGTCCTGAATATGCCAAGGTTGCAGGTTCAATCCCCACAAGGGACAGCTGCCTATTCCTGCATTGCAAGGGGCTGGACTAGATGATCCTCAGGGTGCCTTCCAATTCTATGATTCTATGAAATCCGTCACTAATGCATCAGGGCCAGAAAACCTCTGTCCTGGAGGGCCAGTCAGATTTCATACCAGCAGAAGAGTTTATTTGGGAAGGAGGGACTGGTGTAAAAAATCTTGAACAGGGAGCTTCGTAAGACCACCTTGATGCTTCCATATAAAATTTGTGATAAACATTACTTTAGAGGCCTTTTTCTAAAAAAAATGGTTACTTGCTGAAGTCTTTCGGAAACTGTTTTTGAATCAGTGTGAAAAAGAAAGGAAGCAGAACGGACATTTGGCTCTCATAGTATAACTGTACGAATGTAGATGTTCTTACAACGTTAACCTCAAAGTGTATTTGTTGCTTTTTCAGTAACTTTGCAGCCTCCTTTATAAAAATAGTGGTTCCTCTGTCAAAATAGGCTTTTCAGGGGGGTGGGGGAGTTTAGCTTAACAGTGGTATCGTTGCTGCTACATTATTGTAATGCGCTGAGCACTTAAGCCTTAAAATAAGTATTGGGCGGATCCTTTAATAGCTGTCCATATCTATAAAACTGATCAACTATATAATACAGGCACTTGGGAACTAAAATGGCCTTCAAAACTATATTAGATTGTATAATATCCCCCCCCCCGGTGCTTTCACTGTCAGATAATGTGATAGTCTGAGGAATGGCAGTTCCTGACCACCACTCTTCCAGATCTTCGTTCTGGAGGTCAAGGGAGGCTTTTCAGGAAGCGAGTGAACAAATTCAAGAAGCATTTGTAGTATTTTAGGACCCGAGGGAAACTACTTGGAACTGACTGTATGGCAAAACTGCAAGAACAGTGTGGGATCAAGCAAAAAAAAAACCCATTCTTTTAATTCTTTTAAGCTGTGGCTGGATGGTTTCGTAGGAGCCGATTGAAACTAAATCCTTCAAAGATAGAGGTCCTATGGCTGGGTCGGGATGGCATGGGGATGAGGGACCAACTCCCTTCTCTTGCGGGGGCCCAATTAGTGCCATTGCCTTCCGTTAAGAGTTTGGGTGTAATCCTTGATGCCTCCCTTTCCATGGAGGCGCAAGTTACAGCAACAGCCAAGGCGACATTTTTCCACCTTCGCCGCTTCAAGCAGTTGGTCCCTTACCTTTCCCGCCCCGACCTGGCCACAGTGATCCATGCGACGATCACCTCCAGGCTTGACTACTGTAATTCGCTCTACACGGGGCTGTCCTTGAAGCTGTCCCAGAAACTCCAGCGGGTGCAGAATGCTGCAGCGAGGCTCCTCACGGGGTCTCTGCCATGGGAGCATATTCACCCAGTGCTTTTCAAGCTGCACTGGCTCCCGGTGGAGTACGGGGTCAGATTTAAGGTGCTGCTTTTGACCTTTAAAGCCCTTCACGGCCTAGGACCCTCGTACCTACGGGACCGCCTCTCCCGGTATGCCCCACGGAGAGCCTCAAGATCCATAAATAGCAACACCCTAGTGGTCCCAGGCCCTAAGGAAGTTAGATTGGCTTCAACCAGAGCCAGGGCCTTTTCAACACTGGCTCCGGCCTGGTGGAACGCTCTGCCTCAAGAGACCAGGGCCCTGCCGGATCTGATTTCTTTCAGCAGGGCCTGCAAGACAGAGTTGTTCCGCCTGGCCTTTGGCTTGGAGCCAATTTGACTCCCTCCCTCTCTTTCTTTTTTCTTTTCCTTCTCCTCCTGCGATGAGGCTACATTTTAATATTTTAATGTTTCAATATTTTAATGTTGTATTTTTAATTTTGTTTTTAAGTTGTAATAATTTAACTTGTTTTTATTATTGCTTGTAAGCCGCTCTGAGCCCGGCCTTGGCTGGGGAGGGCGGGGTATAAATAAAAATTATTATTATTATTATTATTATTATTATTATTATTTTTATTAATGTCTGCATTGGTTACCTCGGAGCAGGACTGGGGAACCCTTGGTCTGTTAGATCTGGTTGGACTCAGAACTCCCAGGGATGATGTTGAGTTGGAGTCCAGTATCAATTGGAGGGCCACTGGCTCCCCATCGCTGCCTTGGAGCCCTAATTTACAGCCGAGAGCCATTCAAAGGGAGGTTTTTTGCCGTTCAGTTGTGTCTGGTTTGCACCTTTTGGCACAGGTTTAGGCAAGTTGACTTAAAAGCAAGTACTGCTGTGTTTCGTGGAGTTTGCTCTCAGGCAGATGGTTATAGGATTGTAGTCTTACTGGACCAGAGCAGATGGGTAGCCGTGTTGGTCTGCCATAGTCGAAATAAAAAAATTCCTTCCTGTAGCACCTTAAAGACCAACTAAGTTAGTTCTTGGTATAAGCTTTCGTGTGCATGCACACTTCTTCAGATACACTGAAACAGAAGTTGCCAGATCCTTCTATATATTGAGAAGGTGGGGAGGGGTATTACTTAGAAGGGTGGTGGGAATCGGAGATTGGCAGATAGCTGAGATGAGCCTGTTGACGACTCTTAACGACTGTAATAGGTCTTACAGGAAAAGGCAAGGGGTGAGAAGGTGAGAAATGGCTTAGTCATGTATAATGAGATAAGAATCCGATGTCTCTGTTCAGACCAGGTCTCTCCATTGTTTTAAGTTTGGTAATGAGTTGTAATTCAGCAGCTTCTCTTTCCAGTCTATTTCTGAAATTCCTTTGTAGTAAAACAGCTACTTTGAGATCTTGTATAGAATGTCCTGGGAGATTGAAGTGTTCTCCTACTGGTTTCTCTGTTTTGTGATTCTTGATGTCAGATTTATGTCCGTTTATTCTTTGGCGTAAGGTTTGGCCTGTTTGTCCAATATAGAGAGCTGAAGGACACTGTTGGCATTTGATGGCATACACAATGTTAGACGATGAGCAATTAAATAGTCCCGAGATGGTATGTGTGATGTTGTTGGGGCCAGTAATGGTGTTGTCCGGGTGTATGTTGCTGCCACATACAAGTGACTCTCTCTCTTAGCCGAACAGGCTTTGTAGGATTGTGCAAATAAGTTGGGATAAGCCCATGCACGCTGCCGCGAGCTCCTTGAAGAAAAGGTTGGATATAAATGGTGAGGGGTGGATGAATGGGTTTAAGCAGGCCTAACCCCTCCCTGTGTTGGATTGTAGTCCTTTGTGTTTTAAGGCATTCCCTCTTCCTCCCAGCTTTCTTTCATGAATGCCCCACGCACCGGAAAGAGCAGCAGACCAAAAGGCTACAGAGCTAAATATCATAAAAGACAAAGATGGGTTTTGTGTTTGAAAACATTGACAGAAGCACAGTTGACGCGTCGTTCCTTCGTTCATGGCACACTCATACAAAAGCTCCACACCAATGACAACAGATGTCATTGACGAGGATTTAAGGATGAAATGAGTAATGACTGTCAATGCCCAGGAACTCTCCAGATCACTTTCTGTTTATCTCCCTCTCTCTTTTATTTCAACAGTGCTGGGCCTAAAGGCGATAACATTTACGAGTGGAGATCTACTATCCTCGGTCCCCCGGGTTCTGTGTATGAAGGTGGTGTCTTCTTTCTGGATATCACGTTTTCATCCGATTATCCATTTAAACCACCAAAGGTAAGCATTTGTGGCTCTCTGTATTTTTATATGCGGCTTCTCCATCCTTGAATGTATCTGTATCTCCATTCTTCACATTTGTACCAGTGCTCATGAGACACTTGCACATTTGACTATCGAGGAAAGAGAAGACTCCGCAGCTCTGAAGTTTCAAGTGTAGCCCAAGATCTCAAATAAACCGGTGACCGTGCCAAGCTGTACAATATGCAGCCCAAGAATCCACATTTAACTTGCACTTGATGTGTTGCAGAACTTACAACTCAGGGTTGGAAATTTCCTGAGGTGGGGGGAAATGAATTTTGTTAGTGTGCCAGTAGCTATTAATCTCCCTCCATCCCCCTTAGATAGTTTAGGGAATATTTATGGTTGTGATTCCATTCCCTCTCACACATGCAGGAAAACATTCCTAAATGGCCAATAATATCCTCTTAGTTTCCCCTTTCCTACCAGCCTTTGATCAGGTGAGTGTACTGCCTAGTGTTCTAGAGTCGCTGGGAAACTTGGGTCTCCGGCTGTTTTTTTGTTTTGTTTTGTTTTTTAAAATTTATTTTTATTCAATTTCCAATACAAGATTTAAACATACATTTTCAATCTTATCACAAATACATAATTTTGACTTCCTTCAGCTCATCCGCGAATCTTCCGTTTTCTAATCTTCTATCCGCAATTCTAAATTTAACATTGCCTTTTATTTTAAATAAACCTATTCCCTTATTCCCTTTTTTACAGTGTTTCTAGTATTATTTCTTCACAAAGCTTCCTGTAAACCCACAAACGTTATTTGCGTATCACAAATGCTTTTCATATAGTCCACAAATTTGCTCCAGTCCTTGGTAAACTTGTGATCTCGTCGGTTTCGGATCCTTCCTGTTAGTTTATCTAATTCTGTGTAGTCCATTAATTTCATTCTCCATTCTTCTATCGATGGTAATTCTTCCTGCTTCCATTTTTGGGCCAGTAGTATTCTTGCTGCTGATACTGCATATAAAAATAATTTATGGTCCTTTCTATTTATTTCATTTCCAACCATTCCTAACAAAAAAGCTTCTGGTTTTTTAGGGTCTCCGGCTGTTTTGGACTACAATTCCCATCATCCCTGACCACTGGTCTTGCCAGCTAGGGATGATGGGAGCTGTCGTCCAGAAACAGCCGGAGACCCAAGTTTGAGAAACACCGGTCTAAACCTCCGTGTTTCGGCTGCCTCAAACTGAAACAGAAAATTAACCATTGCAAGGAAACACTTGCTTTATTAGAGCGATGTGAGTTAAGTACACAAAGCAGGGAAATTCTGAGATGAAATGAAGTGTAACAGTCAGCTTGAACTAAACTAACTTTGTGCTCCTGTCCGGTCTCTGTGGCCATCATACGTAATGGCAAGGTAAGTTTATTAGCATAATAAACCATGCTGTGCACATAGTCCAATTGCGTCTACTTCATTCTTTTCCTGACGCAGGCAGGTAAGTAAAGCAGGAAGGGGACAGCTTAGTGTTAGGTCTGAACCCTGGGATCATAGTTTGCTCCACTCCAAGATATGATCAGTAAGTCAACACCAGGCCATGGCTTAGGGCAGGCAAGCAATAGTGGTTTGTTAAGGCAAAACAAACTGCAATGCTGGGTTCGGCTGTAGCATTAAGTTATATGCTTTCTGGTTTGTTTCCCCACTCTCTCCAGGGGAGGAGCGATCAGGCTTCACGTGCAAGTATGGTTTATTAAACCAAGAGCCTCGGCCTCATGTGAGAATGGAGTCAAACTCTTGGTTTAGCAAGCTAAAGGGCAGCTTCAGCAACTGAAGTTAGTGACCATACCTCTCAACTGAACTGATTCAGTCGGGACATCCCGTTTTGGGGGGCCGTGCTCTTGAGAGGACAGTGCCCAAAAACACATGTTTTGCCACAGCCCCAAAACATGCGGGGTGCAATCTTGCGCCTGTGACGCACATCCTGGTTTTCTGCAGTGACCCGTTGGAGGGCATTCAGTGACTTGTGTCAGTCATTATCGTTTTCTGCATAAGCAACATTGTAAGACCACTTGACCCGATTACAGAGATTTTGATAAGTGCCCTTAAACGTATAAGGAGGGTGTTGAAAGCCAGTTCTTACCTTTAGGCAGTTTAACTTAAAACTGAAAGTAACTCTAACATGCTTCAATCTTGACCACAATTCGTTGGCACTTAGCTGGCATTCATGTGACCTGAACAGAAAAGTACCAGTGTGAATAGACTCGAAAGTACCCATGAATTAGGAAAACCCAAACGAAGCAATTCGCAAACTGACAGGTTGAGGACAATATGATATTTCCTGAAATCTTGTATAGTCCCTTATGTCCCACTGATTCCAGTAGTATTTAAGGGTTTATGACATGTACGCTGAATTGTAAAGTTGTTTATTAATCTCAAATAATGTACTTTTGATTATGGAGAACTGCTTGACTTCCACCCATATTTCTGGTAACTGTTGTCAAAATCTGTCATAATTGTTTCGCTTCTGCAATAAGGCGGGTTAAATCACTTGGAAGAGCAAGGTCTAACGAATGGAACCTTCTATTTCAAGAACTACATCTTGATATTAATTATCTGAAATAATTTTTTTTGAAAAGGAATACTGGTCTTAATGCTCTTCTGCCAAATGAAAATTAGGGCCAAACTACATATAATTAATGGGGCGCGGGTGGCGCTGTGGGTTAAACCACAGAGGCTAGGACTTGCCAATCAGAAGGTCGGCGGTTTGAATCCCCGCGATGGGGTGAGCTCCCGTTGCTCGGTCCCTGCTCCTGCCAACCTAGCAGTTCGAAAGCATGTCAAAGTACAAGTAGATAAATAGGTACCGCTCCAGTGGGAAGGTAAATGACGTTTCCGTGCGCTGCTCTGGTTCTCCAGAAGCAGCTTAGTCATGCTGGCCACATGACCCGGAAGCTGTACGCCGGCTCCCTTGGTCAATAAAGGGAGATGAGCGCCGCAACCCCAGAGTCTGTCATGACTGGACCTAATGGTCAGGCGTCCTTTTACCTTTACCTTTACATATAATAATGCTTGAATAGCTCTACACTCTCTACTTTTTGAGAAATGGCTATTGCCTGTTCCAAGTTGGAAACCCAGCTTAGGTGCAAGGAGGGGGGGCAGGGGACCCAATATGGATTATGCCCCCCCCAGAAGATGCTTGTCCCCTCCTCCAACCCTGTGCATAAGGACAGAGCTACAAGACTAAAGTTGTGTGTATTTGAGTCTTCAGTGTTGGAATCAATTACCATTTGCAAAACAATGTTTATGCTAGTGATTTGTTTGTCTAACCCTGTTTCTTTAGGGGGGGCTGGGAATATGGAAAACACGGCACACAAAATTGTCCCAAGTGTAATTTCATGTGCTCACTCATATCGTATAGATATTTATGCCAGCATAAATGTTTGTTTAAAAAATTGCAGCTGCGTAGCAGATGTTTGATGAAGAAGATTCAGAAATCTGCTGTTGTACAAATAAGACAAAATGTTAGGTTTGTGAAGCTGGTTAATCTGCTGAAGACATGCTGCAAAAATCAAGGGACCTAGATCCCAACTCCTCACCTCTGCTCCCCCTGCCATTTCGTGCCTCATCTAACAAGTTGTATATTCTGGCTGAGATCCAAAGAGCTATTTTTGACATACCCAAGAGACTGGGTATCCCCAGTGGGCTGTTGGATTTAAAAACCAAGCAAAAAACCCTCCCCACACAAGCTTGCTTTTGAAAGTTCCCAGATAGTTTGCCATGCAGCATGGAGTGCTACTGGGGTTTTTTTGGAGGGGGGGGATGGGATCCCAAACCCAAAGGCCCCTTTTGATGTGATTCTGCCATCATTTCTTGCTTGTGAACTTCCAAAAAAATGAGGAAACAGGATGGTAAATTAGAGAGGTCTTTGGTCTGATCCTGCAGAGGGTAGCCTGTGTGTGGAACAAATTGTGCATTTATCCGGATCGTGTATGGTAGATCTTTTCTCTGACCATCTGTCCCCACGTGGCCTAGCAAAGGGAGGAAATGAAATCTGTCCTCACAGTTCTGCAAAAGCCAAAGAGCCTGGTCTTGAATTTGGAACAGAACAAAGTTGCTCAGAGTTATGCATTTTTATTTATTTTTTACAAAGCACCGCCCTCTGCAAAAAGAAAAAGGAAAAAAGCATTGAAAGGACTGCTGTTTTGGTTTGTTTGTTTCCTCTAGCATGCGGTGCCATTAAGAGTTTGGATTACCCTTTGCGCCATAAAGTATTCCTTCTGTAACTAATGCATTTCAACTCTGCGCGGGGTTTGTACAGAATGTTAAAGTCAATTAAAGCAGAATGATGACACAAATTAGAGCGTGGTGTGCCTCACACATAATGATGCCGTCTAATGGGGAAACGTAAGTGTTTTTCAAGTCCTTTGATGGCGAGCAGCTCCCTGTTCCATCCGTGAAAATCTCCCATGGGAATGTTAATGCTGGACAGATCATGTGATAGTTTTAGACTATCCAAGTTCAATAGAATAGTCCCCATGCACATGCAAACCTGTGTGTTAGTGTGTGTGTGAGAGAGATCTCCTGTTCCAAAGTATTGTGTTCATTTCATTTCTAGATCACTCTAGGGAAATTTGGAAATATCTAGTTGTCCTTCAGAGCCCACGACAAGCCCCTATGTTGGCCTGATTCATAGACTATGGTTGGGGGCCGTGTATTCCTTCCTCGCTCCTCTGCTCTCCATCCAAGTTGGTGCCCATCACTGCATACTGTGGTTGTGAATCCCAAAGTTTAACCATGTGCTGCACGAAGCTCAGTCGGTAGAGCATGCGTAGGCAAACTAAGGCCCGGGGGCCAGATCCGGCCCAATTGCCTTCTAAGTCCAACCCGTGAGCAGTCCGGGAATCAGTGTGTTTTTACATGAGTAGAATGTGTCCTTATATTTAAAATACATCTCCGGGTTATTTGTGGGGCCTGCCTGGTGTTTTCACATGAGGAGAATGTGTGCTTTTATTTAAAATGCATCTCTGGGTTATTTGTGGGGCCTGCCTGGTGTTTTTACATGAGTAGAATGTGTCCTTTTATTTAAAATGCATCTCTGGGTTATTTGTGGGGCATAGGAATCCGTTCATTTTCCCCCTTCAAAATACAGTCCGGCCCCCCACAAGGTCTGAGGGACAGTGGACCGGACCCCTGCTGAAAAAGTTTGCTGATCCCTGCAGTAGAGCATGAGACTCTCAGGGTAATCTCAGGGTAGTTGGTTTGAGCCCCATATTGGGCAAAATATTCCTGAATTTCAGGGGGTTGGACTAGATGACTCTTGGGAACCCTTCCAACACTACAGTCCTATGATTCTACCTTTTGTCCGCCCTGAATCTTCCAATGTTCTTGCCCCCTGGCAGGCACACCTAAGCTTAGTTGGCCCTTTCAGCCCTGATGGTCCTAGCCTTCTGGAGAGCTTGACACTGGACACTGATGTCCAGCTCTGAGGACCTTCTGGTGGTTCCCTCACTGCAAGAGAGCCTTCTCAGTAGTGGTGCCCTCCCATCAGATTTCAAGGAAATAAACAACTGAAAATCTGACTTTTAGAAGACACCCGAAGGCAGCCCTGTATCAGGAATTTTTTTAAGTCTGACGTTTTACAATTTCTTTATATATGCTGTAAGCTGCCCAGAGTGGCTGGGGAAACCAAGCTAGATGGGTGGGATACAAATAATAAAATATTATTATTATTACAGTGGTAACCTTGGAAGTTGAACGTTCTGGCTTCTGGGATATCTGCGCAGCCTGCATTCACTCCATAAGACGCACACACATTTCCCCTTACTTTTTAGAAGGGAAAAAGTGAGTCTTATAGAGCAAAAAATACGGTACTTAAATTTCCCCTAACAAATTAAATGGACTGGCTTAGTTGCACACAGGCTCCTCAACCCATTTCTCCCCAAACCCCAGACTCCTCTGCAGCAATCAAACAGCAAATTTATATAACTTTATATCTCTCTCTGATGTTTTGGCCTTAACATGCACTAAAATGGAACGGAGCTAGTCATCTGAGCACTAGTTTTGTCTATCTCCCAGGCACAGAAGGACAATACAAAATAAATTTCCCTATGTTGTTGTGGTTGTGGTTTCAAAGTGGGATTTCAAAATGCTGTGTGCATGCCTGCCGGGGAGGGGAGGGTGAACCGCAATAAAGCTTTTAACATTGAGATCTACATGGCAAACATGAGTCAAGACAGCTGCTTGAAAAGTGGCAGTGGCGGGGAACCACTTTTCAGATGAGCCTTACAGAATGAGCAGCAGCAACAAAAAGTAAAATGAAATGAAAGGTGTCTATAGAAAAAAATTCTCCCACAGAGGGTGAATAATTCAAGGCTGGTTTCAAAAAGCTGGCAACAAGCTGTGCATGAAGAGGGTGTAATGATTCTCTCCCCCCCCCCCCCGCAATCTCCCCCCCCCCCACTTCTACCTCTAGGTTACGTTTCGCACTAGGATCTATCACTGCAACATCAACAGTCAAGGAGTCATCTGTCTGGATATTCTGAAAGACAACTGGAGCCCTGCTTTAACTATTTCAAAGGTCTTGCTGTCTATTTGTTCTCTCTTGACAGACTGCAATCCTGGTAAGGCAATGGTTTGTTTTGTTTTGTTTATTTTTTTGAAAGGACAGGAATTACTAATTGGGTAGTAAGCAGAGTCAAAACAATTCCTACCCTCAGCTGTAAAAAAAAAAAAGGGGGGGGGAGATTGTTCAAAGTACATTGACTGTGTAAACAATTACATAAATGTGGGATCAGACCGGGATGAGATAAATTCAGGTTGAAAAGATGGGTTGTTTTCCTTTTACACAGGGTGGCCTGGAAACGGATCCTCTTTGTTCAGGTTGTGTTTAAACCTCTGAATACCTGGACTTTGAAGTAGAATTGGCCACGGATTCAGACTTTGCATTCAGTTTAATGGCAGAATGCACTGTCAGCGCTCCCAGTTTGCTCAAGATTAAATCACAAAATCTGCTAAGCCCTTGAGATACCTTCCCATGTACAAAGTTCTAGGCTTGTCCAGCTCTAACATACTTTAAAAAGGTGGAATAAGAAAGACTGCTATGGATTATTGCCATGTGTTGCCAACCATTTTGGACCAGAGGGCACATTTTGAATGTTGAGAGAGTGCTGGGGGCACCATTCACAAAATCGCAGTTTGAAATGTTCAGGGGAAGGGGAGAGTTTTGAGAGAGAAAAGGAAGACATTGTTGGAGAACCAAACCACCAAAAAAAAAAAAATTGCTTCGTGTCCACAAGTGTCCGCATTCTCTTTCCGGCTGACGTTTAGGTCAAGCACCTTGTCTTTTGAACAATGCTTCCTTGAGGAGGTTCTGCCACGCAGCTTAGGTTGGAAACAAGTGTGGCGAAATGAACTATTGTGATGCTGATGTGTCTCTGATCTTGACACGCCGTCTCCCTCCCTCTCCTCCCATTTCTTCCCTTGTCGTCCCCCCCCCCTTTCCCCATGCACCCAACTCTTGCAGCTGATCCTCTGGTAGGAAGCATAGCTACTCAGTACCTGACCAACAGAGCCGAGCATGACAGGATAGCCAGGCAGTGGACCAAGAGATACGCAACATAAGCCACGCCCCGACGGCTTGGTGTGCGGCGCCAAGGTGCACGGAGGCAGCCCCTGCAGTGTGCAACCGATCTTTATAGCCTTTACAATACGGACTTCTGTGTATATGTTATACTGATTCTACTCTCTGCTTTTATCCTTTCAAAGACGGAGATATCGCTTTCCCTTGACCCTTAACCCCTCCCCTCCCCAACCACGAGAAACAGAAAGGAAAAGGTAAACGCTATCCAGAGTAGAACTTTGTAGCTGTAGATTAGTTATGTTTAAAACGCCTACTTGCAAGTCTTGCTTCTTTGGGATATCAAAATGTATTTTGTGATGTAACTAAGGATACCGTTCCTGAAGTCAACCAAATATTATAGTGCATTTTAGCCTAATTCATTATCTGTATGAAGTTATTAAAGGTAGCTGTAGATTACTAGGAAATTACGTCATTTGTATTAAGCCCAGATCTATTTCCGATATGTGGTACATGCTGTTGTGAAAACTGTTTTAAACTTCTACCTTCGTCGGTTTGTAATGAAAGGGTTTCCCCTCCCCTCTTTTTTTTTCTTTTTTCTTTTCCTTTCACCCCCCTTTCCCTCCCATCGCCACCACCTTGTAGCTCAGAAGAGAGCATCCACTGTATCATCTCAAACACAAATAAACATGTTCCCCCCAAGGAATAGTTTCTTTGTTTTCATATTTGAAGCTAAAAATCTAAAGCATACTGAAGCAGGCTAGAATGTAGGGCTGTTTAGAGACGGACGCCCACAGTGCCCCCACCCACAGGCAGAAAGCCAGCATGAGGGGAAAAGGAAAAACCTGAGCATAAGATCTATTGCTCTTGTCTAGACTTGTAGTTTGCCTCTGACTGGTGCTCCTGAGGGACAAACTTCATGCTGAACCTTCTGCTATTCTAGTTCTCTGCATGCTAAGTCTTAAGCACCAGCAATATCTTAGGCCTGGGAGAATGGATAGATCCCATCATCATCATCATCCCACAACCACCTGGAGCCATCATAAGTCACTCCCCACCCCCCAGGATCTTACATTTATTTATTTTGTATTGTTCTTTTTTTTTACTTGTCAGTAGCCATGAAAGGTAAATGCATCCAAAATCAGAGATGCAAGTATTTGAAAGAAATGAATGGTAAGCAGCAAGAGGGGCAAAGTGGGGTGGGGTCAGAATTAGGGCATGTTAAAAGGTGGGATAACCCTTTCCTCTCCTGCCACAGTCCTGATGAAAATCCATGTATGTGCTCATACACACACACACACACACACACCTGTAAACTGCTATCAGCCCTGGGATAGAAGTTCCCCACAGACTTGGAGCTTTGACGGCGCCATTGCTGGGACCACAGCAAGGGAGGAAAAGGTTAAACCACCTCTCTCCATGGTCCTGATTGAAATCCTCCCCCTCCTATTGTGCCTGCTTTTCACCATTTTAATAACTTGCATGCAAGTGCAAATCACACGCCTACTGTTTTGGTTTGGCCCTCCATTGTATTTAAAGGACGGACAGACCTGCTGAGGAGCAATTGATGCTTAATATATGGCGATGCCCGTGCAAATGGGTTTGCTGCGTTGGATGGATGCAGACCGCTACCGTGTGCTCACGTAAGCACCTGGTATCGCCTGGGCAAATGTCTAGGGGACTCTTAGCCACAGTTCTTCCACGGATCAGAAGTTAGAGAGCAATACGATTCTTCTCTCCCCTTGGCCAAACAAATATACACAACAAGTTTATCAAGCGGCTACATGCATTCCATATTATGAATGGGTTATATTGGTAAATAATCATCTGCAGTCTTCCTTTATTGATAGGGCCAATAGCAGGGTACAAATGTTGGTTGGGGCAGGGCAGTTGTGTGCCTTGCTACTTCATAGCAAATCCTCGAGCAACCCACCTAATAATGTGGTTTCCTCATGGATATTTTTTTACAGTTTGTTCTCTTCCTCCCCTCCCTCTAATTTACCATAAACGAGCTAGCTTTTGCAAGTCAAAATGGAAAGGTTTTCAAATTGGTGGGCTTAATTCCCTGCCCCGCCCCCAATAAATGGCGCTGTGGATTTTGCTGAGATTATAACTTGTATCAGATTGCAGGCAGTTCTGTGGTTTAGACAGAGGTGTAAAATTGCAGTTTATCTAATCATGTTAAACTCTCTTCCAAAGCAGCTTGGCTGCATGCTGTGTATACCCGCTTTTCTCAAAGTGGAATGAACAGTGAGCTGTTAAATCAGAAACTAGAACATTAATATTAATAATGACAATAGTGGAGGCAAATGCACTTTTATAAGGGAAACATAGGTTCTAATTAACTAGTCGTTCTGAGTACAACCCGAAAGGACGGTCTCCTGCACAAGCCCCAGTGAAATTAATGGAATCTCTCCAAAGTCGTGTTTTTGCACAATTTCCACTCAGGAGATTGCTCAGGAGAATCTCCCGGTAGAAGGTACCCTTTGCAACTAAGGCCTGATTCATACATGACTTTGCAGCTTAATTTTCTACCCCCAATCTGCTCTGTTCCTTCCATGTTAAGTAGTATATGCTGTGGATGTTTAGATCAGCTTCCTGTGTCACGTTCCACCATCTTTGTTAGGGTGACTGGCACTCATAGAATCGTAGAACTGTCGAGCTGGAAGGGACCCTGAGGATCATCTAGTCCAACCCCCTGCAATGCAGGAATATGCAGCTGTCCCATATGGGGTTCGAACCTGCAACCTTGACGTTATCAGTATCATGCACTAACCAACTGAGCTGTCCAGCTGGAAATGATGCATGCAATAAAAATATCTACATTTCACCCAATGCAAGCCGTAAACTCATCAGAACAATGTATGAATCGAGTCTTAGACACAGGCATGAAATTCTTGCAACTTGTTCGGTGGCGATTACTTTCTCTTTTTATGTTCTCTGTGGTGGTGACGAAGGGTTGCTTCCAGTTGATATCCCTCTGCGGGTAGAAAGACTCATTGATCCAGCAGGGCCTTCTGTCAGCTGAGCAGATATCAAAGAGCTCTTGGGCAATGGCCAGCCTCCCCTATAGTCCAGCCTCCCAAAATCCACCCTGGAGGCTTGGAGTACCCTTTGGAACATCAAGTGAGAGTGGAAATCCCTGAAGACCAACTCAATCCCGGAAGGCTCCACTAGATCAAAGGGCCCTCTGTCAGCAGAGGGGTGCCAACTGGATGCAGCCCATAGCTTAGAGACAGAAAGACCTTAACTGCTTTCTTATGACTAATTTGCTATCTGTAATCCTCGCCCACCAGATCTGCTGTGCATTTTTGGAAGTTTCGGAGCGCCTCCTCCATTTAAAAGTTCTGTGCTTTGCATTTATTGGAAATTGCATTTCAGTATTTGCAATTATCTAAGTATTGTCAGAATGCAGAGGCTTAAACATGTTGCAGGTTCATGCCTGTAAAACTTTTGATCTCCGTGTCTGACATCACCAGACCCATGTTCCTTAATTCTCTATATTTACATATTCTGAAACAAGTTTACCTCTCAACCGAAGGCCGTTTTCACTTGCCGTTTGAGAGGGGTTTGTTAACAGCTCAGGTTCGATTTCAGAACCTGATGCAAGAGTCATTGTAAAATTTGGGTTCTGTCTGGTCTGGCAGAGGCGAACAGACTGTTCTGTACTACGTTTCTCACTATATTCTAGTCCTCACTGAGGTGGCCAGGCTGTTTCTGGGATGTGCCACCTCGGAACTGCAGATAGAGAAGAGACTCATGATTTGAACGATACACAAAAGTTCCCTCTACATAGAAAACTAAATGTTGGAGGGCAGGATTTTAGCCTAGCTATATCCCTGGCATGCTAGATTTCTGTGTACATGGAAGTATTCAGTCTCCATTGCTTCTCCATATTGTAGAGTTGGACTGGACCCCAAGGATCATCTAGTCGAGGGTTTCTCAAATTTGGATCTCCAGCTGTTTTTAGACTACAGTTCCCATCATCCCTCACCACTGGTCCTGCTAGCTAGGGATGATGGGAGTTGTTGTCCAAAAACAGCTGGGGACTTAAGTTTGGGGAACCCTGATCTAGTCCAACCCTCTACCTATTGTGCAGGAATCTTTTGCCCAACATGGGGCTCGAACCCACGAGCCTGAGATTCAGAGTCTCGTGCTCTACCGAATGAGCTATCCCAGCAGTTCTGGTCATATAAGCCGCAGACTTCAGTCTGCAGCACTAAAAACCTCAGCGAGATCTAGGCCTACATCTCATTTTGTAAGGGGAGCACATTATATAGGGTGTGATCTGTAGGGTGCTTCTGCTAGGCAACCTTCATCCATTTCAGTGGATCACAGAAGGTCCCACTAAAATGAGTGGAGTTTATACTGCATGCACGCTTTGTAGGTTTGCACTATAACCTAAGAGAACTAAGGCCCTACAACTACCAGGCATCGTAAGAGTGTGGGGAAAGACTCAAAAGATTTTGCTGGTTCCCGTATGCCCGAAAAAAATGCACCCATACTTTGCATGTACAACACTCCCATGGATTTACAATGAGCTGCAAATTGTATATTTCACATATTAAATATGTGACCTACAAAGCTTTCAAATATTTATGTCGCAAAATATAGAGTATAATTAAAAATCTTGTTCTTGTTTTTAATGTGCTTTGTTTCATTTTGCACCTCAGATTTCAGAAACCTTCAAAGGGAGATGCTTCCTCACTATTGCCCGTTGTCCTCTTTACCAAACATTTGATTATTGAGTCTGAATTCTCTTTCTGTCATCGGTTTGTCACAACCCTGTTCTTTTTCATGTAGGTTTTTTTTTTTTTGTCTGTAAATTTTATATTTACTGAAGTAAGAGGTTGGGGTTTTTTTGTGTAAACATTTAAACTTTAAAAAAATAAGAATAATTTTGTTTCTGAACTTTTCTCTGCTTACACCAAGTGGTAGAAAGAAATTTGTATTGTTAAATAAATCAATTAGTTGTTAAACGAGAATGCGTGTCTGCTATTTGGTGGGGGGGGGGGGCCGTGTCTCTGACTTCGCTGTGGGAGGAACCCGCAGCTGGTTGTTCTAAAGCAAAGTTCAGACATTAGCTGTTCTGTCATCAGGGTGACAGGAAGTGAGGTAACAGCCATGACTCTCCTTGGCCTGGAAAACACATAGCTTTCTGATAATGGGATAATGCAAGGAGAGTCACAATAGCGCTACTCTGGTGTTCAGCTAAACGTATGAGGACACAAACCGAATGTGACTGTAGATGGTCACAGCGTTCCTGCTCTCTCCTGAATGCACAAAGATCTGAAAGGATATTTTACACATGTTTAGCCGTACATAAATCATACCCCTGGCATGCCCCCCCCGAACCCCCTGGAGCAGGTTGGGGGTATGGGATGCAACGCATTGGCCAGAAAATAGAAATATATGGGGGAAATGCAAGGGAAATTATTTAACTCTCTCTCTGTGTGTATCATATTTCTCCCCAATGAGACTTCATGAAGTGGAAGCTGCTGCTTCTTTTTAATGAAAATTGAAGTTTCCTTGAGGGGGACATGCCCCACTTCACAGCCCTATGCCTGAAGCTCTAAACATCAGGACAAGAGATTTTCACCAAACCCTTTAGCCGACGAGGAGGAGGATGGCAATTCGGCAGGTCATTTTCACAAAGAGGAGTGTGCAAAATGAATTCTCCTGGCTGCACTTCCGGCTGCTGACTGTTCTACCATTGTACTCTGCTTGCAAGTGTAGGCCAAAACTAAGCTGAGCTCTAAGGCCCCAGTCACTCATTTCAGCTTTTGTATGCAATAAAGCCTGGTGTTCCTGCCTGTCACTGTGTTTCATGCACCTCTGTGAACCACATACAGTGGTACCTCGGGTTACAGATGCTTCAGGTTACAGACGCTTCAGGTTACAGACTCCGCTTACCCAGAAATAGTACCTCGGGTTAAGAACTTTGCTTCAGGATGAGAACAGAAATCACGACGGCGGCAGCAGGAGGCCCCATTAGCTAAAGTGGTACCTCATGTTAAGAACAGTTTCAGGTTAAGAACAGACCTCCAGAATGATTAAGTTCTTAACCCGAGGTACCACTGTACAAAGTATTGTGTCTGCCTGTACACACTCACTTCCTCCTCTCATCATCATCATAACAACAAGTCATTGCACTCTGTGGTCGGGCATTTTGCTATTTTTTGCTTCCCCCCACAATAGCAATAATTTTGTATGCCAAAGACAGCTTGTGCAGAGACTGCCCTCCCTCATTTTAAGGCCTGCTAAAGACAAAGAAATAAATGCTGGCGGATTTACTTCAGCTTGTACAAAACCTAGACACTGTCTCCCAGGAGCTCTCAGGAATGGCATTACTATGGGGAGCCACAGCCAAGGATCTCGCTTAACAAGGGCCGGGAAGAGAACAAGAGTCGCTGGCAGGCAGACCAAACAGCACTGGGCTAAATGAACCAATCGTCTGACTTCTTTTAAGGGTACCTCATATGTTCAATTGCTAAAATAATTTATTGGCTAATTCCTCATCAGCCCTGGTTCAAAGCCATAAAAGGGCAAGTTCTCTAGAGAACGCCCAGCAAACCAAACTGCTTCCAAATTTGTGGTGATTTAAGATCTATTGAAATCAATCGGAGGGCATTCTCGGCAGTGGCGCCCTCCCCACAGAACGCCCTCCCATCAGATGTCATGGATATAAAGAACTACACAACTTTTAGAAGATCTCTGAAGGCAATTCAGAGGTTTAAGGTTTGATGTTTGATGTTTTATTATGTTTTTATTTGTGTTGGAAGTTGCCCAGAGTGGCTGGGGCAGCCCAGCCAGATGGGCAGGGTATAATTATTTTATTAGTAATAATAATAATCTCACTTGAGTTCACACTTAAATGTTTAACATTTGTTTGAAGACTTGGATTCAAACGTGCATTAGCCGGCATGCAACAGTCTTCTGAAATAACAGTACCAACTCAAGATTTCATGTGAGATTACTTGTTTGACGGTACTCCCCTTCTCACATTCAGTGGTGGCATAAAATAGGGTCTGCTTCGGGAGTTGTGCCCTCTCTGCAGTGATGGCACTGCAATCTTTGGAGCTGAGTGGTGGAGGGACAGCAATGGGGCTGGGGGAGTTCTGGTTTCACAGCCCCACAAACATTAGCATATCTAGGGGGCTGACACCACCATTCTGGAGCTCACTCCAGCACCCCACTGGGAGGACGTCGCTGCCTCTGCCTCCCTCGTGAGCTACCGCTGGTTGAAAACTAACCCACCAGGAAACACTCCCGAGGTTAGTGAGAAATCATCATTCTGAAGCACACAAAATGGACATAAAGAAAATAAGTGAATAAGACATGAACAATTCATTATTTACCAGAGGAGCCTCTCAACATTCAGGGGAAAGGGAAATTAGGTCAATAAACAATGGTTTGACAGAACAGTTCCGCTGCAGCTTTGGAGCAGGGAAAAATTATCTACTTGCAATAGACCATTCTTCTTATATCTGATAGACTTGTTCTGCATGCAAATTAATTAGGCTACAGTCCTAGGCCCAAGCAGATGTCGACTGAACTGAGTTCAATCATTCTGAGTAGAAACACATAGGATTGCATTGTCCGGTGTTGGGATTCCAAAGTATCGGGTGCAGACCTTAGGACAGAAGAAGGGCACCTGTTGTCCTCCAGAGAGTGGGTTGGACTACAGCTCCCATCAGTCCCAAACAGCATGGCCAATGGGCATGGATGATGGGAGTTGTGTACTTGACAAGTTACTTGGCTTTATAAACTCTAACAAACCTCTACTTCCCTGGGTTGCACCCTGTGTATCTAGAAACAGCAACCTCATTTTTAAGTGGCCCCGTTTAATTTCCAAACAGGAATGCCCAGCTTCAGTATTATAGGGGACAATTGGGGACCCACGTTGAATGATGCAGTGTACCCCCTCCAGTCCCAACAGGAGTTCAGGGCTCCAACCCACCTGGAAGAGGAAGCTTGTAGCATGATTCAAATTTCCTGAAAGTGGGTGAGGTAAAGGAAAAGGAAACCTATTGTTCACACCCTCCCCACCTTCCTGGATTATTTACTGCTAAAGATTTAGGATTCAGGATTGGTAGCTTTATTGATATATACGGGGTGTGTTTGTGTGTGGAAGGAGTGTACTTACTTCCTCCCAAACATCCCCAAATAGCATGGGGATGATTATCCTTATTTATATCTGTATACTGCTCTTCATATGAAGATCCCAGGGTGGTTCACAACAGGAAAAACAAATACAAAATGAGAATACAAGATACATAGTAAAGAGGAACAAACCAATACCTCCGCTTCCACAAACAGATTTAAAAAGCCATAGAATGTTAGTCAACCCAATGCCTGGTTGAAGAAAAAACGTTTTCGCCTGATGCCTAAAGATATGTAATGAAGGCGCCAGGCGAGCCTTCCTGGGGAGAGCAATCTACAAACCTCATGACTCCAATCTTCCTGAACCTAATGCCACACCACCCCATAATATGTTGTTGCTGAAGCAGACCAATTCCCTGACCTCCATTTCTCCTCCAACTGACACCCTCGACCACCCCCAATCTGCCCTTGATATTCCATAGGTCCCTCAAGTCTTTACACCTAGACCCAGTGCTTTTTTTCTAAACAAATGTTAAGGAGTACAGTGGTACCTCGAGTTACATACGCTTCAGGTTACATACACTTCAAGTTACAGACTCCGCTAGCCCAGAAATCGTACCTCAGGTTAAGAACTTTGCTTCAGGATGAGAACAGAAATCGTGCAGCAGTGGCGCGGCGGCAGCAGGAGGTCCCATTAACTAAAGTGGTGCTTCAGGTTAAGAACAGTTTCAGGTTAAGAACAGACCTCCGGAACGAATTAAGTATGTAACCAGAGGTACCACTGTACTCTCATTTTCCTACTCGTATTGAAATACTGCCCCTCAATGAGGCCAAACTTAGATTCACAAAATATTTAGGGGTATGCGTACCCTTGCGTCCCCCCAGAAAAAGCACCCCACCTAGACCTTTGTCAAGCTGTCTTTCTCCACCTCAAACAAATGTTTCTTTTCATTTAATTTACTTTGGCTTGCATGCTTCGGAAGTCCTCAGACCATGGGGGAACCTTACCTTTGCGCGGCCCATTTTTCACTTCTATAAATTCACAGGCCTGGGACCTTCCCAAGTCCAACATCAGCTAAATAATGACTCTGCCCACCCAGAATTTCCCCACAGAGAAATGTCAGTGCTCAAGACCACCCAGTGAGCTTTACGGTGAAGACCTCTGTCTTTCCAGGCCATACACTTTTCTCCTCTATGCCTCGTATAAATACATATTTCAGAGTCTTGAAGTCTGCCAGGTTCTGTATGGAAACTTAAGCCTTTTCTAACACTGATTTATTGGTGAATTCCTTCATGAAAACAACCCCCTCCCCAAAACACACACATCCCCTTCTCCCCCTCAAAACAATGATTGTTTCTTCAGGAATCTCATTAAAAACCAACCACATCTCCACTAGATGTCAGTGCAACCCCGTTTTGCAAGGCGCAGAGGAAATAATTAAAAATTGTGTACTGACTGGCCTCACGCAGCCAAGCGCTCTACATAAATGCAACGAGCTTCCTAGTACTACAAACAGGATCTGCAACACAACGTCCAAGTGTCGGGCGCTCCCATGCGGGGTGCCGGCCGGCCATGGAAGCTTCCAAGATACCCCATTCTGTTTCCCCTCCCAGTGGTTTCCCATCCCTCTGCCTCAGCAGTCAGTAAACACGACTTGTCCACTGAGTATGCTCAGTCCTCATTGGGCTGTTTTGAAGGCAGACCTCCCACACTTAATTCCCACTATCCACCTCAAAAATGTGTGTGTTTGAAGTAGTTTTTGGGGTACTTCAGCCAGCCTGACACCACCTCTTTTGTGTTTGTGGTGCCATTTTGGTTACACACGGCTGCAAAGTCAGGGAATGATTGTGACTATGAGTCTATATAATCTGTCATACCTGGATCATCTGCTGGGCTTCTTTGCAGCAAACAGAACAATATTTCAGCTAATCTGGGGAGTTGCAGCTGTGGGTTTCTGCAAACCCTTCCTCCGTGTTTAAAATGTTTGTGATGAGCTGAGTGGACAGTGGATTTCCTTTTTCCTCTTTCAATAAATGGGTAAGGGGGGGAAGTTGCAACCTAATGGATCCTGCCATTGTGGTAAGGGGCTAACAGGAATGGCAACACTACAGGGGTGTTCAAGATGGATGGAAGTAGCCCACGCTCTACCCTCATGCAATGGTAATGGGTTGTGTGTGTGGAAGCGAGTAACTAGGGTTATTATGTTTCAGAGCATTGGCCTTGTAGTGATCATCTGGTATAGCAAGACCGCCAGCAAGAGAATTTGCAAGGGATATCCAAGTCAGCCGTGAGCTGTATAATCGACATGGTGATTATGGTTTCCGTCTTTCTTGTTTACACTTGATTGGTTTGTACTGGCGAATGGCCCTGAGAAGATACAGAGCGATCTGGTGCAGCAAATGGCAGGCTAGGCATCTGTGGCTTGGCCTTGATTGCGCATAGCATGCGCCCTGGCACTTCGTTGCGGGAAGGATCAATTAGCAGCCCTGAACAGCTTCAAAGTGCATGTTCCTGTGGAGGCCTTGCTGGCTCGTGGAATTAAGATAAATGTAGATTTCCTTGGGGGAAGGGAACCTTGCAGTCTACATCAGTTTGCTGCTTCCCCATGAATCAATTTCTCCAAAACATTCGTTTTTTCAAAAAAAGTTTTTTTCAAAAAAACAACAACAACAAATCTTCTTGTGCAATTAGATGTGCTCATTTAGCATATGCGTACTCACTCAAAGCTGAAGAATGCCTACCCATCAACCAGTAGGGGCATTAGAATAAATATGTGATTGCGGTTTTTCCCCTTCACACATCCCCCCTCAACCCGATGCTTTGATTGTGAAACCATTTTTTTGAGGCAATGGGGGTTGGCCTATGAGGGCGAGTGGGGTCTGCTCTCATCCTGTATCCCTCCCTTGCCGGCCTTCTTAGGGAAACAGGGATATGACAGTTTGGGTGCTCTCACTTCCTCATGTCTTTAATCTTCAATTCAGTTCTCCACATTTCTGCAACAATTTGCCATTATTATTATTAACTCTCATGAATTTATTTAGCATTTTAGTGCTGATTTCTCCTCCTAAACACATCTTGGTGCACCTCTGTGACTCATTTGCACATTGCAGCAAGCAATTTCTCCTGACATAATTCATTTTTGGTGCTATTTTCCCCAATATATTTACCGGTAGTTCCATGCACGGTTTCCCCTAATAGGCACATTCTTCTAAGTTGGAAAACTGCATTGCAAAATTCAGATAATTTTGAAGGGTGGCTGTGTTTCTATTTTCTCACTCTTCCAGAAAGTGTGAATTTGTTAGATTCAACTTTAAACGAGGAATGAATTGGATCCCTCCTTGAGACTCACTACCAGTCCAGGCAATGTCCCTGCCTCTCAGCTTCCTACTCCTCAATCTCCGTATTGCCCCATTGCAGAATTCTGCAGAGAAGATGAAGGAGGAGTTCTAGGATCAGTTGGTTCTTACTGCTGTTTCCTCTGGTCCCATCTACTGTTGACTCCTCTGATCTCCACCCTAACAACCCTAATGGCCACCACCCATCATGGGGACTTTGAGGTATTTCCATGATGACAACCAGAAACCCTTTCCTGCAGCTGAGCAGAGAAACTTGCCTATCATACTGAAGCGCCATTTTCTACAGTCACTTATGTACAATTCACCATTAGGCTTCTCTCTTCCATCTTCATTTCTTTTCAATTACTGTATTTTTGTGTGTGTTGGACGCCCCCATGTTTAGGACTCAATTTTAAGTAAATGGCAAAAAATGGCCTGGAGTTGTTGAGCTTTTTGGGGGATAATTGACAAGAGAATTAAGCATGGGGGGGGGGATGACAGAAATCACTAACCCTGATATCAAAGGCTGAAAACATGCTGCTCGCAGGTGGAACCAATCACCTGTCCCCACAATGCACTATCCATGTATAAGACAGCCCAAGTGTGAGAGAGCCAGTGTGGTGTAGTGGTTAAGAGTGGTAGACTTGTAATCTGGTGAACTGGGTTCAATTCCTCACTCGTTCACATGCAGCTGCTGGGTGACCTTGGGCTAGTCACACTTCTCTGAAGTCTCTCAGCCTCACTCACCTCACGGAGTGTTTGTTGTGGGGGAGGAAGGGAAAGGAGATTGTTAGCTGCTTTGAGACTCCTTCTGGTAGTGATAAAGCAGGATATCAAATCCAAATCCAAAGTTTTTTAACCTAATTTTTGAGTTAAAAAAACCCTTGTCTTAAAAGTACAGTAAAAGTACAGTATATAGAATCCCACATCTTTTAAAAAAATATATATTAAAAAATCCTTAGCACAGCTAAGATATAACCGCCTGGCATGCAAGAATACCATAATCATGATTTCTTTCAAAACACACCAGAATCCACACTCAAAATAATGTTGACTTCCATAGAGGGGAAGGGGGGCAATATTACAGAGCATGCCGGTCGTGGGATGTCATGGGCTGATTGGATGCAGAGGAATGGTGGGAGGAACCAGCTGAGGAACCTCCAAGAGAAGAACGCTCAAAGCCCGGGGATTGGTGGTGGGATGTGGATGAGTGGTCACAGGGAGAAGAGGGAGAAGACCAGGAAGAGGAGGTGTTGGAAGCTGAAGGGTAACAGGGCTTAATAAGCTGGGAGAGTCTGTGGCAAAGAGAAGAATCAGGAGTGGAAGCAGAGGGTGGGATAAGGTAGGTCAAGAGGCTGTGTAAAGTGCCATAGGTGTCTCCCCATCCTCTCGCAACAAGCTCCCTTCCTCCTCTGTCTCCTAGAAAAGGCATGAAAGGGGAGGAGGAGAGGTCAGCTTCACACAGACACAGTCTCTGATTGCTTGGGAAAGCCCCGGAGAGGAGGAGATATAGACAGCTGTGGAGAGGCAGGGATCTTTATTCTCAGCAACTGAATCATGGAGTTAGACCCGCAGGGAATGAGCCGCTGCGCTCATCAGGCCTGACACCCAGCAAAGTCTGCGAAGAGCATTTTTTTTGTCAGTGTTGTGAACTCCAACTTTGAACTGTACGATTTACTGGCCGGCTCACTCTGTGACTTGGGAGCTTTTGCTTGCTATCAAAATACAGTGGTACCTCGGTTTAAGAACAGTCCTGTTTATGAACGATTCGGTTTACGAACTCCGCAAAACCGGAAGTGGTGTCCCAGTTTGCGAACTTTACCTCGGTCTAAGAACGGAAGCGGAACAGTGGAAGGGCACCGGTGGTGGGAGACCTCATTAGGGAAAGCGCACCTCGGATTAAGAACGGTTTCAGTTTAAGAACGGACTAAGTTCGTAACCCAAGGTACCACTGTAGCTGCTAAACTCATTCTTGCCTTGAGCAGAAATAAACTCCCAATACGTGTTTTAATTGATGCCTTTCTCCTGCCAATTGCTCTTTGGTCCAATGCAGGTTTTGACAATTATTTCAACGGAGCCAGGATTAAATCTCCCAAGTTTGCTCTTGCGCCAGTGCTTCTGGGCTTCCCCTAATTCTACTCTTTAGGCACAGCTTGGCACGATTGCTAAATTTTTCCGCAGCCCCTGATTGTAAGTGGATTGATGTGGAAACAGCTTCGGTGTGTGCCGGCTCGCTTAGGGTATGAATGCAGCAACAGTGGCAACAATACCTTTCCATGTAAGACATTTCCTTTGTCCTGCAGGCACCAGTGTAATGGCATGAAATACTGTCTCCGGCATAGGTTGACTTCATTGTCGCCACAGTGGTTTTTAAATTGGGTTTGGCTCTGTACCTGGATCGTATCTACAGAGGTAATTTCTAACTGAGCCTGGCTTCTGGGTACAAAGCATTTCAGTGTTGATTTCCCAAGTCACATTCAGGAATTGGAAAACAGATTCCGCTGAATGAAGGTCAGCAGCATAGCAGAGCCGTAGCAAACATCTCTTGGCCTGTGTGTGTACACATACAGAATTGTAGAGCCTAAGGATCTGCTGAACGGTCTTTCTAATGCTCCGTGACACGAATATGTTGTTGTTGATTTAATTTCTATACCACTTCATATTTTTTTTTTGGGGGGGGGGGGAATCTCAATACAGTTTACAAACGACATTCAAACATCAAATAAAACAATCCAGAATTCTGAAGAAAGTCAAATATACAGTGGTACCTTGGGTTAAGTACTTAATTTGTTCCAGAGGTCCGTTCTTAACCTGAAACTGTTCTTAACCTGAAGCACCACTTTCGCTAATGGGGCCTCCTGCTGCCGCCGCACCACCGGAGCACGATTTCTGTTCTCATCCTGAAGCAAAGTTCTTAACCTGAAGCACTATTTCTGGGTTAGCGGAGCCTGTAACCTGAAACATATGTAACCTGAAGCATATGTAACCTGGGGTACCACTGTAAAGTATTCCTTCAAAGCAGGATAATTAACTGGAAACTAACATATTACCTTAAGGATTTATTTTTTAAAAAACAAAGGAGGCCAACTACAGAATGCACATTTAACACAACAAAGTTTTAAAACATCGTTATTTTTTTATTATTATTAATTTTACATGTAATCTCAGTACGTAACATCATATCCACATTTTATATCTCTTTGGCTCAACTGAGCCTCATGACTTCCCTCCATCCCGCCTAGTGGTTTACAAAGTTAAATTTGTAAAAACCAATCTTAAAAGATTTCAGAAGAAACATTAATAAAGGAAGCCAAATATAAAGTGTACATGTAAAACAGCATAATTCGCAAGGGAATAAAATATTACCATAAGCATAGAATGTGTCTGCTGCTGTTGCTGCCATTCCTGCCTATGGTGGTTCATGGTGGGTGACAGCAATGGAAGCTGAGGCTCAGTGACCTGGGTCTGCACTGAGAGACAGCCAAGATGATCCCTGGTCTCTTCAGCAGCCTCAGCTTTTGTAGCTGGAGTCAGTCAGGGCCCCACCCTCCCAGGCCAGGTGGGAAAAGGCCTGCAAAGCAGGGAGCAGGTCTTCCAGGACTCACAGGAAATATTTAAAGTACTGAAATATATAACAAGATAACATGTTTGCAGTTGGGTGCTTATAATTAAGACCTTACTGAATATTCACTGACAAACGTGTTTGCTCCATGGGAGCATTCAGGGACCTCCAAATCCTTCAAAATGGTTCCTTGCTCAGCTTGTCTGTATTTGTTCATGGCCCTGATTGTTTGTTAAAGGGTAAAGAGACCCCTGACCATTAGGTCCAGTCATGTCCGACTCTGGGGTTGCGGCGCTCATCTCTCTTTATTGGCCGAGGGAGACAGCGTACAGCTTCCGGGTCATGTGGCCAGCATGACTAAGCCACTTCTGGCGAACCAGAGCAGCGCACGGAAACGCCGTTTACCTTCCCGCTGTTTACCTATTTATCTACTTGCACTTTGACGTGCTTTTGAACTGCTAAGTTGGCAGGGGCAGGGACCAAGCAACGGGAGCTCACCCCGTTGCGGGGATTCGAACCACCGACCTTCTCATCGGCAAGTCCTAGGCTCTGTGGTTTAACCCACAGTGCCACCCGTGTCTCTGTTTGTTACTTTAGTATTATTATTATTATTATTTAAAATAACATCTACCTTCTTCCCAAGAACAGGAATGCCATCACTTCACCAATCAGATGTGTCTGTGTGATGATGTCACTGTGGACAGACAGTGCTAGTTCAGAGTGAGGGTATTGCCACTGACTGGCTATATAATGAGGTCGCCATTACTAGGAAAAAGAACAATCAGATGGAATACATGGCAACAAAGCTGTAGCTGATCAGTTTTGCTAAGAGGATGTGCCACCACTTGAATACACACACGACTGATCTAGGAAGCGTTATTTTCGCTCTCAGTTGCTCCCATTTGCCCTCAGTGGATCTCATCCTGTAGCCTGATCTGATGGGCGATGTGGCATAATGACATAACTGTGTCATATGATCTCTGATTGACTGGGACATCCTATGCGACAGATCCCAGAAACACGAGCTTATGGCAGCAGAGGAGAAGGATGCTGAGGTGGCAGCAGCAGCCAGGAGGAATGATGCCATTGACTAGGATAACAAAAGTGAACATCTGCAAGCAACAACCTCAAAACCTGAGAAGCTGTAGTGAAGCTGTAAATCAGGGTTGTGTGTGGTGATGCACTACTGGGCTTAAATAAGAAAGAGATTAGCTGAGGCCCCCTGGGAGATAGCTATTGTTGGGCTGTACCATCTCAGACTGGTGGGAAAAGTCCTCCCTCATCAAACGTTATTGTGCCTACACATCTAAAAGATGATTCCAGACTAGATTCCCCCTTGACATGCTGGTTTTGTACAAATGGATGCATTTTTTTGTGGGAGAACATTTGATTCCACACCTCTCTCTGAAGTAGTCAGACCAGCAACAGACATATTATATCTGTTTGTGTAGTGTTCATTTCTGATGGCTCTTTTTAAATAATAATAATAATAATAATAATAATAATAATAATATAACAATAACAATAATAACAATACTTTTCAAGTTTATACATTTCACTAATTTTACAATCATTTTGACATTTCAAAGCTTGACTTCCTTCCCCCTCTTTCTGCGGTTCCTTAAATTTATATTTAATATCTTCTGCAGATCCAAATTAACTTAATTTGCTCATTTATTCGTCTTCTTTAAATATATGCTCTTATGAAACTGCAGGTTATTACAATAATTCTGCCAATGTTCTTATCTGTTTACAATTTATCTGTAAATATTCAACAAACCATTTCCATTCTTTTATTAAGAGTTTTGTTGTCTTGATTTCTTATTCTTCAGTAGGTTTCACCATTTCTGCAGATTCCATAAGTTTTTGTATCCATTCTTCTTTTACTGGGACTTCTGCTTCTTTCCAATTTTGGACAAGTAACGTTCTTGCCGCTGTAGTAGCATACATGAATAAATTTCTATACAGTTTAGGTAGTTCTGTCCCTATAATCTCTGATGGCTCTCAGTGTTAGGTAATAGCTGCAGAAGGAGGGTTAACAAATTCTACTTCCTTGCTGCCTTTTGTTCCTTTGAAATGATTTCCTTCTGCAGTTCTTTTCAAAGTGTGCCATCGTAAGACAACATACCATGGATCCTGATCTAGTGGTTGTTTGTCCAGGTGGAAGTTCCCCTGTGTTCAGCCCAGCTTGTTCTCAAGTAGGCGTCTTTGGGTTTCAACTTTAATTTGTGTGGCACTAGATGTCATATTATGCGGGACGCGGGTGGCGCTGTGGGTAAAAGCCTCAGCGCCTAGGACTTGCCGATCAAAAGGTCGGCGGTTCGAATCCCCACGGCGGGGTGCGCTCCCGTCGTTCGGTCCCAGCGCCTGCCAACCTAGCAGTTCGAAAGCACCCCCGGGTGCAAGTAGATAAATAGGGACCGCTTACCAGCGGGAAGGTAAACGACGTTCCGTGTGCTGCGCTGGCTCGCCAGATGCAGCTTGTCACGCTGGCCACGTGACCCAGAAGTGTCTGCGGACAGCGCTGGCTCCCGGCCTCTAGAGTGAGATGAGCGCACAACACTAGAGTCTGTCAAGACTGGCCCGTACGGGCAGGGGTACCTTTACCTTTACTAGATGTCATATTAAAGCTGTCAGTTTTTAATAGATGGCAAATCTGTGACTCTCAGGCCGGGAAGAAGCTGTCAGCCATAACGATATATTAATTTTATTGGGGTACACGCATTAGAGCTGGAGCATGCAATACCGCCATTCATTACATGGGGACAATAAAACTATGGGATGAGGGTTTTTATAGAGACAGGAGCTTGGGATAGGTGCATTATTCTGAAGTCACAAATGACAGATGTGTCTGTACACACAGCGGTCCCAGTAAGTGCTGTGAATATTAATGGAATGTACATTTTTGGCATAAAAGTCAAGAACCTTTATGCCACACAATAAATCCTGTGTGTAGCGTATGCTTTGGAATGGAACGAGAATGATGCCTAAAATGGGGAAATGGTATACCACTGCATTTCTGTCGAAAGGACCCTGTAATCCTTTCAGCCATAAACATATGATCCAATTCTACTAGCAAAGCCCTTTAACAATCTTCTGGCCAGCCAATTTCAATATGTGGCAAGCTAATGGTGAACTGATGTGGCAAATTGTCAAAAGCCATCCCATGCCCCCGGAACATGGCGCATGTAGAAACATATTCCCACAAAAGGAGCCCTGCCTCTACTGTTAAGCATCTCTAAGGACATTTCTCCATCTGCTATGTTTACTTTGGGATCGCTTGTTCTGCGCTGATATAAAAGTCATAAAGGTGTCTGTTCTTAGTGGTAAACATAAAATTGTTGTCGTTTAGTCATGTCCGACTCTTCGTGACCCCATGGACCAGAGCACGCCAGGCACTCCTGTCTTCCACTGCCTCCCGCAGTTTGGTCAAACTCATGTTGGTAGCTTCGAAAACACTGTCCAACCATCTCGTCCTCTGTCACCCCTTCTCCTTGTGCCCTCAATCTTTCCCAGCATCAGGGTCTTTTCCAGGGAGTCTTCTCTTCTCATGAGGTGGCCAAAGTATTGGAGCCTCACCTTCACGATCTGTCCTTCCAGTGAGCACTCTGGGCTGATTTCCTTCAGAATGGATAGGTTTGATCTTCTTGCAGTCCATGGGACTCTCAAGAGTCTCCTCCAGCACCATAATTCAAAAGCATCAATAAAATAGAAAGGCCTAATTAATACATAAGATGGTATTGACTTGTGCACGCAACTAATCTTACCAGCTGTAGCATGTAAAACCACAGCCTGTATGTGACACAATATTCATGTTCAGCCACAAATTGACATGGATGACAAGAGAGACGAGCTACATCAATTCCCTAGCATGAGAGGAGGATTGGTAAAGGCAGGAATGAGTATCTAAATGACACAAAAGGAAAAGGCGAAAGATTTATACGATCTGAAGAGAAACCAGAGTATTGCCTAGAATGTTGTTTTTGTTTCAAACTTTGCAGATTGTGGACAAAATGGATTGTTTCAAGAGGTGGCAGAAAGATATTTCTAAATTTGTCTGGCAGGGCAAGAAGCCTAGATTAAAATTTAAAATACTAACAGATGCAAAGGAAAGAGGTGGATTTGCCCTGCCAGACCTTAAACTTTACTATGAATCAGCAGCCTTTTGCTGGTTGAAAGAATGGCTACTCCTTGAAAACACTGACATTTTGGACTTGGAAGGTTTCAATAATGTATTTGGATGGCATGCATATTTATGGTATGATAAGGTCAAAGCACATAAAGCATTTAGAAACCACATTGTCAGGAAAGCGCTATTTAATGTTTGGTTAAGATATAAGGATTTGTTAGAAAACAAAACCCCAAGGTGGCTGTCACCAATGGAAGCGAAAGCCTTGAAAAAGGTCAATATGGAGGTCAAATGGCCGAAATATTGGGAAATTTTGGAACAAGACGGAGATAGACTGAAATTGCAGAGTTTTGAAAAACTAAAAGACAAAGTGCGAGACTGGCTTCATTATTATCAAATAATGGAGGTATTTAAATTGGACAGGAAAATTGGCTTCCAGGTGGAAAGATCCAAATTGGAAACAGAATGTATAACTTGCTGCTGAAATGGAATACTCAGGATGAAACGGTAAAATCGGCTATGATTAAATGGGCACAGGACGTTGGACATAATATTATGTTTGCTGACTGGGAACAGTTATGGACCACAGGTATGAAATTTACGGCATGTAATGCCTTAAGAGAGAATATTATGAAAATGATATACAGGTGGTACATAACCCCAGTCAAGCTTGCGAAAATCTATCATTTGCCCGATAACAAATGTTGGAAATGTAAAGAAACTGAAGGTACATTTTTCCACCTTTGGTGGACGTGCCCAAAGATTAAGGCTTTCTGGGAAATGATATATAATGAATTTAAAAATGTATTTAAGTATACCTTCCCTAAGAAACCAGAGGCCTTTCTCCTGGGCATGGTCGGCCAAATGGTGTTAAAAAAGGATAGAACTTTCTTTATGTATGCAACAACAGCAGCAAGAATACTCATCGCAAAGTATTGGAAGACATAAGAACTTCCCACGCTGGAGGAGTGGCAGATGAAACTTATGGACTATATGGAATTGGCGGAAATGACTGGTAGAATCCGTGACCAGGGAGAAGAGTCGATGGAGGAAGATTGGAAGAAATTCAAAGACTATCTTCAGAAACACTGCAAAATTAAAGAATGTTAGAGCGATGTTGGATTGAAAATAAGTGGTTTCCACCTGTACAGGTTAAAGTTAATGATAGACTAAGATTAAGATTAAGATTAAAGATGTTTAAAGAAATGGAAATTTGATATTAAGAGGGAAAATTTTAATGTTATATGATACTAAGACCAAGGATTAGGTTTAAAGAAGTTGAAGTTATATATTTTAATATTTTATTAAATTAAAGTTTGGGATTAAAAAAGTGGAAAAGAAACTGCTGGACAAATAACTTGGATTGGAATACAAAAGAGGGAGGTATGAGGAAGTCCAGAAAGTAAGTAATTTAAAAATGGAAATGGAAAAGAGATATTGTTTTTAATTGTTATGTTTTTTTTTATTGTTGAATTTTGTGTTGCTTTTTGTGTGTGTTGTTGTTATATGTATTGTGTATGTTTTTTTCCTCTTTTTTATTGTCTAAAACCTTAATAAAAATTTAAAAAAAAAATGACACAAAAGGACTTTTTCTTTTCCCTCAAACACAGGCCTTAGCAATGTGTGTGGAGACATTTGAGCTTCACTTTAGAGAGCGACATATTTTTAACTGGTACTCACCATTTTGTCCCTGCAATATCATCTTTTCTCCTAGCTCTCAATTTTGCCTGGATATGTAAGCTGGCAAGAACTAATAAACTAGGACAAGATGCATTTGCAGGTTCCATTGACAGCAGCTAATGACATGGGAAAGTGCAGTCCAGGGACTCTTGTCCCAGGAAAACCTGTTTTTCCTTCCTTTTTTGAACTGGATTCATCCTGATGCTGAGCAGTGCTATTTTTCTAGAAAAAGAGGTGCCAGAACTCACCATGAACACCTCCCCTGTTCTCTTATAATGGCAATGGTGCCCACCTGAGAGGTGCCAGAACTGAATTCTGGCGAGTTCCAGCTGAAAACCCCCAATGCTGAGGATCCTCACTCCCCATCCTTTTGACATGTTTTTGGGCGGATCATAAGGAAGTATAGGTAGCCAATCGTGCATATCATCTCCCTGGCTTCTTCTTCTCTCCCTCCCTCTCTAATTCTTTCTCTCTTTTATCATTTCCCTCTCTTTTCACCTGTAATCTGATTTATTATTGCACAGTCATTTATGACTCACAGGTCTCTCCCGCCCTCCCTCCTTCCCTCCCTCCCCATCTCTTCTGAGACAAGTCACTAATAATTTACCATGCAATTTCCCTTATATATAACTTGATGGTATATAATAAAGTTACTTTTGGGAAGGAGTAAAGGAAACAAGGTCAGAGCTTATGCAGGAAAAGGAGAGTTTTTAAATATATATATATCTCATAGGAGATGGGGGATGGTAAATTATTAGTGTCTTGTCTCAGAGTCTCTCACACTCTCTCTTTCTCTCTTACTTGCTAGGTACTGACCAGTCGAGGAATGGTCTGTTGGGAAAAATGGAGCATTGGCCTCCCCAAATTTCAGTTTGTCCTTACCTGCCTGCCTTCTTCCTTCCAACCATCTAACCAACCAACCAACCAACCAACAAACCAACTAGTTCTGGGGGTTCAAGTGCCTGTCAGCTTCCTTCTCCTTAGTGTCAGTATTTCCCCTGGAACAACTCAGTAGGGAGGGAGATAGGGACAGATGGCTCTCTTTGTCAATGGCTCCAGCTCCACCTGTCATTGGCTCTGGTGCCCCCTACTGTTGGTCCTCCTACCTTTTGCCCTACCAGTCTCCATGGATACCAACTACCACTGGTACTGACTGAGATATCCCCTACTTGTATCTCTGCCTCCCAAGGATGGTGCTCACCCAAATAACACCGTAGATGCAGGGCGTAGTTTCCATCAGAAGCTTTCACCATTGCTGACTGCCAGGCAACAACTGAGAAAGATTCTGAGGGAAGTGAGGGAAGCAAAAATTTATTTCACTTAAAAAAAAAGAATTGTGTTTCTAATAAAGTGAATGTCTGCTTGTTCTTTACACCCAGACACCTCAGGATTCATGTTTAGGCTGGATACGCAATTAAAACACTGACTTTTCCAAGAGCATGTCAGCCATGAAAAACAGAGAAATCCTTAAAAAAAAGTGGTGTGGGGTTCTGCTTTTGAGCTATTGTCCTTGTGGGTTGTGTTGGGAGTTTCACTCTGAATGGCTGAACTGCGAAGCAAACGTCTTCAAAAACGAAATTCTCCATAGTCTTCACTCAGGATAGCTGGAAGACAGCATTCCCAGATCTCCAAACATTTAAAAATTTCATGCAAGAATCAGCTACAAAAATGGCTGCTTCTGGAGCAGTATATAAGACGCCATCCTATACTGAGTCAATACCAACCATGAGTACAGTGGTAAGAATGGAAGTCTGTGGTTTTGGTCTCAAATTTCCTTCTTATTCTGTCTCTAAGTGAGACCGCTAAGTTACTCTCAAATGCAGGTGTTTGTGGTTTAATTCATATAAAAACTACTCATTTCCTGAAGTTTGGGCTGGTCATTGTAAAAAATAAAATAACACTTATTGAAACAGCTAAAGTGAAACCAAGACAACACAATTTTATTAAACTCATGCAGCATTAACCGAAGGGTTTTTTTATTTTATTTAAAAAACCCAAATTAGCTGCATGGCATTGGCATCACTGCAATCTTACCTGGGGAGCAAGTCTTCAAGGTAGGATATTAGACTGGCACGCAACACTCAAAATGCTGCCTCGAAGGTAAAAATCACCTCAGAATTATATACGTCACATTTACGAGATTGTTTTCTTCTTTTTCTGATACATGCCAGGTTCTGAATGAAACTGCAAACAGGTCAATAGTATGCTTTAAGAAAGAGCCCAAATTCAGAGAACAAGTTGGAATGCTGAAGATATCTTTTATCCGTATTTCAACAACCAATATTCATAAAATATTAAATATACAAATAGGGTGCGATCATGGATGTTAAAAAACAAAAAAACCAAACAGACCTGAAGGCAAAAGCTAGAGCATTTTAAACTGCTGTTCTTGTATGACATAATCCCCTTTAATTGTTCGTGGCAGTAACAATTATACTAGTTCTGGTGATTATTACGAGAAGAGAAGAGAAGAGAAGAGAAGAGAAGAGAAGAGAAGAGAAGAGAAAGAGGACAAAAAAACAACAACCAAAAAACCATAATATAGCATTCTTTGGTTAGGAGTCAGGGTATTCCCCTTTTTAGAAGCACTGGTTTAATCTCCTCATGACTGGTTTTTAATGGGTCTTTTACAAACCGATTAATTTGGAGGATGTCCAAATTTCAGATAACTTATTCTAAACTGCAGAGGTTCTGTTGTCCTCCCAATGATGGCTCCAAAAAGGCCACGGTTGTTGTTGTTGTTGCTGCTGCTGCTCCTCCTCCTCCTCCTGTCAAAGGCCCTTTGAGCATAGATGGTATCTTACAAAGAGAGGAAGAGCCCTGCTGGATCCAATCAAAGGCCTATCTGGTCCAGCACCCTCTTTCCCACAGTAGCCAATCAGGTGCCCCTGGGAGAACCGCAAGCAGGACATGCATGAGTGCAGTAACCCTCTCCTTCTGTTGCTATTCAGCAGATGGTGTTTACAGGCAAGCTCCGCCTCATCCTGGAGATTGCATATGGCCATCATAGCTGTCAACTTACAGATTTGAAAATAAGGGACCAGCAGCCTTGAAAATAAGGGACCAGCAGCCAAAATAAGGGACCTGCAGCCTCACCTGTTCCAGGCACTCCAATCATCCTGTCCTCCTGCAGTCTGGTCAAACTCATGCTGGTAGCTTCGAGAACACTGTCCAACCAACTTTGTAACCAGAGGTTCAACTGACTAGAATCTGAATCACATGCACCACAAGGCCTATGCAGCCTCAACTTAAGATGGCTCCCCGGCCTGGCTTTGCACTGCAAAGTTTGCAGCAGCACGTGCAACAAAATGGCTTCCAGCATTCAAAAAACCCCTTAGCTTGCATTAACTAGCCACACACAAGACATGCAAGCTCCACCCCCCAGTCGTTCTTAGACTTCTTATTGGGTGAGCAACACAGCCAAGCAACACAGTTGGAGCCTCCCTCATCCCTGGCCAGCAGGGAGAGGAGCTGCTTCCTTTGAAATTTAAGGTACATCATTTAAGGGACATTTAAGGGACATCCATCAATAAGGGACAGCAGCGGGACATGGCGCTGGAATAAGGGACTGTCCCTTCAAATAAGGGACACTTGACAGCTATGATGGCCATCAGAACAAGGAAGTAACTCACTATTCCGCATTGCTACTTGCCAGAGGTGCAAGGACAATGTACAGGCAGCCAAGCATACCAGTGCCTGGAGAACTTGCTCCAGTCTCCTGTGTGCAGCACCAGAAAGCTCTTTCAGATTCTGCAACCCGACTCCACAAGAAACAGTAACCTCTAAAAACGTCTTAAAATGATCAACACATTCAATATCCATGAAGCAATGCTTTGCATCTGCACTGCTGCTGGTATGTGGACTTTGCACACTCTGGGGCAGAAAGATGCCATAACGAGAGGGTTTTAGTAGGGGGGCTGCAATAAAATGTTGCAGCGTGAATGCTTCTGTCCTGGGTTCTGGTCACCCCGTTCCATGACGTCCACCTGATCGGTAGAAAGGGAAGTCAGATTGTTCTGCTATCACAATTCAGAATAAACAGACTCTATGGACATAATCAATCAAATGTCACACCCTTTTGAACCCCATAATTTTCAACAGGAGAGATGTTCACACATGAATAGCTCACTCATTAAATCAAATGCGTAACTTCAAATCATAGCCAGTGCTATGTGTTTAGCTTGCAAATAGTTTGGCCACTAGATGGGGCTGGTGGAATACGTGTAAGACAAATTTAACCTGCTTATTATGGCCTTGCTGCTTGTTTTGTGGTTCCAAAATTGCTCTCCGCTTGGGGCCCCTTAATACTTCCTAAGGGATGTCATTGTGATTGCTGTTTAGTAGTTTGAGTCTACATAAAATTGATGTTGAGCATTACAACAGCTGTTTGACACCATTTTATGTCGATGTTGTGACTTTTAAAAATGCTCATTACTCGAAAACGTTAACTCTTCAGGAGAACATGCTGTGAGCATTCTGCTTCCATTTTCCTGTGATTTATTGTGATCTTAAATCGCATTGCTTGGGATTAGATCTGCTTTGGGTTTGCTGAGTCTACTTTTTTCAAGGACTTCTGCCTTCCTTTGCTGGAACGAATGGATGAACATTGCTCTAAATATTAATTACAAAATGTATTTATGCCTTTGAGGCAGCGCAGTCCTAATACATTTTACTGAAGTTGGAAAACACTAGTTCTGATCCAGCCAGCCCCATGTGTACATATGCATATGCAGCCAAGTTGTTTTGGGTGAATCCCAGAGACTGGTTGTACCAGAGGTTGCAGGTGAATCTCTGGAACACTTGGCAGAAAGTTGTGAACAATTTGCATGGCACTTTGAGGCTAAAGTTCTTCTGCTACGTAGTGTCTTAGATGCCACTATCCCTATCTCCCATCCCAGATCTAAAAACTCCATCAGAAATGGCTCCTTTCCTCCTCCCAAAGTGCTGCCTCGTGCCTCCCTCTGGTTGGCTGTCTTGGTAGCCAATCAGAAAAAAAGACTTCAGCACTCTTGTGGAATTATCAAGGACTGCATCACCAGATTCTGGTCTGGCTCTGCTGTCCGTCACAGAAGCAGAAAGGCAGGAAACATCTAAGGGATAAATATTGCACAGCAAAAAATATACGTTATCCCTTCCTTTCATTGTCCCTTTCAGATCATTCTCCTATGTACATGACGAAGCAACCGGGAATGTTCTCACAATCAGATGCTCCGGTTGGTGTGATTGCACCATTTGGACGCTCCTTCAAAATGTGGGGGAAGTCTCCCTCTTTTCCTATTTAAGATGTCCAAAATGAGATTGTGCTTATTTTACAAAACCTCATTAGAAAATAACAGCCTCTAAACGACTTGCTTCCTTTTTCTGGTGGCAAAATAGCCGTGTGTGTGTGTGTGTGTGTGTGTGTGTGTGTATCCATCCACCCACAAATTTGCAAAGTAGAAAGGAGAGAAATGATTTCATTGACCAAATTGGATCATTTGATACTTTTCTTCAAACAGCCTGTTTTGCTTTTGCTGCTCTTTGCTGCATCTACAGGAGCCTCACATCTCTTGAAAATGAGAGTGTTTTGCCATTATCAGATCTTTGCTCCCATTATCTCTCACATCATAACTATTGAACTTCCTCAGCCTTCCTGAAACGAAGTTGAACAACCATAGCATTGCCAAGTACATAGTTGATGCTTGTGTCATGCTTCTGCCCCGTTTTATTACCACAAAAGAATATCTTTTGGTGAGGAAATATATACACAGAGAAATAAATTAATGGCCAGTCTCTTGACTGATTAGCCAGCTAGCTAGCCAAGCAAAATAATTATTGCACTATCTCACTAGAAGTGATGTTCTGAGATTTTGGAAAGGTGCTGAGCATATTGGGCATGGATTTGGGAGATCTGGCTTGAATCTGCAAGTTCTGGTTTCGTATCCCTTCCGTGCCACAGACTGGTGTAGGGGGTTAAATAGTTTCATGCAGTGATTATCATCAAGCGCAGGATTTCCCAATCTTGGGGCTCCATCTGTTTGTGGATTACAATTCCCTTCATCCCTGAGCACTGGTCCTGCTAGCTAGGGATGTTGGGAGTTGTAATCCAAAAACTGCTGGAGACCTTTGTTGTTGTTTAGTCGTTTAGTCGTGTCCGATTCTTCATGACCCCATAGACCAGAGCACACCAGGCACTCCTGTCTTCCACTGCCTCCCACAGTTTGGTCAAACTCATGCTGGTAGCTTTGAGAACACTGTCAAACCATCTCGTCCTCTGTCGTCCCCTTCTCCTTGTGCCCTCCATCTTTCCCAACATCAGGGTCTTTTCCAGGGAGTCTTCTCTTCTCATGAGGTAGCCAAAGTATTGGAGCATCAGCTTCAGGATCTGTCCTTCCAGTGAGCACTCAGGGCTGATTTCCTTAAGAATGGATAGGTTTTATCTTCTTGTGGTCCATGGGACTCTCAAGAATCTCCTCCAGCACCATAATTCAAAAGCATCAATTATTTGGCGATCAGCCTTCTTTATGGTCCAGCTCTCACTTCCATACATCACTACTGGGAAAACCATAGCTTTAACTATACGGACCTTTGTCGGCAAGGTGATGTCTCTGCTTTTTAAGATGCTGTCTAGGTTTGTCATTGCTTTTCTCCCAAGAAGCAGGCGTCTTTTAATTTTGTGGCTGCTGACACCATCTGCAGTGATCATGGAGCCCAAAAAAGTAAAATCTCTCACTGCCTCCCATTTCTTCCCCTTCTATTTGCCAGGAGGTGATGGGCCCAGTGGCCACTCCAGCTCTGCTTCAGGTAGTGAAATGTCGTGGGCTGGCGCTACATGGATTGTACTATAAATGCTCCTCTCTGCACTTTCCCTTTGTCATTGAGAAAACTTCATGCTTGCTTTTTTTTTAAGAGTGAAAATGTGCCGGCATTCCTATGAGCCTTGCGATGAGCCTGTGCAAAGTGCTATTTTGAGGACCTATGCCAAAGTGAAGTGACAGGCAGCATCTTGTCTTATTTTGTCAGGGTTGCAATGGAATGACTCACAACATCTTAATCTTCAGCTCCTGGCAAAAAGTCACCATTAGTCCTGGCTTTGCTGATTTGCTGAATCAGACCTAATTAGGCTCTGTACCCAAACAGCCGCTGGAAGAAGCATCAAGGCCCTGGACATTAAACACCGCCCAGTTATTTCAAAGGGGAAAAAATGGAGACTCAATAGTCACATTATCCAAGTGTGTTTCTAATGTGAATTGAATAATCTTATTTGGCTTTACTGATATGGTTTCTTTTAGGGGGGGGGGGATGCAGAATAAATGTTCTCCCTCCCTCCTTTCCTTCCTTTCTATTTTCTTTTCAGTTTACGAGAACTGGACACATCCTGGCAAAACAACACATCCCAGAAAGACGATAACTGCTGCTATGTGCTAGCATTTAATCATTCTATTTTTAGGCCTCTGTTGTAAAAATGATCTACATCCCTTTGAAATATACAGAAGTCAAACTGAAGTTAATGGTTTCATGAGGAAGTGGCTACTGTTGAATTATATTAATCTTTATTTGCTTCTTCTTCTTCTTCTTCTTCTTCTTCTTCTTCTTCTTCTTCTTCTTCTTCTTCTTCTTCTTCTTCCACCAAAATTGGAGGAGGGGGGAGCAGCCTTGTTTCACAGCAGCCCAAATGCTGTTACTGCCTTAGAACATCTTCATATTATGAGCTGTTTGCCACTGCAACCGTCTCCCTTGGGAGGTTGTGGACTCTCCTTCCTTGGAGGCTTTTAAGCAGAGGTTGGATGGTCATCTGTCGTGGATGCTTTAGCTGAGATTCCTGTATTGCAGGGGGTTGGACTAGATGACCCGTAGGGTCCCTTCTGACTCTATGATTCTATGAGTCCAAGATTTTGCTCAGTCAAGCTCAGCGGCATGAAGGCTGAAGTTGAGGTAGGAAATATCAGTACTTGACCTCCCGCTGCTACCAGAACAGGTTGGCCAGGGCAGGTATGACTACTAGGCTCAGGAAAAATGGGATGCTGAGTATTGTTGAGAAAGCCACTTCCGCCCTTCGAAGGAGGTGGAGTTGCAGGCTTCACAACCCCACCACACACACAGCGGCTGAAGCTCAGCCCCGCGTGATTGGGGGGATTCCCGGCCGCGTCATCCCCTGGCCAGCCAATCAGCAGGACTCCCCCTGCCGGTGGTTAACCCTTCCTGGACTTCAAGTAGATGGGCTGAAGTTGGATATAGTTGGATATAGCCTGGTGCTCATTCGCTCTCTTTCTGGATTCTGTAGGCCTGGGCAGCACCCAATCCCAATCCCAAGCACTGACTAGGCCAAAAGTAATTGCATACCGTCCAACTTTTGGAGACCCAAACCCGGGACATGTGTCTTCCAGGACGCACTCCTGGGTAAGTCATGTGACCTGCACCTCGCTCTCACCCTGAAAAAGCACTCTTGGGGGGGGGGTGAGAGCACACAAGGTCAAGGCGCCCAAAATGGTCCCTGTGATCTCGCATGAAAAAACGGGATGTCCCATTTTTTCCCCAGGGCACTTGGCAGATATGCAATTAGCAAGAGAAGGAAACGGAGAAAATGTCTGCATGTACAGCACACCTTTAAAGCACATTTAAAGTATACCCTCCCCCAGAATCTTGGATACTGTAGTTTGTGTGGGGTGCTAGGACTTGTACCGCTGTACAAGCTATAGTTTCCAGGATTTTTTTAAAGGAATGTTGTGTATTGGGGGGGGGGGAGAGAAAGAGAAAGAGAGGGGGAGAGAGAGAGGAAGAGAAGATGCACAGCATTTTAAACTAGGCTGACACCCCTCCAACCAAACGTGTGAGGTTAACGCTGGTGGTTTAGAGGCTAATGTGAACATGCACAGACAGCAGCTTGCTTTAGCAAAGGTGTGACTGAGAAGACCATGAGAAACTTAGAGAGCTGTAGAGCTATAGGCAGGTGTTGGTCGTTTTCGCCAACTCTGGGCGTTTTCATCCAAAAGCTCAGGCTATTTGCAGAACTCGAATTCACACTTTGTCCTTTCCGTCGAGTCAGGTCTGGATAAAGCCATCAGATAACGTCCACAGATACCCAGAAGGGTTAACCAGGTATCCGCATGCAGTTGTGAAAGCTGCAGCAAAGGGTGGGGCAGAGAGACACACAAACCGTTTCCTGAATAGATCAAAAGCCAACCAAACAAACCACCACAGGACGCAGAAGTTCAGTGTAACATTTTTAAAAGAAGAACAGATGTACTAAGGGGATATTGAGGGGGTGGGGCTGGGGACTAGAACTCTACTTCTATATGGGAAGATCATATTTTTTCTATACCTTATTTACATTTTCAGCTCCTTCAGGTGGCAATCCTATAACACTTCCCTGGGAGTACGTCCCTTGGAATTCAACAGGTATTGCATAGTGGGCATGTGTAAGTGGGATTTTTATAGACCGCAACCTTTCTAGATAAATCGAAGTTGACGTGAGAAAGCCTACAGCTCTTCTGTGACTGGCAGATCTGGTCAGTTAAACAAACAGCCAAGAGGTACAAGTCTGCTTTGCAGAGCTTAGGAGGAGACAATAAAAAAACCCCCCTCTCATGCTGCAGATTATTACAAGGCAGGCAATAAAACACACACCAATCTGTTAATATGATGAAGAGTTATTCTCGGCACTATCAAACAGGGACGACACATAAAAATATATATATGAAGGTCCTGAAAATTAGAAGAACCGCTCCAATTTATTGTTGGAGGGGGACAAATTAGAATAAAACATCTATAGCTGCTTCTGCCAGGAAGATGGAGAAGTTCACTGCAAAATGTAATGGTGCAGACTGACTTTTCTCATCGGAGCTGACATTTCAGTAGGCGCTGTGGTTTCAGTCTTGCACCTGGAAAAAAATAATAAAACCCTGAAGTGCAGCCGTGTTAGGTCTAATTCATACAAGCAAACAGCACCCTTGGTGGTCCCTTTTAAAGGGAGCTATAATGAGGACGGACCTTTCCTTCAACCTGGAAAGGTCCTAAACCTCCACTGCCATGTGGGATATCTTTGGGAGAAGAAAAGGCTAAGAAATACATCCTACACAAATCCAGAGTGAAGTTCCAAAGATGGTTGGGTGGAACCTTGTATGCACCTTGTATGTCTCCTTCCAGCAACTCCTGCAGCCAAGTTGGTGCCAAATGTATCGCTCTGCTGTCCTTTGGACCACCTCAACGAGGCTGGGGGCAGGGGGCGGGTTGTCGTCTGGGCAGCCCAGGACCTCCATACACACTGCCCAGACTTGCACCTCAGGGAGGTCATTTTGCTGCTGCTAATGCAGTGGTTTGACTTCACCCCCAGAGGTGTGCTCCATTGTCTCTTGAGACAGACCGAGGCCAACAAAAACAACTGAGGGCAGGGAACTGCTCCTCAAGTTGTGTGACGAGTTCCCGCCTCCCCCCAGAATGAATAAAGACACAGGAGACAATTATTTAAGGTTAATGGGCTAAAATTGGCCACAACTTTATTGGTTACAGGTAAGAGCAGTATTGGCTTAGGCATTGGTCCTATCAGACTACCCGGCTTCAGCCTGTTTGCTTGAAGACCGGGAAGGGTTAACACCAGCAGGGGGAGCCCTGCTGATGCACATCAACTAGGGACTCCCCCGGGGTCATCGCTCGGGGGCGCGCTTTAGGCCCTGGGCTCCATAGGCTTTGGACGAGGCAACGCCCCCCGGAATCCTTTACCGGACTACCCTTCAATATTTGGGGGAGTTGATGGCACCCCTCCCCCCAACAGATCTGCATAACAATACCCCTACCAATGCCTAACCGCCAAAAACCAAAGAGTTGTGATGATTTGCTACAAGACAGGCGAAAAACCAAATGGCCGGTGCCAATTTGCCAAGTGAAAAAAATTCCTACCAGGCCCCTTAATGGCGACGAACCGCAGTCCATAGCAAGGTCAGAAGGTAAACCTTAAAGGGTGGGTGGGTGGGAAACCTAATCAGCTGCGTGGACCAAAGGGGAGATCCTGGGGCCGCGCCTGCCTTAAATGAGGCAAGCCACACACCCCAAGCCAGCCGATTGGCTGGTTCAGGGGATGACGCGGCCCGAGGATTCCCCTGATCGTGCGGGGCTAGAAATCAGCCTCCGCACGCGTGTTGGGGGCGTGAGCGCACAACCCCACCTCCTCCTGATGTCAGAAGTGGCTTTGTCCAGCAGACGGATCTGCTATCTTTCAATCCTGTTGCCCCTTCTTGGAAGCCCAGTAACTTATTTGCATATGTGGTGGAAATGTACAGATATTTGTGTTTTTTTGGAATAATATATATGAAGAACTTAAAAAATATATTTAAATTAACATTCAACAAGAGGCCAGAAATATCTTTATTCAGCATTTTTCCAAAAGAAATAGGGAAATCGAAAAGAACATTGTTCATGGATGGAATAACGGCGGCCAGAATTTTAGTAGCAAGAAATTGGAAAAACACAACAATACCCAACACGGAAGACTGGCAAATCCTAATGGTAGAATATCTGCAGCTAGCGAAAGCAACAGGAAGAGTAAGAGGCCAACCAAAACAAAAAGTCTATAAGGATTGGAGAATCTTTAAAAAATATTTAGAAAACTATGGAATAAAAGGAAACATCTTGGCAGAATTAGACTGATCCCTGTATTGTATAAATATAAGTTTGTAGGGAGGTAAAAAGAAATTATATAAGAAATATGTAACTGTGCGGTATAAAGTGATGGATAGACAAAGTACAGTGAGATTAATTGGAAGTCAGTTTTAAAATTCTTTTCTATAAATTTTATAATTGTGTTCAATATCAGGATTATATATGATGATAATTATATTGATCTTCTTATATCTTATAGTGTGGTGGTTTGTTTGATTTTTCTGTTATTTGTTTGTTTGATTGTATGTTTGTTTACTTGTATGTACGTCTGTTTTTCATAAATGTATTTATTTTAAATTAATAAAGATATATTTTTTTAAAAAAAATTGAACGCATGCAGGGCAAGAGGTTGCACAAGAACTGATTGCGGCAGAGGGTCACCATCCACAGAGAGCAGCATTCAAGGCTAACTGATGCTTTAGCATGAACGGGACCTTGCTGCAAAAATATATAAATGAAAAAGGGAACAGGGGCATAGGAAGATGCCTTATACTAATTCAAACCATCTCACAATGCATTTTCTATCCTGGCTGGCAGAAGCTCGCCAGGATTTCAGGCAGAAGTCTTTTTCCAAGCTCTACCATTGAGCTAAGGCCCTTCCCCCAAGAGAGGGGGGGGCAATGCCGTGCGGTGGAGGATCTCAAGCATGCCAGGAAGGAAGTCCTCCATTGCAATCTGGTCTCTGACACACGGCCTCAGTCTCACACCTACTATGCGTCTGCAACACAAGGAGGGAATAATATGTTTGTCACCTTAGTGCCTTTGAGAAGAAGAAGAACGTCTTCATGAAAATCTATCCGCACTTTACCACAAATTTCTCCTAATATAAGCACATTTGTATGCAATTTTGCCTAATATATATTAGAAGTATTGATATGCAGTTGAAAATAGAACCAAAAGGACCCATGGAGGGGAAGCAGGGGGGGGGGGGGAGGGAGTCAAGAGATTCAATGTAATTTCGATATGTGGATATTGTATGCTTTTTAATGTAGGTTTATTTTATTATTTTTATTTTTTAAAAAATTCAAATATAAAGTGTGTGTGTGTCTATCTATCTATCTATCTATCTATCTATCTATCAACTATCTATCTATCTATCTATCTATCTATCTATCTATCTATCTCAAAGCAATTTCCCATAATGTTCTGCCTGACATGTTCTTTGTGCTAATATATGCACTTTTTACACACTTAATCCTAGAATATGCATTTTTGCACACATTAGTTGGCTGGAGAAAGGCATTGCAAATTTCAGAGAAGAGTACATTCCAAAATGTGACTATGTTTCGGTTCTGATAGAGTTTTAGGAAGTGTAGATTAGGTTGGTTTGTCGTCAAAAGTCAGCAGAATCTAATTTCTCACCCATCCCTTCTGGGAATCTGCAAAGGTTAAGTACCAGAAGCAGAGGTTGAAGTCTGTGGGGTGTGAGAAGAGGAGTAGGTCTTGGCTGACAGATTTTCCTAGATGCTTGTGGTTAGCAGATACCATTCAGAAGTAACAGTCATCCTTTAGATTCATCCTTTGAAGTGGTACCACTGATTTTTGTTGTTGTTGTTGGGCCTCCACAGAGTACGTGGCTGTTGGAGGACTGGGCTGAAGCCAAAGTGCTTGTCCTCTTCTTACAACTTCCTTTCATTCTTCCTTCCTGTTACAGCTGCTCTTGAGCAGCAGCAAAACAATAAGCAACACTACATGGGATAACTCAGTTGGTAGAGAAGGAGACTCTTAATCTCAGGCTTGTGGGTTCGAGCCCCATGTTGGGCAAAAAAATCCTGACCCTCACGGTCCCTTCCAACTCAACAGTTCTATGATTCTCACACATTCTCAGTCAGAAGTATCAGAGGGGGAAGCAACCCAATTTTTAAAAAGTGGTTCTGGCTTGTGATTTCTCACCAGCTGCTAATGACAGTTTAAATGCTACAATGGAGATGCAAGTTTTGCTCGAGGGTTGTTGGCACAGAGAGGCATTGAAAGAATGGTTTTTTGCCACAGTGAAAGGGAAGCATTTAGATTTCTTTTCTTTTAATTTTTTTAAAAGTTTTTTTTGGAACACATACACACACACTTACAAAACTAAACATAAAAGTAATAATACACAATCAAAAACAAACAGAAATACAAATAAAACATAATAACGTACACAGATCAAATTGTTAACACTCTCTCTCTCTCTCTCTCTCTCTCTCTCTCTCTCTCTCTCTAATATTTCAATTTTTCTTTTCTTCCAATTGACTTCATCCTCAACACGGTTCTCTTTTCATCTTTGGTAATCTGTCTCCTTCTTAATTCATTATTACCCCATTTTATTTCTGTTTTTAGCTTTTATACCATAATTTATTTTGCAGAAGTTAATCAAAACAAGCCCAAGTATTAATTTGAGGGCACTGATTTTAAGGTTTTATCTATATTTACCCCATTCTTTTTGAAAATTTTGCTTGGGCTGACGACCCCTAATGGCTTCTGTCAATCTAGCCAATTCAATACAGTCAAATAATTCTCTTGCCACTCTTTTTTGTCAGTATTGTTTCTTTTTTCCAGTTTTTGGCAATTCATTTTGAGATCATTTCTGTTAGCCTTATGAATGTCCTTTGGTGCAAGAGGGTCATTAAAACATCATTAAAATATGACACTGCAAGCACGAAGCTTTTCAAAAGTATTGCTCAGTGGCAAATGATAATCTCACAGCACGTGAGTTTTCAGCTGCTTATAAAGGAGTCTGTGCCCAATAATGACTCCCTGAGGAATGATCCTATATGATACATATTTGACACATTCACATATTATGCTATTAGGTGTACACAACTACCTCCTCCACCCCCACCCGGGTAATGTGTGAACATTACATATTCAGAGTGAAACCAGGAAAGAACAGTGTTTCTTTAACAGACAACCCAATACAACTAATTTCAGAGTATTTACCACCCAATATATGATTTCAGTGCTGATGTTCAGTACCATAGCAGGAATCCTGATGACCAGGAAGTGACCCCAAAATGTGGGTTTAAATCCTGAAGTTGCCAAATTCACTCCAACACCCACCGCATAGTATTCTAAGCTAAATTTGAATGCAGGTATTTGAGTGTGTGACCCGTGTGTATGCTCTCAGTTAATGAAGGAGTAACACCTGCTCACTGAGCACCGTTTGAGCTTCCTTTCTTTAATAAGGTGCAAAGGTGTCAGAACTAAAAAGACCCTTGTTGGGTCTGTAGGAAGTGCAAATGAGCACAACATATTCAAATGGGAATTAGGAAATATGTGTAATATTCATATCCCATCATCCTGCCTCTCTCTTATTTCTTCTCCCTTTTTCTTGGGGAAAGGAAGTGTAGGGCACACATACTGTGTGTGAACTTTCCTAGTGTCATTAAGTGATGACTTTGCATGGGTTGCAAACGTGGTAATAATTCTGACTGCCAAGTTGAAAATTGGAGGATTGTACGACTAGCTCCCTGGATTAAATCAGGTCTTCAGAAACAAAAAAACTTTCACATCCCACACCATTACCAAAGTGAATTTCCTTCCGGTTCATACGGTTGGGCGAAAGATGACCAGGTTTTGCAGTAGGTTAATTATGAATCCTGTTTTCAAACACTGGGGTCATTCTGCAGTACCTCTGTGCTGCTCAAAAGCAATGTGCTATGGGCCTTCTGAAACATTACATGCCTAAATGTATGTGGATTGTATCCTACCATGTGACAAGACCACATAACTGTCTCCAGTAATCCAAATTAGTTTTGCCCTAAAGTCGATTCTCTCATTCATCCATCACTTTAAACCCTACGTTCATCCATTTTTGATAGGGAGGTTGAACTGCAACCATTACAAAATGCAATGAAACCTGAATCCTGAATCCAGACTATTGTGCTGTGTATATCAAGTTGCCTGCACATATATAAGCTTCAGCTCCGAATACAAGGATTTGGGGAGTGATGTTCTGCCCTTATTCTTGAGGGATGGTTATATCAGGCAGAGTTCTGTGGGAACTGGAGCTGTGCTCCCCCCGGTCTCTCTCTTCTTTCATGTACATCGAACATTCCCACAGTTAAATCCCAGCACTTGGGGGGGGGGGATTTATGACCCATACTGTGTAGACAGTTTTCAGCTAGGAGTAAGAGTTTAAATAAAACACAGCAACCTTGATTCCATCATGCCACTTCCTGCTTGTAATAACAACAGGAAGTTAACACGGGGGCAGAGGCCAAGGCAGCTTCATTCATAAGGCCGATATAAACACTTTCACATAACCCTGTCCTGGCCTGAAAGCACAAAACAAATGTATTTATTTATCTGAGTGGATTGTGCCTGGGAGAACACATACAAGTAACTGGAGGGTGATCTGCATTTGTACAGACACTGGAGGCATGAGCAAAAAATTACGCTTTTTAAACGAAAGGAGCTGAAACTTTAATATAGCAAAAATCCCAGGTCCCCCCCCCCCAACAAATACACTCCTTTTGCTTCCACTACATAATACAATTGCTAGTTTTCTGCCATTGCTGTCATAGTGCTGCTGGTTTTGCCAGGACCACCAGCAGCAGTGGCTAGGGACAGGTGAATCTGTCAGCATAATATTTTTCATTTTTGCAGTCTTAAGCTCAGTTCATCACATCAGTCCTTTTGAAAATTCATCAGCATTTTAGTGTGAATTCCTTCTGATATATGCATAAGTGTAATATATGCACATATTTGCAAAATAATTCTCCCTAATGTAAGGCATTTGTGTATGTTCTTCTCCCTATTCTGTGCACTTTTATGTTTAGTTTAGCATATGCTTTTTTTGTAAACAGGATTGGAGAACTGCATTGCAAAATTCAGGGAAGAGTGATTGTTGAAAGGTACTTGCATTTTGGTCTGAGTATCATTTTGAAAAGTATGAATTCAGTCTCCTTGAAATGTGAACCAAATCAAATCTCTCTCTCCTCTATTCCTACTAGAGGCAGTTAAACATATTTGAACAGATGGACGAAATAAAACAAATGCAGGCAAATGTAAGCAAGAAAATGATAAAATTAGAAATGATACAGTGAAGGCTAACCTTTTGGGGTGAGAAGACTAGAAGAAAAACTAACGTGCCTTCACCAGTGCATCTTCCCCCTTCCCTGCCCGTTTTTTATGAGGGAAATGCTATTCCTTCCTCAACAGGCTACTAATAATTTAACAACAACAACAATTTTATTATTTCTACACTGGCCATCTGACTGGATTGCCCCAGCCACTCTGGATGGCTTCCAACATATATAAAAGCAGAATTAAACATTTAAAACCTTCCCTATACAGGGCTGCCTTCAGATGTCTTCTAAAGGTTGTATAGTTACTTATCTCCTTGACATTTGATGAGAGGGCATTCCACAGGGTGGGCGCCGCTACCAAGAGGCCCTCTGCCTGGTTCCCTGTAACTTCAGTTCTCTGAGTGAGATAAATGATGTACTGCCTTATATTATGCCAAGCCACCAGCCTAATAGTTGCAGAAATTGCGTGACCTCATATTGACCATATATGTGCAAGCTGTGTGTCTCACAGCCTGGAGAGCCTGCATTTATGCAGAGATTCTGTCACCTTAAACTGCAGACAGCAGCAGCATTAAGAATAAAATATTTTGTTCTATGAAAAGAAGCCCTACAGAAGCCAGAGGGGTTGTTTTATTTCACAGCAGGCTGCCAGCATGGCTTTGTCTTTCTGAAGAAGCCTCCTTCGAATACAGGAGCAGAAGCAACGTGGTTCTGCGAACCACAGCAGCAGGCTTCAAGCTGCAGCAGCAACGCCCACTACTTCCCAAACGAGAGTACATTTAATCGTTACATCTTGCTTCCTGTTGTCTCTTTCTGTGTGAAGAAGTTAGAGGGTGTGTGCAACTGAATCTGCTCATTGGCAAAGCCGGGTTGCATAGTGGCTTAGCTTCTGCACGTTCTGGAGGAGCGATCACACGCTGGGAGGTTAACTAAGGTCTGAGCCACAGCCTGAGTCTAAGAACAGCCTAGTCTCTTCATGCAACGGACTGAAGAAGGTACTGCAGCACTGCAGGTGGAGATATCACATGACTCAATGCTTCCTGCATTTAAAATTTCCTAGCATACAGAAACCAAGCACAGCTGGCAAAAGTGGTTGGGCGTGAAGCTTTTTATCCCTGAGGTGCTGGATTTCTGCTTGCAGCAACAATAAATGTCTCATCGTTTTGGATTCTGACTGCTGCTGGAGTCACAGGGTACATACCCTCCAACATGTGAATCCTTGGGTTTTGAACACCTTAGACCAATGGTTCCCAACCTTTTTTGGGCAGTGCCCCACCTAAGCGTCTCTAAAATCCTGACCCCCCCCCCGGTGACATATAATTCTTATTATTCAAAACGTGAACTCCTATTCACATGGAGGAAGCCTAAAAGGCCATTCACTGTCAATAACTCATTCTCGAATTGCCCCCCTTAGACACATTCTCAGGGTCTGACTCAGGTAAGAGATCTGATTCTCGTGAAGAAATGTGTTTGAAGGGTGACATGTTAATGCTTGTGCATGCATGTTCTTGGAGACATATGTTCAATCCCTAAAATTTCCAGGGAAGGTTGGGAACGGCCTTCGTCTGGAACCCTAGACCTTTAGAGCAAAATTAATTTGATTGGCAAGCACATATCTGTGGCTCTTGAATGCAGAGAAAATAACTCAGACTGGGTGCCAGTATTGGGGTCAAATGTCCCCAAACCATTGTGGACAAGTCTTTTAAGAAGAAAAAGAAGAGAAGAGTTTGGATTTGATATCCTGCTTTATCACTACCCAAAGGAGTCTCAAAGCGGCTAACATTCTCCTTTCCCTTCCTCCCCTACAACAAACACTCTGTGAGGTGAGTGGGGCTGAGAGACTTCAAAGAAGTGTGACTGGCCCAAGGTCACCCAGCAGCTGCATGTGGAGGAGCGGAGACGTGAACCCAGTTTTCCAGATTATGAGTCTACCACTCTTAATCACTACATCACAGGCCTCGGACTCTCCTGCCTCTCAAAAGATCCCATGGAATGATAGCTATCCCACAAGATCTCACAACAGAACAGTGGGAAGACATAATCCTGCCTTCCCCACTCCTTTCCAAGCCTCCGTGCCTCTGGGCAAAGTCATCTCACCTGCAGTGTATGCCTGGAGCAAGATTTGTAATAATATTGTACACATGCTGTCTCATCTGTATTTGGTAACCCAGTTTCAAATTCTCACTTCCCCTTTTCCACAGTTGACATACAATTTCAACATGTTGCAAGGATGGAAGACTGAAGTGCTGGAAGATCAGAGTAAACATTTTGCCGCAGAAGATGATTCTTCTGTACACAAGGAGGGGAGCTGGCATACAAACCTTTTCCTGTGTTCTTTAAAATGCATCCCATCTGCTTCTGGAAGCATGAGGGTTCCCATATGCCCTTGCTAAATTCGTTTGCTTCTAATCCAAAAGAAACCCAGGATGTCAAATACAATAGAGCACAAACTGCGATCTCACTTGTATCTACTTGCATTCAGGAAGAAGTAGCAATCTCAATACCTCACAAATTGTGGGAGAATTAGAATTTCTTATACTGTTGCTCTTTTTCTGTTCCTGATGGACAGAGAGCATGAAACCTCTTTATTACAGGGCTTGGAAACTGGATCTAACCAGCAGGTCTGATCCTCACCTTGTGTCAGGTTTGGCAGGTGGGCTGGGCTACCTACCTGCCAATCACCCTGTTTTCCATGGAGTTGTTGCTTCTCCCCTTCTGCTGTACCCTATCTTCTATCTAGCAAATCATAACCACAATGTTACAATCTAATTGAGTTCATGAAATATCATGAGTATTCTAGTGACTCTGCTCTTGTTTGCACATAGTTTCTATGCAAGGGGAAAAAACTGGTATAAAAGGGTTGAAATATGCTGAGACTATAAGTGGTTTTGGCACCAAAATGTGGAAATACTCTTTAGCATGAAAAGCTTGAGATGTTACAAGAAATGAGATACCAAAGAATATGTAATGCTTCTTCATGTAAGCGCAACTCGAGTGAATCCATATAAAGCAAAGAGGCCGCCGGAATTTTGAATCAGCATTTGTCAGTGACGGCATCGCAATGTTCAAACCTGTTCAGGGAGAAGATAGGTGGCAAGTTCTTGGGGTACATCCTTCAGCAAGACCAGTCTTTGAAGGGCCACACAGCTGGGAGAGATCTGGGTGGGGCCACGGCTGGGTGCAATAAGAGCAGAAGTGATTCTTTGGCTACTTCCCACACTAAAAATGAACTAAGAACAAGGAAGCAGGTTATGAGCAGCTAATGCTAAGTTGGAAGCTCTGCTGAGAACTTTTCTAGCTCTAATCTGGGATTTAAGGTGGCAGCTGCCAATTCATGTGATCCTGGCAGTGGTTATGTCAATCATCCTGACTACAGCTCTGTAGCAGCTCTTTGCTGGGTCTGAATAATAAGGTGAATCGGGGTGATGTACCCTTCCCTGAGCTGCTAACTTCAACTGGAATACATCTAAAGTTTGTGTGGGTACTGTGCAGCAAAATTGAGTGCTTATCTTACTGATTTTGGGGGGGAGGGGGAGAGAGGGATGGAGAGAGAGAGAGAGAGAGAGAGAGAGAGAGAGAGAGAGAGAGAGAGAGAGCGCACATGCTGACTGGGTTTTTCCAGCCACTCTGGGCTGCTTCCAACTTAATAACAACACAGCAAAATGTCAAACATTAAAAATTTCCCTATACAGGGCTGCCTTCAGATGTCTTCTAAAAAGTCAAATAGTTGTCTATTCCCTTGACATCTGACGGGAAGGTGTTCCACAGGGAGGGCGCCACTACCGAGAAGGCCCTATGCCTGGTTCCCTGGAGCTTCACTTCTTGCAGTGAGGGAACCTCCAGAAGGCCCTCAGAGTTGGACCTCAGTGTCTGAGCTGAAAGATGGGGGTGGAGATGCTCCTTCAGGTATACATGGCCGAGGCCGTTTAGTGCAGATTCACTGAACACCGAAAATCAGTGCCCTTCTGTGTCTCACCTTCCATTCTAAGTCATTCTTGGGGTGCCTCCTGCAGTGCCCCCTCATGGGCAAACCGGTTGCACTACCCTAAACCTGCCTCTGCTCAGAGAGTGACCCCTCTCTACCACAAGTGCTGCTCCTTTGCTTAACTGTATCATTAAAATTCATATTTGATATTGGGTGGATTGGGCACTGTGTGCAATGCGATACACATCAAGTAAATACTTGAGGGGGCAGTTGTGTATCTATCAATTTCCTCCAACATCTGCAGAATATAGGATTTTATATTTGCATACTTCTTGCAGGTGGGGAATAATGACATTTTGAAGAAAAAGCAGCATTTTACACATCTGCAGTGAAAAGCAACAAGGGAGGCCTTCTAGATTGGTAAAAGCAAGCAGAAAGCCCAGTTCATCTGACCTCTGCACACCTTTGGTGAAGAAGTTGTGTGTGTTCCTCCTGCAGTGCCAAACTGGATGATACGGAGGCGCTAAACCAATTCCTTGCACATTGTGCTGGGATGGGCCCAGAGCTGATGAATATGCAACGCTGTGCAATCCGTTTAATCTGCCTAGGCATTCTGATGCCGTCCGGTGCTCTAGAGTAATAATTGTGATGAATGAAGTTTTCCATTTAGAGTGGAGATGATAAGGGCAATTCTCACAACAGATGTTGTTATCATTCCCAGAAAAGGCAGCTCCTCTTTTGCCCCTGAAGAAATGTCAGAGGGAAATGGCATAAAAGGGATTCAGAGTGTCTCTGCCCAGCAAGAGACCACTATCCCTAAGAAGGTTCAGCTGGCACCTTCATTATACACCTTTAGGTGCCAGGCAAACAATTTTGTCTTGAACCAGGCCTTGGGTTGGTTGACATCCAATGCCCTTTTAAATGGTGGGTGGCAGAGAAGGAAGCTCCTTGATTTGTTGGGTTTTTTGTTCTTGTTTTGTTCTTGTCTATTTTCTGTTTTTATCTTGTATTTTTATGTTGTGAACTGTCCTGAGAGCTATGGATGAAGAGCAGTATACAAATTTAATAAATAATAAATAATAATAATAAGGTAAAGGTACCCCTGACAGTTAAGTCCAGTCGTAGACGACTCTGGGGTTGAGGCACTCATCTCGCTTTACTGGCCGAGGGAGTTGGTGTTTGTCCACAGACAGCTTTCCAGGTCATGTGGCCAGCATGACTAAACCAGAGCAGTGCACAGAAACGCCGTTTACCTTCCCGCCGGAGCAGTACCTATTTATCTACTTGCACTTTGACGTGCTTACGAACTGCTAGGTAACTGAACAAGCTGACTGACAGGCTTGCTCTTATGAGTATTTTCATCTTAATGATACAATAGTGTGTGTACACAAAGCAGGGCTGCAGAATAGATGAGAGGAGGGGACATGGAGGTGGGGTGGTCTGGGTGCAAGGGGGAGTTGAGGAAAAGGAGGATGGGAGAGAGAAAAGGGAGCGAAGGTGAAAATGGAGAGGTCAAAGGGGATTGCAAAAAAGGAGGGGTTGAATATAAAAGCAGAAGTATGAAAAGGCCTAACCAAGAGGAGATGGCAGAAGGCAAAAAGGCTGCCAAGTAGTTGCAAAGTATGGGAGGAGGAAGATACATGAGGAAGATACACTGAAGTGATTTGTGCGCAAGGCGGGTTGTGCAAAAGGAGGGTGAATCTTGGACATGGGTGTGAAGGTGAAAATGAGTGCAAAGCGGAGCTGCAAAGAAAATAGAGAAGTGGCTTCAACAATGCGGTTGGGAAGGTGAAAAGCGAGCTTCGTAGCTGCACGGGAAGAGGAAGCTCTAGGGGGTTAATTTGAGAGAGGGAAATAGCATGGGTTGGCAAATGAAGTGAGCAGGGGCGCAGTCCCTAGTGAAACATATCCCTATACCAGCATCATGGTGAGGAAATGAAACCTCCTGGGTTGTATGCAGAAAAAGGAACCATGGAAATCAATGGATTTATGAGTTGTGCGTATTAATTTCAATGGCCCTACTCTGGGTGTGACATAGTTCAGGGGTGGGGAAGCTCCCGCCCATGGGGATGATAAAGACCCACCAGATTTCCCCATTTGGTCCTTGAGGTCATTATGATGGCAGGTGTGAGGCAGGTAGAAACCTGACTTGGCCAAAGGCAGGGTGATTGCAGATACCCCCCCCCCCATGAATGGAGCTTCTGAAGACCTGGCAGTCAGCTGATGGAGCCCCTTGTGATGCCAGGCGATTGACAACTGGGTAACTCCAACCTACCAGTCAAACTTGGCCCACAGGGGGCATGGGATCCAGCCTTCTGGCTTGATCCAGTTTTCCACCCCTGATGTAGTTGGGTGCAACCTCACCTTCTAAAGATGTACCTTAAATTTTAGATGGGAGAGCAAGGATGTCTCTTCTACAAAAGTGCTACTCAGGGCTTAAAGCAATGTCCAAGGTGAAGAGCAGTATTTTCAAAACTTGGCCCTCCAGCTGTTTTTGGAATACAGTTCCCATCATCCCTGACTCCTGGTCCCACTAGTTAGGAATGATGGGAGTTGTAGTCCAACAACAGCTGGAGACCAAAGTTGGGGAAACATCGGTGTTGAGAATGTGCATGACCACACTAGCTCTGCCCCACATGTTTCAGCACAGCCGTCTGCTTTGTGGAAGTGCCTACCACACATGGAGTCCATTCTCCTCATGCATTTTGGAACCCTGATTTTACAGCCCTGGCCAGCAGGACCAATGGTCAGGGCTGATGGGAGTTGCAGTACAACAACATCTGTAGGGAGCCAGGTTGGAGAAGGCTGACTTAATTTGTGTTATCTGACTGTAGGACTGTCAGGAGAAGTAACTTCACCAACTTGCAGTTGCCATGTTCAATGCAGGTTCAGAGCTTAAGCCACAGGATATGGTGGGGGAATAAATAGATTGTTGTTCAGTCTCAAACTGAAGCTGCTGACTTTGTCTATTTTTATATCTGAAATCTCTTAACAGTTCATGCAATGGCTTTCCCAGATGTAAATGTGGAGCAGAACAAGGGAAGCCAAATGATTTCAGTGTACCAATTTCCTGCTTTAGTTCATGAACTCAGAAGCAGCAGTCACACAGCCTGCTTCTGACACCACTCAGAATTGGTGGAGTCACAGAGAAACCACTCAGTTACATTGCCATGGTACGGCATTTGAATGGGGGATTTTTCCTAACTCTCCTAACATATTCAGTAGGTAGAAGAAGGGGAAATAATTGCTGTAATGATTATATACCTCAAGAAAATGTGCTTAAAAGTTGACCTAGCAACAGCAGAGCTTGAGAAATGCTCCCCATTGGCTGATAGGATTATGACATCATCACTTTGCTCCCCTAGTTACATATTTTTTTTCCAGTCTCATTTCTACCTTTTTCTGTTAGTTTTGCTGTCACATGTCAGGCGCCCAAATCTTGTCAGGTCCTTAAAATGGGCAAGTTATAGTTTTGTATCTAGAAAGAAAATTGGACCAGGTACTATTACTGAGTTGAATTTCATTTTCTTTCTTTTGTTAACATAGATTTTGATTTTTAAATACAGTTAAAAGTGCAAATTACAAAAACATTACATCATGATCACTAAGTAAGAGAAAAAGGCAGAAAGGGAAAACACTGATTTCAGTTCATATTGTATACTGTGAATGAACTTGTGGGATGGTTAGAGTAAAATGGCTGGAGAAGAAGCTCAATAACTATGGAGAAATTATTCATATTTATGTTATGCGAGCAAATCGTAGTCAGAAATATCCATACTTAAATAGGATGGAATCAGAAAGTTGAAGAACTTCAACAGAAAATTGGAATTGCTTGCTTGCTGAACTTGCTTGGTATGTTTATGTTCTGCTTCTCTGGATAAATCTTAGTTTATCCCTCCTTTTGTTTCTGACTTTTATCTTTCTCATGATCCAGCTCCACAGCATCAAGTACACATGTCCCCACATGTTTTAATATATGTGGTATTCACTTGGGGAGACTTGATCCCTTTCAAAGCAATATCCAAACTGAACTTGAACCATGTCAGCAGAGGTCACTTTGGCATATATGCCAGTTGCCAGATGATTTCATTGAAAACACTGAATTGTGGCCCAATTCAGCAGTGTCAACAAACTCTGCGGCTCATCAGCCTCGGCTTTGCTAAGCAAATGAGACAGTGCCTTAGATTTCCTTCCAGTGTGAGCCAGTGTGGTGTAGTGGTTAAAAGCGGTAGTCTCGTAATCTGGTGAACCGGGTTCGCGTCTCCGTTCCTCCACATGCAGCTGTTGGGTGACCTTGGGCTAGTCACACTTCTTTGAAGTCTCTCAGCCCCACTCACCTCACAGAGTGTTTGTTGTGGGGGAGGAAGGGAAAGGAGAATGTTAGCCGCTTTGAGACTCCTTAAGGGGAGTGAAAGGCGGGTTATCAAATCCAAACTACTACCCTTCTTCTTCTTCTTCTTCTTCTTCTTCTTCTTCTTCTTCTTCTTCTTCTTCTTCTTCTTCTTCTTCCATTTTAAGTTGCATTTAAACTGCAAGAAATTCAGTGGGAAATCTGTCAATACTGTTGAATACTGATGCCCCACAGGCATTATACATTTAAAGCACACCACATGAAACAATAATAGATTCCCCCAAAGAATCGTGGGAGCTGTAGTTTGTCAGGAGACCCTATTCCCCTTGCAGAGCTAAATTCTGCCATGTGGTTTAACTGTCATTCCCTCTTCCCAGGGAACTCTGGGAATTGTAGCTCTGTGATGGTAACAGGCATCTCCTAACAACTCTCAGAGCCCGTAACAAACTGTGGTAAAATTATTATTATTATATATGCTGAGGTAAAATCATTGTCAGAGGAAGGCTCTGGCTTGTAAGAATAAAGGAAGCAAATTCTTTTAAGATGTGTTTAAAGTCTTAAGGGAGATTTAAGGTATTCATATTTTATTTAATTATGTTGTGCTCAGGCACAACATTTTTTTTTTTAAGATTGATGTTTAATTATGTAGGGAGTTTAGCTTAACAACATAATTACAAGACAGCTAAAGCTGGTGCTTGATTGTATACTTAATACGGCTTTCCAAGAATTGTCTAATCATAAAATTGCTAGTTAAACATGTCAATAAGATGTAGTTTAAAAGACTGTAATTACACCACTGTCCACATTATCTGCACGGGTTATGAAAGCACCATTGTGGCCTAAGTAATCATTGTTTTCCCGAGTCTTTTATTAGAAAGAGTTAAAAGAGATTTGGCACAAAAAGTAGCGGGGGAGGGCGGGCAGAGAACAATATTAAGAAAAACTGAGGGCGGATTTAGTGTAAACCAAAGGATTTCAGGAACTGATCATTTAAGACTGTGTTACCAATATTAATATTGTGATGATGGCTTTTTTCATTTTCTCCAAAACAAGCATGATGTGGAGAGATTAAAATTATTAAACTTATCTCATTTCACTGCCACCCCCATCATATTCTTGCTAAATTTGCACACAGAAAAATGGAAAATGAGGTGGGAAGCCTCTATCTGGCTTGTGCAGGTAAGGAGTTGTGGTCCAAGACCCGTAGCAGATTTTGGAAGACTGACCCACAATCAGAGTTGCTACCTCAGTGAGAAGTTGACCTTAGCATATATATTCAGACAGATTTCCGCCCTGCCTCCCACAATAAACCTTATATTGATAATGGCACCAGAAGCTGGGATCTGCCCCATAACTCATCTTAGGAACTCTTACTGATCCAGTCGTTATAGTGTTTTACTATTATATTAAGGACTCTGGTTTTGAACTCTTTAACATCTCTTTTCTTTTCTTTTCTTTTCTTTTCTTTTCTTTTCTTTTCTTTTCTTTTCTTTTCTAGTCAACCAGTTAGGTGGGGCTAGAAATAGATTGGTGAATGAATAAATGATGCTTGAGCTAGCTCTGGGCCTAAGATTTCACACATTCCTGGTGCTGCCCCTGAAATTATAGTTAATATAGAGATTCCATCTATATAGCCAATGTGTACGGAAAATTTGAATTAGAGTGGTTTTGTGCTGTGTAAGATGGAAATCCCACCTTGTGCAATCAATCAATCAATCAATCAATCAATCAAACAAACAAACAAACAAACAAATAAGAATAAGAATACTGCATCTTTCCGGAAAAAAACTCAAAGAAGGGCTAGAGTTTTGCAGGATATTTTCTCAAAAAGAATTTGTGAGGGAGAAATACCCCCTCCTCTGCCCAATACATTCAGAATTTTATAATGTCATTTCTTTAACTCTCATTCATAGTGATTTTGTTCTTCTTAAATTTCAATGGGGAAATAATATTGAAGCACTCAAGTTTACAAGTTTTTTTTTTTTAAGTCTCTTTTCTTTTTATGCACGGTCATGGATGGTTACCTGGTTGTCAAAGATGGGACCTGCAAGCAGTGTTTGAAAGTGCTTTCAGTGTGTGCGAAACACAGCCGCTTCGAATGAAGCAGCTTTTATAAAATTCCAAGTTAAAGAGAGGCAAAGCAGAAATGATCGGGGAAGGATCTTTAAGGCCGTATATTTCCATAAGTACTTCAGGGGCTTAACATTTCACTCTTGGGAGTAATCTTTTTATGGACTGGTAATGCAACCTTATCTGACAGTGGTTATGAGTCATTCTTTGGCATTCTCCTGCCAAATGTTACTGTGCAGAGCTCTGGATGATGGGATAAAGCTTCTTTCTTCACAGTTTTGTCTGCTCAGGGGGATCCTTCAGTTAGAAAGGAAACCCATTTTATCCTTCTGGAAGCCTACATAATCCATCCATTCCTTTCTTTTTTACTTGAATGCCATCATCATGTTTAAGGCTCAGAATTAGAGCCATCTTTCCTTCAGTTGAGAGGCACCTCTGTTATGCGTCAGGGAACCAGAGACAATTGAGTAATAATAGTATTCTTTATTCACTGTTAGAGAGTTACAACTACTAGAAGCAGTTCACTGGGTGGGCAAGTAGCTGTCGCTTACTGGGAGGGAAGGAGAGGTGGAGGTGCAAGGTGGCAGGGAGGTTGGCATGGTGCAAATGCACTGTCAGGAGTGCCAGATTGGCTCCGCTGGTACATTTGCACTGTGCTGACCTCTCTCTCTCTACCTCCTGGTAAGCAACAGCAGCCTACTTTCCAGGAAGCTACCATTGCCATTCTCCCCACCTGGTGACCTGCTTCTGACTACTACCAGCCACAGTCTAGTGCTATAAACCCATGGGTAATTTCTGGTGTGGATTTTTTTAAAAAATGAGTGAAATAATTAGGTATTAAGCTTTAGAAATTTTGCTTTGCCTTGAGCAATCCTCCTCAGAGTGGACCCATCAAAATTAATGGGCATGACTAACTTAAGTTCATTACTTTCAATGGGTCTTCTATTAGTATGGCTTAGCTGGATACAATCCCTTTCCATTGTCCCTGGTTCCTGGTCTCTGGTTAACCTCAGACTGCAACCTATGATCCAGGCCTGACATGGACGCAAATCGATGGAAAGCGCTTCTGCCTTTGCCCAGTTGCAATAAATGGAGGCTGTGCAATAAAACAAATGTGCTCTTGCACAGCTCCATTCATTTCATTGGGGCAAGGCCAGCATTAGCAACCAGCAGAGCCAAGCACCCTGGACTTAGGGTAACTTGTTCTTAACATCTGGTTATAGTGGTAATTTTAATGTGCATTTTGCATTTTGCTTAGAGGTTTTTATGATTAAGTGATATACACATCCTGTTAAGCAAAATAAAATAATGATAAGATTCCCCTCTCTTTCAACGCACACACACACACATCAGAAATGGCTGGAAAGCGCATGTGGTGCATGTTCTTTGTCTCTGCAAAGCCAAAGCGATTTAATTCACAATCTGTGTTGCTCTCATGCTAATTCTTGAATCATTTGCTATTAAGGCCTTGATGGTTTTATGTGGTTTGCTGGGAAACATGCAGGACTCTGGGGGAGTTCTCTGGCTTCAGATGTTTTCAAGGCTTTCCTTTCTCTCTTTCATTTCTCTAAAATCAGAACCAGATTACACTGGGGATTGGTGTTTAACCTAAACAAGCCCAGTAGGAGGCAATGGGTGAGGGGGAACCCGACAGAAAAAATGAAACACCAAATGTCGGGAATTTGGCTTACATTCCCTAAGACGTCATCTGAGTTTAAATCATCTTTATAGATTCTTTTAGTGGCAATTCCCCCCCCCCCCACAGAATGCCTAAAGAGTTATGTAAAGACATTACTCTTAATCTCACGCAACATGCTAATATGGAGAGAGAATAGTGTAATGGTTTGAATGTTGGGCTGGGATTGTGAAGACTAGGTAGAAATCTCCCTTCAGCCATGGAGCTCATTGGATGACCTTGCGAGATCCACCCTTTTCCATGAATTGCTCAAACTGCATCGGGGCAGAAAGTAATGGCCTGTAACCACCCTTGTTTGTGGACACACCTCTCTAAACATGCCTGCAGACTACTTCTCTGTGGTCGGGGAAAAAGCCCTTCCAGAGCATGAATGACTGGGGAGAATTTAGCTAGGGGAACTGGCTGTATTCAGGAGGACAGGCTGGTGTCAGTCTGATAGAGCTGACCTAGTAAAGGTAAAGAGACCCCTGACCATTAGGTCCAGTCGTGACTGACTCTGGGGTTGTGGCGCTCATCTCGCTTTATTGGCCGAGGGAGCTGGCGTACAGCTTCCAGGTCATGTGGCCAGCATGACTAAGCCGCTTCTGGCGAACCAGAGCAGTGCACGGAAATGCTGTTTACCTTCCCGCTGGAGCAGTATCTATTTATCTACTTGCACATTGACGTGCTTTCTAACTGCTAGGTTGGCAGGAGCAGGGACTGAACAACGGGAGTTCACCCCATCGCGGGGATTTGAACCGCCGACCTTCTGATCAGCAAGCCCTAAGCTCTGAGGTTTAGACCACAGCGCCACCTGCGTCCCTGGCCAAAACCTAGCCAAAATGCAAGGGAGCCTGGTGTGATTATTCAGGATTGTATTGTCAAGATAGTGGAGTGCCCATGAAAGGTAGTCACGGAGGAATGGTGATGAGAGCACAGCTTTCCCAGAAATGAAGTTTATAGCAATTGAAAGGTTAACCACTGAAGGCCTTCCAGGAATGGTGAGGGAAAGAGAAGGTGGGATTGTTGGATGAACAGTGGGGCTGTGGAATGTGCTTTGCATCCAGTGGGGAGAAAAGGAGAGATTGCAATCTGAAGAACAATTAGAGACAATAAGAGTCAAAAGAGGAAGATTCATTTACCTATTCTTCCTTTTGGTTATGGAAAAAGTGGGCAGCAGTGCATAGGAACAGTCCACCAGGAGCTCAGGGCACAGAGTTCATGGAATTCGGGAGGGGAGGAGAAAAAACTTTGACAGGACTCCAAGGAGGTTTTTGGGAAGAATGGAAGTCTTTGGAAGACAAGCGTGAATCCATTGGAGGGCGAGACTCAGTGGAGAGCAAGGGACCTCTGCTAGGTCAGATGAAAGTTCTCTCTTCTGCAGAATCCTGTTTCTTACAGTGGTCAACCAGAGGTGTCTGGGATGTTCACAGGGCAATAACCCTCACCCACTGTTGCCCCCTGCCATTTTCTTGACCTGCCCTGAATACAAGGGCCATCTTCTGAAGCAGAGAGCCTCCTGTACTCTTGAAGGCTTCCCACACACATCTAAGAAAAGAAATAAGCCAGGAATCTTAGGGGGAGTGTCTTCCTGTCTCGCTCGGTAGAACACCACGTTAAAACACACAGTACGCTATCTTCTTCCAAGTGTATGTCCAGTACTGATGTGCTCCCACCACTTCCTAGGCCTCAGAGCGCTGAAATTCCAACCGTAGACCTTGTTTGTGTCCAGATTCCTTCCTCAGTTCTTTCAAATACGTTATTCAATGAGCCATTTGTTTCATCGCGATGATGTCATGCAGAGCACTACTTTAAACAGAACGAAGAAACAGCAACCCGGGTATTTTATCACATCAGGGTTATCACTAGCAAAATAGCCATGCTGCAGGAATTTGACTGTTAGTGAACACATCTGGAAGGCTTTGATTACATTATTCGCCCTAGATAATAGGAGAAAAGTTGTCCAGTTGTGCCTAGTTCCAAAAAAGGGCAGCAAATAAAAGAAGATTGCTAGACCTTCCTGTCCTACTAAGTGTTATAAAGGATGTGGTAGATAACCTAATAAAGGCTCAGTTTAACCACACAGATAACAGGCCGTCAGTCTAATAATGCCAACCCACAAGAATAAAGGGAAATGTAAAGAATTTTAAAAAACATACATGTTTATTCATTTTCAAGAATACTATATGCTCCTCAGCAAGGTTTCACTAGTGCCTTCATTATACAGATTTAGGTACCGGGTGAAAACATTCCTCTTCAACCAGGTTTTGGGCTGATTGACATCTGATGCCCTTTTAAATATGTTGGGCATTATTGGTTTGTTGTTGTTGTTGTTGTTGTTGTTCTTTTTTGTGTATTTTGTAATTTTCATATTGTGATTTTATGTTGTGAACTGCTCTGAGATCTATGGATGAAGTGAAGTATACAAATTTAATTGAATGATGATAATAATAATAATATACACACTAGAATTAAACAAATACTCTCTTCCTCCCAATCTACTGCCCCCTTTCCTTGGGTATCTGGATTTCTCATTACCTGCATTAAGCTAAGTGTAAATTCCATACTTGTTTCACAAATAGTAACATAACTTATCCTGTATTTATCTTAACAAGTCCACCCATAAATGTAAAGAATTTTGAACTGCCCCATATGAGAAGCATTCCCGCCCCCCTACAGCTGTATATTGGAGGCACTGAAAAGCCACAGATCGTCTTGGTAACACTACCACTTGTTAGCAGAAGAAACATATTCTTACACAGGAACCTGCTGTGTAAGATATGGGCATTTGGGGGCAGCCCTTGGACCCCTATGAAATCCATGCCTCAAATGTACAGCTGCACTTGGAAATGGACTTGGTGGTCCCGTCTTCCATCCTCTTTGCTCTCTGGATGACATGTGGGTCTGTGGCTACCAGAACATGCTACCAACTGCCTTAGACTGGAGGCCCGGGAGCAGTTCCCATGCATATAGATCCAGCCACCTCTTCTTTGCCCTGGAACTCTTGCTGTAATTCTTGTAGCCAATTTCTGGAGTGAAGCCAGCTGCAGTTATTGGGTGTGTTACATTAAGAAGTCTCAAGCAGCTCTGTGGACTCCACCCATGTTCCAGAGAGACTGAATGGGTATATCCCAAGGGCTGTGTAGAAGTTCTACACTGTGAAGTTTCTTCACTGTGTGAATTCCTCATTCTACCTTCCCAGCACCAGATCTCTCAACTGCCCAGAGTCATGTGTGTGCTTTCAAGGTGGCCAGTTAGGGATCACTATTAGTCTCTGGCCTGGGCCAATGATCTGCAGAGCTGAAAGGAATATTACAAACACCCACCAGTCACGCAGAAGTCCTAGAGCCAGTCTGCAGCATCTCCAAGTAGGGCTACGAGAGACTCCTGGTGGAAAACCTGAATAGCAAACCAAGCTAATGGACTATGCTGAAATGGCAAAGCTGACCGGAAAACTCAGGAACCAAGAGGACAAAAGCGTTATAGAAGAATGGGAAAATTCATAAGTTATTTAAGAGACCACTGTAAGCAGATGGAAACATTGGCAGGATTTTGATTTCACTTGCAGTGTAACAATTATCATGGAAAATATGGATTGATATAATAGTTTGGAGAAGATGCAGTTTTAAATGATTAAAAAGGAACTCCAGGGAAGGAGGGGTGGGGGAGTCCTGAGATTTGGTGGAATCTCTTTATATGGATATGTAATTGGATTTTTAAAAAATATAATTTTGCATTTTTGTAAAAACCAAATAAAAATGATTTCAAAAAAAAGAAAGGAAAACCTGCATAGTCTCTACTATAAAGGTAAAGGTAAAGGGACCCCTGACTATTAGGTCCAGCCGACTCGGGGGTTGCGGCGCTTATCTCGCTTTATTGGCCAAGGGAGCCGGCGTACAGCTTCCGGGTCATGTGGCCTTCATGACTAAGCTGTTCCTGGTAAGCAGCGCACGGAAACGCCGTTTACCTTCCCGCCGGAGTGATACCTATTTATCTACTTGCACTCTGACGTGCTTTTGAACTGCTAGGTTGGCAGGAGCAGGGACCGAGCAACGGGAGCTCACCCTGTCATGGGGATTCGAACCGCCAACCTTCTGATCGGGAAGTCCTAGGCTCTGTGGTTTAACCCACAACGCCACCCGCGTAGAGTGGATCATCTAGTCCAACCCCCTGCAATGCAGGAATCTTTTGCCCAGCATGGGGCTCAAACCCACAACCCTGAGATTCAGAGTCTCATGCTCTACCAACTGAGCTATCTCAGAGCTTCCAGTCAGTGTAGAGGGTACCAAGCTAGATGGGCTCAGAACGTAGGAAGCTGCCTTATACTGTGTTCCTGACCTGGGCCACAGATAACGTAGAGCTGCAAGGGACATTTAACTCTAATGCACTGAATATCGCCTCATCCTGATTCCCACGACCATCCTATAACCAATGGGACAAAAATGCATCAGGGCTCAAGGGGCATGAGCCCTGATGCATGGAATGAGGGCAGGGCAGTAAAACAAGGCCCAGAGGCTGTAGTAAATTACTTGATGAAACATGGTGTGGAGGACGTCCCTTACCCATCAGTGGCATAAATTCACCTTCCTGCTTGCCAATCTCACAAATATGTTCATCATAGGATAGGAAAACAGATCTACTGAGCTTCTGAAAAGAGGGTCAGAGGAGTTTCATTCTTTTGTTTTCATTTCTACTAAAAAGCAGAAGCAGTGCTATTCAAGCACTAACATTTTTAATATAGGGAAGATGTTTTGGAAATAGGGAAGGCAATAAAAAGAGAGACAGCCACTGATGCAACTATATGGAAGCCAATTTGTTTTGCTACAAATTGCTGCAAAGTTTTGAGGGAATTTCCCCCTTCCTCCTCCTTCAGCAGAAAATCACCCTGTTTTTGTAGGTAGATAATATTTTTGAGACATTGGGGAAGATTTCTGTTCCATCCGCCCTCCTTTCAAATTGCCGTCAAGCCCAGACACTCCAGTACTGAAACTTTCAGCATGTTAATTTCAGAAGCAGTGTATCTCTTGACACCCAAGGTGCTAAGACTACATTCATATTTTCCTTGTTTTATGCTGCATGCACTACCGAGAGTATTCTCAGCACAAAAGTGCTCACATTTTTAGAAAATATCTTATTTGTCTAATCTCCTGTTACAGTGTGGGCTCCCGTCCCATTTTCTGTTTTTAAAATTTGAAAGCATAAAAGAAAGCTGGGAGTTGGGTGGTTCTCCAAAATAATAGTGATAAGTTATTACTATAGAAGCAAAAGTCACATTTTGACAAGATTCAGACACCTTGGCTGTGATCTTTTGAAATAAACAAGAGCTAAAAGAGATTTGTTCATTTTTAATGTAGAAAAAACCCAGTGATAATATGTGTATGTATTTATACCTCTGTGAAATATCCTTTTAATCCTACATGCAGGAGTGACCGAAAGCAATGTAAACAACATTCCTAGATAAGCAATGGCATGCATCAAGCAGAAGATCATAAAATTAGTGCCATGTACAGAGATTAAGGATGGGTGACTCGTTTTAATCAATCTGGGTTTCTTTCAGTTTCTCATCTTTCCATTGTAGAGTTCAGTTCTCCACATTGCGACATCAGTTTTCATTTTTAAAAAGTCCTCATGAAAATCCATCAGCATTTTAGTGTAGGGTTGCCATATTTCAAGAGGTAAAAATCTGGACAAAAAATGTTGTGCTTGAGCCACCAGAGCCTGAGCCCAAAAAGAGGACATGTCCAAGATTTCCCTGACGTATGGCAACCCTATTTTAGTGTGATTGTACACACTAAACATCCTAATACAGTGGTACCTCAGCTTTCAAATGTAATCCGTTCTGGAAGACCGTTCGAGTTCCGAAACGTTCGAATACCAAGGCGCAAAGGGCGGTCTGCAAATTCAATAGAGAAAACTGGAAAACAAAACTCAGCGGAAGCCGTTCAACTTCCAAGACGCGTTCAAAAACAGAAGCATTTATTTCCGGGTTTTTGGCATTTGAAAACCGAAACGTTTGACTTCTGAGAAGTTCAAAAACCAAGATACCACTGTATATAGATATTTGTATGTTATGGTTACCAGCCACCCCAAACTCTGCCAAGTGGCAGCGAGATTCCAGGGATGTTAGCACTGGAGTTTGTGTTCCCTTGGAATGAGGCACAGTGGAGACTGTAGTGTCTTTAACAAATATGGTTCATTTACACCTGAGTTTAGGTGGAGGGAGTACAAAACATTATACCCCAAGAGTGCCTCTGAGCTTCAGCAAACCTGGGTCCAGAAGAGAAGCCAGTCAGGCTCCCCAGGCTTTGCATGCAGTCTCTCCCAGCAATGGCCCACATGGAGTTCTCCTCCCCTTTCCCCACAATTAAAATACCACAATTTTTCCTTAGGCCTACATCACTGCCCACTTCCTACCTGGAACTCTCCTTTCCGGCACCCATCATCAAACACTAAAATTCTTTGCTCACCATCCTCTCATGGGAGGAGGGGCTCAATCACTTCTGCCCCTTGGCACAGGGTAACTGTTTGTGTCCATCGCAGACCCTCCAAGAATTCCTATTTTCCAGGGATACCCCTGATTTAGAGAAGCCGTCCTAAGTTCTGATTTGATCATCAAATGTCCCACTTTTCCTTAGGATGTCCCTATTTTCATTGGAGAAATGTTGGAGGGTACAGAGTTATCTGACTCCCAAGCCATCAGAAGGCAACTCTGTAAGTTTTTAAAAATATTTAACGTTTTATTATGTTTTTATATATGTTGGAAGCTGCCCAGAGTGGCTGGGGCAACCCAGTCAGATGTGTGGGGTATAAATAGTAAAATTATAATTATGGAATGGGATGTCCCTACTTTCATTGGATAAACGTTGGAGGGTATGCAATCGCCCATTACCTTCCTTTTGTACTACATGATGGTTCTTCTCTCCAGGACAATTCCTGGCTAGGAAGCTGATTCCGCCAGCATTTTTACATTGCTAAGCCATCTCACAGACTTCAAGCATTTAGTCATCTCCTACATTTACTGACTCTGGAAATTGGGGTGGGGGGAGGAAACTAGTACCCAGGACTTTTAGAGGGATCTGCCCCACGCTGCACAAATTCACAACACTATTTTGCCAAATCTGCACATTTCTGCAATGCAATTTTTGCTAATGTACACATTTTCCATGTACATCTTACCCTGTACATGTATGTATTTATGTATGTATTAATAATAATAATAAAATAATTTATTATTTGTACCCCACCCATCTGGCTGAGTTTCCCCAGCCACTCTGGGCGGATTCCGACAAAGATTAAAAATACGTACATTAAAATGTCACACATCAAAAACTTCCCTGAACAGGACTGCCTTCAGATGTCTTCCAAATCTGGTAGTTATTCTTCTCTTTTACATGTGGTGGGAGGGCGTTCCACAGGGCGGGCGCCGCCACTAAGAAAGCCCTCTGCCTGGTTCCCTGTAGCTTTCCTTCTTGCAGTGAGGAAACTGCCAGAAGGCCCTCGGCGCTGGACCTCAGTGTCCGGGCAGAACGATAAGGGTGGAGGCGCTCCTTCAGGTATACTGGGCCAAGGCCGTTGAATGCAAACTAAATAACTGTTCTCCCCAATCCCTAACAGAGCTAGGGAGAGAAGGAGCCAAATGTTTCTGGTCTCCTAGCTGGGTCGATGAAATAGCCCTGCTTCCTTTCTCTCTGACTATTGCATCCTAGTGGAGAATGAGCAAGTGTAGGGTTGCCATATTTCAAAAAGTGAAAATCTGAACACAAAAAATCTCTTTTAAAAATGAAGCTATTTCTATGGAAGTCTGCCAAAATCTGCACTTCTGAGATGGGTTGCCATTCATCTGGATTTTCCCAGACATTTCAGCGATTTCTACCTGGACACTGTTTCTGACAGCCACATTCTGGCTATGTCCGGGAAATTCCAGGCGTATGGTAGCAAAAGAGAAAGAGTGGAGAATCCTGGCATTCTCAGCCTGCCCACTAATTACAGAAATAATCTGTTTCTCCTGGGCGCTTGCACGCCTTCCCATCTGCTGAGAGTTTTGCATGAAATATTGGAGAGTTTTGCAATATTGAGTACAAAGAGGGGTCCAATGCCAGCCAGCCATCCTTGCTTCACAAATTGTTCCATTAACGCCCCCCCCCCCAGCCCACTTTTAGTTATGATACTTGACACTCTGCGTTCGGGTAAATTAGACTCACAATGCATAATGAGCCATGAAAAGGTTTTTAAAAATTCTTTCTGATACTGGTAAAGCTCACTGCTGCTATTTATATCTATGTATCTATCATCTATCTATCTATCTATCTATCTATATCTATCTATCTATCATCTATCATCTATCTATCTATCTATCTATATCTATCTATCTATCTATCATCTATCATCTATCATCTATCATCTATCATCTATCTATCATCTATCTATCTATCTATCTATCTATCTATCTATCTATCATCTATCTATCTATCTATCTATCTATCTATCATCTATCTATCATCTTTCATCTTTCATCTTTCACGTATCATCTATCTATCTATCTATCTATCATCTATCTATCTATCTATCTATCTATCTATCTATCTATCTATCTATCTATCATCTATCTATCTATCATCTATCTATCTATCATTATTGAAAACAAGAAAGAAAAAGAAAATGAGAAGCAGTGTCATGTGGCCTGTAGTGCGTCAGACTAGGTTTAGGGAGACTCATGTTCCACATGAAACTAGTGGGCAGCATCCACTTTTTGCTACAAATGACTAACTTATCCCATTTATTTCAGTGGGATGAAAGTGTGACTAACAGAGCAGCGCTAACCGTGCCTTCTCAGCTCAGTTGAATTCCATGGGGTTTACTCCCAGGTAAGTCAGGTTAGGATTGCTGCTAAGGCTCTCATCCTATGCACGTTTTCCTGAAAGTAAGTCCTATTGAACTCAATGTGCTTTACTTCTGAGTAGACACCATAGGACTGCTCTGCAACTTTGTCTGGATCCAGCCCAGAGACATTTGCATTTGGGCTCCAAACCCAATAGCTATAATTGGTGTCAGGCTCTAATCCCCACCCTCCACACACACAGATATATACAAACCTTATTTAGAAGAATATTGTCTGTTTAAGTAAAGCCTAATCTTAAAAAAAAACAAAATCATCCTTGCAGGAACCTAATAAATGTGTGAAAAGAATGTTGTTTATTAGTGTCAAGGGACTGCTATTCAGCTGAGTTGCAAAATTAATTTCCCAGCACGGTCGATAAGACATAAAAAAACTCCCAGATGCTGCTGTCACCCGTCAAACCACAGTGAAATATTGCTCCTTTGTAGTGCATCGCCCCAGCAACATCATGTTTTCCTTAGCAGTGTTGTGATAAAGAACGACCTCAAACACAGCTCTTTGGTTCAGCTCGCACTTCTCCTTGATAACCCGCAGATGTCTGAAAAGGGTTTTTAAAGGGGTTTGTAAATGGCCCTCGTGGCTGAAGACAGTCAAGAGCTTTCAAGAGGGTTAAGGTGGCGTTATGAAGCCTTCATTGTATGTGATACACACACTCCTCACTCTTGTCACTGCTTGCATAGAGATTTACAATTGTGCCTCAATGCATTCCTCTTGGTATTCTCCCAGCAGTTCGTTTGTTTTGTACAGGTCCTCCCTCTGTTTTGACCTCCACAGATGCAGAAAGATACCTTTTTAAATAACATAACTCATAGAGCACAATAGCAACGCATCTCTCAGTGATCAACAGATATTTACGGACGGTTGCCTGCCATGTGTGCTCCCGTTTGAAGATGCTGAATTTCAAAGTCGTTATCCTTTTGCAGTGAAAGCAACAAAGGCTCTTATGGCACCTTAAAGACAATGCTAATGAAGTGGCTGGTGGCCCATCACAAAGCCATCAATGGCTGCAGACCCAGGAGCAAGCCCCACTGAATGTCATTAGGATTCCAGCCTTGGTGGATAAAAGCCTGCCTCTAGCAATGAGCAATGAACACAAAGTCCACAAACAACACTTCAGGAAAAAAGGCGAGGCAAAGAGGCACCTGTTGGGACATAGATGGATATGTCAATTACGTAAGGTTCAAAGCAGACAAAATATATATTTACAGTCATACCTCGTGTTACGTTTGCTTCACGTTGCGGCTTTTCAGGTTATGAACACGGCAAACCCTGAAAGATTGCGTGCGTAAATAGAGGTACCACTGTATATATAATGTATGCACATTTTTTTAAGAAAACTTGGGTTGTAGGCAAAAACAATACATAATCTGTCTTGTTATGGAGGTCAAATGGGGTTTTTGAATTTAGACATAAGGCTGCATGAAATCAGGCCATAGAGCCACAGGTCACTCACTCCTGGGACTCAGCTACATTAGTAAAGAAAAAGCGTTTTAAATGCGTTATAGCACCGTGACACCAGATGGTGCCGTGGAGTTCCGTCTTTTGGCAATGTGGTTTCCCATTATGAAGTTTGCAACACATTTTCCTGAAACATTTTTTTTCCTTTATGTGTCTAGATCCAGCCCTGGTCAAAATGCATTGGTTTTCAACTGGTAGACGGTGATCCATTGCTGGGAAGCAGCCTGACTTAAGGTGGGTCACAGCAACAACCGTTTTCAAAACGTTCAGTTGAGCTGCAGCTTCACGAAAAAGTTTGTTTCTTATTGTGGTGCTTGCTCACCACTTCCTTGTTGTGAGGGAAAGATTTGCTTCTTTACATTGCTGGAAGGAATGAAGAGTGATGTGCTACTAGAGAGACCACCAGGATGTTAGAATGTTCCCTAAAATGACATCTCCTTTGGTGCAGCCTTAAATAAAATGTTTGCTCTTAGTGAACAACTGGTGCCTGTGCTCTTTACAGCACCACAAACTATAAGGAATGATTCAGCCACTCCTGTGTTTGCAAGGGATGAGTCATGCCAGTCCTCTGCATGTACCATTGATGCTCATAATCCATGCACCTCTTTTTTCTGCTTTGGGTGCAGCAATAAAAAAAGGAAAATGAACTGATTTACAAATGGCATTCTAAGGATGAGACTCCCAACAGCATTAACTTTGTAAAGATTGCACGTTCTATACTACGGAAGAGGAGGAGGGGGCGATCCTCTCTGTGTGCTTTGCATCATGTTTAATAGGTACAGAGCCCTGTCACCAGTTTCTCACACTTCTTCAGGGTTTTTTTTTCCTTTTCCCACCATTAAAATTCTAATCTGTCCCAATTAGTGTGAAAGCAACTCCATGCACATAAAAATTATCACAGGATTTTAAAATATTTCTTCGCATTAGCTGCTGCTGGAGATAACCTGATGATATGAGACATTGGACAAACCCGTAATGCTTTTGCCTCTTTTCTTTTCTCCCTCCCTACCTCCCCTCTTTCTTTGCTGCCACTGTTCAAAAGGAAAATGAAACACCAGAGTGTTTTCAAAACCCTCCCAAATTCAAACTGACTTCTAAAGTAAGGCTGCTTTTGTTCCTTGCCACTCCATTTGGACTGAAAGTTTGATCACGTTGGACAGGTCCACACTGTACAGTTAAAGCCAATTTGGTGCACACTGATTCCTCCAACAAGCTTCAGGAGCTGTAGTTTGTTGAGGCTGCTGGGAATTGTAGCTCACTGAGGTGAAGCTACAGTTCCCAGGGCTCTTTCGGAGAGGCCATGTGCTTTCAGTGTGTGGTGTGGTTCTGTCCATATTCCATTTAACTGAAACAGAGTCACATTTTCTGCCCCAAGTCAGCATTCTGCTGCAGACCTGGATATTTTAAAATCATTAAAACTATGATTTTGGACATTTACAGAATTGCAGCCTGAATAATGTGGGGGAAAGAAGAAGCTGTAAATTGCAAATTTTATTTCTCGGGGCTCTTTGTAACTGGCTATGGCTCTAAATTTATTTGCCTTCTTTCTGGAAAGAATATCGGGACGCCACACACTGAAGCATGACATATAACAAGAGTGATGTGCGACTTTTATTTTATTTTTAAGACACTGGATCTCTTTTGATGTTAAAACTGCAACATATTGCATACAGTTAGTATTAATCTACTTTAGGCATTCTTTGGTTTCTACCCCTGCCCATAATTTATTATGTACCTCGAGATATTTATCTTCCCACTTTGGAAAAAAGATTACAATTAATATGGCACGCATGACTTTAAATTAGTACTTCAGCCAGAGAAGCATGAGTAATGAATTAGCCACGGCTTTGAACTCTTGGCTGATGATTTAAATTGCCCGCATGTGGCTGTTGCATGATCCAGATCTACTGAAATATGCACTCAAGCAGAACAGACTTTACCTGCTTTCATTTGTATACTATCTGGGAGATTTTAAAAAAATCAGATTGGGGAATTTCCACATATTGAAATCAGTGGGACTCAGCATGCCTTGTCATTTCAGATTTCACAGCTGTGGGAGACAAAGAGACTTCAGTAGAGGGGACAAGATTCTCAGTGTGGTTTCAGTACTAGATTAGAGAAGTGGGTTTTGACCTCAAAACTCTGGCAAAAGGAGTGGCCCACTTTCATCCTCCCATTGCTCACTCCTGACATAAGCAATCATTTATCTCTCTTGGTGAGCATTATGTTTGCAAAGTGATATTTTCGGTCCCTCTCTTCTGTTCTTCTCTTCTCGGGTTGCAACTCTATCCCTGTTTAAAAAGGTAAAGGTAAAGGGACCCCTGACCATTAGGTCCAGTCGTGACTGGGGTTGCGGCACTCATCTTGCTTTATTGGCAAAGGGAGCCGACGTACAGCTTCCGGGTCATGTGGCCAGCATGAATAAGCCACTTCTGGCAAACCAGAGCAGCGCACGGAAACACAGTTTACCTTCCCGCCGGAGCGGTACCTATTTATCTACTTGCACTTTGATGTGCTTTCAAACTGCTAGGTTGGCAGGAGCAGGGACCGAACAACGGGAGCTCACCCCATCACGGGGATTTGAACTGCCGACCTTCTGATCGGCAAGTCGTAGGCTCTGTGGTTTAACCCACAGCACCACCCGTGTCCCTTCATCCCTGTTTACCTGGGAGCAAATTCCATGAATCTCAGTGGGGCATGCATCCGAGTAGTGTATTGTGTTTTTTGTTTCCTACTCATAAATAAGTAAGTAAATAAAGAACCACAGTTTCCTGATTTGACAGCTGTCAGGTTAGACCATCTACTAACAAGGCTTTAGTTTTACCCAGTGCTATTTTTCTAGAAAAAGAGATGCCGGAACTCACCATGAACACCTCCCTCATTCTTTTAGAATGGCAATGGCACCTACCTGAGAGGTGCCGGAACTGAGTTCCAGAAAGTTCCAGCTGAAAAAAAGCCCTGGTTTTACCATGAAGAATACACCCAACAGATGTCTGTAGTGTGCAGAAGTCTGCTGATCAGTATAAATATTAAAGCACAAACAACACCTTGTTTCTGCAGTTGTCATTTGTCTGTTTTCTGACAGGAGGAGCCAGTTTTGATGGGCTTCCTGTGGTCCCTTCGTTTTTTATCTTATCATCCAATTTTCCGCTGCACTGATCTCCTTCTGTCATGCTGATGGCCAGCCAAACTCGCCTCGTTCCTGGAGAGAGCGGCGTGTAGCCCTTTTTCATCAGAGTAAGACAGCAGAGGAGAAGGAGGGGTGATCACTCCTGAAGTGGAAGCCTTGCCAGTGCTTTGACCTCTTCGGTGGTGAAAGGGAGGCTATTCGTCTTTAAGGAACCTCACATATTTCCCTGGGAGGAAGTCACACTGATTTCACAAGAACTCAGCTCCACAAAGGGCTTAGGCCTGAGGATGTCACTGCCCTCATCTGTCCTCTTGGCAGAGAATTCTGAGTTAATGAATCAGCTTCAACCCAAAGTCACATTTTCCAAGGGCTTTCCAAGGACAGCGGAATGGTTGGAGTGTCAGACAGCGACTGGGTAGGGTCAAATCTCTACTCAGCCATGAAACTCGGTGGGTGGCCTTGGCCTGCCACCATCCATTCCAGAAAAACATGGTCTGATCATGGGAAAGGCTGTGCTTCAAAATAATGAAAAGGTAAGGTAAAGGAGAACAGCTGCTTCAAAGTGGTCACATGGAAAGCAGGCATCACTCAGTGGTAGAGCACAAGCAGAAGATTCCAGGTTCAGTTCCGAGGAACTTCAAATGTGGCTAGGGAGAAATTCTGCCTAAGACACCAGAGAGCCACTGCCAAATGGTGTAGACAATACTAAACGAAATGGATCATGGGCTGATTCATTTTAAGATAGCTTCCGGAGTGCTGTCACAGACTGGTGGGACACAGAAGAGTGGTGTAACTAGCCGCTCGGGTGCCTGGTGCGGCTCACACGTCCTGCAACCAGGGGCAGGGTGAGCCTCCGATGGGGGTGAGGCAAGCCTCCCATGGGGGTGGGATGTGCTGCATGGAGCCTCTCCAAAGCCTCCCCCTCAGCTGTAGAGCAGCTTAGGGGGAGGGGGAGGGCAAACACAGGTCCCACACTGCCGTTTCAGGTAGTGCAGAGCCTGCAGGAACCTGCCCAAGCCACCACGTCACACACCCCCCTCAGTGATGACACACAGGACAGTCCGTACCCCCCTCACCCCTTTCCCCCTCCAGTGGGTGGGAGGAACCAGTTGGGAGACCCCCAAGGGAAGAAGGTTCAGAGGCCAGGGTGTGATAGTGGGGAAATGATGAGTGGTCAGAGGGAGAAGACTGGGAAGAGGAAGTGTCAGAAGCTGAAGAGGTAACAGGGCTTAGTGAGCAGGAAGAGGCTGTGGCAGAGAGCAGTCCAGAAGCAGAGGCAGAAGCTGAAGCAGGAGAGGCGGAAGGCCGAGAGGCAGAGATCAGGCCGGCTGGGGAAGAGGCACAGATGTCTCTCACTCCTGCTGCAACAAGCTGCCCTCCCCTTGGTCTCCAAGAACCAGGAGAGGCATGAAGAGGGCGAAAAATTAGCTTCACACAGGTGCAGTCTCTGATTGCTTGAGGAAAACCCTGGAGAGGAGGAGACTTAGGCAGCTGTGGGAATGCGAGCAACTGCTCCATGGAGACAAGACCTGTTGGAGATGAGTTGCTCTGCCCATTAGCCCTGACACTCCTATGCAGATCATGTTTTTGCTAATAAGGAGTTAACTCCAACCTGCTCTATTTGATTTACTTCTGGCTTGCTCCTGTGACTACGATTACTGTACATCTCCTGGAGTATAAACATGATTATATGAAGGAAAATTGTTCTAAAGTCAGCATAGGGAGCCAGTGTTGGTGGAATCCACCTTGCACCAGTCCTAGCCTACGTGGCCAGTGATCAAAGAATCATAAAACTGTAGAATTGGAAGGGAACCCAAGAGTCATCTAGTCCAGCCCCTTACAATGCAGGAATTTCCACTAGGTCAGGAATGATGAGACTTGTAGTCCAAGAACATCTGGAGGGCTATCACAGGTTCCCTTGCCTGTTCTAAAGAGCAAATCAAAGAATGATTTACATTCCAGTTCTGTAATATGTTTAAATGTATTTGTTTTACTTCAAAAGTAGAAAGGAACCTAGCAAATAAGCCCAGATGTGTATTCCAAATGTTTCCTGAAAGCTGAGAGTGGTTTCATTTACATAAGTTCAAGCCCAACTAGAATAGAGATGAGTTTAATGTAGAAAAGAAACGTCTATGACTCAGAAGGACGGGGTGCAGTTGATATGCAAACTACGTCAATGCCACTGCGCTGGGCATGCGGTGGGTTCTGACGGGCAAACAAAGAACAGCACAGGCAGGGGCTTTTCTTCTGTGAGCAGATTTTCTTCCATGAGCCGTGGAACTTGAAGGCACTTTAAGAAAGTGGGAGTCATTCTGCACACCCACAAACAGAAACTGCAATTAATCCAGAATGCGGCAGCTAGACTGGTGACTGGGAGTGGCCGCCGGGACCACATAACACCGGTTCTGAGAGATCTGCATTGGCTCCCAGTACGTTTCCGAGCACAATTCAAAGTGTTGGTGCTGACCTTTAAAGCCCTAAACGGCCTCGGTCCTGTATACCTGAAGGAGCGTCTCCACCCCCATCGTTCAGCCCGGACACTGAGATCCAGCACCGAGGGCCTTCTGGCGGTTCCCTCATTGTGAGAAGTAAGGTTACAGGGAACCAGGCAGAGGGCCTTCTCAGTAGTGGCGCCTGCCCTGTGGAATGCCCTCCCAGCAGATGTCAAAGCAATAAACAACTATTTTACTTTTAAAAGACAACTGAAGGCAGCCCTCTTTAGGGACGTTTTTAATGTTTGATGCTGTACTGTTTTTAATATTCAGTTGGAAGCCGCCCAGAGTGGCTGGGGAAACCCAGCCAGATGGGCGGGGTATAAATAATAAATTATTATTATTACTTTACCAGCTGTGCTGTTCCTTCCGAGGATATCATTTGCAGCTTGCCGGAACAGTCACAAATCCACTTTAAACCCTTTAGGGGAAGGGACATAGCTTGGTGATAGAGCAGCTGCTTTGCATGCAGAAGGCCCTAGGTTCAATCCCTGGCATCTCCAGGCTGGGCTGGGAAAGACTCCCTGCCTGAAACCCTGGAGAGCCATCGCTGCCAGTCAGTGTAGACCATACTAAGCCAAATGATAACAATGGTCTGACTCACTTTAAGTCAAATTCCCATGTGCCTAAAGCGGTGCACAGACAAACAGACAGACAAAGTGTAATCTAGTATTTAGAATGTAGATACAGTCATACCTCGAGTTACAGATGCTTCAGGTTGCGTGTTTTCGGCTTGTGCACCATACCGAACCTGGAAGTACCGGAACTGGTTACTTCCGGGTTTTGGCACTCGTGCATGTGCAGAAGCACTAAATTGCGCTTTGCGCATGCGCAGAAGTACCAAATCGTGGCCCACGTGTGCGCAGACGCAGCACTGCAGGTTGCGAACGTGCCTCCCGCATGGATCCCGTTCGCAACCCGAGCGTCCACTGTATAGGCAAACTGTATTTTTACTACTATTTCTCCGTTCCTTGAATAAGAATTCTCTGAATATTCAAAGAATATTATTTATATCATTAAGAAGGGAAAGGCATGAAGGTTATTTCTAGATAGATAGTTAGTTAGTTAGTTAGGTAGGTAGGTAGATTATCTATCTATCTATATCTATCTATCTATCATCTATCATCTATCATCTATCTATCTATCTATCTATCTATCTATCTATCTATCATCTATCTCTCTCTCTCTCTCTCTCTCTCTCTCTCTCTCTCTATATCTATCTATCTATCATCTATCAACAAAGCCTCAAGGTTCCTTCCATCTGTACAATTTTATGTACAGTTTTATGAGAAATGATATATGGTAGGCAGATGGGTACCACTAGGAGTTGAAGGGTGGAATTAAAGAGCAGCACATCTGGAAAATCCTCCTGACAGTGGTACCTCGCTGGGGTGTCAAACAGCATCCTAGGGAAGCCTTTGGAAAGCCATCACTTTGGCACACTGAAAACTATTGTAGACAATGTGCTAATATAGTTACCGTGGGGAGAAACTTCACATTGCTAAAAGGATAGGCTGGATAATTTCAATCATCTTCCTTTCTTTTAGCCATTGTAATTTGACAAAGTGGAAGTTGGGGTAAGCTATGCCAGAAGCAAAATGTGCTTGTACAATGCATCGTTTAGCTGCGTGTAGCTGTGAATATCTCCCTCTATCTTGAGATTCATAGAATTGTATAGTTGGAAGGGATCAAAACGGTCCTCTTGTCCAACCCCCTGCAATTGCAGGAATATTTTGCCCATTGTGGGGCTCAAACCCATGACACCAAGGTTAAAACCTCATACTCTACCAACTGAACTATAGGCAAGGTTCTTTCCCAGGGATTGAAACTGGGAACTTCTGCATGCAGGGCATTTGATCTATCACTCGGCTACAACCCTTCCCCTTAAGGAAGGGTAGCAGATACTGCACAATCATCGTCATCACCACCATCTCTTGTGAGCCAGCATGATGAGAGCCATGCAGTGATTATGTTGTAGGAAAATACCTTGTTGCAAAGCAGCAGCGGAACGTAGGCTGGCTCCGCATAGGACAGGTGAACGGGGCACGCCCCCGAGGGGCGGGGCTCAGAGGGAGCCCCGCCCCTCATGCTATCCCACTGCTGCCAAGAGTTAGAGATGGAAACTTTGTAGTTGCAGATAAGCACCGAATTCCTTTTTCAGTTTTGAAAAATCACAAAGGTTCTGTTGTTTGTGTTTCTCCCCTTTCCACGTATTTTTTTTTGGGGGGGGCAAAAAATTAAAGCAAGTTTTAAAAAGAAATATAATCAGTTGCATGTGCAAATGTTTTTGGAGTGGCAACGCATGGGAGCATTGGACCTTTTGCATTAGATGAATGAATGATGCTCATTGAGTATGTTATGTTACCTGTTTTTAAAGCAGCTTCTTCCTATCCCTTTAGCTATGTCCTATTAACTGCTGAGCTTCCTCTGCCCAACCCAAAATGCTGCTGGATAGCAGAGAGCCTGGCACCATCTTCTCTTTGCTACCCAGAGAGAAAAGGCAAGAGGGGGAACTGGCAGCTGCGAGAAGGAGGAACAGCAGCTGCCACCATCCAAAAGCAATTTAAGGTTTGTGCGTGCATGCAGGAGTCAAACACCCTGGCAGTGCCAAACCTTGAACCCAAGCCTAATCCCTCCCCCTCTTCTCCTTCTTGTACCATTTTGGCCTCTTCTTTGAAACAGGTCAAAGAAGAGGCACCATTCGAGGATCTCCACTGATTTTGCCTAATGGCTTGGTTTTAAGGCTGACATGAGCTGGCCTTCTAAATGTCTGATTCAAAGCCATGTCTGGGCAAGCAAATGTCATCGTTTCTCTGCAAATCCCAAGCTGCATTTCCAAATGAGCCCGCATGAGTCCATATGGCACAAGTCCAATGGTTGCTTTTTGAACAGATTTCAAGGAATTACATGTGATGTGGAGAACGTCCAGCCTTTGACACCTAGTCCAGATTTAAAAGGAAGAAAAGACATGGCTACCTCTTTAGCTGAAAAGCTATCCATATCAGACACAAAACCAGGCTGTTCCTCAGCTCTGTTTAAGAAACTCAAGTGGTTTCTGTGTAGGTAATTCACAGGTGCTTCAGATCAGGTGTATTTATTTAATTTCAAGTATTTGTCTGTGTCACTGCAAAAGATCACAAATTATTTAAAAGGAAGAAAGAATAGGTTAAACAATAAAAATTAAGCACAATAAGGAAAACAGTAAGAGGGACGTAGGTAGCACTGTGGGTTAAACCACAGAGCCTAGGACTTGCCGAACAGAAGGTCGGCGGTTCGAATCCCCGTGATGGGATGAGCTCCCATTGCTCGGTCTCCTGCCAACTTAGCAGTTTGAAAGCACATCAAAGTGCAAGTAGATAAACAGGTACCGCTCCGGCGGGAAGGTAAACGGTGTTTCTGTGCGCTGCTCTGGTTCGCCAGAAGCAGCTTAGTCATGCTGGCCACATGACCCGGAAGCTGTACGACGGCTCCCTCAGCCAATAAAGCGAGATGAGCGCCGCAACCCCAGAGTCATCCACGACTGGACCTAATGGTCAGGGGTCCCTTTACCTTTAACTTTAAGGAAAACATCAAAATCCATAAGTAACTATATAACATCAAATTCCATAGCATAGAATTCCACTCACTCAATACACTTAGGCTGCATCTACACAGCTATGAAAAACGCTCTGAAAACGCTCTGAAAAAAACCGTTTTAAAGCTCACAATGGAAAATTTAACGGAGTTCCAATTTCAGCTCTACAGCGACATCTGGTGTCAACGTGTTATAATGTATTTATAACTTTTTTAAAACTAATGTAGCTGAGTCCTTACATTCACTCAAGATCTATGTTTACTTACACATCTGTTCCTCAATCAAATTACACTTGTACACATTCACCAACACTCACATACTCTTAACAATTACAGATCTCAATAATCCCCTGGATACATAAATGAAGGTCACATGATGACATTTGGGCAGCCTAACACTATGAGGTTAAACTCAGATTTAATCTAGGACCCTGCAACATTTATGCAGCCATTGTGGTGCCCTCTAGTTATTGTGGACTCCAACTCTTTAGTCAGCACAGCCACTAGTCTGGAATGGTGGAAGCTGGAGTCAGTAACATATGGCGGATACAACATTGGCCATCCTTGCTTTAGATCCAGATTAGAATAATTCGCAAACTAACCAGAAAATGGTAGAGTGGCCTGCTTCTGTGTACTTTGAAAAAGCAGCTTAATTCTGCAGAAAGGTTTGTATGGCAGGGAGGTAAGCATTGCTAATATTTGCACATCAAGTGACTGTTATAGGAGAAAAGACCATTTCAAAGCTTAACGACCGACGGGAAAGTCTGCAGTTAAATTCAGAATGAAACTCTAAACTACTGAAGTGTCTTTATCACTGATACGTTACACCCAAAAGGTCATGGCCTGGGTCATCTTCTTATGTTCTGAACAACTGCAACTCACTTTTTAATCAAGCAGATGTTTCTTTCTTTACTCATTATTACATATAATAGACTTCGGAGTTTCACGTTGTTTCATCTCTGTAACCCTGATTACGTTGAGTTTCTCTGTGACTCAAAACTTCCGAAGAGGGATCTAATTCCAAATTAAAATGAATATAAAGATAAATGGCATAAAGGGACAGAGTAGAAACTCAGATAAGCAATCAACGAAAGAGTTATGTTTACTCAGGATTATGTGTAATCTGCATAAGGATAGGTGTCAAAATCAGGTCTCTCGGTTTCTCATTTTTCCAATCTTAAATCAAGTTCTTCATTATTATTTTTTAAATAGATACAAATCTATCAGCATTTTAATGCCATTTTCTTCAAAAAAACCAACCCATGTTTTTGTAAAGGATTTCTCCCTAATATGCATTTTTGCATGTTATTTTCACCAATATATGCATTTTATGCACACTTTATCCAGATGCATTTTTTGTGCACATTACAGGCCTGGGCAGGTCGGGTCTTCCTGTTATATACCTGCTGGAATTGACAAGGCACTTCTGTTAACGACAAGAAAGAACAAGGAGGCACTTCTGGAACAAATTTAGACTTTTTTTTATTTCTTTACATTCAATGAGGGTTTCAAGCTCAGTGGTTACTCATGTAAGGCACAGTATGAATTTCCAGAAAACACTCTTTACAGAGAACTTTAAAGCCGTAATTAGCACTCTTTTCTAAACTTAGTCACAGGATAAACTATTTCCACTATTTACTGCACACTAATAATAATAATAATAATAATAATAATAATAATAATAATCTTATTTATACCCCACTCATCTGGCTGGGTTTCCCCAGCCACTCTGGGCAGCTTCTTCTCTAGCGATCACTCGTAGCCAAGTAAAATTGTCTTCCATGAACATGGTCTTAAAAGTGAGTCGGTAAGTGACTGTGGACTGTGGAGGCCAATTCTGGATCCACACGTCCTTCCATAGTGGGACATTGGTTTCCAGGCGGAAGTTGATCACGGTGTGGATTTGCCAAGCGTGCCTTCCTCTTAGCACCTTTCTCCCTTGTGTCCTGAGTTCGAGTGTCTTCAAAGCCCATGACACCTTTGGTAAAGGTTGTTCTCCAAGTGGAGTGCTCGCAGGCCAGTGTTTCCCAGTTGTCAGTGTTTATACTACATTTTTTTTAAGATTTGCCTTGAGAGAATCTTTAAACCTCTTTTGTTGACCACCAGCATTACGCTTACGGCATATATAGAAATATAATAAAAATCAAACATTAAAAACTTCCTGTTACAGAGCTGCCTTCAGATGTCTTCTAAAAGTTGTGTTGTTCTTCATCACAGCCCTGGCTAGCTAATCCCTATCAGAAGAGGTCTCCCCAGGTCCCTATCTCATGGACAGACAATCCCTATCTAACCATTTAATTTTTAACTCACCACCAATTGCTCCTGATTGCACAATGTTCCAACCAGCTCCGATTGGTTGCTTGTTCATCGGGAGGTTGACCCAGGGTCTGTCTGTCACAGAGAGGCACAGAAGAAGATCAGTGAAGATCAGTGGAATGCCTGCTCCCATTTTACAACCAACCGCCTTGTGGGAAGGATCCTGATGATGATATACTGTATACATGTTTTTAAAAAGTAGGCATGCATTTGTTTAAATGTAGTTTAAAGGTACTTGCAAGCTGCCTTGCAAGGATTTGCATCCTACAAGGCAGGCGATAGTAATAAATCGTTCAATGAATGAATGAATGAGTGAAGCACAAGGCCAATCAGTCATATTCAATAATAATAAAAATTGAACCAGGATTTCCTTCTGCCACTACCATGTACCATTCAGACACTGCGCTGCATGGGCTCTCCTAGCCAGCTTTCTGATATGACCCTCGGACATTCCAGATTTTCATCTGAAAGCTAGGTTCATCTGTTTGATGTCGGTAATGTGCAACTCAACTGTCCTATTTATTTATTAGGTGGGTTAAATGCTTAATGGGACGCGGGTGGCGCTGTGGGTTAAACCACAGAGCCTAGGACTTGCCAATCAGAAGGTCGGTGGTTCGAATCCCCACAACGGGGTGAGCTCCTGTTGCTCAGTCCCTGCTCCTGCCAACCTAGCAGTTCAAAAGCATTTCAAAGTGCAAGTAGATAAATAGGTACTGCTCCGGCGGGAAGGTAAACGGCGTCTCCGTGTGCTGCTCTGGTTCGCCAGAAGCGGCTTGGTCATGCTGGCCACTTGACCCGGAAGCTGCACGCCAGCTCCCTCAGCCAATAAAGCGAGATGAGCGCCACAACCCCAGAGTTGGCCACGACTGGACCTAATGGTCAGGGGTCCCTTTACCTTTACCTAGATTGTCATTTGATGTGGGGTTTCTGGTGTTGCAAAATAAAGAGATTAAATCAACATTTCCGTTTAGCTGATTAATATCGCACTGGACGCAACAGCAGCCTAATCCTCATTTCCTAAAAGGTGGGATACATTTCTACTCTTGTTAGTTGTTTGCATGCGGTGATTTGCAGTGCTTTTATAGAAGCAATGAATTTAAATCACCATGGCACAAGAGACACTGGGCATTCCCCAACACCAAATAAAACTCCTGCTTGCTCAACTGCCTGCCAGATAATTGAAATTGTTATACTGCATCCAAAGTCATAGTCAATTACTTTTTAAAAGAGCATTTTGCTGGTTGGCATCATGGCCGACAACCTCAGCTGAAAAGCCAAAGAATAAATGGATCTAGATGGTTGAATGCCCTCTAACAGGAGACAGTCTCTCAAGGTTAAAGAGGAGTGTGCCATACCTTGCTGTGCATCCCGACTTCATTTGTACACTTCTGTTTTGTGGAACATCAGCTACTGTCGAGGTTTGGGCCATGTAACATTTCAGCAGGTCAAACCAGGAAGTAGGAGGTCTCCAAGCGCCAGATGCAAGCGTTGACTTCGGAAAGACGGAGAAACGTTTCTGGTCAGCCATGAACGTGACGAGCCACACAATGGTGCAAAGAGTGCCACAATTTCTCACCAAACAGCAATTCCACAATACTCTGGCCTAGTTTATATGTATGGTAGCTCAAATGGGGGACATGGGGAGGTTAGTTCAGGGCTTGGAAGTTTGCTTTTAAAAGGAATTCGGTCCAGTTCACCTGCTCCAAAAAGGAATTAGTTCCAGTTTTAGCTTACCCCAATTCTAGTGCAATTCACAACTCACAACTCGTTCATATGTTCACCCACATTGTTCTGCCCAGTCAGGGTTAGTATGACAGTTTGTGCAGCCCTTTCCCCTTCCTTGGTTGTAGCTAAGGGGATAAGAGATTGCATAATTAGTTCTGGGCAGGGCTGCTTAGCACAGCAATCTCCATAGGTCATGCTTTTTAGTTGATGGCATGAACAAAAGAAGAACTGTAGTCGCCAGCTTGCATTACAATAAACACTTCTGCAAGCAAGAGGCAGGGCAGCACAGGATTTAGGGTAGTGTGGGTGGATCCCCCACACAGCGTGCCACGCCAACTAATAATAATAATAATAATAATAATAATAATAATAATAATAATAAATTTTTATTTATACCCCGCCCATCCCAGTTCAAAAACCGGGCTCAGGGCGGCTAACAACAAATTTTAAACACTTTAAAATAATTATAAAAGCAGCATAAAATACAGTATAAAAACATGAATAACAATAAAATTCAAAACTCAAAAATCAATTAGATAATCCCCAGGGCCAGCTGGCTGAATTGGTCCTACTTGGGCCAGCGAGGAGGCCAGGGGAGAATTAGCTGTGGGATCCCAGAGCGGGTGATCTTCATAAAAGGGGAGGGGGAGGGAAGAGAAGGGAAATAAAAGATCAGGCTGAATTCAAATTAAAGGCCAGGTGGAATAGCTTTGTCTTACAGGCCCAATGGAAGGAGGTTAAATCCTGCAGCGCCCTGGTCTCATGGGACAGAGCATTCCACCAGGTCGGAGACATCACTGAAAAGGCCCTGGCCCTGGTGGAAGATAGTCTGACTTCCTTAGGGCCCAGGATCTCTAAACTATGGTTATTCACAACAACAACAACAACAACAACAACAACAACAACAACAACAACAACACCTATATTTATTCAGTTACCTATTGAGAAGATCCATAAAAAGCAACTGTACCAAAGGGAATTATTGTGAAAATATGAAATATTTATGGAGAGGGCACCACATCTTGCCTTCACTCAGGACGCCATATTACCAAGGTAAAAGGTAAAGATAAAGGACCCCTGGATGGTTAAGTCCAGTTGAATTCAACTATGGGGTGTGGCGCTTATCTCCATTTTCAGGCCGAGGGAGCCAGTGTTTGTCCACAGACAGCTTTCTGGGTCATGACTAAACTGCTTCTGCCACAACAGGATGCCGTGACAGAAACCAGAGCGCACAGAAACTGAGTTTACCTTCCCACCGCAGTGGTACCTATTTATCTACTCACGCTGGCATGCTTTCAAACTGCTAGGTTGGCAGGAGCTGGGACAGAGCAATGGGAGCTCACCCTGTCGTGCAGATTCAAACTGCTGACTTTCTGATTGGCACGCCCAAGAGGCTCAGTGGTTTAGACCACAGCGCCACCTGCTCCCTTTTTATATTACAAAGTCTATCCCTGGGCAGGGCACCTGGTTTCATCCTCCCTCCCTACTTTGCCTCCTTCCCCAAGAGCTGCTCCTAAGGGTTGAACGACCTTCTGAAACAGCACAGGAAGGCGGGGGGGGGGGGGGGGTTTAGAGAAAATCAGATGGTTCAAGTGCAAACCTGCCATTGGATACAACCCATTGTGGTTACATTTCAAATGGCACAAGAGCTGTTAGGCAGCAAGGCTGAGCTCAAAGGACTGTGAACTGTTTGCCCACATGCAAATAGTTGGTGCCAGATCAGGCTCAGGTCTGAACGTTGGTCTGAACCTGAGCTCTCTCCTTCTGCACCGTCACTATTTTGGGGTGGGATTCAATTGCATACCAGCAAACTCGGGTTGAGCAATTTGGAGGTCCTGAGAGACAAACCCACTTCCCCCAGAGACTGGACTTTTTGCAATAAGGGAAGTGACAGGACAATGCCGTGGAAAGTGTGGGATAATCCTTGCTTTGATGCAGGAGCATCTAACCTCTCCACAACAAATGAGAATGAATGCCAGTGTCTCGTCTAATCTCCTTGCAAACCAATCAGGAAGATTGCTCAATGAATAGGTCACCTGGAAACACTCCAGGTTTCAAGCTTTCTTCAAGCACTCTGATATTTCCTTCCTTCGCCCCAGCCTTTAATTTCAAAAATCTCATTTGGCACCCGCGCAGTATTGTACAGTCTGTCAGGGCTCTAGGATGGCAGCTCAGAAAGGTTACATGTAATGAGCTCAGATAGTTCCATAGAAGCCATCCCTTTTCTAAATCCAGATAATTAATCTTTTCCAGATTGGCGGTAATACAACAGCTTCTGTTCAGAGGAGTTCCAGCTTAGATATCTAACATTTCCCCTTCAGCAGGTGTTTTTTGTTTTTTTACAAAATGACATCTTCCTGGTTTGAAAATTAGTAATAACAGAGGGGAATATTTACCCATTCCTTGTTTTACTTGCCATTAAAACAAAACAAAACCCACTTAGGGTGAGACTTTTGAACCACCCTGGAAAAGAGCCACACAAAGTCCATGGAGAGGTGACTCTGGGCAGCAGTCATCCCACAGAGAAATTATAGACTTGTGGAGATATTTCCAAGCTTAAATCTATAGGCTTAGCCCAGTGCGGTGCTGATTTCTGCAAAATTCCTAAAATTGCACAGCCCTTTGCATGCTCAGGCAAGCTCCTAAACACAGCTTTTGAATTTACGGTCACCTCCCCACCACACTTGTACTGCTATAGTAGTCATGGCTTTCCCCAAAGAATCTTGGGAACTTTAGTTTGTTACGGGTGCAGAGAGTTGTTAGGAGACCCCTAGCAGAGCTATAAGGGACACGGGTGGCACTGTGGGTTAAACCACAGAGCCTAGGACTTGCTGATCAGAAGGCCGGCGGTTCGAATCCCCGCGACGGGGTGAGTTCCTGTTGCTCGGTCCCAGCTCCTGCCCACCTAGCAGTTCGAAAGCACGTCAAAGTGCAAGTAGATAAATAGGTACCACTCCGGCGGAAAGGTAAATGGCGTTTCCGTGCACTGCTCTCGTTCGCCAGAAGCGGTGTAGTCATGCTGGCCACATGACCTGGAAGCTGTACGCTGGCTCCGTCGGCCAATAAAGTGAGATGAGCGCCGCAACCCCAGAGTCGGTCACGACTGGACCTAATGGTCAGGGGTCCATTTACTTTACTTTAGCAGAGCTATAGTTCACAACTCCCTTGACCAACTACAGTTCCCTGGACTCGGTGGGTGAGGGGAGAAACCACAGCCATTGAAATGGTTTAAAAGTGCTTTAAATGTATAATATGGGTGTGCCCTGATGTAAGTAGGGCAAAAACATTAATGCATAAACAAGCATAGCAGGTCCCCGCTAGAAGGAAACATTGCTGAAGCTGTCAGTTATATTTAGCTCTGAGAGTTGCATTTTCACACACCACACACACACACACACACACTCTTAAAAGAACCACCTGCCACAATGTGGCAACGGGCCAGGAAGCAACAGGGTGATTTATGCCCACCACTTCCATGCAAACTGTGGGACCCTAATCTTACTATCATTTTTCTTTCTTTCTAGAAACAAGATCCTGAAAATCCCTCCCAAGAGATAGATAATTGTTCTTCTTCTTCTTGCTTTAAAAAGATTGTTAAAACCTTTTGAGTATAACACAGATACAGCCGGACCTTGGTTGTATAACGGAATCCATTCTGGAAGTCCGTTCAGCTTCCAGAAATGTTTGTCAACCAAAGTTTGGCTTCCGATTGGCTGCAGGAACTTCCTGCATGCAATTGGAAGCTGTGGAAGCCACATAGGATGTTCAGGTTCCAAAGAACGTTTGCAAACCGGAACCCTCACTTCCGGGTCTGTGGCGTTTGGGAGCCAAAACGTTTGACTGCTAAGGCATTTGTCAACCAAGGTACGCCTATTATTATTATTATTATTATTATTTATTATTTAGACCCCACCCATCTGGCTGAGTTTCCCCAGCCACTCTGGGCGGCTTCCAATCAAGTGTTAAAAACAATACAGCATTAAATATTAAAAACTTCCCTAAACAGGGCTGCCTTCAGATGTCTTTTAAAGAGAAGATAGCTGCTTATTTCCTTCACATCTGAAGGGAGGGCGTTCCACAGGGCGGGCACCACTACCGAGAAGGCCCTCTCTCTGGTTCCCTGTAACCTCACTTCTCGCAATGAGGGAACCGCCAGAAGGCCCTCGGCGCTGGATCTCAGTGTCCGGGCTGAACGATGGGGGTGGAGACGCTCCTTCAGGTATACAGGACTGTATGCAGGTTGTATACAGTGGTACCTCGGGTTACAGACGCTTCAGGTTACAGATGGTTCAATGTAATACTATACTGTCATAACATAACAAGAGAGAGAAACTTAAAGAGAATTATATCAAGAAAACAGAGGGGAAGGAGGAACAGACAGACAGACAGAGAGACAGACAGACAGATAATGGGTCATCTCACAGTGACAAATAACCCAAAGTAAAGTTGGAGGGAAGCAAGTTAGAAGGAGATCTGCAAGAGGATGGATCAACAGTTCAGGTTCATTGCTGAATAGAGTCTTTGCAGAGGCTCATTGGAGAAGATGATGGAAGCAGCATGGGGACATTCTAAGCTGCCAGTCAGACTACTTGAAACGACAGTTTCCACATCTCCAGTTCCAATAATCTGGCTCCCGAGTAACGACAATAGCTTTGTTTGCTATGAGTGTTTTCACCCTTTCACCCTAATGCACGGTGCCCTTTTGAGTCAGTGCGATGCATTATTTCCTGTCGCCCCTTCATGGCATTATCACAAAGAGCATCTTAAGCTCTCCTTTTCATCAACGTAATGCTGCTATTAAAATGTCTTGTGTAACCTCGGCGGTAGGAACGGGCAACTCAGTGAATATCTCCTGACTATTAGGGTGGGAGCTCAGAGGAGCTTTTTGTGCCTCATAATGGATGCCAAAGTACTTTTCCTTAAGGATTTCGTTCCCCACAAACGGAAAGTTCACCTAGTGAGCCGAGAACTGCCCTGTAAACCATGTACTTTCCAAAGCTGATTATGTGAGAAATGGAAGATAGAGAAACCACAAGATAATTTGTTGAGCTGGTTTCTCCTCTGAGCTGGTTTCTCCTCTGATACACAGAGAGGGAGTCCCTTTCAGCTTTGGGATTAAAGGTCGATTTATGGTCAGGGCGTGCTGGAGAAGGGTGGCGATAGTCAGTGGGTGCTTGCTTTCTTCATTGGGTGTGTGGTGACAAAAGTTGGTGGCTAGAGCTGCCATATTGCTCCACATGGGAGTGAGGAGCAGGCATGTGCTGAATAGGACTGCCTCCTGGCACCCACATTTAAAGAGCAAATGCCACTGGTAAGGAAGCATTTGTGCAGAGAGTTGTGTAAAGGCATCACCACAACACAAAAACCCAATTGCCCACACATCTGGTGAAACATCTGGACACCATTCAGCATACAGATAATAATAATAATAATAATAATAATAATAATAATAATAATACAGTGGTACCTCGGGTTACCGATGCTTCAGGTTTCAGACACTTCAGGTTACAGACTCTGCTAACCCAGAAATAGTACCTTGGGTTAAGAACTTTGCTTCAGGATGAGAACAGAAATTGTGTGGCGGCAGCGGGAGGCCCCATTATCTAAAGTGGTACCTCAGGTTAAGAACGGACCTCCAGAACAAATTAAGTTCTTAACCCAAGGTACCACTGTAATAATAATAATAAAAATAATTTTATTATTTGTATCCTGCCCATCTGACTGGGTCGCCCCAGCCACTCTGGGTGGCTTCCAGCATATACAAAAACATAATGAAATATTAAACATTAAGAACTTCCCTATACAGGGCTGCCTTTGGGTTTATTCTAATGGTTGTATGCAGTGGTACTTCAGGTTACAGACGCTTCAGGTTACAGACTCCGCTAACCCAGAAATAGTACCTCAGGTTAATAACTTTGCTTCAGGATAAGAACAGAAATTGTGCTCTGGCGGCGCGGCGGCAGTGGGAGGCCCCATTAGCTAAAGTGGTACCTCAGGTTAAGAATGAATTAAGTTCTTAACCCGAGGTACCACTGTAGTTACTTATCTCCTTGACATCTGCAGGGAGGGCATTCTGCAGGGCGGGTGCCACTACCGAAAAGGCCCTCTGCCGGGTTCCCTGTAACTTTACTTCTCACAGCGAGGGAACTACCAGAAGGCTTCGGAGCCTGATACCAGTGTCCGGGCTGAACAACGGGTGTGTGTGTGTTATTTTACATACTGCTTAATGACCCAAGTTTCCAAGTGGTTTAAATGTACAAAACCAGAACAAATAGAAGCACATAATTGAAATACATTTAAAATATCAGTGCATTAAAATATACACCCAAAATTAAAATGTGCCATAATTTGCCACAAAATAATGTGCCACAAAATATTCTCTCCCAAATCAATTAAAACTGTCAAAACAGGAGATTCGAGTCAGGTCAAGAGATCAGAGGAAAGCTTGCCTAAGCAGGTGTGTCTTCAAGATACCTAAGTACAAACTTGGTTTCTATACCTAGAGACCTTTCCACTGTGTGCAAATGCTTAAAGCAGCTTTTACTTTCAGATTAATGTGCCTACAAATGCAGCCTTGGGATCAAATTCTTCACTTGCTGCAAAGTAGCTGCCTGAAGTCCAAACACAGAAGTAGATGCAATGAAACAAACAGACGACAGACAGACAGACAGACAGACACGGGGGGGGGGCTTTCTTTCTTTTCACATTTGCACTCTAGCAACCTTTTGCTGAACCACAAGCCTTGCTGAAAACACCATCACACGAAAACTGCAGCTTGGGATGTTGACCAGAGGGTGCGGCTCCACCTAGCCATGTCTGCGGAAAAAAACAAAACAAACAGAAAACAGTCTGCACCAGCTGAACATGCAAAGTTGCACAGCTGCAGTTATTTGAAGCAGGGAAGGAATAAACACATTATATGCTGCTAGCAGGGCCGGCCCACTCATGAGGGAAGGTGGAGAGACCTCCTCGGGTGGCAGGATCCACAAGGGCAGCAGATCCGGCTTCCAATGAATGCAGGGCCACCTGCTGCTGCCACCACAGTGGCAGCAAGACCAGTAGCATGCTCATTGGACATTGGATTTCCCGCCTCCTCATCAGCCTCAGACCCTGTGCAACCACTACAGTGGCCTCTTGGGGAATAGGAGTCCCTGTTGGTCTCCTCCCACCTCTGGGGGGGGGGATGGCAGGGACTTCCCTCTGGGCTCTCCCATGTTTTACACCCAGCCAGCTTGATTCAGAGCAGGCCTTTCCCCCCGCCAATGTCTTTGGGTCCCACTTCAACCATTGGGTTAGACTGATTGGATTCCCCGCCTTGTTCCCAATGTAGATCTTCACTCGCCCCCTTGTTCCCCATGTCACACCCTCCAACATTCCTCAGCTGAAAATAGCGGCCAGCAACAGCAGCAGCCATAGAGAGGCAATGGGATGCTGCCTCACAGTCTTCACTGCCACCATCGTTGTTGCTCAGGACAAGTGCCAGCCCATCCTCCTCCCCGAGCTCAGTGGCAGCAGCTCTGGTGGGGGAAATAGGGGCATTCTGGGACTGAATCAGAAGCCAGGATGATTATTATTTTGTAATTCCGGGACTGTCCCTGGAAAACCGGGTCACTTGGAGGGTTTGTGATGTAGATCCCTCACCCTTGTTCCTGATGTAGATCTTCACTCACCCCTCCTTCCCTGGTGGGGGAGACCCCGTGTTGTGTTTCGCTTCAGGTGCCAAAATGTCTTGGGCTGGCTACTAGGTTCTACTGCCTTGAATCCATGGGTTGTATTTAATGCTGCATTGTTTTTAACACTTGATTGGAAGCCGCCCAGAGTGGCTGGGGAAACTCCGCCAGATAGGCGGGGTATAAATAATAAATTATTATTATTATTATTATTATTATTATTATTATTATTATTATTCACAGACTTCTATTTGGAAGACGAGGACGGCTTTCTCTTTGAAGGACTGTCCTGTCCAAGTCCAGCTGAAGATAAAGATGCCCAAGAAGAGAGAGCAGGAGGAGTATTGGCTTTGCCCATCAACAGGAGCACCTGTGGAACAAGAAGCCATGATAGATTTTTTTTGCGTGGACAGGCGGAGTCCCCAGATCCCGAGCGGTCCCCCCGTCATGTGGAATAACGACTCAAGACAACGTGCTATGGGATTAAATTGGCCACAACTTTATTAAATTTCAAATGTGGGTAGACCTTGGCTCAGGCATTGGGCGTTATCCCTCCCCAGTCCCCAGCCGGGGACCTAGGGAGCATCAGGGTTATCCAGTGTTTGTGTGGGGGATGGGCCGGCTCTGGAGAACATATGTTCAAGCAGAGATAGCCGCCCCCGTTACGCCGCTGCCGCAGGGGAGAGCAATGACGACCTTTCGGCGTACGGTCAAAGCCTCCCTTCAGAAGCCCCTTTAACGGGGAACCCTGGTATCGCTGCCGCAAAGAGGAAGATGGACTAAAGGATTCTGCCCAAGGCCTGATACCGCCAAAGTTGTGACGTTTTGCTACGGGAAAGGCGAAACCTGCCAATGCAGGGAAATTCCTTTCCGGCCCTCTGACAGCGACCTTAACGTAGCAGCGCCCACATACCTGTGAAGAAAAGTTAACCTGCAAAACCTATGAAGAAAGGTTAACCTGCAAAATAATGCATTAACTGAGGGTGGGTAGGGTGGGAGAAGCTCTGGAGCCAAGTGAGGATTCCCAGGTAAGATCCTCCCTCTATTGTGTGGGCAGGTAATCCCTCCCCTACCTGGCCTGGTCTCCTTGGCAACCCTTCCCCCAGGTGGGATTGGACAGCTGACTGGGGTAGGTGGAGACCTCCAGGTATCCCACCTGAGGGAAGACGAAGCCAAGCCTATGCTGATGGAGCCGCTCCAGATCCAGGGGCTGCGCGCATCCACGCAAAGGTCCCCCCCCCCCGTTTTATGCGGGGAGCGGTCATTCTCCCTCCACTGTCAAAGGCAGTATGTCTTTGAATGCCAGTTGCTGGAAATCACAAGTGAGAAGAGTGCTGTCAAGTCCTGTTTGCAGGCTTCCTGCAGGCATATGATTGGCCACTGTGAGAACAGGATGCTGAACTAGCAGGGCCATTAGCCAAGGATCTTTTTATGTTCTTGTGTTGTTATGTTCTTACTTGAGCACTTCAAATATTTTTAATTTCTTTTTTCAGAGGACAAAGCAACGTTTTCTCTTTCAAGGTTTGTGGCTTGGCTATGAACCAAATATTATCTGTTTTCTAGGAGCTGAGCAAACCTTTGTGGTGCTCGCAACATGATGACTGCTAAAAACAAAACAAATTCAAGGTCTGAGAGGAAGGAAATGGCAAAACACTCATATTTCTTCTTGCCTTTCACAGTAGGTGTTTTCCTCCCACGCCCCATTGTGCTGGACTTTTCATTGCTACACCAATGCACACAGGAGATAAGCAATGTCGCCTTCTTCTGTACCCTGAAAAACCAGCAACTGTAGGTTCCAACTGTCCACAAACCACAATTAACCGTTTTCTCCACCATTTGGAGTCAATGGAAAAGCCTGTTATCTGAGCGGCCAGGTTTGCACCCCAGCGTTCAACTTACAAGTTCACACTCTGGGATTCAGCAAGCTGTGAGTTCAGGATAATAACAATAAAAAGCAAGAGTGCATATTTCTATGAAAACTAACTTTTTTAAACACACACACACACACACCCCTTAGCAAAATATGTTGACAATTGTGTATTCTGTTCAAACCAAGTGGGATGTTCTGCTACAAAATGTTCCAGCATAGAGTGCTTCTATTCACTGAGTCAGCCACCCAAATGCATTGGCCTCCTCTCCTCAGTTTTCTGTCGGTCTCCAACAGTCAGTCAACATTCTGCATTCGTCCATTGAGGAACGGAACCAGGGAAAGCCAAGCAAAATTCTAACGGGGCAAAACATGGAGGGGGGGCAGAGTAGGCCTAATAAAAGATGTAGCCTGGGGGTTGGTGAGCAATTTTTGGTTTAAAGCTAGCCTCCTGTTTTGGGTCAGAAGATGGGCTGTGGAGGAACGAAGACAGAATTTGGACACGTCAGGTGAGGGGAGAGACTCCATCAGGCAAGGCCTCTTTCCACCTGCCTTACTCTACCCTCTGCTTCTCAATGTGTATTGTATTGTTTTATGTACTGTGGCTTGCTATTGTTTTATTGATTATAGTTTAGATGTTATTGTAACTGTTGAATGGATTTCTGTTTAACTTTTATATGTTGATATTATTATTTTATTCTATTCTAATGATTGTTGAATGTTACTTTTTTATGAAGGTTGCCTATTTTAAAGTTATGTTTTATTATCACATTTTTGTATTGCATTAGATTGTGATAAAATGTACATTTTGTTTCTTTAGCTTGTAAACCGCCTTGAGTATTGTAAGATAGAAAGGTAGTATACAAATTAAAAAATGATGAAATGATGAACCTGGATCTGTATTTGGCAGGTCACACACAAAGCCTGGGGGATGGAGTTAACAGCTACATATATGTGCCAGCATAGAAATTCTCTTATCCCATCATTCTGGGTTGCCTCTCAGAATGTTGGGCGACGGAAACAATGGCTGGCTTGTAACCATTGATAGAATCTGACTCATAGATTCCTTTTTCTTATACAGTATTGGTAGTATATTATACCTCTTTAAATATTTAGAAATAGGAGAGTGTGCTTTTCCATTTGTTGTTATACTGTGCCTACAGTTTTCTGTGTTTCCTGGCTAATATTTTTCTCCTGTATTTAAAATAAATAAACAGCAGAGTACTGTGCCCAGGGGTACCTCTATGTAAATGTAAAGCATACACGGTGCTATTTTAGGGGTTCTGCTTCCCTTTGGCTCTGCTTCAGTAACCCAGCCTTTTATAGGCACGTGATCATATTGCACAGCGAGTAGAGGCATTTGTGTTGTGCCGAACAGCCTATAATAGCCACACTTTTGCTCGCAGAAACTAGCACCATCTGCAACCCTTGCATGAAACTTTTGATCTTGAGAAACCACATAGCGGCAAGTAGCCTCTGGACTCTGGAAGCCTTGCAGGCACTCACCCTATTTGGCTGTTGCTCTTGTGAAGGGGGGAACACAAGAACAAAAGGGCTGTGTACCAGCTTGCCTCTCCCACCCCATCACGTGGCTTCTTCTGGCCTCCCACATGCTCAAGGAAACCATGTGCAACAGGGAGCCTGCTGTACTCTTAGGGATACACTGCAAATATTTGCTCTGAACAGGTTTGATCCCCGTATGAGATAGCTGCATATTCCTGCATTGCAGGGGGTTGCATGAGAATGATCCTCAAGGTGCCACACTCTAAACAATTGAGCTATCCATGCAGTAAGCTAGAACTGAACAGAGCTAAGAATCATAAGAATACTGAGCAACTGCATAGAACCCAAAGTGTTCCTGCTTTCATGTCCAATTTTGTATCAGTGGCTGAAGTCCCATCTGCACTATGCATTTAAAGCTGTGTCATATTACTTGTATGAACGTGTAGAATGAAAAGAAGAATCAGCTTGATCTTTAGGAATTAAGTAGAAGAATCCAATAACCTTTTAGAATAAAAGAGAGCGTCGAATACAGCGGTGCGCGATGCAGGGGAAACAATGGAAGAGGCAGCCAGAATGGAAATGTCTTTGGGTAACTCGCATTGCCTTGCTGAAGGCAGTGGAGTTGCAGTTACCAAACTGCTAATCTGTTCTGCAGGCTCTCCCCCCCCCCCCCCACTTTTTAAATCAGATGTTGGCATTATCTGCCACTAATTGCTTTTTCATTTCCACTTGTAATTATTCCATTGGCTGTTTGTGGTGAGAAGCTGAAAATGAAGCAGATCACTGAGAAAGAATTAATTGTTAATGAATAATCAGCAGTAGGAAGCCAATTTCATTATCTTCAAAGAGGTAGCCAGAGATTAACTGGGGTTTCTTTAACTTGTGTGTTGTGTATGTGTGTGTGTGTGTGTGCACATGCCACAACTGTAAAGTAACCACCAAATAATCACACCCTCCAACTTCATCAATTATTTTCTATTATGTGTACTGATAACCATTCCCCCCTCTCTTTTGGCTTTGTTGTTTAATCTTAACAGTAGAATTCATGCTGTGGTGTGCTAATTGGAAGGTGTTACATTCAGTGGGGCTTTAGGCCTAATTATTAGAGCATCTCTGTCATTAGCATACGATCCTATGAAGGTTGCATGGTGGGAGTTATTAAAGTTGCCATGATACAATTTGGTCCCGGTGAATGGACTTGGGATAGCATCCAAGGTGTGGCTAAAACATAACAGACTACATGTTACTATCTTGAAGCTACACAGCCAATGCACACATATGAGTGTCTGCAGCCAGTTAGTAATCAGCTCGGAAATAAACCTTTTCATATCAATTTATTGAAAATAAATATGATTCTTGGGAATTTAAGCAGCGAAAGAGAAAGGAACAAAATATAACCAAGCTTACTTATGCTATGAAACGGGAAGCCTCAGAAAACCAACATCTGTCTCGTCGTTATTGCAAAGATTCTGCATCCGGAGGCGATTCTTGTGGCTCAGTTTTTACTTCTCCTCTGACACTGAAATTTCGTCCAGCCAGCTGGGGCACCAACGAGCAGCACCAAAGGTTCCTTCAGATGAATTCAAGGAACGGTGCAGTCTCTGTATGAAAACAGTAAGGCCAATGAAATTTACCAGCGGGAGTTGATGTGTTTTCATAGGCTGCAATGGATGTTTCCACACCCCCATATGAGGCAAAGACATACAGTTATACCTCTTGTTACGTTGGGTTCAGGTTACGTCTTTCAGGTTGCGTCCTGCAGTGACGCAGAAGTACTGGAAAGGGTTACTTCCAGGTTTCGCCGCTCGCGCATGCGCAGACACTCAAAATGATGTCATACGCATGTGCAGAAGCGGCGAATCGTGACCCATGCATGCGCAGATGCGTGTTGCGTTCTGCTCATGTTGCGAACGGGGCTCCAGAATGGATCCCATTCGCAATCAGAGGTACCACTGTAATGAGTAAGACCAGCAACAAAAATATTGCTTTGTGGTAAGTTGCTATAGCCACTCCATTCTGCTCCTTCCATTATGCATTTTCACACAACAGTCATTCAGTCAATACTTTTTGTCCACTGAGCATGCTGTGGGCAGTTTTGAAGGTTTTCCCTCCTTATACCCGCCCCTACCCCCCAAATTTCCTCTGCAGTTCTGAAAAGTCTTGGGATTCCCCCACACCCATCTTATGTGTGGGTATTGCCACTTTGGCTTCATATGATATGTATAGCTCAGTTGGCCAAGCACGGCTCTCTTAATCTCAAGGTCATGGGTTCAAGCCCCATGTCGGGCAAAAGATTCCTGCATTGTGGGGGGTTGGACTAGATGACCCTCATGGTCCCTTCCAGTTCTATATTTCTATGATTGTAACCTCAACAATGCAGGGATAGCATTTTCCTGTTGGGTAGGCTAGATCTTTTGAAACATTTTGTTCTTCACTGAAACCCTAGCAGAAGGTTGAAAGTTCATGAGCTTATTATGTGACATTCAGCAATGGGGGAACAGCCAGAACTGTGTGACAGGATACACCTGCAACATAGACAAGTTGGCTGAAGAAGATCTGTGCAGTTGGGACTGGGCCCATGGGGCTATAAAACATGCAGCTCACAGTATGCGGCAAGTCACCTTTCAGTGAGTTAACCCAATGGCATAATGTGGGGGTTGTGTGCACAGGGGCTGATGCCCCAGGCGCAAAATTGTTAGGGGTGCAAAATTTCAATACCTGATTCAGCCTCAATACAGCCCTGTGCTTCCGTTGCTGGGCTCTGTTGCAAATGGCTTCTCCATGTGAACCAGGAAGAGACTTCTCCAGACAACAGAATGACTCTTCTTTTCTTATCTCTGCAGCAGCAATATTCTAGGCGATGCAGATGGGGTTAGGCAGTAGAATGCGCATGTGTACTCCATCCGTTTCCCTTCCTCCCACCCTATCCCCACCTCTGCACGGCCCTGGGCACTGGCAACCCACGCTATGCCACTGAGTTAACCCCAAAAGGCTGACACCAGTGAGGATCACCATGAGGGCCATGGGCGCCACTTTCTTTTCAGAGTTTTGTTTTGTTTTTAAGGGGGGGGGAACTAGGCTCCCATGCAGCAACATGGAATTGTGAATTCTTCCTCAAGACTATCCTGCATGACCTTTGGAAGCCACTGGCAGGAATTGTTTGACTTGATTTAACATCTTTTTGTCACTGTTCTAACTATCAAGTGGAGCTCAAAGGAGCTCACAACAATAAAAGGATTAACACATAAAAGCAGTCCTTCCCAGCAGAGATGAAATATTCAGGAAAAGTACAATATTCAGGGTATGTACACTTCCCTCCAGTCTCTGACCTGGCCAGAAAGATTCCACCAATGGGTTCTCACCCTGGGGGAGAAATTTTACTCTGTTCTCATTTAAAACCAAACCTACCTAATTTTCACCTTCCAAAATCATATGTGAACCAAAACAGTCATCTTTCAAAATGCTTGTGTCTCTAAATTTTGCAGTGCAACCCTCCAGTCAAGTAATGCATAGAAAAAAACATACCTGTTCTAGGGTAAAACATGCATATAGTGAAAATAACATACAAAAATCCATTATATTAGGGGAAAATTGGTTTGCAATAATGTGCCCATTATGAGAAAATCACACTAAAATTTTGATTAATTGTCATTAGGACTTTAAAAAGAAATAAATCACAGACTGATGTGGAAATATGGAGAACTGCTGTCTTCAATGGGAAAAAAATTACCCTTATGAAGCATTTGTAGCTAAATAACTAATATGCTTATTTTTTAAATTTCCTCACAAAAAGTACCCCAAAATACTAGAGGGCACTGGAGTTCAGTGAATCGCAGTGTGTATGGGTATGTATGCACATACCACCTCCCCAATCCTCAATCTTAATTTTTCATATAAATCTTACTTATTTAGAATTGCCACATTGGAATTTCTGATTTTCAGCGAGTGACACAGTCCTCCCTCAGAACAGCTTCGGGAGAGCTATTATAATACTGTCACGAAAACGAAAAACCCACTCAACATAATTCCATTTGGCAATAAGGATTTTACATCGGCTCCTCTTGATGCAAAAGGAATTCAATAATGGAAAATGTGTAGTCATAATTTTGCATTTATTTATAGGCTCTTTAATTCCAAAACAAATTTTCAGCATAGCATACATAATTCTGTCTGGTTTTAGGGGTTTTTCATTAAACTATAAGTGAATTGCCCTTCTGGCTGCAAATCTGTTTTGCTTTGCGTTCCTTTCCTCCCCACTTACTCTTATTCCATCTTAAATTCCACAAGGATTCCATAGATTTCATTTAAGCAGCGCCAAACAGCACCAAACACATCTGCCCTAGAGAAGTTTGTCTCTCTTAACATGCAACCCATTGCTAGTGCTCCTTTTTAGTCCCCCCCCCTTCAATTTGGATGAATTCCAAATTGCCATTTATTCCAATAGAAGCACTACTAATTACACAAAGCATCTTAATAAAGAATGGAAACAAGATTTAAAACACACACACATACACACACTCTGATGCTCTAATGCGAAGTGACTTTCAGTGTAAAAAAGGGGGCTTCTGTAACTTTAAATATGTCTTTAGAAAACTGGGCATTCCCCGTCTCCCACAACAAAGCAAGAATGGCTCAGGATAGAGAAGAAGTAAAACATAACAGATACAGATAAACAGTTTATGTTCACTTTGTACATTGCTGTGTTCCTACCTGCCAGGTTATGATTTTTCTTATATTAGCATGCTCACTTTCAACACAGTCTAGAGCAGGGGTAGGCAAACTAAGGCCCGGGGGCTGGATCCGGCCCAATCGCCTACTAAATCCGGCCCGCAGACGGTCCAGGAATCAGCGTGTTTTTACATGAGTAGAATGTGTCCTTTTATTGAAAATGCATCTCTGGGGTATTTGTGGGGCATAGGAATTCATTCTCCCCCCCCCAAAAAAAAATATAGTCTGGCCCCCACAAGGTCTGAGGGACAGTGGACCGGCCCCCTGCTGAAAAAGTTTGCTGGTCCCTGGTCTAGAGCCCTGGGCAGCAGCTAGATGTGCAAGAGAAGGGTTTGCCAGAGCGGTGCCTGTGGGTGCCAGTGTGCCTGCCTGTAACCTACTAGCTGAATCCCGGCATCTCCAGGTCAGGTTGGGAAAGATCCCTTTTTGAAATCCTGGAGAGCCACTTCCTATCACTGTAGACAGTATTTAACTAGATGGGCCAATAGTCTGATTCAGCATAAGGCAGCTTCCTATGTTTCTATGATGCCTCCAATAGATCTTAGTAAATATCGAATTTAGTAAATATCTACTGGAAAACTTAGATAAAACTTCCAGGGCAGGTGGCTTTGTGGGCAGGCCCCGGGCCGCATAAGTGAAAACGCACAGAAAAGCTCCAGATACACGTTGATCTACCCACACATAGTTGTCATCACTGAGAAACGTAGAAAATAACAGGATATATTTATCCGAAAGTCTTCAGACTTACAAGACACTTTAAAAATTAGCTGATGAAGGTGAATACATTGAAACAGGGCACTGTCCTGGTTTCTGATCCATAACTGACTTCTGCTCAATGATTGAAACTAGAGACCTCCATGTCAAATCTGACTATGGACTAACATGAACTTATCTCTACTCATAAACTCTAATTTCTAATACTGTAACGAATTATTGTGTTATACATACCTTTATGAGTTTGAGTTTGTAATCTCTGTTAGAGTTTGTAATCCTTGTCAGAATACATACTTTGGGATGGATTCGTTTTTGTTACTATTGACTATTGAATTGTGATTAGGGACCACTCCCACTATTGAAACTAACATTGGTCTGAGTTCTTGGTGTGCTTTTTTCTTCGTATAAGTGAACCGGCAAATGGCAGACTGGATTGCCTGCCTGCCGGCAATTTGGCCAATGGTGGCAGAACTTTGGGAGCGTTCCCTAGGGCGCGGGATCAACTGACCAATGGTGGCACTTGGCCCACGCCCAGGGCCAGGATATAATGCAGGTCTGCCAAGCCATCATTCAGCCTCTTTTTCCTTGCTGGTTCTCCCACCTCAATCTGTTAGTGGTTTTGTTGATGCTACAACCTTGCTATGAACTATTGTCGGCCGTCAGATTCAGGGCTGGGCAGGAATTTTTCCCACTTGGCAAATTGACACCAGTCATTTTGTTTTCACGTACCTCCTAGCAATCGTCACAACTTTGTAAGGTGGATAGACATTGAGTAAGCATAGATCTTGGATGGAGGGGAGGTTGTAGCCTCTGCCTGCCCCTCCACGGGGAAGGGTATCTTGATGAAAAGATTCGGGAGGAGTGGCTCCTGTCTGAAGCCCAGATGAGGGCTAGGGTCATACCACTACTCCAACGGAGACCACCTGGGGGACTCCCCGATTTGATGTAGGTCATAGGGCATCTATTCCAGTCAGGTTTACCCTTAGAGGCACTGCTGGAGTGGAATACGCAACTGCTTACCTCATTGCCTATGGCCAAAACCTTCACTTCTGTAACCAATAAAGTTGCGGCTTTATTTGATCCCATAAAACCAACATATGGTGTTTTTTTTCTACTTATCTAACCACTAGTGGACCGAGTGGTCACAGGGCCTTGACAGACAAATCAGGAATATTTCTGGACAAATCATCTTTGCCTCATTATCAGTTCTTTTTGAAGAATAATTTAGTTGTGGATAAATGTTTAGGAACTGGAACATGAACTAATGAAGACTTGAAATTATGCTTCAGAAAAACATGCCTGAGCCAACTTTCCTGCAGCTTCAGTGTCTCGAGGGCAGAACTCTAGCAAATGGGTAGAAGTTAGCCAAATTTTAGCTAAACGTTAAAAGAAATACTATGGAAAGACAAGACAAGTGACTGGTTTTTTTCTTTGTTTGCTTTGGGTTTCAACCCCAATAAAGCATGCATTGACTTAGGTTGCAAATGTACCTGCTCAAACCTGAGGGTTAGGCTTCTTCTCTCTTAGAGTATATTTCTCCTGTCTCTCCTTTATAGCAAAATGTGAGTAAGTCTAGTGCAGCCGTCACCAGCCTAGTCCCCTTTGGGTGTTCTGTAATACAGCTGCCATTGGCCCCACTCGGCATGGCCATATCATGCTGGAGCTGCTGTCCAAAACATCTGGAGAGCATCTGGTTGGCAAAGGCTGGTCTCGGGTAGATCTACACTGATCTTATAGAACATTATAGAACTCGTGCAAATAGGGGAATCAAAGCATGTGGGGAGAGAGAGGGAGAGAGAGAGGGGGTCTTTCTTTCTTTCTTTCTTTCTTTTCATATTTGCACTCTAGCAGCCTTTTGTTAAGCTTCCTTTGAATGTCACAGGAGCAAAAAAAAACACACCTGAGGTTGCATCCACACCATATGTTTAAAGCACATTTATACCGCTTTAACAGTCATGGCTTCCCGGGAACTGTAGTTTATCCCTGACAAAGCTACTACTCCCAGCAACATCGACAAACATAGTTGCCAGGATTCTTTGGAGGGTGAGCAACGTGCTTTAAATGTATGATGTTGATGAGCTTGATGGCTGCTTCCTTTTTTCAGCATTTGTTGGAATGTGAGAAGCCATTCTGTGAAGCTATTCTATCAGCTTAGTGCATCAATTGCTTTTGCCTGGTCATCTCAGCCAATAGTGTTTCTTAGAGAGGGCCTTATTACGGTACCTGTCATTTAAGAATCATTTTTGGTGCACACTAGCAATACAAAATAGTTATTAGCATGCCGTTTGAATGGATGCCCAGCAGCCCAAATAAGCCCAGCTTCTTATTACATTGTTTTCTTGAATGTAAATTAAAGACAAATGATGTTGCAGAAGTCATAGCAGTATCTTTATTAGTAGTATTGGAAATCATTTTGTTTTTTAAATAATGTTTCCTGGATCACATTTTTATTTTCAAAGACTGCTGATCCTTTTTTTTTTAACCACCTCCTGATTCAAAGGGCTCGCAGGGGTGTTTTGTTGGGTGGGGTGGGGTGTGTGCACAAAGGTATCTTATTAAATAATGTCACAAACATGAAGTTCATTATTATGCAAATGCCATCCTCAGAACAGATTTGTTAATTGCAGCACATTTGCATAATTAATGAACTCTCCGATGAATAATGCCTTTGCAGATTTGTGCAGCATTGTTTTAAAATAAATTATAAAATACATGTCAAATGAAGAGTGCCTTTTAGAATCCCATAGCATAGTTGGAAAATTAATTACCAAATGCTTGTCACATTAAAATGAGTTTGTAGTTTTTATACTGTTAGTCTAAAATTAATCACAAAATGAAATGTCAGTAGATTAAAGTAAACAACTTTGTTTCTTAAAAAGAGAGAGAGAGAAAACTATACTTAAACTTTGAATGCTCTGTTGGTTATACCGATTCCAGTTTATATTCCATTATGTTAATTTAGCTGCCTTGGTAGCTGTTAACATATTAATATGTTAGGATATGAATTTGATTTAATTTTATCATATTGGACTTCTAATCTTTAATAATGATAATGATGAATGTAGTACATGAAAGAGAATTGTCAGAGAAATGCCATGATATATTAGGTGCAAAGTCAATCCAAAAATGCTGACCAGAAACCAAAGATTCCTTTATACAGATCTGAGTACTTCTCTGCATTTTTCAGGATGCCATGAGCCTTCTTCCAACTACGGTTCCCTGAACTATATAACAACTCACTCCCAAATTCACTAGTGTATGAGGTCTCAGAAACTCCTTCTCATGTATGGGATAGTGTGGGATGATACTTATTATTTGGATCCATTCCATTCAGGTTTTGGCCTGGGTATGGGACAAAAGCAGCCTTGGTCACCCTGGCAGATGATGTATGCTGGGGAAGAGAGTGGGCCTCTCTTGGTCCTCCATGTCCTTTCAGCAGCTTCCAATACTATGGAATCCTTCTAGTTCACTGGCTCTGATTAAGCCTGCTGGGCTCAGTGCTGCAGTGGCTCCAGTCATTTTTGGAAGGATGTACTCTGTTGGTGATACATGGAGATTTCTTCTCCAACTTTGAGCTATTTGTTTTTGGGATGGATGCTCTAACATCTACGTGAAACTACTGGGGAAGGCAGCTGGAGGTCTGGGCTAAAGTGCCATCAGTATGCAGAAAGTTGTGTGTCATCAAAATGCTCCACTTCTCATATCCATTTACGAGTTTTGGGATGGATGAGGATGAACAAGGTGAAACTTACTCCAGATGAAATTCTAGATTAAGGAAACCATGTGGCCTGAATGGCTGCTAACCAGCTATGTTCTTCTTCTTGTTGTTTGGCGATCACTCGTAGCCAAGTAAGATTGTCTTCCATGAACATGGTTTTAACAGTGAGTCCATGACTGTGGAGGCCAGTTCTGGATCCACAAGTCCTTCCACAATGGGGATATAGGTTTCCAGGCGGGAGTTGATCACGGTGAGGGTTTGCCAAATGTGTCTTCCTCTTAGCACATTTCTCCCTTTCATCCTGATTTCGAGCATCTTCAAAGCCCAAGACACCTTTGGTAAAGGCTGTTCTCCAATTGGAGCACTCACAGGCCAGTGTTTCCCAGTTGTCGGTGTTTTTTTAGATTTGCCTTGAGAGAGTCTTTAAACCTCTTTGTCGACCACCAGCACTACACTTTTCATTTTAAAGTTCGGAATAGAGTAGTTGCTTTGGAAGACAATAATCAGGCATCTACACAACATGACCAGTCCAACGAAGTTGATGTTGAATAATCATTGCTTCAGCACTGGTGATCTTTGCTTCTTCCAGAAGTTTTGGGATGGATTAAGATGAAAAAGATGAAACTAAATCCAGATGAGATTCTGGATTAAGGAAACCATGTAGCCTGAATGGCTACTAACCAGCTATTTTCTATCTCAACTGCTGCAGGCAGGATGTGTAGAAACCGTTGTTGTTGTTTTTGTTGTTGTTGCTGCTGCTCCTATAATATTTATACCCCGCCCATCTGGTTGGGTTGCCCCAGCCACTCTGGGAGGCTTCCAACATATGTAAAAACATAATAAAACAAGAAATTTAAAAACCCCACTTCCCCATAGAAGGGGAAAGTGCTGTTATGTTTAGGTCTCGCTTGTGGGCTTCGCATAGGCATCAAAGCAAGATGCTGGTCTAGGATTGGCTGCTGGCTTCTCCCTGAAGGCTCTTTTTAAATCTTTATAAATGGATGTGCTTGATCTGTTCTAGATAAGGTTGAACTCCTCCTGAAGGATCAAGTTTGCAGCTTGAGAGTCCTCATGGATTCAGCACTATCTGTGAAAGCAGGAGATACTTTTGACCCCTTTCCTATTTTCTTTCTGGCGGACCTTAAATGCATTTACTTTTCAATCCACTTTTGGCCAGGTAAGTTGGTGTGGCTCAAAACCAGCCCCAAGTGGGGCTCAGAATGAGTGAGATGCCCTTTAGATGTGGGGAGGAGGAAGTCACTGTGGCGATCACACAGGGTCCCCGGACGTTTGAAGGTCTATTGATCCCTGTGCCACCACTGTGCCTGCTTCCCCGCTGCCACCAACCCGTTACTCTTGGGTACACACTGACTCCAGACAGTTGTTAAAATTAAATCAAATAAACAAATTTATTTTGTAAGCATTAACAAGTATGGTTTCTCAGTCAATTTTCTTGTCAGTTTCTTATTCTTAGTTTCTTTACCGGCCTATACCTTCCTAATACCTTCTGACTGATTATCTCAACTTAACAGTTTCTCTCACATCAGACTAGCCCAACCCACAGACTTATCCTCCCTCTCTCTTCTCTAACTCCAGACTGACTTCTTAACAACTCTAACTCTAACTCTAACTCTAACTCTAACTCTAACTCTAACTCTAACTCTAACTCCTCCCCTTGGGTTCCTATAGGTTGGTCATTTTACAATTAGTTAACCCTTTCCTTATGAACCCAGTATGATGTCACACACCTAGGAGGGCAAACGCCACAGTCACGTTTTTGAGCCCCCATCCCCATTTCAAATACTCTCCCCAGTTCTAGTGCTGATCTACTTGCAGAGCAAAGCGGTGGTTCCGTTTACCTGTAACAATAGAGGGGAAATGAAGGAAATCTGTTCTATCTGTGAAGTTTTTTATTTTCTTTTTCATGGGCAATGAAGCAGTCCTTGAGATGATTGTAAATAACTGCAATCATTTTCTTGACTTCTTTCAGTGAAAGTGGCTCCTTTAAGGAAAAAAAAAATCCCAATACAAATAATTTCAAACTGCATTAATGCAATAATGCTTGGGCTTCCCTTAAAGCCTTGCAAATAAAATATCAGATTTATTGATGGCTGGAAAAAAAACCCCATTCAGTGTTTTCAGGATTAGAGATTTATGGCCTGAAGCACTTGGTTGTAAATCCCTACAATGAAAACAGATCTTACTGCATCTCCTCCATAAATTGCTACAAACCCATTCACCCATTCACACAATGCCTTTATGGAATTCAAGCTACAAGCATGCCAGCCATGTAGAGACTCAAAACTTATAGGTATGTGGCCCCCTTCTCAGTCCTGTTCAAACAATGGGAGTGATAAGACCAAAATTAAGCACTTCCATATCTAATCAATATCAACGAGAGGATGGAATGTGTGTTGAACACTTCAGTGAAATCCGTGGGACCTTAACATTATTAACATTCACTAGAGTGTGTCCAATATATTCGGATGGAAACAATCTAACAGAGTAAACAGGATGAACTGCAGGTTATATGCCCTCTGGTGGGCTGCCTCCTCTCTCCTCACAAATTTACCTGGCTGTAGTGGTGGACACGGGTGGCGCTGTGGTCTAAACCACTGAGCCTCTTGGGCTTGCCGATCAGAAAGTCAGCGGTTTGAATCCGCTCAATGGTGGTGAGCTCCCGTTGCTCTGTCCCAGCTCCTGCCAACCTAGCAGTTTGAAAGCACACCAGTGCAAGTAGATAAATAGGTACTGCTGCGGCAGGAAGGTAAAAGGTGTTTCCGTGTGCTCTGGTTTCCATTACAGTGTTCTGTTGCGCCAGAAACGGTTTAGTCATGCTGGCCACATGACCCGGGAAGCTGTCTGTGGACAAACTCCGGCTCCCTTGGCCTGAAAAGCGAGATGACTGTACTTAACCGTCCAGGTGTCCTTTACCTTTTACCTTTACCTAGCAGTGGGCAGGAGCAAAACACCAAGCAGGGTTGTATCCAGTGATGAGCATCTAAGTCTAGCTGCCATTTCCCAGAATGCTCTGGAGCAATGATACACTGGGGCTTGAGGAATATTCAACTGGCAGGAAAACCAAGTTGTCCAGAGTGCTTGACTGGAGTCCAAAAAGCAAAAGAGGGGAAAGGGAGGAGATGTCCTCCAGTCTCCTGAGCATCCTTGGTGTTTTATAAGCAAAATGTTATGTGAATGCATTTTGAAGCCATTCTAATACTCATCATATAGTGCACTCCATTCCTTCCAAGATCCGCTCCATATTTACTCCCCTGCCATGTGCTCCACCATTATTATAGCTTAATTCATTAGACTTAAGCCTATTGGGTGAAATGCGTCCCCGATGAATTCTAGTGAAATTAAGGCAGTTCCACCAGGGTTTAAGTGGCCCCACGAGCTCGATAGGTTTGGAAGCTAATGAACACTATACAGAATGTTAGAATAAAGTAAAGAAGAATCAAATCTGATTGCAACAGACCACTCTGAAACAAAGACAGAGGGAGAGGATCGTCCGTGCCCAGATTTTCAGTCTGAAAACTGCCTGCGTGCAGTAATATTCTAAATTGAATTAGTTGCGGCAGCAATGTAAAACAACTATTGGAAGCCCAGATTTTTGCTTGGGGTGCTTGTTAACACAAAAAAGATCAAACTTCTACATGGAAAAAGCATTACTTTGGCAGGCAACCCCCCCCCCCTTTTGCTTTGAAAATCCAATGAACCTTGGCTTTTATAGGAACAGAACATTTCAGATAACTGTGGCATTTCTTAGTGCTGCCCTGCAGTTATTAATTTATTTTTTTCTTTGTAAAAGGAGTCTTTTTGTTATTAAAATCCTATAAAAATGACTGATCTAGTTATATAAACAGAGTCCAGACATTAGAAAGTAGTAAAAAAACCCCACAAAAACCCCCACTGTATGGATCAAAATCAAATAAAGTTGCCTTTGGAAAGTCATACATAACAATGTCAAGTATAAAAGGCTTACAGAGGACTTATTCTATAGTAATCTCCAATTTATAATCACTTAAGTTTCTTTTGGATTAGATCATGTCCATTTCATTAACCTGCAGTAAGGGTGTTGCCCCGCCCTCCCCTTTCTTGCTATTTAATCCACTCTAGCCTGATTTTCAAAGATTAACCTTAGATTGAAATTCTTGAGGGCCTCACCACAATATTCAGCCTCACAATGAAGAGCAAAGGCTAAACAATAGCTCAATTCCAGTTCTGTTAATTAAAAAGCACAGATCAATATATATATTTAATAACGTGCTCTCTGGCAGTATACAAGCATGTTACCTACACCTAGGTACACCTACACTGCCATAAATCGCCCTGATATTTTATGAAAGGGTGGTATGGAGAGGGGCAGGATGTAGACTTAAAGGAAGCAGATTTCACACCCCTCAACCATCATTCAGTAGTGGAAAGAGGCCCCTTGCTGCTAAAGGAATGCCCTCCAACATTTTCCTGATGAAAATAGAGATGTCCTATTCCATGATGATGGTGATGATGGTGATGATTTTATTATTCATATCGCACTCATCTGATTGGGTTGCCCCAGGTACTCTTGGTGGTTTCCAACATATATAAAAACATAATAAAACATTAAGCTTTAAAACTTCCCTATACAAGGCTGCCTTCAGAAGGCATACCCTCCAACATTTCTCCAATGAAAACAGGGACATCCTAAGGAACAATGGGACATTATGGGATCAAATCAGAAACTGGGACGGCTTCTGTAAATCCAAGACTGTCCCTGGAAAACAAAGGGCACTTGGAGGGTCTGTAAAGGGGGAGCGGGGCTACGAGGAGGAAGTGTGTCAAATGGACCAATTTCACTTTCCTCCTTTAGTGGCACTGCATGTAGCTCTGTGATACTCAGTGATGGCTGGTGCCTATTGGGACTGGTAGCGTGGAAGGCAGGAAGACCAACAGTAGATGGAGCCAGAGCCAAAGACAGGCAGAGCCAACTGCTTCTAGTTTGGTCCCCACCCTGTCAAGTTCTGCATTGGCAACACTGAGACTAAGGAGAAGGGGAGCTGGAAGGTGGTGACACCTGCTGGATGGGCTGTAAGGAGCCAGGTAGGTGGGTGCTGTCTGAGGGCAGAATGAGGTTGGTGAGGCTGTTCCCAATTGAACCAGCCTCCACTGGAGATGATGATGATTAATATTATTATCATATAACAAATTTAACGAAGAAAGGGGGGGGGAGAGAGAGAGAGAGAGAGAGAGAGAGAGAGAGAATCAATCCATCAGCTCACATTAAGGATACTATAACCATCAATACATGCAACTTAATTTAAACATATATATCAATATATGCTATCTCAATGTCCAGATGAGCTGATGTCCAACATGAAGTTGATGCAGAGGATCTGTGTTTATTAGGGCCGCCATACGTCTGGATTTTCCCGGACATTACTGGGATTTCAAAGACAGATTTGACGTCTGGGGGTGGCGCTTTATCCTGGATCTTAGGCAAGTCAATTTTAAAAAATGTGTTTTTTGGCATTTTTGTAAGAAAAAAACCCCTCAAGAATTTCGGGGGGTTCTGGTTTTTACTTTTTAAAATATGGCAACCCTAATGTTTATAGAGTAGTAAGTCTGGAATTTTATTCAGAATCATGGAAGAAAATGGGATGTGGAAGAAAACAGAATATGCACATACGACTTAGAGAAAGGGTAAGTATTGTTTGAACTATCTTAACAATTCATAATGTGTGATATGTGTCTGGTCATTAGTATATTAAGGTAGAAACAGAGTCACAAAGAACATTAGGAAACAGAGAAGTACCTGTAGCCTGTATTTTTTTCACATGACCGTTAAAACACAATCTGAAAGGATTATCCCTGCCTCGTTTAAGATATTGGTATTTTTTCCTTTTCTCTCTTCAAGTTTTGAAGACAGACACTTCCTTTTAAAGAGATTCCATTTCGTGGGAGTATTTGGATTTCTAAGTATTTTGATCTAAAACAATAAAGAAAATATAAGCCTTTAAGCCTTCCCCAAGTATGATTGACGTTTGCTTTTCAATCCAACCTGCACTTTTACAATGTTAAGTCCCATATTACATTTTATAGAGAGCTGATTGCATCGTTCTGGCCCGGAGAGCTTTATTAACTGAAATTGCTGTCTGCTAGAATAGCACAGCACCCAAATTTTCTGATTATAGCTCCTCTAGCTCTCGAAGAAAGGGTGTGTGCAAGAGGGAGGAAGCGTTAAGCAGCATCAATTGCCTTCTCAAAATAGGATTTCTGGAGACATAGAATGTCTTGCTAAACTGTTTATTTTCCAATGTACGGGTTGAGCAGGTGAGAAGCAAATGTCTGTGAAGGAAGTGCTGATCCCAAAACTCCAGAAACCGGCTTCCTTCCGCCAACTGGAATCATCACAGCAATTGTTTTCCAAAAAGCTCCAGACTTGTATGATGCAGATTCCAATGGCCTGAAGTAACTAACTGTCAGATTATTAAAAGCCATTTAAAAGACCATGAATGGCAAGCGAATGGTTGCACGTGCCTCAATCTGTATGCATGCTTCTGATAGGGTGGTGGTCATGTGTCCAACTCTACAAGGGCCCTCCTCTATTTGAAAGCATCCTCTCTTTGTAAGGCTGCCCAGTCTGGTGAAAAGATAAAGAAGGGAGAACATCTAAATTAGCATGTGCACCTTTCGTACCAATTTGTGCCTCCTTTGGCCCCCTCCCCTTTTGGGGTGATGCGTTTCCTCTATTTTTTCATTAGTAGTGGTCACCCTAGTTTAAAATCACAATATTAATTTTTTATTTTTTTTGCCGTGGAGAGCATAATTAAAGTAATTAAATTAAATGCAGATGGGGCACAGGACAGCACAAGAGCTGTAAAGTGCATTGTATCGGTGTTATGTACTGAGTTGAATAGGATCCAAACTGTAGCAGTCTGATTGGTCCTAGAACAATAGGATCCAAAAGGCAGCAGTCTGATTGGTCCTAGAACAATAGGATTCAGAATGCAGCAGTCTGATTGGTCCTAGAACAATGCAGCAGTATGATTGGTTGGCAGGAACCACCCAATCCTGCTCCAGATAGAAGTGAATCCACAACCTGATTGGCTTACAGTAGAATTCCAGAATTAGCCAATCATGTGCAGCCCATTGTGTAAATAATGTATATAAAGCAGATACTGTGAGGGGACATTTATTCATTCCTCCTCACCACTATGAGCTGAATAAAGAGCATGAAATCACTTTGCGACTCTGAGTATATTTCACTGGCGACGAGGCTGGGATCCCGCTGAGCTGACTGCCACACACAGCACCGCAGCACCGCCAACTGCCGCACCGCTGCCTCGCACCGTGTATCCAGGCTTCAGCTCCGGGGCACAAGGAACTCAGAATGGCAGCCAACAGCAGCTTCTCGCCATTCAACCCAGCATCTGGAGACTGGGAAGCGTACGCCTCCCGTTTCACCTTCCTCCTAGAAGCCAAAGGGGTCACCGACGAAGAAGACGCCAAGAAGAGGGCGATATTCTTCAGCGTCTGCGGAGAGGAGACGTTTGAAATCGCCCGGGCTCTCCTTGCGCCTGAAGACGTCGCTACTGTTCCATACAAAACAATAATGGAACAGCTGAAGGGGCACTTTTCGCCGCAGCCCTCAGTGGTGGCTCGTCGAAATGCCTTCTACGCAAAGCGGCAAGCCCCTGGGGAAACCATAACTGGGTTTGTGACCTCTCTCCGCCAAGCCGCCCGGTTCTGCAACTTCTCAGAGCTGGAGAACATGCTTCGTGACCGCCTCGTCGGTGGCCTGAAGGATGAGAAGCTGCAACGGCGCCTCTACGCTAAGAAGGACCTAACGTTCCAGGTCGCTCTGGAGGAGGCCCTGGCAACAGAAGCTGCCGAGAGGTCGACCCAAGAGGCACGGCCGAGCCTGCCATCCCAACCGAGGGTCCACCATGAAGACCTCACCGACGACTCAGGATCCGACAGGGAGGAGGTGCACCGAGTACAGCAGCGCACTCAAGCAGCGCACAGACCACAGCTGCCTCGACGAGAAGGAGGGAACTGCGCAAGCTGCGGGGAGAGTCACGAGAGGAGGACCTGCCGTTTCCGCAACGCAGAGTGCAGGCAGTGCAGAAAATCGGGACACATCGCCCGGGTGTGTCGGGCTCGGCCCACCCGACACCAGGCATCAGATGACCAATCCAAGAGCCCCAGGTCCCGGGGCCCAACGCACCAAGGCAACTCGACGGAGCTCACGGACTTCCAGGTATACCAGTTGCCCCACCCCAACGTAGAGAAAATTTATGTAGAGGTACAGATAGAGGGGGCCCCATGCCGCATGGAGCTTGACACGGGTTCAACTCTATCCATAATCTCGGCAAGGACCTTAAGGAAACTGTGTCCCACTGGGGGTCCCAAACTCAGGCCGGCCCCATTCACCCTCCGGGACTTCCAGAAACGTAAGGTCCCCACAATGGGGGTGGGGACCTTCAGGGTGCAATACCGAGGGCGGACGCGGCAACTGGACTTGCTTGTGGTCAAGGGCCCCTACATTAGCTTACTGGGATTGGCATGGTTTGGACCACTGGGGCTAGCTGTCACCGGGGTGAACCACACTAGCTTACAAGTGGACGTGGACGCCATATGCAAGGAATTTCCAGGGGTTTTCGATGGGAAATTGGGACAGTATACGGGCCCCCCATTGCGCTACAGCTTGACCCCGCAGTACGACCGGTCAGGCTCAAGGCCCGCCGGGTCCCGTTCGCCTTGAAACCCCGTATAGACGAGGAATTGGACCGACTCGTAGAGCAAGGAGTGCTGGAGCCGGTGCCTAATGCTCCCTGGGAAACCCCAATCGTCACACCCGTCAAGCCTAATGGTTCGGTCCGCATCTGCGCAGACTACAAATGTACCATAAACAAGGCCCTCACGGCCCACGCATACCCAGTGCCAGTGGTCAGCCATGTCCTTGCCACCCTGGCTGGGTCGAAAATTTTTGGCAAGCTGGACTTGGCCCAAGCATATCAACAGCTGCCAGTAGATGAGGCCACAGCAGAGGCACAGACGATTGTGACGCACAGAGGAGCGTTCAGGGTAAAGCGGCTGCAATTCGGTGTCAGCGTGGCACCAGGCATATTCCAGAATATAATGGACTCTCTCCTTAAAGGGATTCCTGGCGTCACCCCCTTCTTCGATGATGTGTTGATTGCCGGCCCCACACCAGAGGAGTTTGAGGACCGCCTCCGCACCGTTCTGCACCGTTTCCAGACGGCGGGTCTCAAGGTGAAGCGGGAAAAATGTCTACTAGGAGTGCCTCAGGTGGACTTTCTGGGATTTATGGTGGACGCAGAAGGGGTCCACCCGACTGGGGACAAGGTACGGGCCATTTGTGATGCCCCAGCGCCCAAGAGCAAGACTGAACTTCAGGCCTTCTTGGGACTATTGAACTTTTACCATTCCTTCCTTCCCCACAAGGCGGCGGTAGCGGAGCCCCTACACAGACTCCTGGACAAGCGGGCCCCTTGGGTGTGGGGCCAGCGCCAGGAGGCCGCATTCCAGGCAGTCAAGGACTTGCTTGTCTCAAACTCGGTCTTGGCACACTTCGACGAGAGGCTGCCGGTGGTGCTAGCATGCGACGCCTCACCCTATGGCATTGGAGCTGTCCTGGGGCACCAACTCCCGGATGGAAGAGAGGTACCGGTGGCGTACTTTTCCCAGACACTCAACACAACCGAGCGGAACTACTCGCAAATCGACAAGGAGGGTCTGGCAATCGTAAAGGGAGTAAAAAAATTCCATGATTTCTTGTACGGGCGGCCCTTCACCGTGGTGACTGACCACAAGCCGTTGCTTGGCTTGTTTGCCCCCGAAAAGCAGACCCCCCAAGTGCTGTCTCCTCGCGTCCTCAGGTGGTCAATTTTCCTTGCCAGCTACCAGTATGCACTGATTCACCGACCTGGGAAGGCGATGGGCCATGCGGACGCCCTCAGCAGGCTACCACTACCGGAAACAGGCCCTGACCCAGCACCTGCACAAGAGGTTATGAGCCTGGAGCTGCTTCCCGACCGCCCCATTCAGGCACAAGAAGTTGCACACCATTCCAAGAAAGATAGGGTCATCTCCCGGGTCCTGGACTGGGTGTGGAGGGGATGGCCCAGCAGCAGCCCCGGGCCAGAATTCGCCGGCTACACAACCCGCAAACATGAACTGTCGGCCCACAAGGGGTGCCTGTTATGGGGAAGCAGAGTCGTTGTTCCCCAGCCCCTCTGCAAAAGGGTCCTCACAGCCCTACACGAGACACATCCAGGGGTAGTAAGAATGAAGGCCCTTGCCAGGAGTTATGTGTGGTGGCCGGGGATCGATGGAGAGATAGAGGCCTGGGTCAAACACTGCCAGGCCTGCCAAGAATCCCGCCCAGATCCCCCAAGGGCCCCAGTCCAGTCCTGGGAGTCCGCCCGAGCACCATGGTCACGCCTGCATGTGGATTTCGCTGGCCCCTTTCAGGGGAAAACATTCTTCATAGTGGTGGACTCCTACACCAAATGGCTGGAAGTCGCACTGGTACCGTCCACTTCCACGTCCGCAGCCATCCGGGTACTACGCAGGCTGTTTGCAACCCACGGGCTCCCTGACACTCTCGTCTCAGACAACGGGACTGCATTTACGTCAGGAGAATTCCAAACCTTCACAGCGCAGAACGCCATCCGCCACATCCGTTCGGCGCCGTTCCACCCTGCCACCAATGGCCAAGCAGAACGCATGGTGCGGACCACCAAGGACACCCTTCGCCGCATGACGCAAGGGGACTGGGAGTACCGCCTTGCCACATTCCTTCTAGCACAGCACAGCACCCCCAGCTCAACGACTGGCCGGAGCCCCGCTGAACTACTAATGGGTCGGCGCCTTGCAATCAGATTGGACCGCCTTCACCCCGATAGAGCTCAGGATGAGGTAGTGGTGGGGGAAGGCAGGAACCCCCGGACCTTCGAGGCCCAGGACCCAGTGTACGCAAAGAATTTTGGGGCAGGCCCAGCATGGGTACCCGCCACAATCACCAGGGTCACTGGCCCCGTGTCGTACGAGGTGCTAACGGATGGGGGGCAATGCTGGCGCCGCCACTGCGACCAGATACGGCGACGATTCCCGGGAGAAAACCAGGAGGAGGACAGGTCAGAGGAGTCCCAAGGGAACAGCGGGGCAGTGAGGCCCATAGAGCAGGAGGGGCCAGCAGGAGAGGCAGAATCAGTAAATACAGAGAGGACCCGTGAGGCCGAAAGGACACCGGAACCAGAACCACGACTGAGCGAGCCGGTTGCACCAGACCAAACAGCCGCATCACAGCCAGCATCCTTGGAACACGAGCCAGAACCCGGAGCCCGGACCAGGGAACACCCCAGGCCACAACGCACACGTAGGCCGCCGGCATACCTTGAGGACTATGAATGCGACCTCCCGGGCAGGACTGGAACTTAGAGGGGAGGGGTGTTATGTACTGAGTTGAATAGGATCCAAACTGTAGCAGTCTGATTGGTCCTAGAACAATAGGATCCAAAAGGCAGCTGTCTGATTGGTCCTAGAACAATAGGATTCAGAATGCAGCAGTCTGATTGGTCCTAGAACAATGCAGCAGTATGATTGGTTGGCAGGAACCACCCAATCCTGCTCCAGATAGAAGTGAATCCACAACCTGATTGGCTTACAGTAGAATTCCAGAATTAGCCAATCATGTGCAGCCCATTGTGTAAATAATGTATATAAAGCAGATACTGTGAGGGGACATTTATTCATTCCTCCTCACCACTATGAGCTGAATAAAGAGCATGAAATCACTTTGCGACTCTGAGTATATTTCAGTATCAATGAATCCTTTGTCTCTTTGTAACCCGGTGGGGTTGGGGTTGAAACAGCCTGGTCTTGTTCCTGTCAGACTGACCCTGAAGCTCAGGTCAGTTCTAGCCAGACAGCTACACTTAAAGCTCATTGTTTCGGATGCCTTTAAATGAATTTTAATGAAAGAAGGCCGACTCAATGAAAAGACGGCATTCTTGAGCAGTGGCTGGAGAACAGGAGAACTACGAAACTCAACAGAGAAAGAGTACACACGATAGTCTTACTAAGGATGGACCTACATGTCACAAGCAACATGGGGGATACCCACAAATAGAGGCATCCTGCGTCAAAATTCCCTCCATCTGTAATGAGCACCTGTTGTGATGTTGTGTATTTCTCAACACCTTGGGATATAGCGGAAGATTCAGGTCTAAGTGCTTCTTCACAGTGTATGGAATTTGATCCCACAAGATGTATTGATGGCCACCAACGTGGATGGCTTTAGGAGAGGATTAGACAAATTCATGCAGGTACAGTGGTACCTTGGTTCTCAAACACCTTGGTACTCAAACAACTTGGAACCCAAACACTGCAAACCCGAAAGTAAGTGTTCCGGTATGCAAACTTTTTTCGGAAGCTGAACATGCTCCGTTTTGAGTGCTACACTTCTAATTTGAGTGCCACACTTCCATTTTGAGTGTTACGCTGGGGTCTGTCTGTTTTTGCTATTTATTTTATGCTTTTGTGACTTTTTGTTTTGTTTTTGTGACTGTGTGGAACTCAGTTCAACTACGGATGGATGGATGGATGGATGGATGGATTGTGTGACTGCAGTACATTGCTTATGGATCAATGGTCTTGTTAGATAGTAAAATTAATGTTAAATTGCTGTTTTAGGGGTTGTTTTTAAAAGCCTGGAATGTATTAATCCATTCTGCATTACTTTCTATGGGAACGCGCGCCTTGGTTTTGGAACGCTTTGGTTTTGGAACGGACTTCTGGAAGGGATTAAGTTTGAGATCCAAAGTACCACTGTATATCATTGGCTACTAGTTATACCCAGTGAGGTCTGGAGGTTATGGAGAATATTTTCCTCTCTTCCCAAAATCCGAAATTGTTCTCCCTCTTCCAGCAAACACACAATAGCAGCAAGCAGGTAAGATGGCTGTCTTTGCTCATCTAGGTACTACCCACAATTCCTCTTCTTCTTGACTCATCTGATTGCCCATGCCTGTCTCCTTCCATTCCCAAAAGTGGGTTATAAATAAAGAAGTATAAACCTGTGTTTATGCACACGTACACAACACACACAGCTTTTCTTCAGCTGGAACTCAGTTCCGGCACCTCTCAGGTTGGTGCCATTGCCATTCTAAGAAAATGAAGGAATCATTCAAGGTGAGTTCTGACACCTCTTTTTTTCTAGAAAAATAGCACTGTTATATATCTCCATATCCCCAACAAATGTTGTCATGCAAATGGGGAGGGGAAGCTTGGTGTTGCTCTAATATGCCCTCACCAGCGAAGCTGATGATAATCAGTCACTTATACCTTATTTTGCAGCTGATACCCTCTCCCTCCCCCAAATCCCCCTTCTGAAATTAATTGCAAAAGTTTCACAGATGTCTGCAGCAGTTGACCAGAACTCTTGGGTTATTGCTTGTCAGACTATTAATGGGTTTGGCTAACCATGACAGTCATTACTTTCCCCCTCCTGTGAGCTACTTTCTGTGTAATTTATGCATAGGTTTTGCCAAGATTTGACAACTTTCAGGGCATTAACATAAAATTAGACTTCCAAGCTGAACAATGGGTGGCATTACCAGCAGCAGGGGAAACCAATCAGGGAGAATTGATTTCTCTCTCTCCCTCCCTCTGTTTCTTTTTAAATCCCCCTTTTTGGTTTTTAGGATCGGGATTCCGTATGTGTGTATATATGTCCATACATATAATTTATTTAGAATCCCCAACAGAATAGATTGGAAAGGGGTGAATGATGAGGCCTCTCCTGAGACCTCTCTTTAGCATTTGAAGAGCACGTGTGTGCGTTTGCACACAAATGCGATTGTGAAATATCTGTTCCCCAAAATGGTTGCCAGCATCTTAAACAAACTTAGGGAAACAACGAAATCAAGCACAGAGGAGGGGAAGCATCTCAGGGCTTCTTTGAGGCCCTTTTTTTTCTTTCTGCTGAGAAAAGAGTCTCTCCTTTAGCACAGATTGCTCAGTGAATGCCATCACAGAATGCGATGTGTGTGTTAATAAGCCGGGACATCTGGTAACCAGCTTTTTTCTGATTCATTAACTGACTCTGCTTCGGTGGCCAGAGGCTATGCTAGGAAAAGCTGGAAGGCTTTTTGCTCCTCAGAAATGGGGCCTTGATATATGCCTCACTTCATTGACCCAAACATAGCCTTTTCAATCTCCTCTAATGTCTACACTATTAGTATTAAAATGTGAATACTGGGACGTGTGTGTGTATGTGCAAACACACACATACAGAATTAAAGCTGTATTTTAAGATTCACTTCCCTCCCCCTTTTGGAATGGCTGGCAATATCTTGCTTGGGGTTCAAGCCCTGCTCATACGTATTTGAAATCATTCCACTTCGGCAAAATGACGTTGCCCATCTGAACCATGCTCAGACATCCCAAGTGTCCCTATTTTCCAGGGACGGCCCCAGATTTACAGAAGCCGTCCCGCTTTCTGATTAGATCCCGGAATGTCCTGCTTTTCCTTAGGACGTCCCTATTTTCATCAGAGAAATGTTGGAGAGTATGGACTTATTTGACCTCCAAGCCAAGGAGATCAGTAACAATACAACCTTTAGAAGACATCTGAAGGCAGCCCTGTATAGGGTTTTAAAAATAAAAAATAAAAAATAAGTTTTGTGGTTATATATGTTGGAAGCTGCCCAGATTGCTGGGGCGACTTAGTCAGATGGGTGGGGAATAATAATAATAATAATAATAATAATAATAATAATAATAATTTAAGACGTCCCTATTTTCCTCAGAGAAATGTTAGAGGGTATGCATGCTGATACCCTTTGGACCATAGGAGCCAACTCCTGTGGTCAAAGCTTGAGGTCCATTCAGCCCCCTCAAAATAAAATATTTGAGGGGGCCAGCCCCCCCCCCACGTTACTAAGCATTGCCATTCAAATGGTGTGTGTGCTACGCATCTTGTGATCGATTATGCAGGGTGGGGCTTACCTGTTCCCCCCACAAATATTTTATTCAAGTTGCAACCCTGCTTTGGACCAGCATTCCAAATAAGGGACTTAAAATACTTCCAGGTAAGGAAATTAGATCTTCATCTTTGGGACATAGCAGAATGCCTTAATGTGTACCCAATGAAGAAAAATTACCCCCCCTCCAAATTCTCTGAGCAATATAATAACTCAGTTTGAATTTGAGAAATGAAAGCACCTCAACCCCTCTCCCCCGGTGCCCTTTTCCGCCCTTGAACGCATGCAGACGGATTCCAAATGCTCCAGAGACGATGATTGAGCAAAAGAAATCTGACTTGATGGTACATGTTGAGGGATGAAATGGACAATGAAGTTTCCATATGTTCTTTTTGCACAGTAATTAGAAACTGTCACACACCATTTCATTTTTAAGTTTCCCCAGGCTTATTTGCATGGATGAGGCTTCCCTTGGAGCAAAATTGCAAGCATCAGACTGGCACCCCGTTAAAAATCTGAGGCCCCGACACGTGGGCCTCTTCCACTGCATGGGCAAGAAGCCGGCGGCAGGTACCGCAAGAGCCCTGAGCACGGCCCGGCAGTAGCCAGATGCAGACAGGCTTTGTCCCATTTCTAGGACGATATTCTTCTTGTCTACAATAAAATAAGATATGGTAACTATTGCACTAGGCATCTGGGTATCTTCAGAGCTAGCCCTGCTGAGCGTAGACCTATTGAAATTAATGAACCTGTTAGTTACGTCCATTAATATCAATGGATCTACTCTAAGTAAAGGTAAAGGACCCCAGGACGGTTAAGTCCAGTCAAAGGCGACTATGGGGTTGCGGCGCTCATCTCGCTTTCAGGCCAAGGGAGCCGCCGTTTGTCCACAGACAGCTTTCCGGGTCATGTGTCCAGCATGACTAAACCGCTTCTGGTGAACAGAACACTGTGACAGAAACCAGAGTGCACAGAAATGCCGTTTACCTTCCCGCCACAGCGGTACCTATTTATCTACTTGCACTGGCATGTTTTCGAACTTCTAGGTTGGCAGGAGCTGGGACAGAGCAATGGGAGCTCACTCCGTCACGGGGATTTGAACTGCCGACCTTCTGACTGGCAAGCCCAAGAGGCTTAGTGGTTTAGACCACAGCGCCACTTGCATCCCTGTCTAAATGGGTCTAAATGGGATCTGGTCTACTTAGGTGACCACGGGTCCTATTTTACATATTTATTTTAAAACATTTATAAAGCACTTAAAAAAACCAGCTCTAAATGGCATGCAGCACAATAACAGCAACCAATATAACTAAAAGAAAAATATGACATAAAAACAGTAGTACAAAAGTATGCAAAAGCAGGGTCTGGTCTTACAGGTTATTTTGCAATGGCAAAATTATATGTCTTTAGAAACAGTCCTTTATTTGAAGGACTGTCCGGTTTAAAGCTAAAGAACCATAAGAAGGGAGACCAGGAACAACAGACAACACCGGCACACAGGTCACCTGATGACCGCCTTCCCTCAGATAATGGGATATGTTATATACAGGATTCCCCCCCCCCCAAAAAAAATGTTTCTATACCCAGGTATGTGTGCTGTGTCCCACTGGTGTAGTGGTGGCTCTCATTCTTTTTCTGATGAGAAATGTTCTGTGGAGAGGGCAAAAAATGGGGGGTCAAGGAGGGGCGGGGCAGGGAGTAAGAAAAGTCTCTATTGTCATCTGATGAGTGCTAGAGGATATGCCTTTGTGCAAGTATAGTGTTGGCTTGAAGAGCCTATAGGTCCTTGGTTTAAGCTGCATGGTATCCCCATTGACGTTTCAGCTTGTTACAAGAGCTTTTTGTTTTTATATAAAAATCAATATGTCACTTTTCTGTCAGAGGCGGCCAGCCCCCAATTTGTTCAGAAATATATCACCCTTTTGGAGTAATACCATAAAATATATATCAATGGAAAGATAATTTAATGAAGAATGTAATGCAACCAAGTTTGTTCCATTATCTGTATTCTATCAAAAGTTATGGCCAAATAAACAGAAAAAGGAAGCATTAGGTTGGGATGCAGTAGCTTTCCTTCATTTGAATGTAGACAATGAACAAGAGTGTTTAGAGAGCCAATCAGGTGTTAAAGGTAAAGGTAAAGGGACCCCTGACCATTAGGTCCAGTTGTGACCGGCTCTGGGGTTGCGGCGCTCATCACGCTTTATTGGCCAAGGGAGCTGGCGTACAGCTTCCGGGTCATGTGGCCAGCATGACTAAGCCGCTTCTGGCGAACCAGAGCAGTGCACGGAAACGCTGTTTACCTTCCCACTGGAGTGGTACCTATTTATCTACTTTGACGTGCTTTTGAACTGCTAGGCTGGCAGGTGCAGGGACCGAGCAACGGGAGCTCACCCCATCGCAGGGATTCGAACCACCGACCTTCTGATCGGCAAGTCCTAAGCTCTGTGGTTTAACCCACAGTGCCACCATCAAACCTCAGAAACACACTTTTCCCAAAAGGTTTCCACAATTTTGGCCACTAGTGTATGCAGGAATCCCGGAATGTTGTATAAAGCACAGATGAAGTTCTGGGATTCCCTCATATATTTCTGAAGCCTTGGTGGGATTTGTATCCATGTAAACCTGCTTGGGACCATGCTGTTAAAGCTACGAATGAATGAAGCACATTATAGAGAGACTAACGTTCTGCTCCAAGTGTGTTAAGGGAGATTATTGGTCAGCACAGGGGGACGGCATAGTCATTGTTTATGGCGCAGCTGTTGGAGGTGGCTGTGTCGGTATCTGTAGCATGTTGATGTGCAGAGTGCAAAAATGAATCTTATTTCTCAGGAGAGCCCTGCATATGTCAAGTATATTGTCTCATTAAGCCAATCCATTTATCAACCCACTGAATGCCAATTAAATTGCACAGGATGGTGCAGGTATATGGTGGGCCGTTGGTGCCAAACTTGATTACAGCGGAGATTTTCTGGCTCAGCACATGGAGGCGCAGCAAAATGGCAGGCCCTCCTCACCAGCCAAACGCGACATTCCCGAAACCAACCCTTTAAAATAGGAGGACAAGGAAAGGAGCCTCGTCGAAAGAGATGGGAATGCAATGTCGCTGTTCTCGGTGTGCATTTCATTCCGATGAAGATGTCAAGGCTCGCATGCAGCCCATGCCAAATGGCTTCACAGCGTGCAAATTAGATCAGTGTAATTTCATCAGGCCCAGCGCCGGAGTTGCCTGTAGCTCTGCGGCTAGTTTTTTCACAGCTCCTGCTGCAGACAGCCATCTCACAGCTGAGCTAATGTTGTCCTCCACTGAAAGGGACAGACATTGGTTTTATATTGCTCTCTCCATGCCAAGGTTAAAAAAAAAGAAAAGAAAGAAAGACATTGCCAAGTCCACTGCCTAAAATGTCTGCATTGTTAATGCCAGCTCTATAAACCAGATAGTTCCATCCGCGGAACATCAATCCAGAGTCTACAACCACAGTACAATTTGTTAAAAAAAAGTTTCTGTGTCTCATTTTGTCTTGGCATACTTCATTTGAAGTAGAGGGGCACTCAGTGCCAGAAAACATTATGCAGGAAAGGGGGATGTGCCTGCACTCTCTGTCCAAGCTCATCCAAAGACGCAATTGCGACACAGCAGATGTTGCAGGACAGTCCAGCAAACCCAAGTTCAAAGGCAATAGAATTATGTCTCCATTTCCAGCAGTAGATGGCAGGGTGTGGGGAAGAGGCAGGCCAGTCGCTGCTGTTTACTAGGAGAGGCAGAGTGGCCTGGCAACTGGGAGGGTGCTGTGGTGCAAACGCTCCAGCAGGAGTGCCAGATCGGCTTGGGAAATGGGAAGTGACATCATCAAATTTTGCCACTCATGATCAACCCCATTAGGCTGCCGCTTGGTGCTTGTAGCGGAGAAACTCTTGGGGGTGAGGATGGCATTACCATTACTGTAATATATTTATTATATATATTATGTGGAACACCCTCTCATTGGATGTCAAGGAGGTAAGCAGGGGCGGATTTAGGTTTGATGAGGCCCTAAACTACTGAAGGTAATGGGGCCCTTTATGGGGTCCAGCTGTCCTTTGTCAACAACAAATTGTTGCTGGTTTTTGTGTTGAATATATGCTATGTATATGGTAATTTATGGACCTAATAGGTGTCATAGGAGCCCACTCAACACAAAACACTGTTGCTGTATGCAAGTTTTATTTTATTTGTTTTTTACCTTATATTTTGGAAATGGACATCCAGATATTTTTTCCCCCTGTAAATTTTTTGGGGGGTCCCAAGAGAGTGGGGCCCTGAGCTATAGCTTGTTTAGCTTATACATAAATATGGCACTGGAGGTAAGTAACTGTGTAACTTTTAGAAGACATCTGAAGGCAGCCCTGTAGAGGGAAGTATTTAATATTTGATGTTTTGTTGTGTTCTTATATCTGTTGGAAGTGGCCCAAAGTGGCTGGGGCAATCCAATCAGATGGGTGGGGTATTATTATTATTTCCCTCTGTGATACCTGGGGGGGGAAGAAAGGAGAGACAAGCAGTTTCCTGCTTCCAACAATTGTGCTGTATCATAGTGTCGTGGCAGCATCTTCTACTGACAAGCTCATCCCAAGAAATCCCGTTTCAAGGATAGTAATCACCATTACAAAATATCAGAGCGGCAACAAAACACGCTCACCTTTTTTACCCCTGGCTCTCTGCACTAAAGTAGCTTGATTGCGTTGACAAGCAGACAAGCGTTTGTCAAGGACTGTTTTACACTGGCAACATTTATTTCACTGGCTTCATCCCAGGCTTATTTATTTAGTTATTTACTTAACCCTTTCCAGTTAAAGAGCCGGCGCCTCACGTAAGGGATGCTTTCAGATGCAGCTATTCGAAAGGAGTCCGTTTTCTCCGTCTGCATCTCTCCTCCTGCACCTCGCTCCGACAATGGGGTTAGCACCTAAGGCCTTTCTTCAGGCACGCTGGACCCCAGATGCCAAGCTCTGGAAGACTCCAGCAACAACATCTGGTTACTTTGTGAGCTGCATAGGCAGTTGTGCTCATAGATCTGGAATTGCCTCTGGGCATGTCACATGAGGAGACTGTTAATCTGATATTTGTGGGGGGGGGGCACTCCCTTTCTCCTTTTGGAAATGTCTTTCTTCTGCTCACCTTCTGATTAGTCAAATAGGCATTTTGCCTGGCACGTTAGGGGCAGTCCGGCAGAAATCCTTTGTTTGCAATGGACATTCTAACACAATAGCTATTGCCTTTATCACTGAAAGAAGCAACAGTTACAAGCCTTGCTTTTAGTGTGTAGTGTTATTTTTTATTAGGGTTTGGGGGCAGGGAAGGCAAAACATTATTCTAAATTGCTTTTTCCCAGGTAACTGTTGTTCTAGCATGTTTGATATTTGTGGTAGGGTGTAACAAAGGCAAATTTGTTGTTTTCAAGTGCTTGGTATTATGATGACAAAAGCAGCTGAGGGTGGCATTCATTTTTAACTCAAAGCAAACCCACTGAAATTAATTAACATGACTAAGTTAGGTCCATTAATTTCAGTAGGTCAACTCTGAGTAAATCTTAGTTGAGTAAACTTAGATTTACAGCACGAGAGACATGTAGAAATAAATAACCTGCACTTTTTGATTCTCCTGCGTCTTCTGATTTCTGTGTGCACATGCGTGGCAAAATGTTCTCAGCCTCGTCAGCTGAGCAACTGCTTTCATACTCCCTGATCAGTTTACTGCTAAGTCAGGTGAGGGTAGCCACTGGGTCTCAAACCCTCAGTGAGTTAGGGACTTCCTCTGCATATGAAGACAGGCTCTGGTGAATGAGACCAATAGTGAGTACAAGGTCAAGAAGGTGGTTTCTGCATGTGTTGTAGAGGGAAGTGAGGAGCAGATGGGGCTCATCAATCTGGAAAAGTAACCCTTCAAGGAGAAGGAAAACTCTGATCATAAGCCTCGGCTGCCTTGCAGGATATCTTCAGAAGAAGAAAAGACTAAGCAGCAAACTCTACACAAATCTGGAGTGGAGTCCCTAAGACGGTTGGATGGAGACTTGTATACCTCCTCCTAGCAATTCCTGCAGCCAAACTGGTTCCAAACACATTGCTCTGCTTTCCTTTGGACCACATCAGTGAGCAATACATTTGGCATCAGCTTGGCCACCCCCAGGAAAAGGTCCCACTGTATAAACCTGGGATTCACCAGGCAAAACGTTTTGAAGTCAGGGTGAAACTGGCTTTTGGGAAACTGCAGAAACCAGTAGATTGTGGGTAACGCCACGTGTACACAGATTCAAAGAACATGGGTGAAAACTTTGTTTTCATTGTCAGATTAATTCATCTATTCCCTTTGAGGACTTATGTCAACTGCCTGATTAATAATGTTTTATATTTCTTCGGGATATTCTGTCTCAGAAGATAGCCACCTTAGAACAGTTCCACCACATATGATGACACTCCCCAATATTTTTTTAAAAACCTCTGCAACAAAGTGGAGAAATATCATGCGCAATATGGCACAACTCACATTACACGTGTCACCTGTTCAGCATAATTGGCTTCTTCCTCATTTCATGTAGTAGTTTAAGAGTAAACATCAGAGCACGTATCCAAAAATTTATTTTTATCCATAAGAAGTCTAATTAATTGCAGTACTTTTGAAACACAGTTCATCACATGCCATCTTTATAGCACAGATCTCTTGCAATATTTAGCACATTTTTTAGCACGCTGGCACATTTATTTTCCCTGTTGGATCTCTTTCCAATCATTTGCTTGCCTGTTTTGAAGCAACAGACCCTATTCAGATATACTTCCTTAGTGGTCTTGATCAATTGTTTAAACCAATTCTCTGTATCTCCTGGATGATTTTGGCAAGGTCAATTGCCAATTCTGCAGCCTGGATGTCGCCATAAGATGTGGTGATGGGCAAGGATCAAGATAGAAGAATTTGACAAATTAATAGGAGACCAATCCATCAAAGGCTGCTCACCATAACACCTCAATTTGTCCTCCATCTTGAAAGGCAATATACCCCTCTGAGCAGTGGAGAAGACATGAGAAACATCATCATCACCATTTTTAATTTGTATACCTCCTTTCTATCTTATAATACTCAAGGTGGTTTACAAGCTGAAGAAACAAAAAATGTACATCTTATAACCATCTAATGCAATACAAAAATGTGATAATAAAACATAACTTTAAAATAGGAAACCTCCATCAAAAAAGTAACATTCAACAATCATTAGAATAGTGTAAAATAATAATAACATATAAAAGTTAAACAGAAATCCACTCAACAGTTACAATAATATCTAAACTATAATCAATAAAACAACGGCAAGCCACAGTAGATAAAACAATACAATACATATTGAGAAGCAGAGGGTAGAGCGAGGCAGGGGGAAGGAGGCCTTGCCTGATGGAGTATCTCCCCTCACAGTTCTTCCTCCAGGGACAGCTCCCTTATGAGGACTCCTAGGGCCGGAGGGTGGGGCAAGGCAGGTGGAAGGACCCCTTGCCTGATGGAGTCTCTCCCTCCTCTAAACACTCAATGGCCTCACCAATGTACCTTTCTTATGAATTTCCACAAGAATCTGTCTGGCCACCAGGTAACAGAATAGGTGGGGAACCTGTGGCAGCCTAGATGTTGTTGGATTCCAGCTCTCATCATCCCTGACTGCTCATCTAGAACTGATGAGAATCAGAGTCCAACAACAAGTAGAAAGCCACAGGTTTACCATCCCTGGTCTTAACAGATCCTGTGCTGACCCAGCAAGACAGTTCTTAGGTTGTATGGCTATGGTGTGCTATGCTCCTAGGCGTGATAAGACCACATATCAAAATCTGGTAAAAACTGACAAGTGTGTGCCATGCTTTGAAAGAGAAGGGATATTTACTCTGTTGTGTATACAGTGGTACCTTGGGTTACATATGCTTCAGGTTACAGACTCTGCTAACCCAGAAATAGTGCTTCAGGTTAAGAACTTTGCTTCAGGTTGAGAACAGAAATCGTGCTCCGGCGGCGTGGCGGCAGCAGGAGACCCCATTAGCTAAAGTGGTGCTTCAGGTTAAGAACAGTTTCAGGTTAAGTACAGACCTCCGGAACGAATTAAGTACTTAACCCAAGGTACCACTGTATTTTCATAAGTGAATGAGAACAGCTGTCTTGAATCCAGGAACAACTACCTCCAGCTTATAGCAACGGGGTGATTTTCATTGACCTGGGCAGGCTCTACTGAAAAGAACCTGCATGCTTAATAAAGCAAACTTTTTGGCAGGCTGGGAAGTACAAGACAGCTCAGCAAACAGCAGGTGGGAAGAGTGCCTTGGTAAATGCGGCTTAAATCCAAGGAACTATTGTAGCCTTGATCAACGTAATGCCCTCTTTTTAATTAATACCATCTGTAGAGCACAGCTAACTAATTAGGCTCTGGGGCATTTGATGGAGGAGATCTAGTATGCCCCATTTTGCGTGGGCCTTGAGCTGGCGTATCTTACTATACTAGGGGTACTGGAAAGGAAAAACAACAGCAGCAAAACCATGCTTTAAAACAAAGAGAAAGAGGGAACAAATGTCTGGAGCAAACCTCCAGTCTTTACTGACTAACCTTTCCAATAATATAAATCAGAGCACCTAAGGACAGCCCCATCAAATGCTTTATGAAATAATCTATTTCCCCCAAGCTGAACTAGCGTCCTCTGTCTTGCCTTGTCTCATTAAAGTATAATCTCGCTGAGACTGGGAGTTTGTCCTCACTGTAATTTGTTCCAGGTTGGGTTGTTGTGGCTTTGCAAAAAATGTTTGGGAAGAATCCACGTGTCCCTGTAGCATCCGAAAGGAGTCAGGGATCAGGCCATAATTCAAGGCTGCACACGCACACATTTTATTCTAGAATCAATGGAGATTGGGTACTTGTTTTTTCTATGTAGCCCACACATAATCAAGATCAATTGCATATATTTTTTTGCCCCTGAAGGCACTTCTTGGGAAACTAGTTTGATTCTGAAAATAAAAGCTAATTGCAGATTGATTGTGTATGGTGCGTCCATTTGGAAACAGAGGAAGACAGATATAGGTCATCCTGGCAATGGTGTGTGTGTGTGTGTGTGTGTGTGTGTGTGTGCATGTGCCTCCATGCCTGACCAATGATGTTGTGAGTTGGCATGTACCAAGATCGCAATCACAATTTCCTTCTTTGTTCACCTGGTGCATGTGGAGGGAAGAAAAGGTGTGGATAACCTAATCAAGGGAAAGCTTTCCAAATGTGTATCAGGTAACTACAAGCACCCTTGTGGACAGCAGGACTTAGAATGTCTAAATTGAAAACAGCATGTTGAGGCTCCCTTATATTGAAAGCCAACAGAGGCAGGGGCGGGCTTGATTCTCTTATTATGGATGCCTTATTAGGATAAGATTACCATACGTCCCCGTTTCCCAGGGACAGTCCCCAGATTTACAAATCAGTCCCCTGACAAAATCCATCTATTTAGTAGGAAGTCGAAAAGTGTCCCCGGATTCATTGAAAAGAATCTGGTAACCTTATATTAAGAGAGTGGTTAGTACATGGATCACCCCACATTCATACTGCTGTCACAAGGAAAAAGTGTTGTCAGGAAAAAAAGGTCAGCAGAATTTCCCTTCCCCTAGAGAACAACATCTTCTCAGTGATGAAATACTGCTATTTCTTTTCTGAAATAAATTTATGTAAACGTCTTTGCTTAGCGTTTTTGACAAAATTGCATCCACACTGGGAAATTACCCAGTTTCACAAGCATTGTGGTTTGAGGCAGTGCTGAATGAAGTTCAAGCATGCCATGCAGGACCTCGCTGGAACAATGGGAATTGCATGTTGCATCTATAGTAAAATATACGTGAATAGTTTCTTGTGCAATTCCCCTTCAATGAAAGCAGAAGTAAAAGGACGAAAAGCCACACTGTTTTTCTTTCCAAATTTGGAAAATACCAGCAGCCTCTTCACTGCTGTTTCGTTTTTCAGCTTAACCCTTCTTAAACCTCAGCTCTTGCAAATGTGTTGATTATACATGCTAGTTCAGAAAATTTCATACCGGGATTAGTTTCCCAAACCATAGCGGGACACCAGAGAAGACGGAAGAAACTTAATGCCCACAGCTGGAGACGCATAGACTGAATAGATAGATGATAGATAGATAGATAGATAGATAGATAGATAGATAGATAGAGATATAGAGCCAATATAGTTTGATGATTATATTTGGTAAATATTGTTTAAGAGGGAGGCAGGGGACAGATCTCAAACATTTGATTCGTGGCAAATTGGGATAAGAGAGTATCATTTGCATAGTCCCTTGCTTGGAAGGTTACATTTGCAAATCCACTTTGCAGAGGTAAGAAAAGGACTGAACAAATGGTGAGAATGTATGTAGGGATGAAAGAATGCATAATTTTCCATTCTGCTATGTATTTGTCACATGCGGCATTGTTTCCATTCTGCTGCAGTTTGTTTGTTTTATTTATTGTTTTAGTTTTATTCACAGATTTGACATCCAATATTGTTGCAGTATGGTGAAGGCTTCCTAAAATATTCTTTCTCTGCTACTAGGTTTGCTCCCAAACCTCACTAAGACCTGTGGAATAGACAGTAAATACCTCTTACCTGCTGCAGGAAGAAGAATGGGTTGCCTTTCTGTCTATCACTCCCCACTGATTCATTTAAGTAGCTACAGCCTTCTCTGCCCCAGGATCATCCAGGTAATCTGCAGTAATAAAAATAATATTAATAATAATTTTATAGGCAACAGAAAGAGCTTCTTAACACAGCACATAATTAGTATATGGAATTTGCTGCCACAAAGTTGGGTGATAGTTATCGACCGCTGTGTTCGGAGACAGCATCCTGCTAAATATTAGTTGCACCAGCAGCCTGAAATTGCCACTGCTTTACCCCAGTCACAGTGCCATGCAGGAAATCTGCAGCAATACTAGTGTTGCTATAAGGATAATCTAATACTAGCCCAACCCCCTGCAATGCTGGAATCTTTCACCCAAAGTGGGGCTCAGACCTACAACCCTGAAATTAAGATTTTCATGCTCTGGTCTAGCAGCTCCTATGCAGCTGGAATAATATTTCATTGAACCAAACACTGGCGATGGGGCACATAGGTGTGTGTGGAGAATACTGAGGCATTTCCCAAACTTTCACAGACTTTGAAGGCTCTGGACTTTGAAGAATAGTTTTGCAGAAGATCTTCACAAGCGATTGGTCAACAGTCCTTTTTATTATGCATCGGATCTAACCCCAAACACACTGATGAATGAGGTGGCAAATCTCAATTTTATGACTAAAAAGAAGAAGAAAGAGCTAAATCCAATAACTGGCAATTTCTTGCCTTTTATCTGCATTCCTATTCACTCTGATTTATTATATTCTCAGGCCTGTTACACATTTTATCACGTCTGTAAAATACCTGTAAGTTTAAAATAAAAGAGCATGCATCTTGGAAAGGCAGGAAAAGGAGAGCATATAAATGAGGGAGTTGGAATCATACTGGGGGAAAACGTCACTTCATTAGGAAACTACAGAATAGAGTATTAGTGTGTGGATGTTAAAATCCAATAACCCAGAAGAGAATTGAAAATGTATTTTTCAATCATGTGCACAGAAGTGCTTGCTGTTTTCTCCATCACGTTCTGCAATTTGCAAAGCTTCTCTCTTGACTTTCATAATCCCATCTTCTAGTATCTGATGTTGCCATTTACTTTTCATCATAGGAGCCAACCCCTAGGGCCCAAAGCCCCTTCAGCCCCCCATAAAATATTTTAGGGGGCTACCCCCCAAAAAAAGTTGATGGATGTTGCCATTCAAATGGTCTGCGTGTTCCACATCTTGTGATCAATTGTGCAAGGCAGTGCTTACCTGCCCTCCCCCAATATTTTATTCAAGTTGGCACCCCTGCTTCTCATGAGACAGTCAGGAACAGGTATCCTTCATCTTCATCACCACCACCACCATCATCATCATCATCAGTATTATGGAACAACGTATATGAAAACTCCATTCTGCAGACCCCCTGATTCATGTGAACAGTGTTAATACAAATAAGTCACACTAACAGGTTGATGCCAGTAGAAAAGAGCTAGCTCCCCACCCCCATTTCACAAACCACAGACACATTTTAAAAACTCATTGTTTGGTTAAATACCATGGCTAAAGTTTCTGGGTGTGTTTGTATCAAAAATGTAGAAATGAAAGAGGAAGTGAAGCATCACTGAAGGTTACTGTGTAAGCACTTTCAGAAAGGATCAGTGCTCAAACATGCTTTTTTCCTTTCCTTTCTAAAAATTGCATAACTCAGATTCATCTATGAAATTAAATCCCTACAAGCTAGTTTCAAACTTTTACTACGCACACTGAGAGAAGGGAGGGGGGAAAGGCATATAACAACATGCAAATATGAGCATTATCACCTAATATTCACGTTTGTGGTTCAGCATGATATATGGCAGCCCTTCCAAACCTGGGGTCCCCTGATGTTGTTAGACTACAACTCCCATCACCCCTAGCTAGCAGGACCGGTGCTCAGGGATGATGGGAGCTGTAGTCCAAAAAATCTGGGAACGCAAGGCTGATATATGCTATAAGCTGTTTTAGCGCAGGGATAGAGAATTTGGGCCTTCCAGATGTTGCTAGACTGCTACTCCCATCGCCCAGTGGCATAGCGTGGGTTGCCAGTGCCTGGGGCCATGCGGAGTGTGGAAGGGAAACAAATGGAGTACACATGTGCATTCAACTGCCTAACAGCATCCACATTACAGCTGCAGAGATAAGAAGAGTCGTTCCGTTGTCTGGAGAGGTCACTTCCTGGTTTGCAGGGAGAAGCTGTTTTCAATGGAGCCCAGTGCCAGAAGCACACAGATGTATTAAGGCAGCACCGGGCATGGAAATTTGGTGCCCCTAACAATTTTACACCCAGGGCAACCACCCCTGTGTCCCTCTAACGCCACGCCACTACCATTGCCCCTGACCACTGACCATGCTTGCTGGGGTAGATGAAAGTTTGAGCCCAGCAAAATATGGAGGACGTCACATTGGCCGGCCCTAGCTTGGTGTTACGCCAATAGTCTTTCCTTAAGGGATTCCTTCATACTGGCAGCCGGCCGCTTCCCATGCAGCAGTAGTGTGTCTGTGAATGACACAACCACACAAGTGATGGATCTGGGTTGCTGATGGTCCCCCACCCACCTTTTCTCAGTTTGCACATTTACCGCACCACATGAGGCAACATCACAGGGATGCAGTTGCAATGCAGCTGGGTGGATGTGTGAAGGGTGGGGAACATTTCCTCACCAGGGCTGTGCATTTACAGCTATGCATATGGAAAGAACTACTGAACTCAAGTTAGGGCCGTGGGAACCTTACAGCAATTTCCCCTTTGATGATGGCTTGCTGGGTGAATTCAGATGATGCATTGATTGATTGATGACTGTATTTTAATATTTTGTTGGAAGCCGCCCAGAGTGGCTGGGGAAGCCCAGCCAGATGGGTGGGGTATATATAATAAATTATTATTATTATGATTGATTGATTTGTATTTGTATCCTGCCTCTCCTCAAGGTGGCATGCATGGTTCTTGCCCGCCAGTGGCGTAGCATGGGGGGTGCAGGGGGGGCCGGCCGCACTGGGCGCAACATCTGGGGGGGGGGCGCTCGCACTCGCAGCTCTCTGCCCCCGCTAAAATCCACGGGTTAGGGGGCTCAAATTACTTGCCTTGCCCCGGGTGCTGACAACCCACGCTACGCCACTGTTGCCCGCTGTATCCTCACAGCAACACTGTGAGGTACATCAGGCTGAGAAATAGCGACTGGCTCAAGGTCAGATGGTGAGATTCATAGCAGAGTGGGGATTTTCACCTGAGTCTGTCCTCATCCTAATTCAGCACCCACAGGAGCCAATTTATTGGGGGGGGGCATTGAAAGCTGTTGCTCAGCGGAGGCGGCTGCAAACATTTTGCCATGCATCTGCACAGAGAAATTGGAAGATGTAGGAGAATTTTAAAAATGCTTCTCACTTCTTGGCAGCCTACTGCTGCTTTTATCTAGTTGTTAGATTACAAATTCTCTGCACAAAATTACTGCTTGATGATGGTAAGGTTGGTTCTCAGGCACTATGAAACCCGAATTCTCCATTTCAGATTTGTTCCTTTTTATGAAAGCAATCTCACATTTAGTTCTGTGATGCCACCCCACCTTTCCTTATTTGCTGTATACGAAGCCCAACATCTTTGAAAATTAGGCAGGACTTGTGCAAAACACATGCAGTTAAGACGAATATAAATAAAGATGCAATGGGGTTTCTGTGTGTCTGCCTTTTTTCAAAGCATAAAAGGTAAAGGGACCCCTGACCATTAGGTCCAGTCGTGGACGACTCTGGGGTTGCGGCGCTCATCTTGCTTTATTGGCTGAGGGAGCCGGCGTACAGGTAATGTGGCCAGCATGACTAAGCTGCTTCTGGCGAACCAGAGCAGCGCACAGAAACGCCGTTTACCTTCCCGCTGGAGCGGTACCTATTTATCTACTTGCACTTTGACATGCTTTCGAACTGCTAGGTTGGCAGGAGCAGGGACCAAGCAACCGGAGCTCACCCCGTCGCGGGGATTCGAACCGCCGACCTTCTGATCGGCAAGTCCTAGGCCCTGTGGTTTAGACCACAGCTGTTTTTAGGATAGTTCAGTAGTAGCACGCTCCAACTCCAGAATATGTGATAGATTACATCTCAGCAAAATGCCCCCACCTCAAAAACAAAACAAAAGTTGGCTAACTTTTTATGCATTGTCTTGATACAGTAACTTAAAAAAAATATGCTTCTGCTAGCATCAGAAATAGACAGCATTGGCCACAATTTTTTATCACTAAGAACTGGGGTTGAGGCTCTTGTTACCCTGATATCACAGTGCCTCCTGTTGGGAGAGAATATCCTTTACCTTTCTACAGTACTTCTTGTAAACACAAGATTCTTTTCGCTATAGACGCAGCACTAAAAGAAGCATCTACCATTGCTCCTTCATGTTTCATCATGGGTACTGGGAGCTGTTGAACGGGAGTCTCTGACACAGCTGCTGCTGCAGCAGCACTACTCAAAAGGTTGTGGAGAGCAGCGCTAAATTACCGGGTCCCTTCCAGCTCAGCTGGTAAGAGCGTGAGACTCTTAACCTCAGAGCTGCGGGTTCGAGGCCCAGGTCGGTCAGAAGATCCCTGCATTGCAAGAGGTTGGACTAGATGACCGTGGGGTCATCTCCCAGCTCTACAATTCTATATGAAACTTTGAGAGCGTCTGTCTCATGTGGGTTTGCCTCCGCCCCTTCCCTTATTTCCCACGCTTCTTCCCCCCAGTGTCTTCTTCTTCTGCGGGGCTATTTCCTGCAGCTCCCCCCCTCCCCTGCGCCCCACTCCTCGTTTCAGCCAATGACTGCCCCTTCCTTCGGGTCGGTCGCTTGTCTCCCAAGCCCCGTCTGCGGCCAAGCTCCCCTCTCTCCACCCCCCCCCGACTCGCATCCGCATTCCGAGCATCTGCTAATTGGTCGCAGCTGGCGGGACAACACCCCAGCCACTCTCGGGTAGCGCCCCCTACAGCATTTCGCAGGCAGCCGCGCTCCCCCCCCCCCCCGTCCCCATATCAGCTGCAATAGCGACAGGCAGGCCGCCCTGCGCGCTCCGCTTAACTTTTCCCGCCTCGCCCATATACACAGCCCAGCCAGCCGTCGAGCGACGCCGAGGAGAGTTCCCGCCCCGTTTTGACTTTGAGGGAGTCTTTCCCAGTTTGCTAAGGGGGGAAAGCAAATCCATTCTCTTGTCCTGCCTCAGCTGCCTCCCCTCCAAATATATATATTTTTTAAAAAACTGTGATGAGGGTTGCTTGGAGAGAGTCGGAAGAGGGCTTTCTTTCCTCGACGGGGGCTGCCCGGTTGCTTCTGCTCCTGGGCTGCTGCGCGATGGGCGGGCAACCCTACAACCTGGACCCGCGGAGCGCGCTCGTCTTCCCGGGTCAGAACGGGACACTGTTCGGTTATTCGGTGCTGCTGCACAGCGTGGGAAGCAGCAGATGGTGAGTTAGGGAGGGTGGGCGTGGGAGGGTCTCTCCCTCCCTCTTCTTACGACGACCATCCTCGACGTGTCTCCTCGGAAGTTTAGGACTTCTGAATCCAGCAGGGTTTTACTCCCAGGTTCATAGAACTGTGGGAGTTGGAAGGGGGTGTCGAGGGTCATCTAGTCTGACCCCGCACAATGCAGGGGTCTTTCTGCCCCTATGTGGGACTTGAACTCGCAACCCTGAGGTTAAGAGTCTGCTACTCTATACTCTGAGCTGTCCAGGGTTAAGGACGGCACCGTTTCTTGGGGAGAAGTTTCTTCCATGGACTTCTGTTGTTGCATTTCGCCGATTTAAAATAACCGCTCGTGACAAGGTCGGAAAGTTTTAGGAATGCAGCGGTGGATTACCAAATAAGCAGGATGGGCCTTGGGGGGGGGCCCACAACAAACGGATTGTGTAATAAAATTGGTTTATTCAAATGGTTAGCCGGTAAAATAAAATAAGTATTAGGAGTTAATTTGAAAAGGGGCCCCTGATATTTCAACTGCCTAGGGGCCTCCGCAGGGTTTGTGATCTGGCACTGAGCAAATGTTGCGCCCCTTCTCCTCTCGCACCTTGTACTGAGGAGCCAAGAGCGTGTCTTGGTTGTGTTTTTCTCATAGGTCTCAAGCATGGACGTAGGCGGGGGGGGGGGGGGGGAGCTGCCCCTCCAAAAAAATCAAGTAAATGAATAAAAATGCTTAACTAAAAGTAGAAATTATAGAAAAGTTTTTGCTGAGCAGTTGGAGTCAAAAGAGAATAATTTTAAACAACTGTTGTTGATACATTGCATTCAGAATCTGCTAGACAGAGCCAGGCAGAGAAGGATGGTGGGTGGGTCACCCACCCCCCAAAATAAATCCTGGTCTCAAGCTATCCTTTGAGGTGCAGAATTTTTTCTGGCTTGCCCCCCCTCCAAATATAGGATCCCGGTAGACAGAGATGCTTCAGTGTTTCTCTGCACCATGTGGACTAGAGGCGCTAATTTTAAGCTTGTACCTCCGTTGGTCCCCAAGGGGATTGTCACTGAGTCTGCAGTAGGTTGGATCCACTTGACGTTGGTTTAGCCTTGCTTTTCTTTTGCTTCCTTCCCCCAGGCTTGTAGTGGGAGCCCCGAAAGCCAGCTGGCTTGCAAACAGCTCCGTGGTGAATCCAGGAGCGGTTTTCCGATGCCAAATTGGGAATAATCCTGGGAGAGATTGCGAAATACTCCAATTGGGTGAGTGGAGGTGACCCTCTCAGTGACCTGGCCATTGTTGGCAGCCAAACGGGATGATCCCAGCTTTGGTGAAGCTCTTCGGAAATCCTTCCCGTATAACGCTGTTTCTTATTTCCATCTGTCCTCGCTCAGTAACGTCTCCAAAGTCCTGAAATGATAAAGGAGTTATTGAAGACTCATTTCTTTTTCTTTCTTCTCCTCCTCCCTGCTCCTGAGAAGGTAGGATGTCCGCTTGCCAGTTGTAATAGTGAGATCGGCACAAGACGAGTTTACTTTTCCACCTTAATTTATTTCATCAGTATTCAAAGATGATGGCTTTCCTTGCTGAATATGCAGAGAATGACGTGTCTCCCTTTTATGACACATCAGCTCTCAGTCTGTTTATATTCCTCTACATCCTTTTTTTTTTTTAAAAAGAAATAATTGCAGCTGATTAATTTAATGTTTGCATGCCACTTCCCCCAAGAAGGTGCCCGATGCCAATTAAAAATGGAGCTCAAGTAAGAGTGAAAGAACAACAAGCCGTGAAATCCTAAACATGTTTAATTGCAAGGCAGTCTCACCGCAATTGATGGGACTTGCTCTCTAGTTGTGTTCTTAAAAACCTTGAAAATAAAATAAAAGCCAGCAAGTCAAAACGCAGGTAATTATTTTGGATCAAGCAGCTGGGCATAACAGCATTCACAGGAAAAACAACAACATGCTATGGCCCGTGAAGAAGTGTAGAATTTGGCGTGCTTAAGCCCATTGAAATCAAAGGGGTTATGTTTATCTAGTTGCCTTTTAATGTGTCTGTTCTTAGAAGGGCTGACTCATTTAAAATTGCCAACCACCAAAATATCGTTTTTGTCTGTTTGCAGATGGAAAGTGAGTTTGCTGTTTTAAGACCGAGTTAGCTGTCCAGACTAAAAATGATACTTGAAAACCTAATGCATTGTGTGTTTCCCGCCTTTTGCTCCCAACACTCACGGAGCGCTTATTCATAATCTTGTGGAAGCCTAGCCTTTTAAGGCATTGTAGCAACAAGAGTCCAAGAACTTTGGAGCCAATGCCGTTTATAATGACAGTCGCGGACGAGAGAAATGGGGAAACCCCATGTACTTCAAAGTGTGTGGGAAGAAGTGTTTAGATTGGAGAAAAATTCTCTTGCATAAATACATCCCATTCCTTGTGGATAGATTAGCTGAGGAATGCTGTCACATTGTAGTTTTGTAGAAAATGGAGTCATTCAAGAAAAAGGGTCACAGGGAGCGTTTTGGCTCCAGGCTTTTTACTGAATACAGTGCACTGTTGCAAACTTGCATGCTGATGATTTGAAGACTAGCTGAAAGGTCTACTCTTCTTCTCCAGTTAAGGATTCCTTAACATCTCATGGCCACGACATCGAGTGGTAACATGCATGTGTGAAGGAACCAGTACAGAGAGAGACAGAGAGCTCAGGTGCAGTACTTTTCAGTGGAGCTGGTTCACAGATTTGCACAGCTTCCAATTTATGAAGCAAATAAGTTATATAAGTGGGACGATTGGCCATAGCTCATGCAGAAGTTCTTGGGTTCAATCGCCAACATCTTCAGCTAGGATTTGGAAGCCCAGAGGGTCCGAGTAGGCAATACTGAGCCAGATGGACCAATTATCTGACTTTGTATAAGGTAGGTTGCTATGATCCTGTGATGTGTGAAGCATTCCCAGAAAGAGACCATTTACTGAGGTAGGTTGAGGCACTGAGAGAATGCGCAAGCTTCTTAAGCATGGTGGTACTCTCTTTCCATATGCTGCACCCTTGACATCAATTTTTGTTGTAACAGTGAAAGAGACCACCTTGAAATCCATGCGGCTGGAACAAAACCTTAACAGGTTATCCAGTGAAGGATAATCTTGTGATGTGTTGTGCCATGTATCCATGCAAGCAGATTTCTCTTCCACTTAAAATAAATCCCTGGGGACATTTTCGCTGCACTGCTGAGCAACAGCTCTCGTTTCTGTTTCTTGTTACTTGATGAATGGCAGCTGGGTGTGTGAATGGACTTCATACCATTCCTCTTGTCCAGATTCACCCTTGTATTGTTCTTCTGCACGTGCTGCCCACATGTTCAAAGTGCAGCGTTTTGATCCCTACTGACAGCCTCAGCCTGGCATGCTTACTCATGACTAGATCAGTTGTCAGTGGAAGGATGTTGTCCCACGTCACGTTAAGCAAGTTCCTTCTCCATACATATAATAATAATAATAGTTTATTATTTATACCCCACCCATCTGGCTGGGTTTCCCCAGCCACTCTGGGCGGCTTCCAACAAAATAGTAAAATACAGTGGTCTGTTAAACATTAAAAGCTTCCCTAAACAGGCTGGATTTCAAGATAGATTTCCCAGCCTGACGTCTTAAGGGTCAGACTAAGGTGTTCATATGTAAGAAGCAGAGACTTGTGTAAGCTGATCTAACTTGCCACTTGAACATAAAAAGCTGGGGAGAATACTCATATCCCACATGCTTACAGGGCGCGCTCTCTTGCTCAAGCTCCTGGTGACATGCTTCTTTGCGATGCCTGTCCAGGAATGGTAGGGAAGCTGGTACTTCATTTTTGCAGGATCAAACTGAGAAACGTAGTGCTAGTCAGGGTCGCCACTGTGGATGTGGGGCTTCATTCCCTTTTGTTGTGTTCATGTCTCTGTCAATTCAGGCCCTGGGCTTCAGCAAGCCTCTGGACACAATGCTTTTGGTATGCCACCTTACTGAGTGAGCCTCCCTCCGCATCTATGCTTTTGCAACCAACTATTCATTTTTCAATAGACGATGTTGGACTCACCATTTCCCAACAGCTCCAGCCAGTGGGACCAAGAATGATGGACATTGTGTTGGTTATACCCCCGACTTGGCATCTTTGGGGTCCAGTCCGCACAGCTGCCCAGAGTGGAAGAGGAGGCTGTTGTTCTTGCTACTTGCTCCTGTTCCTGTTTACTTGGCTTTTCAGTGGAGACAAGTGAGCAGGCAGCATTAGCAAGGAGGTCCATGGCCAGGGGTTGGTGAAAAGCTCCCTGCTTATCCCACCCTGTGGGATGGGCCTTGATGCCAACCCCTGATCGCCATGGCAGGGTTAACGGTCTCTCAACACATTCACTTCTTTCAAAAAGCAGCAAATATTTAGTTCTTGACCCAGCAAGGTTCCAAATACTGGGGCTGTACTAGCAATGGATTTGATCTGTCATGGAGCATGTTTGAGTTGGAACTGTTCTCTGATCGGCAATGTAATAACGAGCTTCAAACATCATTCATGAAAACTGGATTCCCCAAGAATAATTCATAAGAATAAACTCATGGTGCTGAAGAACTTGCACTTGTAAGTGTTCTGTCATGCCTTAGCTCAAATGGATGAATACAGAGTTCTGTGTTCTGATGATTGCTGTTTACTAGGAAGTTGGTGTACCTGCAGGCTATGGATCCCAGGCACTTTCAGATAACTGAATTGAGCACTGAACTATTTTAACCATGCCTGTGAAATGCAGAATTTATCTTTGTGGGGACAAAAAAGGGACCATGGTATACCCAACTGTCTAGTGGTGCCGCGATAAAACTGCTAGCACGTTTGGGAAGCTAAGCAGGGTCTGGTATGGTTTCAAACTGGATGGGGAACAACGTGTTGACATTCCTGCATTGTAGGGGGGGGGGTTACTAGATGACTCTTGGGGTCCCTTTCCAAATAATCATGCAAATTGAGAACTAACAACTGGAGAACCTGTAAAGGCCAGTGGTGGAGGAGAGCCCCCTAACATCCCTAAGTCCTTGGGACCTGGTTTGGTTGGTCCTCAGGGGCCACCTCATTTGCTGAGCTTCCTGAGGTCACATGGCAAGCTGCCATTCCATGGAGAGGAATTCCAGCTTACTTTGTGCCAACCAGACCAAGCATCAGGCTAGCTGTCCCTCCACCTATGCCAGTCTAAATGGCAGCTATCATTATTTCCCTAAATGATGCCAAATTATGTTGCCCATCAACTTTGGATTTTCAACCTGGCTGCTCCTCCACCTGCCACAGTTGTGATGAAATAAAAACAGCAACTTTTGACCAGTTACAATGTTTGCAGGTCATCCTAAATAGGTAAAGGGATTGCTAGCATACTCAACCCCCACCCACTTGTACCAAATCTGCCTTCCTGGGTCTGAAGATTTGATTTATTAGATTTCAAATGAATCACAAAGTGGCTTATAAACAACAAATAAAGAAAACATAATAGAACATCACAAATGCAGCACTAATAATAATAATAATAATAATAATTTATACCCCGCCCATCTGGGTGGGCTTCCCCAGCCACTCTGGGCGGCTTTCAAAAAAATATTAAAATACCACAATAGGTCAAACATTAAAAGCTTCCCTAAGCAGGGCTGCTTTCAGATGTCTTCTAAAAGTCTAAATCATAGAGAAGAATTAACAAATCGCCAGTAAAACCGTTTCAATCCATAAAACATAATCGACCGAACAACTAAAGCAGTACAATTGCAACAAAGTTCATATTGTAGGATTTGCAAAGTACTACAGCATTCATAATGAATAAAATAACAGCAACAACGTTAACAAAATAGCACCCAGAAATAAACAAAGCACTGCAAAATTGATACACAAACTCTCCCCACCCCTGTGACTCATAACCTTTCAATCTATTCATTCAGTTCATTATTGATGACCCCAAATTGGGGCTTAAGGTACAAAAACAGGATAGGTGGGTAACTGTCTGATGCCAAAATGCTCCACAGCCCTGAAATGACCTGCGTGGGGTTGTTTAAATACTCAAGCCTCTCACCCTTTCAAATTCACCAGTCCCAGAGCAACAGGATCTTTTTAACCAATTGGCCCCATTGGCCATGTCTCACCTGCTGCCCCCACCTGGCAACAAGTGCTTGGATGAAGGGCCCCTTTGCAGCATAAAAATCTGTCCATTTCCCCAAACATTTCACAGTCTTTATCTTGCATGCACCTATATGCTAGCTCCCAAACCAAGCTTCCAAAGAACTAGCCAGTTAACCTGTTATGCTATTTTTAATCACTAGGAGCAGGGAGGGGAGACTAAGAGAAAAGTTGTTTCCATTTTATAGTTCTGAATTCCTTTGTGATCTTAGAAACAACTAGTATTTTAAATGTCTGGGCTGAAGATTTGCAGTGCAACTCTCTGTCTGTCTACTTGGAAGTAAGTTCAATTGAGTTTAATGGGATTTATTTCCAAGTAAATTTGTGTAGGTTAGATAATTGTCAGCCTTATACATAGCATGTGAAAGAAGCACTCCAGTAAAAAGTGAAAAACATGGAAATATAGTCATGCCTATTGAAAGAAATCGTTTTCTAAATGGGTGCGAAGCTGGAGGCATTTTTAATTCTATGAGAAGCATGATCTTGCCTTGTTGTCAGAGCCATATAGTTCATCTGTCTGCCTTTTGGGTGGAAGTCATCCTGCTTAAACCACTAACTTAGATATATTTGTTAGATCAGCCTCCACACATTTCCTTGGACCAGGCGGTGATGCTGCTGAGCTGAAACAGATGTGAGGCGAGCTTTTTAAATTAAAGTGCAGTAAAGCATTAGCATGTGTCTGTGTGCATTTATGTGCATGTGCGCATGCATGTGTGTCTGTGTGCAAGTCTCCCCCCCACCTCCCCCCAAAAGATATGGCTGTAAACTCCCAAGCACATAAGCTTAAATCTGAAACCATACCTCTTAATTTTTTGCTTTCCATTTTTTTCCATTTTCAAGTTGAGGAAATGAATCAAAAATACATTTACAAATTGGCTCGTCTGTTGGCAGTAGGGGTCAGAAGGTCATGGCTCTGCAAGAGTCTCCTCAGAATTAGTCACCAGACGCATAAGATTTTATCACTTACTTTTTTGCTTTTCGGTTTTATGTAGGAATGTTACTGCTATGAGCAATGAATTTTTATTTTTTTAAAAAGCCTGACAGCTTGAAACAGGAACACCAAGAGTGCGACTGAGATCTTAATACAGTGGTACCTCGGATTAAGTACTTAATTCGTTCCGGAGGTCCGTTCTTAACCTGAAACTGTTCATAACCTGAAGCACCACTTTAGCTAATGTGGCCTCCTGCTGCCGCCGCACCGCCAGAGCCCGATTTCTGTTCTTATCCTGAAGCAAAGTTCTTAACCTGAAGCACTATTTCTGGGTTAGCGGAGTGTGTAACCTGAAACGTATGTAACCTGAAGCGTATGTAACCTGAGGTACCACTGTACCTTATTTTTTGGATGGTCCCATTTCGTTTGCAAACAGATAGGCACATAACTACCCAAGTTCACTATTGGATATAGTCATGCTCCCTCAGCATAGGAAATTTTACCCACAAAATGTGGTGTCCCACACAAGTGAATCACAAGTAGGGGAAAGCACTGTTGTGCTCAAGTCCTGCTTCCATAGCCATCTGGCTGGCCACTTGTGAGAACAGGTCAATGAGCTTTGGGCCTGATCCAGTACGGTGCTCCTTAAGTTCTTACAGTTCCTTACTTGTCAAATGTTTTTATGTTGGAGGCAGCTGCATACCTTCCTGTTTTGTCTTTCTATGCTACTTGGTTCTGTAAACTTTCTCTGAAAATGATAGGTACTTTGGAATATATTTTCTACAAGCGGTTGATTGTATTGATACAAAAAACGTGGAGAGGGCAATCACATAAATTTGCCTCACATTTCATTAGAGAAGTCATTGTGTCCCGTGTAGTTGCCACCAAAAACATGTGTACATTTCTCTAGAAATTCATGAAACCCAGATCTTGTTTTCTGTTAAGTTTGTCCAGAGGATGTTTTTTTGTTACGCAGGCTGTGAACTTGCTGGGTTTTTGCACACAGTTAATGAACTAAGATGGTAAAGATACATCTGTAATGGCTTTGCCATGAACCCAAGTGAAATGATATCCACATGCTGCTTGTTCTTTGTTAGCCTCACCTCTCTGTTTACAAAAAAGGGTTTCCTTTCATCAAAGTTTTCACCGGTACTTTTCTAGACAGTAGAGCAGAGTAATATAGCCCCATGCTGCACATCTCACTATGTGAGTTTGTAAAACTCTTCCAACAAGCTTTCTGAGTTGAGATCTTTTCCAGATCTGTATTGATATTGTTTGAATGTGGTTTATTGTTTTATCGCTTATTGTTCCCTGCCCTGGGGTGCTTTGAGAGGAAGGGTGGGGTATAAATTCAATAAATAAATATAATATATAAAATAAAACTGTTCTAGACTGGCTGATCAAACCAGTTGGTAGGTGAGTTTCTACCTGTAGCTAAAGCTCTAGATGGGTGGGTGTGTCTCTGGTCTCTGGTGGTAGGAGAGCCCCATGATGATGGAGTAAGTTCCTTCATAGACTACTATGGGACTTGTTGCCATATTTTTATCCTGGGATCTCTTTCAGTAGTGATCTAAGGGTCTCCCCCCTTGTTGTACTATTGCACTCTTATCACCTGTTTTCCTTGGAGTATAGAGGTTTTCTAAAAATGTGAATCATCACAGCAATGTAGAATGCTTTTGTTCAGCCAGGCAGCCATGTCCTTTCCCAGAATATTCCATGCTATTACCCTGGTTTTCCATTTCCCTCTACATCCCTCTACAACAGTTCAGGCAGAGGGAGTGTAGAGGTGAGCAGATTGTGCTTGGCCTTCACTGGGTTATTTTTCTCTCCCCTCATAAGCATTTATTTTGTACTTTTGCAGGTTTTTGGTGTTTCCACGGGCCTGCTTATACCTCCTCCTTGTGAGTGGATGGTACTATGATTTTCCTATTGTTATATGGGAAAATAAATCCTTTCCTCTACCACCCCTGTTGCCTCCAATGTTTGCTTATGCCATTTGTTTTGTAAGTGTGACTTAAGAAGCTGGAACAAACTAAGCAAGAAGCAGCCCACTGCACTGTTCCTCTCTCACCGTGTCCTGAGACCACCCCTGCTTACGTTGGCACCGCTGTGATGGTCAAGCGCTTGCAATCACCTTAAAAGTTATCTAGTGCAATGTGAATGTTGCACCGCCAAAACATCACTATGCTGGCTGAACTTCGAATTATGCCCATTAAGGATAGGAAGGCAGTGGAACTGTGGTTCATAAGTTTTGAAAGATGGCTACGCGTGTGCTAATTTTTCTCTCTTTCTGGTTTAAGGTGACCCAAAAGGAGAAAAGTGTGGGAAAACCTGTATAGAAGAAAGAGATGATCAGTGGTTCGGGGTGAGCTTGTCAAGACAGCCAGGAGAAAATGGATCCATTGTTGTAAGTATTGTCTTACGTTCCCCAATATTTTGGAGAAGGGTCATATCTCAGTGCTTTTCGTACAGATGTTTCCTGGTTTGATTCCTGACATCTCCAGGGAGGTCTGGGTAAGAAGCTTAGTCTCAGATTTTGGTGAGCTACTTGCCAGGTTGTTTAGATGACATGGAGCCAGATGAGTTAATGGTCCCATTCGGTGAAAGGCAGCTTCTTGTGTCTTAAGTGCTTTCTCTTCAGGTGACTTTCGTGATCATCACACTTTCTTTTTGTTTTTAATTAGGCCTGTGGACACCGATGGAAAAACGTATATTATATCTCAGCGCACAAATTTCCCTACGGCATTTGTTATGAGATACCTTCCAATTTTCGGACGCTGCTGAGTCGAAGAATATGTCCTTGCTATACGGGTAAGTGTCGGTGCGGCTGGACAGATAGAAGTAAATGATGCATTATGAGAAACACTCATTTGCAGCAAGCAAATGCTCAACGTTCTATAACTGGGAAAGCCAAACGTTGGCCTCCAACTTTTAAAAGCTTTTTTGAGGCTGCCATGATTGCTATGAAAAACAAAAAAAAATCTTTAACAAAAATGAGGCAGGGTCTTTTAAATGCACTGTTATAATGGGTGTTGATTATACAATGATTATGATTGCAAACATGGCTTTATTGTTTTGGTTTTTTTTTAAAAAAACAAAAAACCTCTTGCCCAATGATTCAAGGATCATCTATATAGGAGGCCATGTTGGAACGTTTAGGGAGATTGAGGGACAGAGAAGCAACCCAGCTATTCTCCCCCTGGAGTGGTTTCCTGCATGATATCCCCAAGGCAGGAGAGGCAACAGCCTTAGAGACTTGGTCAACGGAGTCTGATTCTCCCTGAAAAAAAATACTTGCCCTGGACTTTAGTCCAGAGTGGAGTTGAACTGTTGACAATGCTAAACCATTGCTTTAGATACAGCAGATGCCCGGGAGAAATCATGCCCTACCAGTTCATTGTACAGGATGGAAGGAAATGGATTCCTTCCATTCTTCTTCCCACATTTGATTCTAGACCAGCCTTCCCTAACTTAGTGCCCTCCAGATATTTTGAACTATATCTTTCATCATCCCTAGCTGACATGGCTACTGGTCAAGAATGACAGGAGCAACATTTGGAAGGCACCAGGTTCAGGAAGGGTTATGACTAGGAATGAGCAAAGTGCCTCTCACTGGGACATGTGGTGACTTGCCAGGGCACTCCCTGACTTTCTTTAGATCACTGTTGGGTCTTCAGCTGTTTTGGACTACAATTCCCATCAGCCCTAGCTAGTAAGACTAGTGGTCAGGGATGATGGGAATTGTAGCCCCAAAGCAGCTGGAGACCCAAGTTTGGGAAACACTGCTTTAGATCCACACTTTTGAGCATGTGCCATCACTTAGCTTCTCTTCCCATAAAGTTCTCTAGTTCTTCCTGCCAGCAATTTCCTGATATTATAGATGGGAGGGGAAGAAACAGCAGTGCTACCAACACATCTTATCTGCGAAGCCTGTTAAAAACAGTGACATTGGCATTCTAGCTGATTAGAACGAACTGTGTCAAAAATGAGTTTGCTGGTTTTATTGGAATCCTTTAAACCAGAGCTTTGAAAGCAAGGTTGAGCAATGACAATACATTTCGAATAGGACCCTTTTCAAATCCCTTATTCTTCTGATATCATTAAGTGGGATATTGCCTTGCTGTTGGATGCCAGGAGTTCTAGTTAATCCCAAACTCCTTTATCAAACAGCTGTGGAGAATTTGTGATATTATTCATGGAGGATTATTGTTTTTAGTTGCTTGTTGTTTATACATACTCTCCGTCCCCACCCCCCACCCTGTATTTTGTTGTGAATATTCAGATTACTGGAGCAAATATGGAGACAAATACGGATCATGCCAGGCTGGGATAATGACATTTTACACAGAGGTGTGTGTTTTAGAAATATTGCTTTTCTGTTAAAGCTTTGGATATGTGTGTGTTTTATCCTCTCATTGTATAATAGTCTCATTGTAGACTGAGGGGCACATTGCCTTCTGAGGAGGCTTCCAGGTCCAGAGGCAAAAGGAAGTGGAACAACACATTCTTCTCCGTCCAGGCAAGCAAGAGGCTTTGTCTGAGTTCAAAGACAAATTTCAAACTGGCAAAAACACCCAATGAAGGAGTGAAACAGGGCCAATGAGGGGTATGCCTGGGGAGATTTCTGTATGTGGGGAGCGCCACATATCGAGGCCAGGAGGGCTGCCAAGCTGAGATTCCGCACAACTGCATGTCAGGAGTGAGCTGGCAGTAAACAACACCATTCAAGTTGGAGTTAACACATTATTGGCAAAAACACAATCTGCACAGACTTGGTGGAGTGTCTGTGCACAGCACAGTTGCCGAGACTGAAAGTCCCCTCCTCCCCACAGCCATTTGCTCCTCTCCAGGGCTTTTCCCAAGCAATTGGAGACTCCGCCTGCGTGAAACCAACCTCTCCTCCACCCTTTTCATACCTCTTCTGGTTCTGGGAGACAAGGGAGGAAGGGGGCTCATCACAACAGGAGGGGGAGACACCCGCGACTCTGCACTAGCCTGACTCAACTCTGCCTCTTGGCTGCCCTCATCCTAACTCTCCTGCTTCAGCTTCAGCTTCTGCCTCTGATTCTGGACTTTTCTCTGCCACAGACTCTCCCAGCTCACTAAGCCCTGTTACCCCTTCAGCTTTTGACACCACCTCCTCCCAAGACACATCCAACCAATATTCCCCTAGCCTTCTTCCCTTGGGGGTTCCCTAGCTGGAAACTCCCACCATTCCTTTGTATCCAACCAGTCTGTGGCACTGCACTATTGTCATGTTGCTCTACCAAAGCTCTCCCCCACTCACCCCCCCTCGTGTTCAACACACAGGTCATTGTGTCACATGGCTGGGGCCCTTATTATGCAGCAGCTACAGCTGCTATTTTATTATTTTTTTGGTCCCATAGCTTCACCTTGTAATTGCAAGGGAGTCGGGGTTGACCTATGAGCTGGCTCTGCTCCATTCCTGAAGAATGCAGTCATGCTTCAGGTGCAGTCGTATAAATGACTTGCGTCATTGCCAGTGTAAGCCAAACTACAGACCACTGTTCCAAAGGCAATGTATTTTGGAGCAGACGGAGTATTCCATAGCACAATTTTTAACACACACCATGAGCTGTATTTTTTTTTTTAATATAGACTTACCTTCTTTATTTCAAAAAAGATATAAATAATATAACGGAACATAAGATTTTATTGCCTGATTCAGATTTAACCTATCCATAGCAGTAATAAGTTCTGAAAGCATTCCCTTTGGGGTTGTAAAGATCACTGTACCTCACTGCGCATCTTTATGTTCTGTATAAGAACTATGAGTTCTTAAATATTCTGCAGAGGAGGGCGGTTTTTCATTAGCTTGTAGCCCATTTGGTGTTGCTTGCAGACTTAATCTTTAGCAGAGGAAGAGCTGGTATATTTTCAAATATAGAAAAAGAAAGATAATGGGCTTTGACTTGATTGTACCTACTGAATGACGTTACCAGTTGAACAAATGTGTCTAGGGCTAGGTAATGCTGCAGGCTTTAAAGCAGAGCAGAAATAAATATGAATCACTCTGATTATCTTTAAGAACTTAAGACTTAAGCTTTTTGTTTTCTTCCAGGATTTAATTATTATGGGAGCTCCAGGATCATATTATTGGACTGGATCCATCTTTGTATACAATAAAACAGCAAATACCTTCCTTTCGTATGTAGACGACAATAATCAAGTAAAGTCTGGGAGTTATCTAGGTAACTGAAATATGTTTTGTCAATATGCTTTCATATGAAACTTTGGTTTAATACAGTTTCTGAAAGCATGCTTCTCCTGGCTATCTATGATTGTTTTTGCTATTCATGATAGAAATGCTAGGGGGAAAACCTGTTAGCACTTGTTTGTGAGAACAGAAACAAGGGCTCATCCAGACTTCTTTTTATTCTGGGTTTCTAGACAGAGGAAACCCAGAGGAAATATAAAATATAAATATATTGTGATTGTTCTGCCATGAAGGGTTTGAGTAAGTTTCATTTTTGTAGTTGGAGATGGTTGTGCATCATGAGGGGTTGACCACAACTAGCAGCCTAAGAGGGCAAACTGAGAGGATGTTAGCATCCATACTGCAGGAAGGGCAGGAAAGTCCATCCCAGTCTGCTCTGTGGAGGGAAAATGGGGATTGCATTTGGAAACCTTGCATCCCAATGCATGTCTGACCTGATCCAGGAGAGAGAGAGAGAAATGCCCACATGCATCTTCCCTACTGGATTACAGCACGTATCTTCCAGATGAGCAAACTTGCCTTGACCCTTCTGAATATGCTTGGTATATCTTAATAAATCTTGGTGGTATTCTTCTCTCCCTTTCATTTTGTATAAGCACATGCCCAGTTCATTTCACTGCATTTAGCCTTGTTGTTGTTTAGTTGTGTCTGACTCTTCATGACCCCATGGACCAGAGCACGCCAGGCACTCCTGTCTTCCACTGCCTCCTGCAGTTTGGTCAGTCTCATGTTGGTAGCTTCGAGAACAATGTCCAACCATCTCATCCTCTGTCGTCCCCTTTTCCTTGTGCCCTCAATCTTTCCCAACATCAGGGTCTTTTCCAGGGAGTCTTCTCTTCTCATGAGGTGGCCAAAGTATTGGAGCCTCAGCTTCACAATCTGTCCTTCCAGTGAGCACTCAGGGCTGATTTCCTTCAGAATGGATAGGTTTGATCTTCTTGGGACTCTCAAGATTCTCCTCCAGCACCATAATTCAAAAGCATCAATTCTTCGGTGATCAGCCTTCTTTATGGTCCAGCTCTCACTTCCATACATCACTACTGGGAAAACCAGAACTTTAACTATACGGACCTTTGTCGGCAAGGTGGTGTCTCTGCTTTTTAAGATGCTGTCTAGGTTTATCATTGCTTTTCTCCCAAGAAGCAGGCGTCTTTTAATTTTGTGGCTGCTGTCACCATTTGCAGTGATCATGGAACCCAGGAAAGTAAAATCTCTCACTGCCTCCATTTCTTTCCCTTCTATTTGCCAGGGGGTGATGGAATAACCTCCTTATAGCAGTCCTAAAAGGAAAGTAGTTCCCATTTTACAGCTGGAGAAATAAAACTGAGGCATGAACGTGCTCACAACAACTTACAGCTTTTTTGACAAGTGTTTTTAAAGGATATGTGCCTGTTAGCTTGCAATAGGTAAGGGCCAGTTATGTGCCTCTACCTCCCAGCCACTGTGTCAAGCTTTCAGCAGAGCAGCTTGCAAAATGGCATTAATGGTGACATGCCAAAAGCTGAATTTTCCACAGAGTGTTGGGTGTGCACAACCAGATATCTAGTGATACACAGCTGAGTCTGCTTTGGCCTTTTCAAGCCATTGTCTTGGTCCCAGATACCTGTGTGAATCAACACTGAAGTATTTATTAAATGAAATAATTTCCTTAACTTCATTCATTTATTGGGGATTGGGTGGAATGTATTGCTCTGCGTTGCATAGAACCCGGGACCTTTACCGCAATCTCTCACTGCTCTCTTAATGGACAGGCTACTCTGTTGGAGCTGGTCATTTCCTGTCGTGGAATAGTTCTGAAGTAATTGGCGGTGCCCCCCAACAGGAGCAGACTGGTAAAGTAAGAATTAATATATACATGTATATACATCTCTGACAATGATGAGAAAGGAATTTGCACTTTGCAGTGGCAAAGGAGAGTTGTCTGTCAGAGCTTCCATGACAGCCAAGTAACAAGAATCAGATTGATATGTATGACTTGTTTGTCCCTAAGACCACAGCTGTCAATGTTGCATTTGAGCTGGGAAGTGGCTGATGGCATTCAAAACTGTGTACGCTTAACAACAGAAGTTGCAGGAACTGACACCTCTGAGCTGTCAGCCATGTGCTGCTTTGCTGCAGTAAAGGAAGGCAGAGGATGGATGCACACCTGCAGGGCCATACATTTAGCCCTGCCTCTCCTGTCATGCTGAGAATAACTTATGTGCTGCGAGTCTCCCTCCACATTCCCAGGCAAGGAAGAACCTTGGGCAACATTACTTGCTGCCCTGTTGGCCCCACAGCTGCTTCCTCCACACTTGTCCCACACCTGTGCATAACACATGAAGAGAGCTGTAGTTAACCCAAGGTGGAGGGAGGCTTTTGCTGAGCTGCAAAGCAGATCTGATAAGGGACAGCAGGGAATGGTGCAGTCTGTGAACAGTCGTATCTTGGAAGTCGAACGGAATCCGTTCCGGACGTCCATTCAACTTCCCAAATGTTCGGAAACCAAAGCTCGGCTTCTGATTGGCTGCAGGAAGCTTCTGCAGCCAATCAGAAGCCCCATCGGACTTTCAGGTTCCACAGAACATTCGCAAACCAGAACACTCACTTCTGGGTTTGCAGAGTTTGGGAGCCAAAACATCTGAGTAACAAGGCATTCGGGATCCAAAGTACGACTGTACTGTATTCTGTGGGAGGGGTGGAAAATTCAGCTTAAAAGCCCAAGCTCTGGACACAACTGACCTTGCAACAAAGCCCAGCATTTAGAGCAAAAAGACACAGTATGAAAACACTGGTCTTGTGTGCAGAGTTGGCTTCTGGGCAACTTTCTGGGGAATGTATACCAATGATAAGTGGAGCCTATCAGAGGCAAAAATGGGCAGAGCAATTAATGCAAATATGTACAGCAGGCTAGTTTCTATGCGTGCTCACACATCCCTCCACCCAGGCAAGCAAGGGGCGTCGCCGGATTTCAAGGACACATTCCAGCCCGGTAAACAAACATACTCAAGGATGGTGCAAAGTAGGGCTGGTGAGGGGTGTGACCTAGAGACAGTGGGTGTGGGTAAGGAGGAGAATCAAGAGGGCTGTGTGGGGAGACCAGGGGGGCCACATTTGGTGCCCTGGCCTGAGGTTCCCCATCCCTGCTCTTGGAGGTGACCAGATGTTGCCATTGCCAAAGACAGGGTATTGAGTTGATAGCTCCTTGAGCTTGAATGTAGAGTTGAAGCGCTGTTCTTGGCCAGCTGGTTTTGGTTTGCCTCTTTCTACTGCATGTTGAATGCTTCCCCCTCACCCCCACATACCCAGTTAACTTCTTTATCTTTATTCCAGGCATACATTTTTAAAATCGAACAGAAAAAGCTCTCGATTTTGTCTGAATTAAAGGGCAAAAAGGTAATGCATTGTTTAAAAGCTGAGACTGTTGCCTGCAGCATTTTCACCTTGAGGACTAGCTAATTATTTCTCTCTCTTGTGTATGGCCAGCTTGGTTCTTATTTTGGAGCTACTGTCTGCGCTGTGGATCTCAATGGGGATGGGCTCTCAGACTTACTGGTTGGCGCCCCAATGCACAGTAAAGTCAGGGAAGAAGGAAGAGTGTATGTTTACATCAACTCAGGCTCCGTAAGTATTGCTTTATTTTAACCCATTGGTAGTTTGATTCCAAGAGGTGGCTGATGTTCTGTTCATAGGACCAGCAGGGCTCTTGAGCCTTTGACAACTTCCTACAGGGAGAAATGTAATGAGCAAAGGTTTTTCTGACATCCGGAAGTGGTGATGGGGAAAGCTTCCCCTGATGAATTTCACTCTCATTTTATCACAGAAAACCTACCAGAAAAAAATAGCAACACTTGTGCATTCATTGTCCCATTATATGTTATGAGTAAACACTTTATCTCATTGATACCTGCATGTATTGTAAAGACTAGGACTAATTTAAACAAGGGCAAGGAACTGAAGCCTGTCTGGAATATATAGTCACATGCAAGTAAAATGCGTGTGAGTGGGGGGAATTGCCTGTATGACAGGGGGAAGTGTGCATGAAAATGCTTTATGTTAAGGAAAATTGCTGGAAAACAATTTTAAGCAAAATTGAATACGAAAATTGTATGAGGTGAAATTTGTCCTGAAATGCTGACAAGTTTTTATGATACCTTTCTAGAAAATAATAACCTGCAAACTGATTCAGAAATGTGGAGAACTGAAAAAAAAGACCAGAGAAATGAGAAACTGAAATTCATAGATTTGTTCATCCCTACCTGCAGCCCCTCCCACCCCAAACACAAATATATTAGGTGTTGAATGTCTGTAGTGGTGAACTTCTCTATTAAAGTTGACTCTCCCCAAGATTATTGTTATACCCCGCCCATCTGGCTGGGTTTCCCCAGCCACTCTGGGCAGCTTACAGCATATCTAAAAACATAATGAAAACATCAAGCATTAAATACCTCCCGATACTGTAGAAGATGAGCATTGTAAGTTGCACAGGAAGCTTGTGTGTGTAGCATGTTGGTCTCCCATACGCTGAAGATTTCAACATGGACTGTTTCTCTTCTGAAGTGTTTACCTTAATTGTATCCCCATACAATAGGAGCCCTGCTACAAAGTAGAATTATTATTTCTTTTCCTCTAGGGAGGAAAGATGCTGGAGCTGGAGACGGCACTGGCTGGGAGTGATTTGTACGCAGCGAGGTTTGGAGATGCCATTGCCAATTTAGGAGACATGGATAACGATGGCTTTGAAGGTATAATGTCCTAATGATTTAAAACTAGGTATTATGGAACTTAAAATGATTTGTGTGTGTGTTTATGTCATACAGAGTTCAGTATAGATTACCAAAGTTTGTATATGATTGCAGCCTCCTTTAACTTAACCTCCCGTTGCCTGGCTTGTTGTTTAATTGCTAAATATTTTCAGTTTCTGCATTTTGTGTGCATAATGCACCATTCTGGAGATTGAAAAATTCTTTCGTAAATAAAAGTCCTGTTTCTGCTTTGTTTTAAAAAGCGCGATGCATTTTGAAGCGACACATTCCAGTTCTCTTTCTGCTTGGATCATTTACTCTAGCTATTCGAACAACAATCTTGGAGATTTAGGTAATCGTGAAGACTATTATTCTTATGTCTCTGAATTTTCTGTAGGAATAAAACTGCTCAGGCGCATAAATAAATTTCAATTTACTTAAAACTAGTTACCTTCATTTACCTTTTAAGTGCCCTGCTCATAACAAAAGTTCTAATTTGTTGCTTAGAGATTTTTAAAGGAGAAAAGAAGTGTCAGGTTTAAAATGAATGCTAACTAAGTATCCTGTCTCATACTAATGAGAGCGGAATACTGCATAGTTATCCACTGGAATTGTCACAGAGATTCCACTGACCATTTTTGTGGACTTCAGGTATCCATATATGAAGAACAAATTTTGAAAGTTCATTCAGAAATGGAGTTTTGGAAGACCTGAAACCATATTTGTGATTATAACACAGCTTATTTTGGAATCATAGGTTATAGATCATCAGTGGACAGTCCTCCCAAAACTTGTGGGGTGCTGCTATACTTGAAGCAAGCTTCCTGTGGCTTCACCTGTTAAAATCATCCAGAGTGCCTCTGGGCATGTATGGAGGGTTTAACTTCAGAGACCGGTGGCAAACTTGGGTTCAACTGGTGCCATCAAGCAACTGGCCTACATTCTCCAGTTTTAAGTAGGCTGCAGAGCTGATGGCCATTAAAACATTAAAACACCCAATCCTACTTGTGGAAGCTAAGCAGTCCCTGGATGGAAGATAGGCTAGGAATCCTTGGAATGTTGAAGAGGTGGAGATGCCTTAGAACAGAAAGCAAGTGGGACCTCAGTATGCCAGCATGCATTCCTGAAGGGGGCAGCAGACAATGCACTTGGGGAATCTAGCTTGGTGGGCAGGGATGGGTGGCCAGCGATTAACCTAAGCAGCATGCAGGGTTGCCAAAGGAATCCTGTTTTTATTTTAAGAAGGAACACTTGATGGTTCTCCTGATTGGGGCGGAGGGGATGGCAACCACCAAGGCATAGAGACTGAGACCTACTTTTCCTTACTTTTTAATAGCTCAACTGAAGAGCTTAGATCATGGGTAGGCAAACTAAGGCCTGGGGGCTGGATCCGGCCCAATTGCCTTCTAAATCCAGCCCATGGAATCAGCGTGTTTTTACATGAGTAGAATGTGTCCTTTTATTTAAAATGCATCTCTGGGTTATTTGTGGGGCATAGGAATTTGTTGTTGTTGTTTTTTACTCCAAAATATAGTCTGCCCCCCACAAGGTCTGAGGGACAGTGGACCTGCCCCCTGCTGAAAAAGTTTGCTGACCCCTGGCTTAGATGAATAAAGGCTAGGGGTGGAAGAGAACTTTATTCAGTCTGCACTGATCTCTTCATATCTTCTTTATGTTAGACTCTTTTTCCAGCTGCCCCCAGAACATTCAAGACACCTTTTTAATTAAAAACCCCCCAAAAGCAGGGAAGATAAGTAAAATTTGTTAAATCAAGTTCAAGTGAATATTTTGCTCTAGAGAGAGGCTGCTGTCTTCCCTGGGCTTGCCTTAGGATATACCTGCATTGCTTGTAATGCCGCAGTCAAAGTCCTTCATCTATCATTATCTTCAGAGCCCCATTGTTGTTAATAGTTCTTGATAGGCCCATCATCCATGCATCTGCCTAATTCTGTAAAAGTGTATCTAAGCCAGTGGGCAGCACAGCGCTTACATGACTATCAAATTCAATAAATCATGGACTTTTCCAACAAGTCTGGTTTTTCAGTAACTGTGCTTCATTCAGCTGGTGGTGATGCTTCAGCCTCTGCTAAATAAATGTGTTTTTGTTTGACATTGTTTTTAATTTGCTTTAATCTGTACTACTTACCATTTTGATTTAATCATATCCCTTAGGCATCACTTGCATAATGACTTTCATTCTCAGCCATTAATGTTTCTTATCGTCTTCAGGTTTCATGCACATTAATGTACTGAATATCTAAATTTATTTGCTAGGCAACTCAAACAACATTTACATTTCACACTCTCCTCTGGATCTGCTTAATTAAGATTTGTTTTGTAGGTAAAACTGCATGATATTGAACTAGAGCTACTTCCTGGAAATTATTGCCCTCTCCTCTTTTTTCTACCAAACCTTAGTCAAGTTAGAAATGTCTATACACACCTCCTTTCATCACCTCTTGCAGGCTTTTTAAAGAGGAACGATAAACTATGCACATGTGTTACTTTTAATATTTTAGGTTCCCCACTTTCAGATTTTATTGAAATAATGGAAGCAGAAAAAAATGAACTATATGTTAAGGAACATGCCCAAAACCCAGTGAATTTTTTAAATAATATACAGTAATCCTTAATATTTAAAGATACCCGTGGGAAACATGAGTAAACTTAGAAACTTTGGGATGTTAACTGCAATATGTACTGGAAAGAAATCCAAAAAGCATCATCCATAGGCATGAGAAGGTGTCTGCTTGGTTTGTATGTATGGTGGAAGGGAACCATGAAGGCAGTAGCAAATTATTTGGGGATGGGGCTTTAGAGAGAATAAGTAGAAACTGTAGCTCAGTAATAGATCATCTGCTTTGCATGCAGAAGTCCCAGATTCAGTGCCCAGCACAGAGAGACTGCTGTTGGAAATTCTGGAGAGCTGTCACCAGCAGTGTAAGCTAGGCAGACCAACAGTCTGATTCTATATAAATCAGCTTCTTAACATTCCTGTGAGAATGCAGCATTTGCAGCCCTATTTGCTCTTATTGCTGATTATCACTGACATAGACACCAATAAGATACATTTCAGTTAGTGGCCAGCACTGTCAAACTAAGACTAGGAAGGGAAGGACTTGTACATGTGATATACGTATATGCACTGCAAAGTTGGGCTTATGAGAAGTGACCTATAGTGGACATCACTTGGTCGGCACAGGCTGTTGGAGGTGTGTGCCTGTCTTGTGCAAACTGACCCCTTTCACCAGGCACCACTTAGAGGTGGAGGGCAGGGGTTTCAATTTGCAGCATGCATTTGTCTCTCGTCCATTTGGTCCATGTGGCGACTTGATAAGTAGATGCACAATTCTGAAGACCTGTACGATTGGCCCTCCCATGCTATACCATGTGATTTCAACAGCCAACCATGTAAAAAAGGATTTTTCAGAAGCTGCAGTAGCCTTTAGGCAATATTTGAATTGGGCTCTAACTAGATAAGTGGAAAGCTTTTAATGTGAGACATTGTACTTGAAGATGGCAGGGAGCATAGGCAGAGATTTTTATCAAGGAAGGGGGAATGAGAAAGTTGAAGGCAAAAGTAAGTTTTTGTCTGACTGAAGATAACGATGTCTAAGTTGCTAGTTATCCTGTTCTAACCTGGAGACTTGGGACAGGTTGCAGCATTAAACTAAAAAAACACAATTTTGGGGGCTTGTGGGTAAAGAAATAGAATTACATTCTACAGAAAACCACAGTGGCTTTGACCACAAATGACTTGCAGAAGTCTAAGCAAGAAATGGCTGTGGTGTTCTGTTTTTGAAGATTGCATGGCTAAAGATGCTGACCTCGTCCAGGGGTCATGTAGCTGAGCTGATGATTCAATGGGGGAGGGGGTGGCATGGCTCCTGCGAAGCCTTTATACAAAGATAGCTCTAGCAAGTTCAGTTATGAGACCATAAAGAGCTATTGCAAAGTGTGTGTGTGTGTGTGTGTGTGTGTGTGTGTGTGTTTTGTAATCCCCAGCTGCATTTACAACTGATATAAGACTATGAATGTTTCCTGAATAGACATGTAGTGTTTGCAAGAGAGGGAGCTACTCTCTTCATCACTTTCCTTTCATTACAGGCCAATTAGATCAAATTGTGAAAGCAAAGCTGTGCTTCTTAGAGAGAAACAGAGCAAATGAGAAATGTGTCCTGAAATCCTGTCTTTACACGAAACTACAGGGAGAAGATGGCAAGACAAAGCAAGACAAACAGAAACCGAAGCATGCTATGTGCTTCCTCCATCACCCTGGAGCTTGTTTCCCTTTGTCCAATGTTGCTTTCCCTCACTCCCACCCTGTCAAGCAACTATCCTTGCACTAATTTATGCCACTGTTCTGTGAACAGCTAATAGTGATGAGATATTTCCATCTTTCCACTTGGTGCAAGCAAATCTTTACTTTCCTGTCAAGAAACCCAAACAAACCATGCATTGGAGTAAACGTTATTAAAATGAGTGTGTAGCTAATATGCTAATGCGTCTTCATAACATTGCATTGACGTATATCACATCTATTTTAACAGATGTAGCCATTGGGGCTCCACAGGAAAACGATTTGGAGGGCGCAATTTACATATATAATGGCAGGAAAGATGGGATATCACCAACCTTCTCACAGGTAGGTCTGTTTTATCACTACTGTGACTGTTTTAGCAGAGATGCTGTCGTCATAGTGAGTAGGAACATATTTTGAGGCAATGCTTTTGCCATCAACCCAAGAGGCCACTGAAATGAGAAACAGATGGGGTGGGAATAGGAAGTCACTAGAGGAGGGAAGAGATGGGGAGAAAGGAAATAACTCACTATAGCTGCGGCCATTCATTTGTTAGAAAGTATTTGTTAGGAAGTTAGAGGCGGCTGTTGCTTCAATCTTCCTCCACAACTCGGTAGATTATGTAGCAAAAAGACAGAAAGCAAATTGTATGAGTCGGAACTGGAAGTATTTGGGACATTAATAGAACTCTGGGTGAGTGGTTCCCATGTCTGAGAAATTGGTTAATTGCCTAAACTGAATGTGCTTACACTCCTTCTGAAGGACCAGGTGTGCACTCTGGGGATGCTTTTGGATCCATCTTTGTCACCGGAGGCCCCAGGTTGCCTCAGCGTCTTGGAACATTTCTTAATTAGTTTTATAACATACATTTTAAACAGTCAATTTCATTTATATATATACAGTTGTACCTTGGAAGTCGAACGGAATCTGTTCCGGAAGCCTGTTCGACTTCCAAAACGTTCAGTAGCCAAAGCGCAACTTCTGATTGGCTGCAGGAAGCTCCTGCAACCAATCGGAAGCCACGGAAGCCCTATCGGACGTTTGGGTTCCAAAGAACTTTCTCAAACTGGAACACTCACTTCTGGATTTGCGGCGTTTGGATGCCAAAACGTCTGAGTACCAAGGCGTTTGGGATCCAAGGTATGACTGTGTGTAATATATATATATGTGTGTGTGTATGTGTGTGTGTATTAGGTCAACATGTTTTTAAATTCTGGCTATTATCGATTCATTTTAATCTATCTTTTATTTAAGCTGCTTAGAGCTTTTTATGATTAAGCAGCAGGCAGATTCAACCCAACCCAAGATGTTGCCTGGTTCAGCAGCCCCAGTGAAAGCAGCACATCATGTCAGGCCTTGCTGCAACGTTGTAAGGTTAATGCTAGCACTAAACCACGGGAGAAGCACTATTCCCAGTGAGGCACATACAAACCCTCCAGCTCCCATCAACCACAGCCAGTAAGGAATGTTGCCAGGAATGATAGAATGTTGAGACTTGAACAGCATCTAGAGGGCCACTGGTTCTCCATCCCTTATTTGTTGGCAAAATTGATTTAACTTACAGTGGTACCTCAGGTTACAAACAGTCCTGCTTATGAATGCTTGGGGTTATGAACTCCACAAACCTGGAAGTAGGTGTTCCGGGTTGCGAACTTTGCCCCGGGATATGAACACAATTTGCTTCCGGGGCCGTGGGAGGCCTATGTAGGGAATGCGCACCTTGGGTTAAGAACGGACTTCCAGAACAAATTACGTTTGTAACCCAAAGTACCACTGTACTTTCCGTTGTTGGTTAACTGTAGTCACTAATGGTACTTAGATATACAGTGGTACCTCAGGTTACATACGCTTCAGGTTACAGACGCCGCTAACCCAGAAATAGTGCTTCAGGTCAAGAACTTTGCTTCAGGATGAGAACAGAAATCGTGCTCCGGCAGCGCAGCAGCAGCGGGAGGCCCCATTAGCTAAAGTGGTGCTTCAGGTTAAGAACAGTTTCAGGTTAAGAACGGACCTCCGGAACGAATTAAGTACTTAACCCGAGGTATAACTGTACTAAAAATATCAGTCTTTTTCTTTAAAAAATTTTTTTAGAGAATACAAGGACATCAGATCAGCAACAGTTTACGAATGTTTGGCCAGTCTATATCTGGGAGAATTGATGTAGACAACAATGGGTATTCAGGTGAGTTGAGCATTTTTCTTTGCTTTTGTTTCTTTAAAGCAGTAGGAACAAGCTTTGCTGTATTTCGTACCTACCCTTTTTTAAAACATCCTTGAAAGCAGGATGCAAATTAATAAAGCAAAACTGGGGGGGGGGGGGGGGGGACACACCAAAACCCTCAACAACCCACAAAACATTAAAGTCCATAAAAGATTAGTAAAACGAAACAACAACAGAACCAGTGAAGGTTACAAAATAATCAGAATGCCTGAAAGTGAATTCGTTTCAGTTCCCAACTATTCCACTATCCCTAAAATTGTGGGAATATTCTGTGATGTTTCATGCTGCTTTGGTAGTGACGGTGCCTATGAATGATTTCCTCTCCCATTGCCCACTGCTGACAGCATTGAATTTGTTTAAAGATGGTAGCAACTTATCAGATGAGAAGGCCATTATACATTTCCGCTCAGTCCTATACATTTCCGCTCAGAAGTGAACTCTGTTTAATGGGATTTAGTCCCAGGGAAATAAGTACTGGGGTGCAATCCAGTAGCGTTACCCTGAGTTCTTCTTGTTCAGGAACATGCCCTGTTGAATTTGGCAGAACTTACTTCTGAGCAGCCATGCTAGGCTGCTTATCATAACAGATTTTTTTTTTAAAAAGAAATGTTTTCAGAAAGGGAAAACACAGAAGAACAAGGAGGTTAGCCTTTCAGTTTTTAAATGTAATTCATTTTTTTCTTTATTAAAATTCTTTCCCACCCTGTCTCCAAAAATGCTTGAGATATAAAGAATGGAGATTGAGCAGCCGCTTAACTATATGGTGTTATGCAATGACTGTGGAATTATTTTAATGCCAGGAATAAAAGCAACACAGCTCCATCTCGAAGACTTTGTTTAGGAAGTTCCGATAATATATGTTGGCTTAATGTATCCTCGTATCCCCTCTCATTAATAATGTGCAAAGAGTGATTTAATGCAGTCCAGAGTTGAATAAGCAATAAGGGGATTGTACATGAGAGAAAGTTTTCTGGTGACTAATGATCATCTTCAAACTGTGGGGTGCTTTTTTTCCGCCTACAGATGTGGCAGTTGGTGCTTTCCTGTCAGACTCTGCCGTGCTGCTGAGGTGAGTCCAACACACACACACACACACACACACACACACCCCACACACCACATACCATAATTGGAGACAACTGGACATAATGGTGAATTATGAGATGCAATTAAATAAATTTGCCATGTGCTGCTGACCTCATAAAGCTCTCAATTAAGCTCTGAACTTGGTCATTAAGCTCTGGAAAGTGGCTCCAGAATGGGAGTTCTGTAGGACACTGGAATCGCACAATGTGTCAACATCTCTAAGAAATGATCTGAGCGGCAAACATCTCTGAATCTTGTGCCAAACAATATTTTACCCTCGCAGGCTTGGCTCCTAAGTCAATTAAAGTTAGGTTTTGTTTTCTCAAAACTTGGGATGTGGAAATGATAAAGCAGCACGCACGAAATTATAAACATTACAAAATTACAAAATTGTGACTATGAATTCTTCTTGCTTTTCAGGACAAGGGCAGTCGTCATTGTTGAAGCATCCTTAAAACATCCTCCCTCAGTAAATCGAACTAAACTGGACTGTGTGTTAAATGGACAGCCAGCTGTGTGCGTGCACCTGACACTTTGTTTTAGCTATAATGGCCGAACAGTTCCAGGTTACATAGGTAAACTATTAGCTAAATTCTGCATCATTATTTCTCAGCATACTTTATTGATGGTGTATATGCCTCAATTGCTCTGTTCTTTTTTTCTTTTTCTTTTAAAAGGCTTACTGCTGGTGGTTAAATGGAATTTAATTACCTACTAATCCATCAAATTGAAGCCAGTTGGTATCCATTATTATTTTTGGCACTGAATGACGTGTTCCAGATAGGAGAAAGCATCGCACAATAGCTGTACTGCGTAGCTCAATAGTAGACAGGATCAAGAACGGCTAATAAAAAAATATTGGAATGTGCAGAGGTGGCAAAAATTGACAGCACTGATAAAAGATACAAATTTAGAATATTTTAAAGAAGACTAGAAACCATTTCTAGTCTGTATTAAAAGTTGTCTTTCATATGCGAAGACCACAGTGGGGTTTGAAGTGTAAGAAAACAACAGCATATATTAAGAAACATGTCGGAGAGGATGAAATTAGATAATTTTACCCGGCCTGTGGAATGCCGTCCCATCAGATGTCAGTGAAATAAACAACTATTTGACTTTTAGAAGACATCTGAAGGCAGCCCTGTTTAGGGAAGTTTTTAATGTCTGATGTTTTATCGTGTTTTTAATATTCTGTTGGGAGCCGCCCAGAGTGGCTGGAGAAACCCAGTCAGATAGGTGGCACAGAAATACTATTATTATTAATAACAATAACAATAACAATAACAATAACAATAACAATAACAATAATAATGATGATGATGATGCAATTGTATGTAATTTGGGTTATAAACATTGATGAGTGGGAAGTCACTAGTTTTGCTGAATTGGAATATAATTGTTGAGTAACAAATGTAATTTTCTACATTGAAAATAGAATAAAATTGTGTGTGTGTGTGTGTGTGTGTGTGTGTGTGTATAGGATCAAATTTACCTAATTAGTCTCTTATCCTGAGTAGCTGTTTAATTTTCAAAGTAAATGCTCATATTATTTGGTACATTAGCAATTAGTATACCATGGAACAAAACAGATGCTTCTCAGAAGTTTTACTACATAGTATTAAGAGACTATGGATTTCTGGATTAACCCTTTAGACTATGGGTCGCCAAAGTGGTGCCTTTCAGGTGTTGCTGGACTCCAACTTTCTTCCCCCTCCCCCGACAATTGGCCATGTTGTCTGCAGGTGATGTGAACTGGAGTTCCACAAATATCTAGAGGTCACCACATTGACCAGCACCTCCTGTAGACTTTATCAGAATAAAACAGAATGGCTTTATTCTGATAATCAGCCAGTCCCTGTTGCTTAGAGCACAGGGTATAATGTGTAGCTAAGGTTGCCAAGGCTCAGATTGGGTTCAAGCCCAATGAGAGAGGACCCAGCATTATGATGCTTACTGTAGAGGCAGAAGATGGCATCTTGTATGTTGAGAGAAGACCGTAGCTATTCCTGATTATCACAGAGAGTGGAGTGAATAGCAGAAGCTCTCCAGGCAACAGCTAAGTGGCTAGCAGTGGCGTAGCGTGGGGGGTGCCAGGGGGGCCGGCCGCACCGGGCGCAACATCTGGGGGGGCGCGCTCGCTGCCTCCGGAGTCGCCGAAGAGCCTCGGGCGCAGGCTGTAGCAGAGCCCCATGTCTCGTGGAACCGACGAGCTGTGCGCGCGCCCGGGCTGAAGGCGTCCGGCAGGCAGCGGCTCTCAGCCCCACGCGTCAGGGCCGCGGAGGACGTGCCAGGCAGCCCCTCCTCACAGCCCCGCCTCCGCTGCTGCTGCTGCAGCTGCTGGGCCATGTTGCATTTTCCTCGCCTCTCTGCCCCCCTCCTCCTCCTGGCAAGCGGCGTGGTTTGGGCGGCAGCGCCAGCAGCAACTCGACTCAGATCGGCAGGTTAGGGGTGGGGGGGGCGCAAATTACTTGCCTTGCCCCGGGTTAGGGGGCGCAAATTACTTGCCTTGCCCCGGGTGCTGACAACTCACGCTACGCCGCTGGTGGCTAGACCAATAATATGGAGGAAAATTCACTAGAATAAGATGGTGGGAGCAGTATATGTGATACAAAAAAAAGAATTGGGGGTTTCCCCATCAATTTATTCATCAGAACGCACAATTGATTATTTTTAGTGTGCAAATGATAGTGCTGATGTACTGAAGGTATGAAAGAAAAATCTGCAACACTTTTTAGAACGATTTGAAAATGATACTTTTGAAAGCCTGCCTGGCATTCTAAAGCATTCGCCATCAATTTAATAAATATGAAAAGCCTCTGAAGTTACTTTCCAAACCCTTCCTCTTAATGTTGTCCTTTCACCCCTCTCTCTCTCACTTTTTTACAGTATTGCTTTATAATCTAAGCCTGGATGTTAGCAGGAGGCCAGATACCGCAGCAAGGTTTTATTTTTCCTATAATGGTACATCTGAAACGACTTCTGGAAGCCTCAGCATTTACAACAGCAACAACGTTACTTGCACAACTCACCAAGCATTCATGAGGGTAACATGTGTGTTTCTTTCTCTCTCCTAAATAGAATTGTTGAAGTAAAATAATTGCACCAGTATTTGAACAACGATGGGAGAAGGATTGCCAAAAACTGGCTTGTTCTGTTTCTTTGACGAGCAAGACATGAGCAGAATAGCTCCTCTCTGAAATGGATAGCCTTATCCTTCATGAATTTGCCCAATTCCTTTTTAAAGCCATCCAAGCTGGTGGTTATCAAAAGATGTAAGGGTGGCAATCAACTTGGAAATCTTCAAGAGGGGATTCTAAACTTTTGAACCACCTGTCTTGCACAAATGCTTGTGTCATCCCTACTTCTCACGCAATGTCCTTCTATGTTCTGAAACATTAATACTGAAAGTGTCTCCCCCTTCTGTGACCTTTGAACTTAAGTCAAGTCATTCAAGTTCAATAAATCCTCAGCGTCTGTCGAGCATAATCCTTGCATATTCAGTATCTGAGAAAATAATAATTAATAGCTAATTGGCATAATGGAAAGTAATGAAGAGCAGATGTAGGGAAACCCTTGTGGAAAATTATATGAATTGGATAACATACGAATTGGTGGAAGCTTTCTTGTAGATAAGAATTAAGAGCAGGAGACATGTGGAAGGCAATCAGTGCCTGCCTATCTCACCCATCCAGGGAATAATTTAATCATCTTCGCTATTGTAATGTTCAGTGTTTCAAGCAAAGTAGCTTGCTTGGGAACTGAACTTTGATCGAGAGCCTTACTACACAGTGTGGTCTGGCATTAAAATTTGTATATCTTACAAAGACATACAAGAGAAACAGAGTAGACTCAATCCCAGTTTACTTATTCCAGTGCAGTGCTGGGATTTTAAGCAGAGGTATTTTTCCTGGAAGACCCTGGCTATGATACCTTGAGCATGCAGCACCATCCTCAGAAGAAAGTTCCATGGAACTTGCACCCTAATAAGCAAATTTGTTTGGAGCCTTAAGCAGAAAAGAGAAAAGGTTACATCAACTATGTGTGAGTGTAGCCCTACTCATCTTTTTCATGACTGCCAATATGTGGCCCCACTTTGAAGAATTAGCCAAAGTGGAATGTGGTCGCCAGGCCTTTAAAGGTTCCATACCTCTGGTCCAGCTTTGTAGCTGTTTCCTGGCCACTTCTATGAATGAATGAATGAATGAATGGTATGTTCATTGTAGTCACAGACCAATGAAACTTCTCTAACTGCATCATTAGAATGTTATGAAGAAATGCAACATTGGAAGCACCTTTGAGTTTGCTTTGGCTGCACCTTGTTTACTATAATTTAAGCCAGGCATAGGCAAACTCGGCCCTCCAGATGTTTTGGGACTACAACTCCCATCATCCCTAGCTAACAAGACCAGTGATCAGGGATGATGGGAATTGTAGTCTCAAAACATCTGGAGGGCTGAGTTTGCCTATGCCTGATTTAAGAAATATACAGTGGTATCTCGGGTTACAGATGCTTCAGGTTATGTGTTTTCGGGTTGCGCACCGCGCCGAACCCGAAAGTACCGGAATGGGTTACTTCCGGGTTTTGGCGCTCACGCATGTGCAGAAGTGCCGAATCGTGACCCACATGTGTGCAGACGCGGCGCTGTGGGTTGGGAACGTGCCTCCTGCATGGATCATGTTTGCGACCCGAGGTTCCACTGTAACAAGCTTTAGATGGTAGCTCAAAATAAAATACAAGGTAACTTTTGTTTTTGAAGAAACAAATGAAAAACAAATGAAGTTCCAACATGTAAGATTTTAGAAAGAGAGAAAAAGGAAGCAGCTTTGATTGGGCAGGTAGGATGATCTTGTGGCATTCATCCAGCAGTGGGCAGCAAGGTGGTGATGCAAAGCCACCCTCTTGACACTGGTGTCACTCCAGATTCCCTGGACGGCACTGGGGCAGAGCAGGGGTGACAATGCAGTCAGGTCTGCATGAACCCACCAGTGTAGCCAGTCCACGCAGCCCTGCTATTCGCTCCCTGCAGACATGACCTCACTGCTGCCCTGCTCTGTCCAGGTACAATGAGCAATGGCAATGCTGATAGGATGACTCCACCCCACCGTACTGGCGGCTGCTGGATCATTGCATGTTGACCATGTGGCCATTCACATACATAGAAATTCTGCTATTTCCATTCATGTAGCGATCTAAGGTAGGCGGGGTTTTCTTTACATGCACACGTGTGTGTTTTTATGTTGTTAACTCATTAGGTTTCCAATTTCCGTAGAAAAATGTGAGGGATATCTTGACTCCTATACATGTTGAAGCCACCTACCACCTCGGAGAGAATGTTCTAAAGAATCAAAGTTCAGATGAACTCCCACCACTCCAGCCAGTTCTTCAACAACGAACTGAGGATGATGTCATACGCAGCAAGGTATGTTTGTGTTTGCGAAAGTGGCATGTTTGCAGCTGAAACAGGGTTTTATGGGGGGGGGGGGTTTTGCATACTTATTGCTATTTATTTTTCCTCCAACATTTATATGCCTCTCTGTAACGTAACGTTTTCTGGAAAACTTAAAATAAGTAAAAACAGTTGAATTGAAAAATAAGTTTCCAATTGCATTTGTGTGTATGTTCCCCCCCCCCCATGTTTATGTTTTGTATTTATGTATTTTTGGGGCCACTGTAGCAGCTCTTGAGAATTGGAGATGTGGAGTATGAATTTATTAAATAAATGAATGGTCCAGATTTAAGCAGCTTGCACTGTGTGTTTATTTAAAAAATGCTACTTTTAGGACTGCCATCTTCGTTTGCTTTTTAAAAAACTGTTTTTATTGAAATATTTTGCAAAGGTACATTCAGTGTCTCTGTTTTTAAATCGTAGCATCCTTCATACAAATCAATTACCGTCAGTTTGAGACACATTTTTATCCTAGAGAGAATGGCTTCAGAAATATTACTTGTGAAGCCAGTCCTATGGATACAGAGCCATGAGAGTAAACAAGGGGTCAGCAAACTACAGCCCCCAGGGGGCTGGTTCACTGTCCCTCAGACACTGTTGGGGGCTGGACAGGAGTGACAAGCTGGTGCCTTACCTGCAGCTGCCACCCTGTGCAGGTGTTTCTGCCCCTTCGTCCTACTGCTCTCCAGAGGTGAAGGCCACCGCCTGGGCCACTTTGCCACCAGCCTCATTATCCTCCAATGGCAGCACAGCAGCTGTGGCCCCGCTGAGCCCTAGCCCAGGCCAGTTGTCCTCCAGGAATGCAGCTGCTGCCCCACACATGGGGATGCAGAGCGGGAGCAGCCACAGCAGCACCAGGGCAGCGGCGGTGGGAGGAAGAGGCCGAGCGGCAGCAGCTCCACCAATCAAACTCCACTCCTGGTTTACCTCAGTGTGGTGTGGGGACGTATCTGCCAATCAAACTCCGCGCCTGGTTTACCTCAGCGCAGCGCGGCATTTGATTGGCAGAGATGTCCCCATCCCACCCTGAGGTAAACCAGGCGTGGCGTTTGATTGGCAGAGACGTCCCCACGCTGAGGTAAACCAGGCATGCCGTTTGATAGGCAGAGCCGCCGCTTCTCAGCCTCTTCCCCCCGCTGCCTTCGCTGGGAGTCTCGGCTTCGCAGCGGGTTCTTAGATGGCCAGGCTGGATTTAGAAGCCTGCTGGGCCTGATACGGCCCAGGAACCATAGTTTGCTGACCCCTGGAATATACTTTCCCTTGCTCTGTACGAAACTTTGAATAGCAGTTAATTTATAAGTGTGTGCGCATGTGTGTGTGCACAGCCTTCTGCTGCTGGCCTAGTTTTCTGGATCCGGGCAAATATGTTCATTTCCTGATCTAATTTTAAGTGCTCCAATGCAGTGTTTAAGAGCCTAATAAACCCCTTCAAATTAATAAATGTTTCCCTCGGCAAATACTGTTGTGATGAAAGGTCAAATGGATTTGTTTCCATACCTCATGAAGCATCTTAGTTAGCATCAAGCCAGTCTGAAAAAAAGTCAAATAAAAAATTGTCTGCACTACATCAGTCCACTGACGGTATATTGTGCAGTGGGATCACTGCTGTTGCATTCAGGTCCTGCTATTTATAGTGACCATGGTGAAAACAGAAGATGGGGCTAGATAGTCCTTTTGGAGTCTCTCTTTATGGTCAGTAATACCATGTGTATGTTGTTTAGGCTGATGTTGTGTTAGGAGCCTCCCAGAGGTATCTGTTGAGGGGTTGCCTAGAAAGAGCTGTTTCCTTTTGGGTCCCTTGCTTTGTTGTTGTTGACAGTGGAAGGTACTAGACTTGTGTGTAAAGAATGAGAGAGAGGAGTGAGGACCTGCCAGTAAAATACTGTTTTAAATTAACAGTCTGAGTTTCAGAGTGAAAAGGGTTTTACTTCTGAAAATGTATGGATATGGGACGCAGGTGGCGCTATGGGTTAAACCACAGAGCCTAGGACTTGCTGTTCAGAAGGTCGGCGGTTCGAATCCCCGTGTCAGAGTGAGCTCCCGTTGCTTGGTCCCTGCTCCTGCCAACCTGGCAGTTCGAACGCACGTCACAGTGCAAGTAGATAAATAGGTACCGCTCCGTGGGAAGGTAAACGGCTTTTCCGTGCGCTGCTGTGGTTCACCAGTAGCAGCTTAGTCATGCTGACCACATGACCCGGAAGCTGTACGCCGGCTCCCTTGGCCAATAAAGTGAGATGAGTGCCGCAACCCCAGAGTCAGCCATGACTGGACCTAATGGTCAGGGGTTCCTTTATCTTTACCTTTATGTATGGATATGGTATTGTATTTGACCCTAAATAATTGTTGTTTTTCTCTTTTATAGTTCATGTTTGCAAGATTTTGCTCTCAAGAAAATTGCTCTGCTAACTTGCAAGTTTCTGGAAAACTTACATTCCCGAGGTAAGTAACTAGTGATTTCTATGCGGTAAAAAAAGCCTGGATATGCTTTATTTATTTAATTATTACACTTCCACCTCACTTCCAAGGAGCTCAAAGTGGTATATATATTTCTCTTTGCATTGCACAATAAGCCACATCATGAAGAACCGTTTTCAGCAATTTGTGTTGCAGCGTTCTGTACATTTGTACGGATGAGAATTTTTATGGACATTGATATATCTCCATTAAAATGGGCTCCTGCGCTGCTTACTGTGATATATATACACACACACTATGATTGCTAGTGAAAAATCTAGTTTGGCTTTCTCACATTCCCAGATGTGTACCTGGTGATTTTATTAGATGTGCAAATATCATACTCCACACTGGCCATCTTTTTTTGTCCAGGCTCCCCTTTCAAGCTTTGGTGGTACACTGGCAATGAAGCAAAATGCAGCATCACACACAATAGGAAAGGGAAGAACACCCCATTATTTGACTTGGAAGCATACTGCAACCCCAAGATCCAGCCACTGGAATGTTAACAGTTGTGTGTTTCTCCTTAATTTGAAACTTAGCTTCTTATGCAGAGCTTCTACCTTTTGCTGCCTGCCTAAGTGCCAGCTTGTCTCCCCAAGGTGTTCATTGACTAATGTGTTGGTCTCGAGCCAATATATTTGATAAATGTCTATTTCAAGGCAGCTCTTCTGCAAGTCTTAATTAAACTTTAATGTCAAATTGAAGTTTACTTTTTAAATCCTCTTAGGAATATTTTTTTTGCTTGTTAACGTGATTAGAGAACACCAGGAGGAATGCAAGCTAGACCTGCTCACTCACGTGCAGGAGTTCTGTCTATATATTAACCTTGACTTGAAGTTTATAAGATGAGAGCTTGTGTGCAGCATAAGGTGGCCATAAAAACAGCATTAAGCACAGACAACCCTAGCCATGTGCTTTTATTTTCTTTTTTAAAGTGGAAACGCAAAGAGGAAGCAAATAAGGCAGTCATTGCTAACAATATGAGACAGAGCAATTACAATCAGCACAAAAGCTACAATAGAAATGTTTTGTGTGTGTGTGTAAAAGCACTTGCTAGGTCATCTAGGCTTGCCAAGTGGTAAGGTCAATCATGCCCCACACCCCCTTGATCAGACAGGGAATAGTAAAATGCCCACCACCAGGTCATAGGACAACAGTGTCCATAAAGATGTCTATTTTGCTACACATTTGTGTGTGATAGAATGGTGCTTCCCCTTTGGTAGGAAGATGCAGATGACCAAGGTCCCTCAAGAAGACATTACCTTAGGAGAGATGGCCATTTTTATCCTGCCATCCTTCCTTTCAAGGAGCGAAAAATGGCATGTATGGTTGTCCACCCATCCACTGAAGCAAACTTTATGCCCCAACAGCCCTGTGAGATAGGTCAGGGTGAGAGATGGTGCCAGGTCCAGCGGGCTTCATCAGATCTCTTTGGTCCTTCTTTGTGTAAAATTCTGTGGTAATTTTTTTGTCACCACTTGGCAAAATGACATAAGCCCTGCCCAGGTGTTAGCTGTTCACGTCCAAGGGACAACTGCCTGGCCAGGTGTCCTGATTGTGTGAAAGCCCCTACGTGTGGTAAGGAGCTGATCAGTTGGGCTTTCTTGACAGACAACACTGCAGTGGCACGCAGCTGTTGAAAAGGACATGACATTGGAGAACGGGGCTAAATGTGTGGGCAACAGACAGCTAAGGTGTCCTGGAGGGAGAACCATATGATGGCAGGGAGAACCAGCAAAAGTGATCAAATCCCATTTTTGTACAGGGCAGGTGCTTTCTGAACCCACAGGCCTAAACATCCTGAAGTAGTCTTGTGTAGCAGATTTATTTTGGAAGAGTTGGTTTACTCTCCTAGGAGAAAATAGCAGTTCCTCCAGTGGAGTTATTTCCCAGCTGTGAGCTTATAATAGCAGAAAGGGACCTTGTGATCCTCCAGATGATGCTAGACTCCAACTCCCAGCCTTCCCAGCCAGCATGGCCAAAGGTCAAGGGTTGATGGCAGTTGGGATCCCAGCGACATCTGGGGAGGGACACAGGCTTCCTGTGTACGGCTTGGGGCTTTAGAGGAAAGCCTGAGCATTTCTCTTGTACTTGAGTAACATTTGAAATTAAGTCAAAAGCAATCTTTTCATTTCCAACAGGCCTCATGAAAAGAAGCCCTACCTTGTAGTGGGAAGTACGAGGGTACTGATGTTGAATGTTACCTTGTACAATGCTGGCGATGATGCCTATACAACTGCCCTCCATATCCAGCTCCCCAAAGGGCTTTATTTCACCAAAATTCTACAGCAGGTAAGAAAGGAGAGGGTCAGTTTTCATCAGAAAAAATAATAAACACACCCAGCACCAGTCTCTATCCAGACTTGAGCGACCAATGGCTTCTTTCTACAAAAATGTAATGATATCCAATTGCAGCTCTCCATTACCTTGTTACGTTGGTCTCTCAGAACATGGTTTTTGTTTTTTTTTTAATATATACTTTTGCAAAACATCCATATTCCTGCTTCTTGTACATTGTTACCACAGGAGGAAGCCCAAATACATTGTGAAGTGTCGGAAAGAGAAAGTCATGCGGTGAGACTTGACTGCAGTGTGGGGCATTTATATGTAGATCACCTGTCAAAGGTAAAATTAAATATCAACTTTTTAAAATATATATATTTTACTTTCTTTGGCATCATTTACATTGGGGTGGGGAACTTATGACCCTCCAGATGAAGTTGAACTAAAACTCCCATTATATCCCTGACTGGCCATGCTGACTGGAGCTGATAGGAGTCCAAAAACATCTGGAGAGCCACAGGTTCCCCACTCCTAACTTACACCAAAGAACACACCTTGTGTCCTATGGCAATGGAATAGACACATGCATGTGTTTTTCTTAACTGCCCTTTTGATGATTAACTAATAGCCTTGCAGTTACGATCTGTGTCAGCACACATTTGAAAATAGAATCATAGGCATGGAAGGGACCACTGGGATCATCCAACCCCCTGCAATGCAGGAATCTTTCACCCAACATGGGGCTTGAACCCACAACCCTGAGATTAAGAGTCTCACGCTCTACCATCTGAGCTATCCCAGAGCTCACACCTCTCTGGAAACAGAGTTCTTTGGAGAACTAAAAACTGTAGACAGGCTGGCAGTGTCAAAATGAAGCATACATGGGTGACAAGCATGGCAGTCAATAGGATTCTGCCAGCATATGTAGTACTTTGGGGATTGTTTGCCAGGGAGATTCTTAAACTATTTTGGCCTAAGGGCTTCACTCACCCTTGCCCAAACCTCTCCCAGGGCCAAGTGCCAGTGGTGGCTGTGATCAGAAGTGGGTGTGGCCACTCCACAACACACTCTTGAAGACACACCACATGTTACACACTCAGCTCACACACATTACAGGGGCATGCACACACAGAGGTGTGTGGACAGGCACAAAGCCTCCCCTAGCATCTCAACTGTATTGTGCACATCAGCAGAACAGAAGTGGAGTTTTCCTCCTCATCACGTTCCTAGGCTGGGTAAAGGTAAAGGTAAAGGGACCCCTGATCATTAGGTCCAGTCGTGGCCGACTCTGGGGTTGCAGCGCTCATCTTGCTTTATTGGCCAAGGGAGCCGGCGTACAGCTTCCGGGTCATGTGGCCACAGGACTAAGCCGCTTCTGGCGAACCAGAACAGCACACAGAAAAGCCGTTTACCTTCCTGCCAGAGCGGTACCTATTTATCTACTTGCACTTTGACGTGCTTTCGAACTGCTAGGTTGGCAGGAGCTGGGACCGAACAATGGGAACTCACCCCATCGTGGGGATGCGAACCGCCAACCTTCCGATCAGCAAGCCCTAGGCTCAGTGGTTTAGACCACAGTGCCACCTGCGTAGAGAAGTTTAAAACAGTAGCCACAATGTTTTCCCTCACCCAGCCCAATTTGCCATCAGCAGCAGTGCTGAACAAAGCACCTCCCGCTTCTCAGTGCTGTCACTCAGAGTCGATTGGAGTGTTCTGATGTTTCCAGAGAGCTTGGCCATCACCAGCACTTGGGAAACAGCTGAACAAATCATTTCTCTAAGTGCCCCCATCTTTTTTCAGTAGCAGCAGGAAGAGGAGAGGCATTCAGCACTGCTGCCAGTGGTGAAATGGGTGCTGGTAGTGGGGCAGTTAAAACAAAAGCAAGAAAACCCTCTGCAGGCCAGTTCTGGTCCAAAATGTGGTGGCTTACCACTCCTGGTTTACCATGTGCTGTGTACTTGATCAAATGGATGAGCCACAAAAATGCAGCTTGCCTGGACAGCAAGTCAGACTGAACATAACAATTATTCTAAGCACACTTGCTAGGAAACGAATTCAGTAGTACCCATTTCCCAGCGGGTGCATTGAAGACTGGACTGATGATTAAATGAGTTACAAAGGCAGCATGCAGTTCAAATGCCAATAATATAATTTCTACTGATATTACTAATATAGTATGCTTGCTGATAGAATACAGATGCATTCGTTTAAACCCTAAAGCATTTCATTTACTCCACAGATGGATTTCAGTTTTGGGTTGGATGCAAGCTCACTTAGCAGGGCAGGAGATGACCTCAGCATCAGCATTAACGCAACCTGGTAAGTGCTGTTTGCTACAGATTGCCGTTTTAGACTAATATTGTCTCTGCATTTGAATGACAGAACCGGGAATTACACAAGGAGTTGCTGAAGCATGGAAAGCATATATTACATAATGTGCAAAAGTCCTAACAAAAACCAAATAAAACCTGTTTTTAGTAGTTTGGTTGCAAAAATAAGACTTTAGGTAAATTGCAGTGGAAATGTGCTTAACTCTTTCACTCAGACCAATAGGACTTCTTGGGTTGGCTCATGCTCTCTCTTAGTGATACTAAATATGCAGTTCAGAAAACTTTATCTAACCAAATCTGATCTTGTGTGTTGTGCATGTGTTGTGATACACTGTAATCTTTGTTTCCTCCCATAGTGAAAATGAACTGGGCACTGACATATTGTTGGATAACAGCCTAATTTTAACATTGCCTCAGAAGCATGAGGTTGAGCTGAGTGTTCATGGGTAAGCTAATGAATGTTCAAGTGTGTATATAGAGCTGATAATGAACTGCTGCAATCAGGGTTTTGAGGAAGACAGCATGAACCTTTTCTAGAGTCCAGCAGGTTTTCGGATAAGGTGATTTAAACCACCTTCATATTTCTGGGAGCAAAATATGAATCCCTGTGGCCCATGTGTGAGGGCTGAATAACAAAATGATTGGCTGGGTGCCTGGATTCAAAATGTGGGGCTCAACCGACTCTTCAGCAGGAGAGAGTCCCAATGGGCAGAATTTAAACTCACAAAGTCAAGCAGCACAGTGAAGCCTAAGGAGTGTAGGCTGTTAAACCTTTTGCATAACCCATTTAGTCTACTTGCAAAGCGCTCCTCTATTTCTACCCCTCTTGCAATGAGCAGACCACACAGTGTTAAGTAAGTTTTAAAATGCTTTACTTATAGATTCAAAGGTCTCATTTGTGAATTTATCTAAGCAGAAGCAAGGAGAACATGGGCAGAATACTCTTGGGTAGAAAATGCAGAAATATGGTTTCAGACATGTATTCTAAGCTTGGAGCAAAGCTTTGCCATATCTGCCTTGGTCGGTTACATGGCACAGAGAGAGAAGGGACAAGAAGAGGCTTCGCTTCCTCTCTCATCAGAGAACAGGGAGCATGACTTAACTGAGTCTATGAACCCCTTCATGTACTGAGTCTTAACCCCTTCATGTGCTAACTAGTTCTTATGAATAGTTCTGTTTGACTTCCATCTCCCACATCATTTCCATGCCTTTAGGATTTCACTGTCAGTGTTTCTGCAATCTTGTTACCTTTTCATGGCTTAGAAACTCTCAGAAGAGCTTAGAATATTGAGCTACTTGGGAGATGGGGTACTCTTAACAAACAAGGGCAGATGGGTGACGGAATGCAGTTGAAACAGGAAGCCTCTCTAGGTAAAGAGGGACCAGAGGGTTTCTGAAAGGGAAGAGAGACTGGATGGTAGAGCATCCAGAATGGCCCCAGTTCAGTCACTGGCATCTCCAGGTATGGCAGGAAAAGAATTCTCTTAGAAATCCTAGAGAGGCACCACCATCCAGTGTAGAGAATGGCTGATTACCCCCTTTCCCGGGTGGGGCGGAGGTTGCGGCTCCTTGCATTCTGTGGCCATCCATGCTAGCCAGGGCACATGTGTCCAGCTGGCAATTTGGGGGATTTCCCTGGCTGCAGAGTGGGCTTGCCTGCCAAAAAACTAAGTTTAAACAGGCCAGTCGGAGCCCCCCTCAATTGGTCAGTGCCTCACTGGCTGAGCGGGATTGCCTGCTTGCCTGCCCAGTCAGCAAGCAGTGCATAAACACCAGCTGTGCCCGACTCCCTCAGCACAGTTGGCAGAAGAGCCTGCCATCCTAGAGTTGGAGACCCTGTTATACTTGCCTCTTGCAGGCAGCTAAAGGTAAAGGGACCCCTGACCGTTAGGTCCAGTCATGACCGACTCTGGAGTTGCAGCGCTCATCTCACTTTACTGGCCAAGGGAGCCGGCGTACAGCTGCTGGGTCATGTGGCCAGCATGACTAAGCCACTTCCAGCAAACCAGAGCAGTGCACGGAAACGCCGTTTACCTTCCCACCTATCTACTTGCACTACCTATTTATCTACTTGCACTTTGATGTGATTTCGAACTGCTAGGTTGGCAGGAGCAGGGACTGAGCAATGGGAGCTCTCCCCGTCATGGGGATTTGAACCGCTGACCTTCTGATCGGCAAGTCCTAGGCTCTGTGGTTTAACTGACAGCGCCACCCACGTCCCAGCTACTATAACTAGAATTAGGCTGCCTGTGAACTGACTTCCATTCTTATGAGCTGGGATTCCAGATGTGTAGCAAATGGTACTTAAGGAAGCTAATTGACAATGGATGCACTGGTAATGATTTCATCAAGATTTATTTTCTATCATTTCTTTTGGGAAACACTTTTTGTAGATCTGTATCTCCATCATCATTTGTTTATGGACCCAGTGAGGAAAATTCACCAGTTACCTGCATAAAGGAGACGATAAACTTCACTTTCCACGTAAGAGATATTTCTTACAGACACATTTTCTGTTCTCGGCGCTTTCAAAAAGTGAATTAAATGAAATTTATCACTTCATGGGGGGGGGGGGGCTTTTCCTTGTAGGTTAAGCTGATTTCAATAAAGCTAGACACTCTCTGAGCCAGTAAGGCTATACCTGCAGTGCCTCTTTCAATTATATCTCCTTGGATTATTCTTGGAACACAATTCCTTCAATAGTTCCCCAGATGAAAAATTAACTGTTCTGTCAAAGTTGCTTTCTAAGGTTAAGTAATAAAAACATGCAGTTTTGCCATTGTTCCAGTTACAAATATGATGGGTGAAAAGGCCACATTTGCACTCGGCAAAACACAGAAGAATTCTGCAGGGGGGGAGCTTAAAATGGGTGTGTGGACTCCTATATAGCCCTAGAATAATTTAATTCTGAGATAGCGAGAAAAATAGAATGTATATTGTGACGAGACGGGTTATAGCCCCTGCACCATGAGAGGGAAAGGAGGCAAGCAAATCAGCCAAACCTCTTCCTGCTCACTACTGCCACTAAGTGGATCTCTGCTCACCCCCTCCCACCTCACCCTCTGGATTCCTTCCCTAAACAGCTCTTTAACCCTTTGGATTTTTAACAGACCCAACCTTAACTTCCTACACCAAGTAGACGTATGATGCATTAGGCATGGGGTGCATTAATAATTATTGAATTTTGTGCCACCCTTCTTCCCAAAGGTCGCTTCCTGAAAAGGTGGCTTCCTGATTTACAGGGGCAAACTCTTTTTAAATGTCCCTTGGGACAGGGGAAAAACATTGTCCACAAGGCCTCAATGGAGACATTAAAGAATTTAATGTAGCTGTGTTGTGACAGTAGTCTGTCCATTCCACCTCCTAATTTTTCTCCTTCCAAAAAGAAGTCCAGAGCAGTAGGCACAGAATGCTGATGGGCTGTTGTAGGAGGGAGGAAAACTGGGAGTGGAGGGGAGGAGAGACATACAGAGTAGCTGGAATCCTGAACAGCACTTTCAAACAGCAACATTTTGTCGCAGGCCGCTACTCCTACTTGTATAATCTCTGATCATCATTTCTCCTTCAAATTTACCTCATTTCTGGAAGTCTTATGATGGATCACCTCCTTTAAAAATGATTTGAAACATAAGATATATAAGCCTTTTAATATAAAACTTGGATACGTGAACATATCTTTCAAACGTTTGTGTTTCAGAGAGCAAAAATAGCAGGTATTATGTAAGTTAAGAGTCTGGTTTGAATTCCAGTTTCAGATGAGATTCTACCATAATTGTGTTCTTTACTCCTTAGGTCAGCAATCCAGGACTAAGTATGGCTCCTGGTGTAAACCTGGTGATACAGATACCCAATTCTTTTGTTCCTAGAGAAATCAAGTTGTTTAATATTCTGGATGTCCAGGTATGCCTGGTTTACTCTATGTATGGCAAGTAGGAAGGTTGTATCAAAGCAGTGAAATACTGAGAAGTTTTGCAGCTGTGTAACCAGTAGGGACTGGGCTGCTGTGTCACACAAGGCACCTTACATGTCAGATGTACAGGTACAAAGATCTGCATGTGTCAGACATACTGAGTCATCCAGTTGTGTCCATCCACTTTGTGTCCTTTCCATAGCCATAAAACACAGCTTGGTAAATAGTTGTTTAAAATCCCACCAGTAAGGACTGAAAATTCTCCTCCAGCTGCCTCATCCCTATTAGCTGCGGTGGCACAGAGCCCACATATCAGCTAGTTTGACCCTACATTTATTTACAAACCCACCCACCCTCCCTTCAGCATAGTTTGAGGAAAAGATGGGGCAAATTTAGCCATGGATAAAGGTTATACGCTGGACCCATTCTCTTTCTCTCTCTTTTTTTTTTCTCTCTCTCTCTATCTCCAAAGCTATCTGTATTAAAACTTATGCTTTAGTTGAGATTCCTCCATTGCAGAGGGTTGGACGGGATGACCCTCTGGGTCCCTTCCAACCCTACAATTCCATGATTCTATTATTTAAAGGACTATTAAAAACAATGTGGTTTGGTCCATTGAGTTCAGTAGGGTTTATGAGCAGACAGGGTTAGGATTGCAGCTTAAATGTGTTTATAGAGTACAAGGGGCAGTAATTCAACTCAGAGAAGGCCTATTGGAATAAATGAATATGTTGGCCATGTCCATTAATGTCAGTGAGTCTACTCTTGAGTAGGACTAGTGTGGAATTACCACCCAAGGTTTAGAAACTACAATCTAATTTTGCTTTTGTTCCTTTTTTTAGACGACTGATGGAAACTGTACATACAAGAAGTATATAAGAGACTGCACTCTGCCGGAGCCAAATGGAAATATATTGCAAGATCTCATTACATTCTTTACGAAGCTTGATAAGAGGGGGCTGGTAATTTCTTGACTTTATTCAATCAATTTTGTTAGAGAGATGGGTTTGAATCCAGAATGTCCATGAGCAGAATCCATTCATGGGATGCTACCAATGGAAGAGGAAGACATTGTCTCTTGCATCCCTGTAGCCCCTTTAATGCTGTTGTAGAAGATTTGAGGAAGGGGCTGCAGAGGGGAGGGGGAACTGGTAAAAATAATTTCCCACCCTGTTCTTCCTTTCCTGGTTCTCAGTCCCTTCTATTTGCAGGAGGGGACACTCTGGATCCAACCCATTATGACTTTTATATTGCATGTTCATATTACTTAGATGAGCAGATTTTGGTATCAGAAAACTGGTTTTGATCATGTATGGACGAAAGAGGTGTTTGTGGCAAGACGGGGGTACATAATAGTTAAAATGGTAAACTTTGGACATAAAAAAAGCAAAGGATAAGAAAAGATGGTGCTTATGCTTCAGTAGCTTCAGATGGGGAATGTGAGCTGTGAAAAGAATTAACAAAATGAGAACCAGAGCCTCCTTTTGAAGCATTTTAAAATCAATTGAGGATTGAAATCAAGATTTCTCAAAACATCGCAAGTTGGTCATACATGTAATTAATGCCTTCAAAGTGGTGAGAGACAGATAAAGAGTTTACTCAGACCCTGTAAATGGTATGCTGGAACTGTAGAATATTGAACTTCCTAACCTTTTGTGATGCGGGTAGCGCTGTGGTCTAAACCTCAGAGCCCAGGGCTTGCCGATAAGAAGGTTGGCGGTTCGAATCCCCACGACAGGGTGAGCTCCCGTTGTTCGGTCCCAGCTCCTGCCCACCTAGCAGTTCAAAAGCACGTCAAAGTGCAAGTAGATAAATAGGTACCGCTCCAGCGGGAAGGTAAATGGCGTTTCCGTGCACTGCTCTGGTTCGCCAGAAGTGGCTTAGTCATACTGGCCACATGACCCGAAGCTGTACGCCAGCTCCCTCAGCCAATAAAGCGAGATAAGCGCTGCAACCCCAGAGTCGTCCACGACTGGACCTAATGGTCAGGTGTACCTTTACCTTTAACTTTTTGTGACAGCCTTTTTTTTTTTTTAGGAAGCTGTAATCCATATGTTCCCTGTTTATCCTCTAAAATTAACAACCCTCCAGCTATCTGCAGTAGCTGGCAATGGCAGGAAGGCAGATCTATGTCTCTCTTGACAGTAGTCCTTAAAATGCTGTAGCAAGGGACTCTGGGTAGTCCTGGCTCATCAGCTGTCTGTCTGGAAAAGCCCCCTGTGTGGCTATGCTGTTTCCAATCCCTGCACCCACATCTTAACAGTACCCATGCTTTTAGCTTCCTCAGTGAATGTGATGGGTCTGGTTCCCACCTCTGGTGCAAAGCGAAGAAAGCACTCAAACTACATGTAGCCAAGTTTCACTATGTTCATAGCTGTCAAGCGTCCCTTATTTGGTGGGACAGTTCCTTATCCTAGTTCCATGTCCCGCTGCTGTCCCTTATTGATGATGTCCCTTAAATAAGCTACTGAAGGTAATGGGGCCCTTTCTATGTCCAGCTGTGCTTTGTCAACAACAAATTGTTGCTGTTTTTTTGTATTGAATATATGCTATATGGTCATTTATGGACCTAATAGGTATCTAAAGCCATTTGCACGCAACAAAATATGTATTTTATCAAAGTAATTGTTGATCCCTTATTTTGGCTGCTGATCCCTTATTTTCAAATCTGTAAGTTGACAGTTATGTACGTGGCCAAGCAGTAAATGCAATGTATCTACCATAAATGGCTTGGCATTTGCAATATTCATTAAACTGGTGTTTCAAAATTAAGCTAACACTGGGGCGTCCATATCTGAGGCACTTTTGGCATAGCCCCTGGTGCTTCAGAAATGTTTTGTGAGGAAGATCAGAAAGTTGGTGTCTAAATCAGCCCAACTATGGTTAAGAAATCAAGAGGCGGCCATGGGCTTGCACACTGCCTCTTCCTCCATGCGTAAGTTCCCCACTTCTCCCCTTTAAGGAGGTGTAATCAGAATATGTAAACCAACTTTTATAACTTTGGTTGCAAACTTTGCTTCAAAGCTAACCATGGTTAGCTCCAGGGGAGGGAGAGAGGAATGTGTGTTGTATTCAGTCTCCAAACCACAATTTTAGGAGATGGAGAACCTTATGTGTGGATGAGGCCTTCATCAGAAGTTTACCAAAACACTGAAATCCCTGGGAAGGAGGGAAACTTAGTGGTAGATCATTTGCTGTGCAAGCAGAAGGTCTCATGTTCAACCCCATCACCATCAGATAGGACTAGGAGAAAGCCCAGCTTTGTGGGGATAGATAAAAATGACAAAACCACATTTGTGGATGCATCTAAAAAGGCTATATTCTAGCAATCTAGGTTTGCAAGAGAAATAGTGTGGAAAGATTTAGAACAATGAACAACATTACTGGTAGCCTTTTATGAGAAACAGCATAACCAGGCAAGTCCTTGCTGAAACTTTTCCAAGCAAACTCCAAAGTAACAGAAGCAGAAAGAATTATAGCCTATCTCCAAATGTCTCTGAAACTGTGACAATCGCTCAGAGAAACTTGTTAACCCCTGCATAAGGCTGGCCAGTCTAATTTTTTTTAAAAAAATTAATAGCTGTGTATAAGTTGCATCTCATACAATTTTTCTCTATCTTCTGAAGTACTGTATGAAAGATGACTCACTTTGTTTGCAAATATTTTGCAATTTTGGAAACATGGAAAACGGGAAAGAAGCAACTGTTCACGTTCAGCTGGAAGCAACTCCTTCAGTGTTGAATATGGTAAATATTTTCATCTTTGAATAATCGTAATTAAATGCATGTAACCAAGGTTCAGAAGCCTCACAAAGAGCAAAATCCATTAATGGTTTTGTGCTTATAAGACTCACTAATTTCAGTGGCAGGGACTAAAGCATGTGCTTAATTTCTTCCTCCCTCCATCTCAAATCCATGGGACTTGAAAGGGGCTTAACATTGCCTGCATGGCCTAAGTGGATTCCTGAGCCTATATTTATAAATTCAATTTAACATTTCATAGTGTCTTTCGCGTGTTCCCTCCAAGTGGTATAAACCTATCTTTTAAAAAACAGGATGCAGCTTCTGCACTTACATTTGAAGTAAAAGCAAGTGTTTCAGCAGATCAGAATCCTAAAGTCATTGAACTGCACAAGGACAAGCAAACTACATATGTAAGTATTTTTAAACACAGCATTTGATTGGGGAAGCAGTATTTAGGCCAGTCGCATATGTGCTTCATTCAGGTGGTCCATGATGTGTCTGTAAAAATACAATCAAAAACCGCACAGCCGTTGCTACAACAGGGACAAAAATGGTTAAGCGACCCGCCAAACCCTTAGCTGTTTTCAGCTGGAAAAAAGTTCATCTGCTTGTGCTGATGGAAGTGCACCATGGTGTTTCTTCGTTCTGTGCTCCTCCTAGCTGCCGTTCCTCCTCTGGTCACTGCTGTGGATACACAACCTGACTGTCTAATTTATATACCCTGAAGGATACAAGCCATTTAAGTTCGTGTGTATGAGAAACCTGGTACAGTCTCTATAGAATCCTTGATGGTTAACTTCTGGATGTTCTTTATTTGTGCAGGTCATTCTGGAGGGACTTCATAACCAAATACCAAAACCTAGTGTAACAATGTTGCTCATTGGAATGGGTTCACTAGTTGGAATTGCTTTGCTTTTGATTTTTGCATGTATTTTATGGAAGGTAAGTACTGCAGATTTAATTCATACATCTATTTGCTTTTAGGACTGCCCCCCCCCCCCCGATCTCATCACAATGGAAGAGTCACCCTTGCTTCCCTACTGCCCACAAATTTATTCTAAAGTGCAGCTTTTATACTCATTTTTCAAAGTTCTTTTTTTCATCAGAGGGAGGCTTTGGTCATTACATGGGTTGAGGAATGAGAAGTTTTTCTTCTCTGGAAAAGCTCCCACTTTTATTTCTAAAACAGTCATTGATAAGTTATCACATTTTCAGAGCCAGACTTTTGGAGTAAAGTTAGGCAACAAAGCCTTTAACTCATTTCTATCTTACCAAATAATGGCCTTTGATGCATGATAGACATTCTGCAGTTTACAGTGCCATTTGTGTTGGCACTGTTGTGATTATTTATTGGCAACTGCTGAAGAGAATGCTTTCTGGAAACTGATAGTTTCCTGAACAGCCACCCCAAAATTTTCCTTTTTGTTTAAATCATGTGGCCCCTCCAGCTGTTGTTGGACTCTATATCCCATTAGCCACAGTCAGTGGGAGTTGCAGTCCAGGAACATCTGGGTAGGGCATGCATTAGTTACAGTGTTAGAAACTGAGATATGAAAGCTAGGAGCTTAAAGGCATCTTAAACCTAGGTTATGGGCGCAACAACGAAATGTCTAGGCACACTTTTTTATAAGAATACAAAGCTGAAAATGAATGAACTGCAGCTAAAATATGTTCATTTTTCACATGGTCTGCTCTAGTCCTTCCCCTGCCCACCCCCCTAATATTCTTAAGAGGGTCTCTTCTCCAGTCTTCACAGAGTAGCTGGAAGTGGAGAGGCAGAAAAAGGTCCTCCTTTCCTTTCACTCTGCAGTTTTAATCTGAAATCTTAGGTGTAGTACTGCACCCAGAGCTCAGAAACTGCTTGCATTAATGAAATTCCCTGTTGCAAAATGCACCTAGAGCAATGGGAGTTTTGAACACTGATTAGTTAGCTCAGATTTGGAAGAGGACTCTGCTTACACAGACAATTGCAGTGGAAGAGGGCTCTGTCCGCACAGATAAGCAGAGATACTACTGTGTAGTAGAATTGTAAATTTTATTTTTTAGTTGCCAACATCTTCTTCATAGGTTCTGAAATTGTGTCTTCTAGGTTGGTTTCTTTACAAGAAAATATAAACTTCTTCCTCAAGAACAGAATGGAAGGGAAAGCTGGAGCTTTATAAACAGCAAACAAGAGGACACCAGTGACAATGATTAAAAGTTTTTCTACATAGTACATGGATATATATTTTTTAATCGAAGGCACCGTTTGCAAGAATTGACATGTCATAAATCCTTGCCATAGATATATCCAAGTGAAAAGAAAGATTTCACCTTTCTCAGCTTCCTACAATACAAATCGTAGGATGTCTGAAGAAAAATGGCAAATATAAGCGAGACCACCAAAGATGAAGAAAAACCAGCGAAAACACTATGAAAGAGCTACTACTTGCTAAAACGAATTTTGGCCAGATGAATCATACTTGAATTAAGAGTGCATAGCTCCACTGCCCAGGGATTCAGCTGAATATATAAAAGGAACAACATTATGAACAGGCTTGGGATGCAGCAACCAACAGTACCTTTTTATATGATTAAAAACGCAAACCCTTTCCCCCCCATCTACATCAGAGCTTACGTTATCTAATGTACATCTGCATGAAAGGTGACCCTACTAAATTAGATGAATTTGGTCATCTGTACAATCAGTGTATGGCCTTTGTCTTTGCCGTATTATCATGGACTTTTAGGGCTACAAACAAATAGGGCATTTTTCCAGGGCAAACCAAGACGCAACATGAGCACAGCTGTTTTACCCTCCTCTATACCCTAACACATGCATGTGAAATTGATATTTGTGCCACAACAAAGCATCTACTTTCTGAAGGAGACAGTGGTTCAGGAGTAAATCCAAGCCCCTGGGCCCTTTCCCTAGTGATGGTGGATGAGATTCAGCAGAGGATTTTGAAATGGCCCCGTCCCCAAACTCCCTCGTTTCTGCTGGCTGCCCCTGACAGGAGAGGTTTCCATCTCTCCAGCATTTCAGAAGCTTGGATAGGTCTGCCCCTTATGAAACTCAAGACTGCAGGATCCTTAGCGAATAGGAGTTTCCATTCACAAGATAGCTGCCCCAACACCTATGCGGAGCTCACCTTCTTTGAACTGAAGCTGCGTGTGTTCATGGAACAAAACCATCAGAACCAGCAATCTATGATATATATATTTTTAATGTCAGTCTTTAGATTCCAGTTTGCCAGATTTTTTTTTTTTTTTGTAGATATATCCAATCAGAGCATCCAAATTAAAATTATATTGAAGTAATTCTTCTCCCACTGACTTCTTTGATCAGGGAAATGTAGCAGTCATATTCCTTCCATTCTATTTATTTTGTTTAAGAGCAGGTTTATATAAGGAAGTCTGAAATTATATTTAGAGCAGATTTTGTTGTTCAATATATTTTAATTATCATCTTTTAAAATAGGGTTCAAGACAGAAGTGAAACACTGCACTTTAACCCCCAAATCATTGTGCTGTCACAAAGTATACCTCAAAGTTTAAAACAGCATTAAACACTCTGAAACATAGCACAAAAGTGACCTGGATCTACATTTTTTACCAATTCAATGACGCACAAATATTTAGAAAGTTGTCATAATTTAACTTACAAACAAGGATAAAAGTGTCGTTATGAAAATAACAATAAAAGTTTGCATACAAATAAGATGTGATAGCATGTCAGTTCAAAATGCTCTGCCAGTTAAAAATAAATAAATCCACATATCAATTGTAACTGCTCAGAGTCCAACTTCAATAAATTCACTTTTTTGTATTTGAAGTATTTGTCAAATTATTCCAGAAAACTTAGGAGGAGTAGAAATAAGTAAGTAAAATACTTACTTGGCAAAATTAGTTTTGTTGTTTCACCCCCACCTTGAAGATTACTGGTGCAATCATATTCAATAAGAGGAAAATCCTACTGTATTCAAGTGGACTTACTCTCAGGTAAGCATGCACAGGAATGCAGCCAAAAGGTGCAAGTACAGTTATGCTATAACATGTTTACTCAACTGTAATTGGCTCTCACAGGGCCACAATCCAAAATTAAGCATTTTTCTTAATTATTTGCATTAGGGAGGGACTGAATATGGCATAAAGTTTAAGGGTCTTCTTAAATGTTTAATGGAACACACTTTTTTCAGCAGTACTGAAATGTGCAGAATGGTTTGCAGAACTGAAACAATGGAAGTCATAAAAAGTAATGGGAAAAGCTAGACTCACTGAGCAATGCATGGGAGCTTGGGTGAAGAATGCTACCCTGCCTAAACTGTGGAGAGGCTTAAATGTTCTGCCTACTGCCACTTTGAAAGAAGCAGGAAAACAGCCACAGAACCCAATTTCCAGGGCCTCTCTCTTCTGGTGAAGGGCACACACAAACCCACATCCTCCCACACCTTCCTTACCTGTGTAGCATATCCCTGCAGCCCCTCTCCTCAGTCTTTGAAAAATGTCAATCAAGTATATAAAAATCATTCAGTTTTCCTGCAGAAATAAGTATGCGTTGGGGATTTGCCTCATCCAAAGCTTGGGTTTCAATCTGCATCAGTCATATTGTATACCACTGAGTTGTTCGATTTAGCAGCAAAATCCATAATTTCTCTTCCTAGATTGTTTCTATAGACAGCTGCATGATCCTTTTGGATTATCCACTGCATCAACACTCTTGCCATATAGATTAATTAATCGGGGATGTACCCTGGTAATAGGAAGAAAACAGGAAATCCATTACTTCTCTGCAGTATTGCTATGGCATTTTATCTGAGCACACAGGATAAACTACAGAAAATTTAAAAATCCTCTTCCTATTACAATCTAAACATTTCTCATAAAGTTACTTTCCTAGATTATATGGGTCCGCCTTAGTGCCTGGGATATTTGTGTATGGAATTAATATGAATGGGTCATTCATGCAGCAAGCAAGCTCGGTAAAACTGAATTGACTCTGAACTATGTAGCATCACTACTAAATACAGCACAAGTGAAATTTCAAGGACAGAGATTTTGAAATCTGTCCTTCATGAGAAATAAACCAAAGTTATCAGCTAGAACTGGACTACAGCATGAATCTCATACTGGTTTCAGTGGCCTGCTGAATGTTTTGCTATACAATCACAACAGGCACAAGAACAGAATGCAGCAAGGAAGTAAAATCCATCTGCAATTTTGTGACATTTTCTGGTCTACAGGGCTATGCGATTTGCTTAGATATGGCCTAAAGCATTTGTAAAAGAGAACAATGTATCATAAAATGATGTTGAAATGTGTCACTCAGCACTAAACTCTAGGCACACATTTCCAATGTGCATAATAAGGGATTGGGATAATGTTAAGTCTGCACTGCCCAATTTTGGCGCACTGGATACAGGCCTAACATCCACAGAACGCAGTCTGTACCCTACAAAAATTCACATGTGGTCAACAATGGCAACATACAGGTGCGAGCTGGTGTGATTCGACTTCTATTTATTGTGCAAGCTCCCCCCATCCCATGTACAGTTCTAGATAAAGAAGGCAGAGGAAAGGGCACTGAGCAGGGCTCAGCCAGCAGCAGCAGGCTGGAGTCAGAAGCAAAGACCCCAGTCAAGGATCCCAATATTGCCAATGTCCCAGGAAGAAGGCAAAAGTACTTTGCTTAATGGAATACAGTGGTACCTAGGTTTAAGAGCAGTCCTGTTTACGAATGATTCGGTTTAAGAACTCCCCAAAACCGGAAGTAGTGTCCCGGTTTGTGAACTTTACCTCAGTCTAAGAATGGAATCTGAATGGTGGAAGGGCACCAGCAGCGAGAGGCCTCATTAGGGAAAGCATGCCTTGGTTTAAGAACGGTTTTGGTTTAAGAACGGACTTCCGGAATGGATTAAGTTCGTAAACTGAGGTACCACTGTAGTGGCTAAAGAAAGACTCATGCAGAAGCACAGTGTGGAATTCCAGTATTGCATTCTGTGTGTGCACCCGCAGAGCTACAATAGCATCAGGACTGTACAGAAAATGAGCAAAAACGCAGGGATTAAGCAAAAAAAATCAACATGGTTTTTGATAAACTTGCCAATTCTCTAGTTCAGAGTCTTGAACTATGGCATACTCAACTTTAAAAAGTAGAGGAACAGCAGGCATTGATTAATGGACCACTTAGGGCTTACAACGATCAATCATAATCAATCAATCAATCAATCAATCACATATCACTACACTTCACCCTACCGGACACAAACTTCCGATGGCCATTCCATTAACTCTCCATCTATATTCCATGGGTAGTTCGTTTCTTCAGGATCTATGGAATTCAAGTTGTCTCTAGTGATGCGTTCCTTTCTAGTTCTTGATTGGACTTTTACCTCTTCAACAATGAAAGCTTCAACAAATGGAAAATTGAACTAACACACAAAAACAGAAGATACAATTTTGTAAATAAAACAGGACATTCCCCCTCCCCTTATAGGATGGGTGTTACCTTATGCTTTCATTTCATTAAAGAAAAAAGATGGAGTAATAATCTCAAATGACTCCATAGTGTTTAGCTGCATCTCCTTAAACATGTAGTTTTAAAAGCAAAAGAACCAAGAAAGCCTGCGTTCCCCCTGCTCTCATGTTTCCTGCCACCGATAACTCCTAAAGAGGACTTGTCTTATCCACTTCAATAAGATGAAGGAAAGCTCATTCTTTTCCTTTGGATTTATGGCAGCAATGCATTGCACCAAGCCCTGAATTGCAATTCACTTTATCAGCCAGAATTTGTGCCCAAAGACAATGAGCCTTAGCCTGGAGACTCAACACACTGGTCATTAATTTAGAATAGTATTTCATCCCCTGTAACTTTTGAATCCCCTGTTTTCCAAATCTTGGGGTTGGGCAGGGAGAAACCAGTGGTCTTCCGGATGGCGTTGTGCTACAACTCTCATTATCCCAAACCATTGGCCATGCTGGCTGAGGCTGCTGAGAGCCCCCCAAAAAACATGGATTCCCAACCCAATTTAATGTGATGTTCTTCATTGCTGAGCACTACAGAATGAATCTGGATAAGCACCTTCGCCAAGACTCCAGATCTACTGAACTGGATGAGTGCTGTGTGTGTGTGTGTGTGTGTGTGTGTGTGTGTGTGTGTGTGTATAGATATGCACACATGTATGCACTCTCAAAAATGTACATTGAAGCTTTGTGGATAAATTGTGGTGTTTGATACTGGGTTGCCTGCTGCTTGTGTATGTTGCCCACCTGTGCTCTGCATATAGGTGAAACTAAAATAAATAAATCCCACCCACAAAACGTAGGGTCTCCACTTGCCCTTAATCTCAGTGAAGTCTCTGTTTAAATACAATAGTGTTTCTGGTTTACCACCCCCACCCCCCTTTTAAAATCAGTTTAGCAGCTTTACACTCTAGTAACTCCTGTATATAAGAACCATATATAACTAAACCACAACAGATGGGTGGAAATAGGCTAATCGGTATTAGTCTGATTGGTGATTTTCAAAAATCAGATAAAAGTGGGCTAATCTACTCTGACAGGAGGTTAAGTCTCCTTACCAAGGCACTACTATCTCCTGGAGCATTTACTTCCCATCTTAAAGTTTTGTCTGCTTCATCATGTTATGTTTTAGATACTCTTTCGGGAGGGAGGGGTGATGTGCACATTTCCATCTTCTGTGCCCTCTGTTGGGCACAGCGATTAAAGAAATCTAATCTAAACAAGTTTGGGTTGCAGAAGTAAACCTTTACCTGGTTTTTCACACTAGCATATCTTTTCAGGTGCTTAACAAACTCCGGACGAGAAGTGTTCCGCACAACAATAAGCGCCATGCTTCCATCATTCAATCTAAAAATGGCATAGTTCAGTAAAGTATGGAATTAACACAATTATCTTTGATCTCATTGTTGACTTATTCAGAATCATCTATTTTTATTATCAGCGAGGTTACGGGTTATACTTATTTTCAGAATTAAATAATAACACAATTTTTTAAATAATGGAACTACTTCATTGGCTCCATTACTTCTACCATGCCAATATTTTAAAATTAAAATGCTCAGTCCAAACACCTCTACAGTGCTGAATGTCTTTCCTTCTCTTTCATTTGGGGCAGCCTTTAGTAATTGACCTGTGATTCGCTTTGATAACAAAACACCCTACTGGTAAAATCAGAGGTGGGAACAGGAAAACGCTGGCACACTCCCCGGTTCTGTAAATGTTAACCAATAGTTTCTGTTCTAAACTTGGGAGTTTCCTGTATCCGTACAATTTTGTATGTTAAAATGCCATTCTAACTATATTTCTACATGACCCTTTTTACTTTTTACTAAATCCAATGCCTGCCACAAATTCAGCCTAGGCAAAACAGACACTCTACCCAAAATGAAAGGTAGGAGGCACTACAAGAAAGGAAAAGGAAACACATGCTGGATCAATTCCTCAACTGTATGTACAGTGGGAGTGCAATCATATGCAAGTCAGTCCCACTGATGGCATAAAATGCTGATGTTGTAACATGTAGTGGCAGCTACTAGCAAGTCAAACCCTTAAGGGCTTCAACTTACTTGACCTGAAGGAAATGCAGTAATTTTGTGGATTGTGGCAAGGATCCTATACTGGCCACATTGGGGAACACTAAAGAGACTGATGAGGACCCAAAGAGTTATTTCTCACAACCACGGTTTGAGGACCCAAAGAGGACCCAAAGAGTTATTTCTCACAACCACCCTGAGATTGTGAGCTCCGGTAGAAAATCTTAAGATTTCTATGGTGAAGAAGACAAACAATTTTAAGAGTTTTGCAAATACTGCAGTCAAACTATGTCAAAGCATCTCTGATAATAAGATCTGACTGATTTACTGTCAAGATGACGTTATTGTAGTAACAAATACTGAAAACTGCAAAGAAAGAAAAGTATTGAAACAATCAATCAGTCAGATCTAAAGAACTAGATTTCCTATCAACAAGCCCCAGGGAGATTATTACTTGATGACTACCACTTAAGTCAGACTTGTAAACTAATTTAATCACTGTAATTATCCAATGATTATTTCTAGGTGGGTGACCTCAGCTGCCTGCTCCAAAAACTGATTACAATTCCTGAGATTAGGGAGTCAATGGTAGTCCAACTCAACTATCTTCACCCCCCCCCATGAACCTCAGAGGGTCTAGACTGTTCGTGACACAAGCACGCATTCTTGGGAAAGCCAAGGCATTAGAATAAGTTGTCAGAATTTAGAGACATTACTCTAATTCTGTAAATCCTTACTGACCTGGTATTAGGTGCCAAGCCTCTTGGTGCCATTGAGCAGAGGCAAGGGATTGCCATAATGCTCACGTTCAGGAAGTGACCCTGGATTCTGCGCCAGTGATCCCTGCTGTCTAAATATAACACCACACCGTATTACTTCAAGTAAAACCTAATTCTCCTGCTAAGTGATTAAACTTGGAAACTTACCAGATTTAAGTCTCTTTTGCTGCTTTCTAAAAATAAACACATCAGATAAAATAATTAACAGGCACGGAACGACGTGGAACAAAAAATAAAAACAAGCACAACATGTTTGTGATTTAATTGAAGATTGAACACTCAGCTAGGAAATGCAAATTATTGTTTGAAAGAAAAGTGGGATTTCATTTTGATCTTAAGCACATTATTTCTAAAACAACAGGAATTCTGATTAAAGCTTTCGGGGCGGAGTGTGCTGGTGACAGCTCTGAACTACTTATAATAAAATCGGAAACAATAATATCTAAGTGCATGGTTAATCATTTTCTTTAAGAAAACATGATCCACAATACAATGGTCCCAATCCAACTAATGCTTGTCACATTTAAATTGCATTGAAATCAAACAGTGCTTACATTCATTACAATTTAGCTGAAGTTGGGTTGCAACTGTTATAGGATAAAGTTTGGAATATACAGACTTGTGGTTGTTTGTCTGAGTCTTACTTACGTATCCTCCCCCTGAGCATCTTGCTCCAAAGGTAGAAATGATAATTCACAATATTCTGGTCTAAGGACAGAACAAGATTAGTTATTATATCTTATCTTATGTTTATTAGGTGTGCACACAACAAGGTTTAAACAATTACAATTTTTTCTTCACGTTACTATTCTGTAAGGTTTACAATGCAGTCCTATACATATCTATGTCACAGTAAATCCCACTGGTTTTGGAGAACTGAATTTGGAGAGGTTTACTGACATGGGGCTGGGTATGATTGCAACCCAACAGTAGTTATTAGTCTAGATCAGGAGTACCTAATTTGTGTCCCTCCAGATATTGTGGGATGACAATTTCATATTTTTTTTATAAATAATTTTTATTAAAGTTTTAAACAACAAAAAAAAGAAAAGAGAAACATACACAATACATATCTCAAAAAAAAAAAAATGATGACAAAAACACACTAAAAAAAAAACAACACAATTCATCAATAAAAAACAAAAAACATAATAATTAAAAACAATATCTCTTTTCCATTTCCGTTTTTTTTAGTTTACTTATTTTCTGGACTTCCTCATACCTCCCTCTTTTGTATTCCAATCCAAATTGTTTGTCCAGCAATTTCTTTTCCACTTTTTTTAATCCCAATCTTTAGCTTTAATAAAATATTGAAATATATAGCTTCCACTTCTTTAAACCTGATCTTTAGTCTTAGTATCATATAAATTAAAATTTTCCCTCTTAATGTCAAATTTCCATTTCTTTAAACATCTTTAATCCTAATCTTTAATCTTAGTCTATCATTAACATTAACCTGTACAGCTGGAAACCGCTTATTTTCAGTCCAACATCACTCTAACATTCTTTAATTTTGCAATGTTTCTGAAGATAGTCTTTGAATTTCTTCCAATCTTCCTCCATCGACTGTGGGATGACAATTTCAGCCATCCCTGACCATCAGCCATGCTGGCTGGGGCTGATGGAAAATGACCCAACCACAGCTGGAAGGCCACTGGTCAGCCACCACTGGTCATTATTATCTGTATAATATCTACTAATACTACCCAACTACAATCATTAAACTTTTGCAAACTGGTAATAATATGAAATCATGTGATTTGGTCCAAATGGTACAAATCTTTTTTGAAAAAAAACTAAACTAAAAACTAACACAAACATAATTTTAAAAAACCAAATTCATCGTACTTCAGACTTGCCAGTGTCTTGAGCACAGCAAAATCTTTTCGCTGACTTGATGGCATCCAACGATGCTTTTCAGCCAAAGCCAGAGCCCTTGATCCAAACCCAAACATTGATGAAAACCCAAAGCGAAGAAGCTTGGTTGGACTACTGAAAGTGCACACGTCCACTGACTGTACATGCCCTGAAATGGTACCATACACATATTATTTCATTTTTCCTCAACTTTCATCACAGGGCTCAAGGTGGCCCACAACCAAATGAGAGTCCTCAGTATTTATCAATTTTAAAAGGCAATTAAAATATCTGCAAAGTCAGGACCCCTATATACTTTTCTGTCAATATTAAATTCCTAGATGAATGAAAATGTTCTGTTTTCTAACTCCAGAAAGTCACTCCAATTAATCCAATAAAGGTGGAAAATCTGTAACCTTCAGCTATGAAGTAGACAGATTACTTAGAATTCAGGTAAAATAGCACAAACACAAAGCAAACATGTGAACATAACATAATAAACAAAGAGCACATTGATTTATGCCTATATTACACTGAGTTGTCTTTCCCCTTGCAAATAAACATAGCTTATTTTGAGCAAAACCTGTACTGACTGCAGGCATTTCTACCCTATCTTTCAAAAATATTTCTAGGGCAGATCTTAGTAATACTAATTACTCCCATACCCACTGTTTCCCAATAAAGTGACAGTCTTATGTATAAGCAAGTAAGAAATTTCTTTTCCTAGTTAAATGTTTACTCACCAATTATTCCTGGAACAGACTTTGGCACAAGGCATACAGAATGTGAGCATGAATCTGGAATACTCTGTGATTTCAGACTCAAAATTCAGAGAGGGAGAATCATAGAATTGTAGAGTTGGAAGGGACCATGCAAGTCATCTAGTCCAAACCCTACAATGCAGGATTTTTTAGCCCAAAGTGGGGCTCAAACCCAAGACCCTGAGACTAAGAGTGAGACTGCCTCCAATGCCCTCCTAGCAAGATTAGCAACTGCTACACCCTTTCACAAGAGGATGTGAAACAATAGAACAGTAGTAAGAAATGGGGGCAGGCAGAACACACAAAATAAGAGCATTCCTTAGAGTCCTTTGAGCCATTGTCGCAGTGGGACAATGAGTCAGTGTCACTTAAGTGGGAGACCAAGCTGTGAAAGAAATAGTATGCAGTTCTCAATAGGCCAAAGGAAGAATGCGAGTGCAAAGTGGACCATTTGTCACAAACCCTCCTTCCAAACAATGGCAAGAAATGTTCAAAGTAATCCTCTCTTCGAAAGGCAGGTGCCGTGCTTAGCAGTAATTATAATGCCTAGAAGTGGTCCTCTCTTTAACTGTAATGCATACTGAAAACAAAGCTATTGTTCGATTTTATTCCAGAAATTAACAAGTAATGGCATTGTGCATTCATGTTGAGAAAACAATGCCAAGCATCTTACTAGGAAGTGCCACATCGTTATTTGAAACTAATATTACTAAATGCAAAAAGGTTCTGAAGTAACCTGAATGCAAATGTTCCTCTTCCTCAACCCACATTCACAAATACAAGAGGATGAAAGAGGTAGAGCTAGTCACATGCTACCAGAGGATATTGTAAACTGCCCTGTGATCTTTGGATAAAGGGTGGTATAGAAATTTAATAAAATAAAAATAAAATCATCCTGCCCAGCAGATTGGAAATTAATTCCTTCCACCCTCCTCATGCAAATGCAGTCTTTTCACCTTTGTATATTAGAAGAGTGCTCCTCCTAATGGAAATTAGCATTGTTTTTTTTAAATAAATTCTTTTCCTAAAGTGTTTCAGATATAGGATACTTACCCATTATTATGTGCAGTGTTGCAGTTACTGTGTGTTGTATGCCATTCACAGTATATGCCAAAATATTTGTGGAACCTGTAAATATTCAACAATGTGTCCAAGAATGAAAGCAAAGTGAATAAGATCATTCTAACAAAAGAGAATATTTCAAAATGAATCCTCTAAGCCAGTGGGGAGCTGAATTCCTTTAGTAAAAGCATTTGCCCAAGTTGATTGATTCCTATAATGTAGAGTTATGGCAGTGTCTCACAACCAGATGTTAAAAAAGCATACAATTTGAAGCATACAGTGCTACCTCCGGTTACGAACTTAATTCGTTCCGGATGTCCGTTCTTAAGCTGAAACCGTTCTTAACATGAGGCACGCTTTCACTGATGAGGCCTCCTGCTGCTGCCGCACTGCTGGCGCACGACATCCGCTCAGATCCTGGGGCAAAGTTCGCAACTAGGAGCATCTACTTCCAGGTTAGCAGAGCTCCTTACCCGAAGCATTCATAAGGAGGACGGTACGTATCCCAAGGTTCCACTGTGCCTCCTTGTGGAAGACAATTCTTGCCCATTTATCTTTCCCCTTGCACCCCAGCACTACCTCTGATGCTGTTCCAGAGGATCCCCCAACTCTCCAGAGGAGCTTTCCAGGGGGCACAGGAGACTACAGGGCAAAGGAGGAAACAGCAAAAAATTGCCTCTTCCTGCCATTCCTTCAGATGTGACCTACGAACAGAACTTCATTCACAAGAAGTCTGGCTCCAGCCCATGTTGCCTCAGCGGCCAATGTTCAGTTCAACATTTCCTTTCTGGGGTTCTTGCCTTGGAATTTTGAAAGCCAGCCATGATTTGACCTGTTTCCATTTACTACTCTGGCTTTAATCTAGGACAAGAGTGAGTTCCAACAGCTAACCTGTCTGTTACACAGATCCTAAACATGCACCTGGAAGAGCTCCAGTTGTGTTTTTTTGACATAAGAAGTTATGCTATGTCAAGGTCAAAGTACATAAAACCTTTGGATCTCAGCAATCCTTGTGTGAAAGATTCAAAGTCTAATTAAATATTTTGCACTATGCAGCCTCCCTCCACGAAACAAAGGCTCCAGGTAATGTATTCTTTTGATTATTTCTGCAGTCCCATGATATTATTATTGCACTGATGCTCAACATGTATTTGGTCCTAGCAATAATACTAGCATACAAACAAATAACAGTAACTAAAAGCTACTTATTCCATGGAAATAAAGGATTGGATTTAGGCTAAATTATAATACAATCCTAACATACATGTATACTCATAAGTCACAGTGAGCTCAGCAGGACTTACTCCCAAGGTGACTATGTATAGGGCTGCAATCCTAGTTGCACTAAGGTCCATTAAAATCAATCTAAAAATTTAATCACAGCTATGTTAAGTTCCACAGATTTCAATGGGAACTAAGCACAACTAACGTATCCTGGATCCAAGCCAATGGATTTCTCATTTCCCAAGTGACAGCACTGTGCAGAGGTAATTAAAAGACTGCTTATTAATGGCAATGTTGCGACTTCTTAAGTTGTGGTGTTTCCCAACATATTACAAAAGACACATTTTTTAAATGGACAACACTACCAATAAAATGAAACTTCTATTCCAATGCTTCTGTTCCTGCTAACCAAACCTTCTCCTAAAGGGTGCTAAAGTGTGGGAGAAAGGGAAAAAGTACCAGTTCACGTAAAGCCTGACTGATGAAGGTACCAGACAGAAATTGTGGGGGGAAATGTCTTTGGAAGTGCAAGCACTCCTGCAGAACAATTAACTTAATTAACCAGACAACATGAATATTCATAAGTCTGTTAATGTCTCCACCACATCCAAACAGATAAATGTGATGTAATGACTTCCTAGTCAAGCATATCTAAGAATCTCACGAAAGCTGCACCAACGCCGTGGTTCTTTGCCCAAAGTATCATGGAAATTGAAAATCTCGTTAACAATATATTATTCTCCACAAATTAATTGCAAGCAGGAAATAACGGAAATCTCAGGGCTATGAGATTTACAGTCAATATATATAAAATTCCTCTGTTTCATAACAATTTCATAACAATTAATCTGCTTTCCCCCAGTCCTTCCAGTTTTCTCCAAATCCCTCTGTACAGTTCCTGAGCTGTAGTTCCCATAGCAACAAACACTATTCCTAAATAGCCAGCAGTACCACCACAGGCTTCTTCCATCCGACTGGTTTTATTTTGACCACAGTATAGTAGCTTGTTATGTTGGTCTAACGAAACCTTTCTTCCGTTTTTTTCTCAAGGAAAACTACAATTTAGCACAATGCTGAATGACTGTTAACATTCTAGAACTGGGTGTTAGTTTTCTACTCAGAACTGATTTTAATAACCAGCTAAGTTAAAACTCGGGTTTTGTAATTCTGCACAAAACTAACATTCTTATAGCATGAAGCATGTCACTCAAGACTGACTGTAGCATATCCATGATAAAATAATTAACACTTGAGTTGGATACCAATTTAAATTAGTCACATCAGCTTGCAGTATCTCTCTCACTTGTAATACCCAAGTTATATTTAATATAGAGAATAGGGCCAGGCAATATATCAATATATCATCCAAAACAGGTTTGAAATCCATGTTGCAATATTGGTTTCATAATTTTTGGTTTGTGTGTGTTTGTGTGATGCAAAAATCACAGTGTGGGAAAAACGGTGAAGCCAGCCATTGCCTCTACATTAGGCATCCCCAAACTCGGCCCTCCAGATGTTTTGGGACTACAACTCCCATAATCCCTAGCTAACAGGACCAGAGGTCAGGGATGATGGGAACTTTAGTCCCAAAACATCTGGAGGGCTGAGTTTGGGGGTGCCTGCTCTACATTGTTCCATCCTTATTTCAGACATGGTGATATATCAGTATATCACAACGTTTAGCTAGTGATATATCACAATGTTGAAAAACAGGTATTGCCCAGGTGATATCTCTCACTGATTTCCCCTGGGAATCTCTTGTGCTTTCTGAAAGTCTGCTCTGGAATGACATGGCATGAAACATCTTGTACCTACTGGTAGACCAGAGAGGACTTTTCCACTCAGGGCTTCCACCCCCTTTACATGCATATTCCTCCATGGTAACCCAGCATGGTACATGAAGTCTGCCATGATCCGACCACTACTCAGAAAGATAAATGGAGATCAGCAACTTGCCCATGCTCCCATAAACGGTTGTCCACTTAAGAATCAAAGTTGGGTTTACATAGGCCATACTTATGTCTGTGAGGAAAAGATGGGCATCTCCAGAGTGCCATATAAAGAATATGGACTGTGCCAGGAGCAAAAATAAATAACTGGGGATTTAGAAATAAATCAAACAATAAGCAGAGAACAATATAACAGATCCCAAGACAGTATAAAATCTGAAAGTGATTCTGTCACAATACCATAAAAACTATGTGTACTATTTTTTGTATTCATTGCTTTATATATACTCTCACCTGCTGGTATTATTCCAAGAGGAACTTGTGCTTTAACTGGTGCAATTATGTCATCACCATCCCTCCTGGCATCCATCTGGGCTCTAAGCAGAAGACCATGAGCAACTTCATGGGCAGTCCCATCTCCACCAACGCAAACCACCCTGCAGCAAAACAGTGGCCGGTCTCTCTTCATTACAATTTAGTTCAAAAAACATTTAGTTTCAGGCTAAAGATAGTGCGAGGCATTACATATGATCAAGCTGAAACAGATTATAATCTTTCTAGGACAGCTTATTGAACTAATATGCTCCAGAACAATTTTCTACATAGCTTTGACTTCTTTTGAGCTTTACAAATATGATAAGTGTGCTGTTCTCATTCCCCCCCCCCTTGTTAATATGTTGTTGGCATCCGTCTGTCTCGGGAGATAATGGAAGAGTGCACCTTTGGGGGTAAAGTCAAACCGTTTGAGAGTTACAGTGCCTGCTGCCAATATGGGAGAGACTTGTTTCGTTGCAGGTGGGGCTGATGAAGGCATCTGAATTTGCTGCTACAGGTGCACCATGGCATTTCTGCTCTCTGCACTTCTCCCAGCTGCCATGCAGTCAACGGGCAATATCTCACATTAGTCAAATTACACAATGCTATTTATGCAAATGAAGTCCATTGATTTCAATAGGTCTATGTGTGACTAAATTGGATATCACCCAATTTGTACTAGTGTGTTTGTAGCATTTATTTAACCATTAAAACGACTTTCATCACATTCCCTTAAACTATTTATTTAACTAGTTTCTTCTATGGCAGTGTTCAAAATATAGCAACTTCCCCACTGGAGCTTACAGCATAGGAAAAACCATACAAAATAGGAAACACTAATATACCAATAATAGCAGCAGTAAAAATGTCTCTGCTGATCTAGTTGCATCATCCAACCTTCCCAATAAAAATAAGAGCCCCTACCTCTTACACATGCAAACAAAATGCAACACAAAGGAAGAGTTATTAATGAAGACACTTCACTATCTTACCCAAATTTCTGCCATCTGTATCTATTCAAGGCAATACTTTAGAGATTGTAAGCTCACTAGGGGATGTTATGGGCAGTCTCACAGCCTAGCTTACCTTCACTGTGTTCATGGCAGAAACAATATTCAAACCAGGGACTGCCAGATTAGCAGCTTGGTCTTGTAGCGGCTGTACCACACGAACTGTAAAATCCCATACCTTTTGCTTGTGAATTTTATTCCGCTTCTGCCATTAGCCATATTTGTGTTGCCTTTAACAGCTATGTTAGAGAGTAGCCAGTTTGCTTATAGTGGCTACAGTATGGAACTAAGCCTTCAGAGGCAAGGGCCAAATCCCGACTTACCCATGAAGCTCATTAGGTGCCTCTGAGCAAGTCACTGTCATCTCTTAGCCTAATGTACTTCACAGAGTTGAGGGAATGAAATGGGGAGTGGGAAAGCCATTTACACTGCCCTGAACTCCTAAAAGGAAGGGCAAGATATAGCTAGACAGCTAGAATTAGAACAACTATATGCACAACAACTGTATCTTTAATGTTGGCTTGCTGATCCCAAAATTTTGAGCAAGCTTATATGCTCTCTACTCCCAACTCTTTTGCATAGCCTCCAGAGGTATAAAAATTAGTGCAAGCTGGTACAGCCTATCTGTAAAAAGCCTCAAGTAGTAATTTATTGAACACCGCTAACTGTTTCAATTATCTGGCTATTTGAAAGAGAAATTTATTTTGTTGTCTTGTTCAAGTTTGAGGGTTTAAGAACATTTATTAAGATTCTAAATTAATTAAAATATTCTAAGAAATAAATAAGAACAATAATGTGCTTAAACTAATAAAACAAACCGTAACTCATAATTGCTTGAATTACATATTATGATACCCTACACCTGTTTCATCTGGGGAAATCTGAAATTAGCCAGCTCAATAGAAAAGCCTGTGGATGCTATCATACAGAGAGCTTCTGTGAATCCAGACTGATTGAATTTGTAGGGAGTCAAATGGTGGCGGGGTAATTCTGGGTGTGCACAGGAATGCCTGCATTGAATAATGGGTTTGTAGCAAAACTCTGAGACATGATGCAAGGGATAGAACCCCAAGATTAAAAATAAGCTATGTGCCTATGCCACTGATTACCCTTTCCTTAAATAAGCAGCATCCTTGCAGTACAAGAAAGAAGTTAAAAGTTTCACTTACCCATGAAATGACGTCAGGTCACATTCCTTAAGTAATTTAAGAGCATGTCCTTCATATTCCGTAACTATGAAATATAATGCATAAACAGACAATTTCAGCAATTCAACTTCTCAGTGTAAATTGACAAATCTGTCTTGGAAGTCATAATTCACAATTCAGAGAGCTATGCCCAGGAGACCTTTGGGTGTTTTCACTTAGATTAGGAGATCCTTATGCCAACTACTAAGTTCTCCTGGATATCAAAAGCACATTTGCCACTCAGTATGCCAGAAACACAAATATATTCTAGAGCCCCAGTGGGTAGACAGAACTCATCATTTTTTTGTTTCTGGATTGTGATCATGGGCACTATTTATCCCTTATATCTTGAACAAGAAAAAGTCAGTTACTTGTTTGCAAATTCGTAAACTAGGATTACGTGGATACTCAGTTATATACAGTACATTATCTGCTCTTTCCATAGCGATACAATGGTTATGTTGCGATTTATAGTTGTAGATGTTTGAAGTGCAAGCATCTGCACAAGAATAAACTGGCATCTTCTACTAGATGCAATCATATCACACCACACAGAATTGAATTATCTGAAAACGAAATGGTATTTTCATCAGTAAATGCACATCTCTAACTTGGACAAGCTAACCATGGAAATAACAAAGACCGGAGACCAGTAACGAAAGAATATAACACAGGAGGGTGGCGGTACAAGTATACACCAGAGTCTGTAGCCTCTGGAGAAAAGAAATCTGTCACTCTACATCACTGTCTCTGTTTGTAGATATCCTACGCAGTACAGCAAATCCGGCAAAGAAAGACTAAACTGGCATAATGCAGATGGTATCAAGCATCATAACCACATTTAGCATTTTCTAGGGCATCTTTGCCAGAAGAGACAGCCCAGCTGCATCTGCTCATCAAAGATTTCTGCTGACTGACATGACACCTCCAGATGGATTTTTTGTGTAAGAATGTGCATTATTATATGCAAGATTACATTAATCTTTCATGCTTGTCTGTCTTTGGTGAGAGTACATTCTCACTCTCCAGTGCTTTTAAATATTGTTGCGCTCACTCGGTGGTTATTTAAAAACAACTCATAAACACATCATTATTTGTATTTTGCCTTAGAGTTAGCCTCCTGCCTGCTTCATTAGGATGGGTAGCAAAGTCCTAAAGCAAAAAAACAACAATGGTGCAGAACACCATAGCACAGTTTCTCACCTGGGGCTGCAAATGGGAATTCCAGCCACAAAACAGCATAACATGTTGTCTCTACATATGCTAAACCCTTGACCTTTAGTCTTAAAAGGTCAAGAGTGCAAAGTGAAGAGCCCAGAAGCAGCTTTGTAGCACTGTCAGTAATGTGTAAACAAGTTTCTCACCCCTCAAAGCTGTAGAGATGGGTAGAAATAAGGGCCCCCTGCTTATATATATGCCTGCAAAGCTAGAATCATGCCAGAAGCTACAAAGATTTTTTTACAATCCTTGGGAGGCAAGTTTGAAATGCTCTTATAGCTCTATGCATCCCATCTTTAGTATGACTTAGCAAGGCTCAGGAATCATGTACTCAAAACATGCTTAGGTATACATTTCCCCTGCTTCTTTAACACTCTCACAGGCCAACATGAAGGGCAAATGTGACCCAATAAGCTCGAATGCAAATAGTCAGAAGCCAAGAGGAGAGTGAGAGTGAGATTATGTCTGAATCCAGTTATGCTCTCGCCTTGTTTAGGGGCGATATGTAGGCAGAAGTAAGATATCAGAAGCAGTGGCTTTCTTTTTTCTGACTAACTGCAGTTTTTCCATTATGACTGAATCAAAATGGTGGATGGATTTAACTATGGTTTATCCAAACAAGCCAAGCCCATGCACAATTGGACATGCAATAGCTAAAAACTAAGCAAAGCCTGACCCAGTTTAAACATAATGACAAACCACCATTAACTGAAAACAGGGGCAAGTGCTTTGATTTTTCCCTGTGTGCCACACCCAAGGAGGAGAGGAGTGGAGGAAACAAGTTGAGGGCTCTTCTCATTGCATTAAACCATAGTTTAGTGTTTCATTCAATTTTAATTTTTTTGAAAGTTGGTTTGAGTAGCAGCAAGAAAAAGCATCTAATAAATGTAATAATAATGATGATGATGATGCACGGCAAAATTTAGCAGCATTGTGTGTAACAGAAGTATTAATTTTCCTAAAATCATTCTTATTTATTGAACTTATATTCTGCCCTTGCTCCCGAAGGAGCCTGGGACAGCAAACAGATCCACAGTTTTAAAACAAAAATGCCTCAGCAAAATCAAAATAAGCAAATATAGCCAAATGCTTAAATTATGCAGGTTGCAGAATTTAGCTTATAGTATGGAGTTTTCATTTTAACGAAGGACCCTCACAAGCCTTACTTTCATCTTAGATTTGTGAAGAAAGGTTTTGCTCACATAAAGACTGAAGGGGTTTTACCACAAAAAGGATTCTGGCAGTCTACTAATTAAAGTCTTCCTGCTCTACTGAAATATATCTCAGCTTTACAGACTGTTCCTCTGATTGGCTGAGCAACATAAACTCTATGGAGGATGAATTAATTTAAAGGTAACACACTTTTTTTTTTTTAATAAAAAAATCAGTAAGCGTGTTTTTTCTTGATCCACGGTTCTGCATAAATTCCTAGTGCACATTTTTATGATTTTACTATTAAAAATAAAATTTCATATATCCATGTGCAATCTGTGTCAGTTGATACACAGCAGAAGAACTTCTTGGTTTGATAAAATTCTATCTGACAAAACCGAAGTACATGTCATTTGCCAAATTAACCTGTAGGAGGAGTGTTAACCACTAACCATAACAATATGCTATGAATAGACTTTATGATAAGAAAGTTTGGGATTTAAGAATAAAAGGACACAATTCTTCAGCAAGAATAGTGTGAATGCATAAAAACTCTTCCAGATTTCCTCTGCATGTCATTGTCATGGTATATATTTATCTCCAGAGTACATGTTTCGTACACATACACCAGCAAGCAGTTTTTCAGCTTTGAAAGCACTGTTCACCTGTCCGGAAAGGTAGGAGGACTGAGCCAAAAACACTACTGGGCCTGTCAGAACTGAATAATCTATTCAGCATCTAAGCAAGTGGAAGAGCTAGTCCCAGAGATCTCTGGATGGAGCTGTCATGGGGTACCTCTGACCTGTAGGCCTAGTTAGGTCCATCAGGTCTCTGAATTTCACCAGCAAGGCAGCTTCAGGCAAACTGCATCCACCTGCCAATTACTTGATATCATAGGTCAACAGCAGCACAGTGCTAAGATGAGAGATAGACCCTCTGCCTGCTCTTAGACTGTAAATGGCAGCCTAGGGATCCTCTCTAAAAGGTAGGTAGAGTGAACTTTCTAGCCATTCCTATCTCAGTGCCGGAGCAGAGAGGAAAGGATATGTTCTGTGTGTGATTGCATGCCTACTAGGAGCCAGCATGATGGGTCAGAGCTGCTTACCTGACCTCCTGGCAGGTAAGTCACTGCTACTTACCAGAAGGGGAAAGGGCAATGCAGTGGTGAGGTTGGCATGGTGCAAACACACCAATGAAGCCGATTCAGTGGTCCTGCAAGTATATTTGCACCATCTTCCTTGCTTCACCTCTCCCAATAAAAGCAGCAGTGGCACACCTTCCAGGTCTGGTGGAATTGCCTCTGCCCCAACACACAGTCTACTATGGTTTGTGCCTGCAAGCCCATCTGAGGTGTGTATGAGTGTGACTGCATATGTTGATTTTTATGAGAGAGGAACAGAAAGAAAGTGCTGTGCACCTGATACAAAGGTGCTTGTGACAATGCGTAGGTGGGGAAATATAAGCGTATAATATAATATTTGATACTACATTGGGGGGGGCACTCATAATTGGAATGCAACTCTGTATAAGGTTGGACAAGTTCCAATTCCCCACCCAGAATTGAGTAATTGATTAGACTGCTTCCATTCTATCACTGTGCAATCCTATGCATGGCTACCCAGCAGCATGTTTCAATGAGTTCAGTGGGGCTAACTCCCAGTTTGATTGTGTGCAGGTTTGTTGTCTTACTCCCTAGAAAGTCTGCCTTTTGCAGGGTTAGTGAATAACATATTGTACTAATTTTTTCATTAATTTCCTATAACTTCAGTAACTAATAAACAGGGTGGAGAAAGGTATTTCAACAAAGCAAGAGCATATGAAAATATTTAACTAAAAGATAAACCAATGACTGCACATCAACACAAAATAATTTTCGCTAACAAGGAATTTATTTCTTTAAAGTCGTGTGTGCTAAGTGATGTCATTAAAATAGAAACATTAAATGTGGACTGATCCATTTGCGGAGATGCTACCTCCAAAAATGGATCGAATCATGTTCCACAAAGCATCTTACCTGTAACGTCAGCTCTGATGTCAGCAAGCTTAAAGAGAGGTGCAACCTGTTCATGATAAATGCGAGCAGCCTCTTTTCTATGACTATTTGGATTGACAAACACTTTTAATGACTTTGGCCTATTCGGAAAACCTTTTTAAAAAAAAACAGAAGGAAAAAACCACATCAGGGTTTTTAAGGCTAATTTAAACCACTTTGAACACACAGCATTGCAAAAGAATAAAAGCATGGATTGCAAACATTAACACCTGCAGATGAATATGCATCCTGAAAAGGTACAGCAAATTCTGGTTTGTGTCTGTGGCCATCTTTTTTTCTTTATTTTTTGCACAAAGCTGCTCATTACTTATATATGCCAACTACGTAATCCTGAAACAACTGGAGCAACTGACCTGTTTGTGCATCTCTACAGCTAAGAATAACTAGTACAAATGAGTCAGTCACCCTCATCAAGAGCATTATGTGACAGCTATCACGAAAGAGGTTTTAGGTCATGGTTCAAACTTGAAAGGAGGAGGGAGATCAAGTGAGAAGAGAATATTCTCCTGAGAATTAAAAAAAAGGAAGTGCCTGTCAGCAAGGATTTGATAATAGTACCCCTTCACATTTGCTGCGGAGATTCGATACTACAATTTTAAGGATTTACAGATTATGTTTCATGCCACACAGAAGGTGCACAGGTGCAAAAGAAATCTGCCCTTGATTAAAAGGATCAATAAAATAGAGGTATGAGAGTAAGGGAGGGGGATGGAAGCCAAAATACACATTTTGAAACAACATGTCTTGTTGATAATCTGTGCTTTTATCACTACAGCATTTAAAAATAAATTATCTTGTTAACTTTCACCCACCATACAACATTATTTATCATCGATCCTAATCATGTATACATCAGGTGATAATTCAAAGGATCATTTGTTTAGCAGTTATTTTCCCCTCTCTGATATCCCCATAATTCTCAGTGAAAAAAACACACACCAAAAATAAAACAACAGCTACAATTTTTTTTACAACATTGGCATTATCAGCACCATGCTCTAACCAACTCTTAACTAAGGACCATGGTTTATCACACCAAAAATAAACATTGTTTTTGTGCACTGTATTGTTTCATTAGGACTTGAGGCTTGCAGGGGAAATGGACACACTGAGGTATGATCTTCCTGGACAGGCAAAATAATGTCAAGTCTCCAAGCAGAGGTCAGGGGTGTCAGGACCAAGGACAGATCGCTCTAGGGCTAGCTAGTTGGAGCTCTCCCTCCTACTACAACTATAGAGGGATGCTGCCACCCAAAGCCTTCTGTAGGCTAACAAGGCCTGTGATACGATGACTCTATCTATCTGAAGTGGGACTTTGCTTTTCTAAAGGCCTTTCCCTAATTTTGTATCCATTAGGTACTTTGGGGTTAGGGGTGTGCTGCTGGGGTTTTGTCTTCAGGTCCACGTCCTCCAGCAAAGAAAGCAAGAGAGAAGCTACTGAAAATTATTCCCTGGAGGCAGCAGCATGTGCCTCATCTTCCTCTGAATCTTCCTTAAAGTACTGAAGGCCCCTGGGGTCAGGGGCCCTGACAAGCTCTCCTCTGTCCCATCACACTGTGGATCCAGATTTAATGAACATATTACAGTTTGCTAAACCAGAGTTAACCATAGCAGCTAAGTGGAGAAACCATGGCTTAACAAACCACATCTTTTCTAAAACTGGTCATGCATAGTGTACACAAGAGAGTGGCAAAAGGACATGCATGGGTACAAGGCTTGTTCTCAGTCCAATAACCAATGGTTTATGAGTTGGAAATTGTTATATATGAAGCCAGCAAAATATCAATAAAACCCTAAAATGATTTCCCAATGGGTCTGGAGAAATTGCTTCGGTATCTTGATTCACCAGGGACTTTGTTTTCTCCTTCCCAAAATATATTATTCAGCAGTCTTATAGCAAACAACTTTATAATCTAATAATGTTAAACAGTTTCAGGTCTCATTACCAGCATATAAGTGCTGTAGCCTTTGGCATCATTAGAGCCTATGTTCTATTGAATTGCTCATTGTCGCTTCCTTTGCTAAAGTGAACTAGGACTTTAAAACAAAATAGCCAACTGTTCCTCTGGTAGTAACAAATGTGCTAATATGCACTAGTTTAAACTTGATCTATCAGTGAATCAATGAACCATGAAAGGTAGGGGTTAATCAGGGAGTTCTGAAAACAAAAGCTCATAGGGCAGCAGAGACGCTATCCTCAGACACACATCTGTGCTGTTTTCACTGTTTAGTTTTATGGCAGCAGGCTTATGTTTACAAAAGTTAAGGGCTTGAAATGATGTCACTGTCACATACGTTATTAATATTTTATACAACAAGCAATAAGAAAACTGCTACATAAAGACAGAAGTAATGATGTGAATAAACATTTTTCATGCTAACTAGAGATATACCACTGTTGATGCTACACTGTTAATGTATAACATTAATGGGATAATTAAACCTTCACGCATGAAGCTTTCGATGTTCACATTAAAAACTTGGTGTGAGATGCATGTTGTAAAAGGAGCTTCTGTAACAAATTTCTTCTATAAAATAGGCACTCTTAATTTTTATACTGAAAGCATAGCTCTATATTGCTCACTGCTAAAGTCAAGCAAAAATTTAGACTAAAAACCTTTCCTAAGAGATTGTTTAAATTATGTAGTTTTAATTTAAACCAAAAATTAACACAGGTTTTTAAAAAAGGAAAATATGTCTGCATTGAAACAAACCTTTTCTGGTTTTGATGCTTTATCTTAATATTTCATAAAACCATAGAATTGTAGAGTTGGAAGGGTAGAGAACCATAGAATTGTCGAGTTGGCAATGCAGGAATCTTTTGCTCGATGTGGGGCTCAAACCCACCACCCTAAGAGTCTCATGCTCTTCCAACTGAGCTATCCCGGCAGCCATGCAGGGATATTTCGCCCAATGTGGGGCTTGAACTCACGACTCTGGATTTAAGAGTCTCATGCTCTATGGACTGAGTTATCCTTGATTTATATTACACAGTATTCTTTCGAATACTACAACAAACTAAAGTAACCACACCAATCTTCCCCACTTCACATAGATTCCTGGTTTCAAATCTTGTTTAGGAGGAACCTGGTTACCGTACATACGCGTGTATAAGCCAACTTTTTCAGCACATTTTTTATGCTGAAAAAGCCCCCCTCGGCTTATACTCGAGTGAGGGTCCTACCTGAGCACATTTCCAGCAGCCCCTCGTCAGAGCAAGCTGTTTGCTGCCGCCGCTCGTGCCGTCGCCGCTCTGCCAAGCGTGGGCACAGGAGCCGCAGAGGCTGTTGTTGGCAGAGGTGGAGGAACCAGCAGCCCGAAAGCAGCACTTTCGGGCTGCTGGTTCTTCCTCTGCCACTGCTGCCGCCAGCCTCTGCCTCTTGGCAGCACCCTAGGTAGACAGGGGGACGGGAGGGGCTGGGGGTGGAAAGAGAAACCCCCTCTGCCATGTGTGCATGAGTGCGCGCACACACACTCCGGCCCACCAGGAGGTTTGAGGTGTTGTGGTGTGGTGAACTGGCTTATACTCGAGTCAATAAGTTTTCCCTGTTTTTTGTGGTAAAATTAGGTGCCTCAGCTTATATTCAGTTCGGCTTATACTCAAGTATATACGGTAAGTATGGAAAAACAAACTGGAACCAGAGGAGAGAAGGAGAAAGCATTCTCATGACTCCCAGCCTCCTATTGTGTCATATGCTTTTAACACTGCTGTCTTTGTCTTTAACTGCTGGTGGTTTTCCTTGTTTGTTTTGTTTTCTGGTTGCATTTTGTTTGGGTTTTAGGCTGTACTTTTATATTATTTTGTACACATTTTCCTGGTGTACTTTTGTAGAAAAAAGTGAGGTATAAATCCACGAATAGCAATAATAAATCCTATTTGCATTTCTAAACTAGAGACTACTGCAAACCAGAGTTAGCACAAACTCATGATTTCAGATCCTACGTTGTCAGCTCCCAAACAAATCACAGTTTGAGGGCAGCCGTAAGCTTAGAAAATAGCCTGGTTTGGATCTATTCATTAATTCAAGTTATGAACAAGCCTTTTCCTTGAAATCCACAGTCAAATCACTAAGCATCTAATTAACAATAGTTTCTCATTTCATCCAAACCAGGAAACTATGGTAACCAACTTTAGAGCAAGTTAGTATGCTAAACAAACTTCAAATCATGGTGTATGAGACTGGGTTGTTCTGAAATCACACACAGAGCTTTACTACAGTCCATAGACCCAAAATACAATGATAGTATATCAAATGTTATTAAGGTGTAAGATCGGCCTTGCTAGCCAACAGAGTAGCTTTAGTTTGTACATACTGATTTCTGATTTTTACTGCCTCCAAGAGGAATATTGCTATGGCTAGTGTAATAGTATCAATCTTATCCTCAAAGAGGACATTGCTTCTGGTGAAATGGAAAACTCTAGTTAATTAGAGATTTGCTGGTTTAATTGCTGCATGCCACAAAGGGAGGAGTGAAGTAGCTGCATATGCAGACGAAAGAGTTCATGCATATATTGGCCTGGTAAGCCAAATTATGTTCATCCAAGCACAGGCATTGACAGTGTTTTGATGTGACATTAAACCAGTTTAGCAGTACAAAAACAACCAGTACAACCCCTCCCTCCAGCACAGTTGCAATGAGATCAGAAGTTTTTGCATTTTACTTCTTTTGTCCAAACCAATAAATGTGCTTAATGTTAATTACAATTTAGAGAAGCAGGTCAGGTTTGTAAACCATGGTTCAAAATTTGCTTGCTTCTGTAAACCACAGTTAAGAATAACCACAGTTTGAGTTCCTGCAAAACAAGTAATTATAATTAGTTGAAAACAGAAGTGAAAGCTTCCCATCTCATCCTCACAGATGTGCCAAAGGAGGAATGGTAAATTGAGTGTGCAAGCCCTGAAGCTTGTGGATGTAGTGATAAATCAGACTTTTATTGGCGAGCCAGGCCAGTAAAATGTTTGGTTTCTTGTTACATATTAACAGAGGCTTAGACTAATTTAAAATCAGCTAAGTGGGATATGTCACTAACAGAATAAGATGGTAATTCTAAGTATACTGATTTGGGGGGAAAGTCCTACAGAAATCATTTGGACTTATTTCTCAGTAAACATGTTCAGCCTCATACTGTAATTTTTTAAGGTTAAGAATGTTTAGAAAATATAGAAATAGTCTTTCTGAAAAGTGCTTACCATTCAAAATTTCCTTCAAATGCTTAAACCACAGGTAACAATGGTCCTCACTTAAATTACTTAGGTTGATGACAGAATCCTTAAGCTTGTTTCCTTCTTTTTTCAGGCAGACAAAAACTGTGATACCTAATAATAGACCACCTTTTTGCTGCCCAGCAAAACGACGGCGTTTCAATTTTACGGAAAATACATCTTTCATTTCGACAGATTCCTCTTCATTTGTCAAGCCCACATTGGAGCCACCTGCCCAAAGGAGGAAGAGAGAGTGTTTATTTTCATACTACACCACAGTTTAATCCCTTATGGTTCCATCCTAACTAAAAGTGCACATACAAAATATCTATTATTATCACTTTTTTCCTGAATGCATCCCTGAAAAAATAGTTTTAGAGATACTTAAGGGCTGTTCATGAACTGTGAAGAGAGGACCAGACTCTACATTGCTAGCAGCCATGTGGGACTTACAGCAGCTGCTTCCATACCACACTCAGTAATATTTAAAGTTGTTTCTTCTTCACAGAAAGGACTGTGCTACTCTCCTCCACATTATGTTATACTCCTTCTCCAATGGTTCACAAGGTCAAGAGATGAATATCTCCCTTTACATCTGTAAAAAAATTATGAGCGCAAGCCCCGTCCTCCCCCACCGCTGCCTAATTTTGATAGCAGCTGTCCTTTTACATACAGTTACATACAGTTTGCATACAGTTTTTTTTAAGCAGTTTCAGGATATATCATGGAAGTTCCACCACAAATTCACTACCTCTCTCCCATTCTTGGTTTTCCCTCACAAAATGGGTTATATGCAAGTCAATATGTCACTGAGTAACTTTGTCAGAATGGCTGGAATTCCTTGCACCACAGAGACACAGTGCTTATTTGCATGTCACAGTAAACCATAGTCAATTTTACGTATGTCTGAACCAAGGATCATTGTCTTGTTTCACTCCCAACATGATCTGTAAACAAGGTTTGTTCATAGCTTACAGGAAAACAAACCATGAACCTTGGTTTGGACACAACACTAAGGAATTGTAGCATGTTTCCTTGGTATGCTATTGTGGAGGGGCAAAGTGGCCAAATCATCAGTTTGGTTTACCATTACATGCAACCTATTGGTTCCTTTCTTTGCTCAGAAGCAAGAAATCACACAAGATTGGCTGCCTCTGAGACTCCAAATTGGATTGCTGACTTTAAGAGAGTCATATTTCTTCTAGAAGGACTCTGATAGGACTTTATGATTTATTCTTCTTGTCCTTAGCCACAGCAATTCCCCCCCATCAATGTCACCATTAAACAATGGCCTTTAGTATGAACAGTCTCATCATTAGGAAGCCATTCTTTTAATTGTCTTCCTTTAGGATGAAATTAGCAAAAACAAGCAAATAGACTTCGGCACCAAAAGCGTGAGCCTCCTTTATCACCTTCTGTTGCACTGTGGACCCAGCCTTCAAATTGTGGAATAAAACATGATCACAGCAGTTGCAGTAGACTATCAAAGTGGCCACGTACCTCTTCTTGAAGCTTTCAAGGGAAGTAGGGAACCTATTCTATAAGCTTCTCTTAACATTCATGTCTCAGAGGTTCTAGTCTACCTTGCAGTAGATTATAAAGTATCCATGCAGCAGGGAAGCCACCTGCTCCTGAGTAAAATGGTTTTCGTGTGTCCTTTCAGCCATTAAGGCTGGTATTGCAGATGGCGAAATACCACGGCCAAAGGCCCATGGCCAACAAATCAAGGGAGCAAAGAGAGCATCTTGAACAAATCCCTCTGGTTACATGCCACTTATAAGACAGACAAAGACTGGTCAACCAAAAGTATTTCTGCTTCCTTTTCTTTGCTTTTATATTGTCTTACTATAAAAAAGCTACCTTACAGCTATTCTGGTTGCTGGTGCTGGAATGTAAAAATAAATAAATGGCTGGTTGCATTCCTTGAAACTCTAGATTGACATCTTATGGAGAAGCCTTACTAGAATGGATATGTAGCCTTTCCTCCTAAGCACCATGGAAATCACAGTGCATTGTTTCTTACAATTCTAAAATCACTTTTTCAATCCAATGGGTGCTCATGGCGATGTATAATGATTATATGTCATTAACATTAGAAATACATTTTCAACTTTCAGACTTTTGACTTCATCTGCATCTATGGAATTTTGAACACCTGCTTCTCACTACGTTAAAAAAAGAAACTATTTTATTTCCCATATTCAAAATCTTCTAAATAAGCTAAACTTGCCTTTAAAAAAACCCACACACAGTAATTCTTTCCATTCAAGAACTATCCATTCATTAGTATCATACTGATTATTTCTAGCTGTTTCAAAACATTAACTATCCTCTCATATTACCTAGAAGGATACAGGGTACCATCTGTTCTTATAAGGGGTTTAAGTATACATTAGATATCATGCTATTTATTTAATTCAGCACCCACTTCCCATTGTATTTCCCCCCCCCAAGTCAATTTAATTACAAGGAATAAAGATAATCTTTCCTGCCAGGTTGTTCCATCACCATAAGAGCAGAGCAGGGACCTTCATAAAGTAGGCTGCACTTGTTAGGTCCTCTTCCATTTTTAACTACACTTAACGTTAAGAAAGGTCTTAACAAAAACAATACTACACAGCTCTTAAAAATATTATTATAAGCCAAGAGCTTGTCTACATCAATTTTGGCACATCTGCTTGATAGAGAGCATAAACAGGATTAGCTGGATTTATCTGCTTGACGCTAATTGTACTCACAGTTTCTGCACATGTCCATTTCCCCCAAATACAGCATGAAAAATAAGTATGGCTAAGATAGTTATTTCTACCAGCATGTGTTACGCACTTGGATAAGGCATGCTATATTCTTAAGTAAACGAGCGCTCCTAAAATGGGTTCAGACGTGCATTTTCCTCTAATTACTATCTATAATTACCTTTGAAAAATTCTTCACACTTTGCTAAACCTTAATTCTCTTCAGCCTGAGAGTGAAATGAGGGGGAAGAGGATTTCTCATTCTTTTCTCCTTGCTTCCCCCTTCAGCTTGGGGATCCAAACCGAGGGGTAGGGGAAGAGAGCAAACTGGCCCCACAGAATATGTACCTTAGATACATATCATCTGAGTCAAAGTCCCAGCCTTCAAAAGAGTCTTTTAAGTTGAAGGGCAATTTTTTTCCTTCATAGCTGAGGTGAAGTGTGAGGAGTGATTGTAGTAGCTAAGCTTGACCTCGGCCAAAATGGCACCTGCATTGTCTTCTTGTTTGGAGGCTATGAGAATAAGTAATATCCCAAGCTTTGAAGGCCTTTCCTATTTCTGGATCCCCAAAGCTGCCAGAAAATAGAAGTTAGCCAGGAAGCAGGCAATATAAGTTGCTAGAGCTGTACTCCCACAGAGATTAAATAACCATGGGGTGGTCTGGCCTCACAGGATTGGCCTCAGAGAAGATACACCCTTGGGCCATCCAGAGGCCTTTGTTGAATGTTGTTGTTGTTGTTTAGTCGTTTAGTCGTGTCCGACTCTTCGTGACCCCATGGACCAGAGCACGCCAGGCACTCCTGTCTTCCACTGCCTCCCACAGTTTGGTCAGACTCATGTTTGTGGCTTCAAGAACACTGTCCAACCATCTCGCCCTCTGTCGTCCCCTTCTCCTTGTGCCCTCAATCTTTCCCAACATCAGGGTCTTTTCCAGGGAGTCTTCTCTTCTCATTAGGTGGCCAAAGTATTGGAGCCTCAGCTTCATGATCTGTCCTTCCAGTGACCACTCAGGGCTGATTTCCTTAAGAATGGATGTGTTTGATCTTCTTGCAGTCCATGGGACTCTCAAGAGTCTCCTCTAGCACCATAATTCAAAAGCATCAATTCTTCGGTGATCAGCCTTCTTTATGGTCCAGCTCTCACTTCCATACATCACTACTGGGAAAACCATGTCTTTAACTATACGGACCTTTGTTGGCAAGGTGATGTCTCTGCTTTTTAAGATGCTGTGTAGGTTTGCCATCGCCTTTCTTCCAAGGAGCAGGCGTCTTTTAATTTCGTGACTGCTGTCACCATCTGCAGTGATCATGGAGCATAAGAAAGTAAAATCTCTCACTGCCTCCATTTCTTCCCCTTCTATTTGCCAGGAGGTGATGGGCCCAGTGGCCATGATCTTCGTTTTTTTGATGTTGAGCTTCAGACCATATTTTGCGCTCTCCTCTTTCACCCTCATTAAAAGGTTCTTTAATTCGTCTTCCATCAAGGTATCATCTGCATATCTGAGGTTGTTGATATTTCTTCCGGCGATCTTAATTCTGGCTTGGGATTCATCCAGCCCAGCCTTTCGCATGAATTCTGCATTTAAGTTAAATAAGCAGGGAGACAATATACAGCCTTGCCGTACTCCTTTCCCAATTTTGAACCAATCAGTTGTTCCATATCCAGTTCTAACTGTAGCTTCTTGTCCCACATAGAGATTTCTCAGGAGACAGATGAGGTGATCAGGCACTCCCATTTCTTTAAGAACTTGCCATAGTTTTTGTTGAATACATAATGCCAAAAGTAATAAACGAGACCAGCTCATTACTGTCACAGTATTGAATTCAAGAAAATGCCAATTACTTGTTTGTATGGGAGATGTGCTATTCCAGCCCCTCCCTCAGCACCCAAGGATCACCTTTGTTATGAGTTGAAAAGTGCTATCTGTTGAATAAAGCAGAACATCTCATATAATGATTAACTCTGGAGATTTTCAGTCTCTGGATTTAAACACTTCTCTTTTCTGTCTTGTGTCACAAAGGGCACAAGCAACAATGCAGCCAAACTGTGTGTCTTAGGGCAAAAAATACCCAACTGAATTATGATTAACGTTAATGTATATCATGGCTACAGACATGGCTATTAAAAAATAAAGGTATGTCTAACACTGCATTCTATACACTTAGTTCAAAGCAACTGGAGGTAAACCTCATTGTACAAAGCAAATATGCTCTATGTACCTGTCAAATATTTTCCAGACAAATTTGACAGCAATATGATCTGATCCATTTGAACCAAACCTACTTTTCACTCACAGCAAGAAATCACAGTATTAAATAATACTGTGCAGTCTCTTAGAAAAGCCCATTTCTTACGGATGAATGAAAGTTTCCTTTCAGAGGTATCTTCTGTATAAACAGTAAAGCATCACTGAATATGACCCAGCACTCTGTTGAACTGCAGCAAGTATAGCTGCAGGATTAAATGATAAAGCTCAGAAACTTCAAAAGACACATGGCACTAAGGGCTTATTCACACATGCACACCAGTTTACTGATTCAGTATTTCATACCATTTTGATTCCCAGTTGCGCATATGAACTACCACCATTTAGTGTGGGGAATACTAATATGTGAATATATAAGTTTTTTCTCATGCTCAACACATGCCACTCCTTGTTTTATGCTGCAGCCATTAGGCAGTGAACATACATGTGTGAATTGACCTGGACATATTTGAAGATGTGGTGAAATGAGTTACTGAAAGTTCCTATTGCAGGATGCAGACTGTAGTTACTACTAGGATGTTTAAAAATAGGGTAGAAGTCAACTAATGAGTCCTGTCTGCAGAAGTCCTATGCAATATGGCTTTCCCCACCTCCCCTCCCCTGTGTCCCATGCCTCCCAAACTGGCTCAAGGTGGAGTTGGGAGAACCCCAAAAGAGCATTTAGGGGAAGAATAGGGGAATTGTTCCATCTGGAAAGTCAAAATGCTTGTCGTGACAAAACTCACATTTTAGTGCAACGTTTAATTCCTCTCATAGTGTCCATGGGGTGGGGGTGGGAGGGTTCAACTAAATTTTACTCAGAGTAGACCCATTAAGCTCAATTGACTTAACTTAGTCATGTTCATTAATTTTAATGTGTCTACTCTGAGTAAAACATTGTTGACTACCATCCTTAGAATAATATTAAGCCCTAGTATTCTCATACCTAATATTGCTTGGAAATTCTAGGTACCCAGTGGTTAAACTCAGTGCAAAATGGTGCCCAATTATATCCACACATAGACAAAAGCCTCTCCTTGATCACAGGAAGAAAATTAGGTTGTGCTATCTGAAAAGGTGACCAAATCCGATAACAAATAAGCAAGTCTCCAAAACATACAGTAAACATGTAAGAATCTGTATGTGCTGTAATATTTTACCAAAATTTGTGTATGAGTGTGCATACACACCCTAAGTGAAAAAAGTTTTATAAGTGTTTATATACTATTGTATGTAACATCAAGGCAATCTGTGCTTCCTATGAAGCAGATACCACACACAATGGGCAAGCACACAACATTCAGACCACAAAACTACTTCCAGTTCAAACTGTGTACTCTTCCCCCCATGTTGTTTTGTGCCATGTGTTGCACTGTGTGGTGCTTGTAATCATTATATCCACCTGTGAATCAGATCAGTCAATCAGGTCAAGAACAGTAAGCTGACTGGTCAGAAACGTAATATAAAAACATCACATTCCTGATAATACAAGATGTTGCACACAAGTGAAAGTGCATCAACGCAACACAATCAGTCAATGCAGAACACAAAACCGTACAGGGCTGACTTAGGATGAGTCTGGAAAAGCATTGCCTGTGTTCTTCTTTGTAATATACTTGTCAGCTGCATAAGGAGAAAAGCTAATCCTGTATGTAGATTTCATTATTACTCTGCAGCCTTTATCCATGGTAACCATAATTCTTAATCCTACCATTCTCTGCAACTGTAGTCTTATTTCTATCTCATCTTATTCCTACCAACTATATCCAAACAAACAAACAAAGACCACATATGCATCAAGAACTGTACTAAGCAGTGGGCACAAAAGAGACAGTGTCGTACAGAAATTTTGGTTAGGAATCCGATTCCTATAAATACACAACAACTCATGATAATAATGTCCCCCTTCCCTCCCACCCTTGTCCTGGCATTGTAGAGCTAAAATCCCTTCCCCACCCCCAGGCATTAGACAGCCATGGGCACCTGTACATCCTGCCCCTGCTTGAAGTGTGATGAGGAAATTTTATGGACCACAGACTAAGGGTGCCAACTATCAAGCTGTGGTCCAGCCAGGTGGGGAGTGCAAGCACCCTTCTGTTGTTGACCAAGAGGGACAGAAGAGACTTCAGTTAATTACTATATTGCAGCAGGGGACTGTGAGGTAGGGAGGTCCACCAAGTCCTCATTCACTAGAATCATCCCAATTATGACATTAGGTTGGCTTGTGGAGGGGGGGAGAACACACAAAAGACCAGCTTACCCACCCCCACTGTTATATCACAGCTACCCAACCCAAATTGTTGTTGATTGATAAGAGGGGCCTGGTACTAGCCACTTAGCAGTTGTTCATCTATGTACAGAGATCAGGATAACCAATAGGGCTATTTCAAAATCGGGGGGGGGGGGGGGGGGACAAGCTCAGGACATGAATTTGTTATTACATTTCAGTTATTTTTCACTATCACTTTAATATTTCTTATATAATCTTCTCTCTCTCTCTCTCTCTCTCTCTCTCTCTCTCACACACACACACACACACACACACACAATCTCTATAAATACATCATATCATAGCCAATGACAATAATTTATTCCTGGTATCAGAAAGTATGTCATTGGCTCAGGTTTTTTTGTTTCTCTAACACTCTCTCTGTTTCCAAGATACACACTACTATGTAGAGCGTAACATCTGTTGCTTCAGAGATTGAAAGGTTTGCAGAACCTGCCTAAGCATACTTTCCTATACCCTGTTGTTAGGTCAATTTACAGGGAAGATATGCGGTCTTAACTCAAATCAATTAGAACATGGCGAGTTAGCTGTACACCGTATACAGCTCTGTCATTTAAAAGCTGCACTGATCAGTTTCTGCTCTAATCTTCTTGTCAAAAAGCAAGTAAATATTGCATCTATTTTAAATCAGTTTCTTTTCTTTGTAAATATATTGCCCACTAAGTTATGTTGTGTTGAAACATTAATTTATTAATGCAATAAAAAATTAAATGTTTAATGCATACAAAATCAGATCATTAGAAGTTTACTTATCAAGGGAATGCTTCCTAGTCTAACCAGAGAACTAAAAGCCCCCAAAGAAAACTAAATTCTCAACTGATACCTGCAATCTTGCAGACTTCCAAACATGAATGCAAACATGCTATTTTCAACATTTCAAGAAGCATTAGTTTATACAGTTAAATATTATTTACTTAATATATTTCTTATCCACTCTTCACAATCTCAGAGCCTGGTGTGTTACATTTTAAAAAGAAATGCGACAGAAAAAGCCACCATTGTTCACTAAGGGTTGTATTCCTACTCAGAGTAGACCCAATGAAATAGATAGATATTAGGGATGTTAATTTTAATGTGTCTACTTTGAATAAGTTGAATATGGCCCTATGTTAACAACCGGTAAGCTAGTAAATCACAACAGGCTCCAGCCTTCATGCCTAGCAAATGCCTGAGCAAAAAATTCAAGCTTTACATCAACAATAGTAAATTTTTAGAAGTGTTTGCAACTTATTCAGTGTTCTATGCAAACAACTGTTGCCTTTATCTGAAAGTTACCCAGCACACTGACAGGTAATAAAAGGGTTTCAAAACAAGGTAACTGTCCAAAAAAAAAAACCATTTTGCTCTTTTCAAGTGCTTTGGATCATTAGCAGGTAAAAACTTACGCTCATGGGACTGTGCCGTGCAACAGCAACTTTCTACCAGAAGTCAGCAGACCTATGATGGCAGTTCTAGCCATGCAACTTGGAGGCATGGATTAACCAACAACAACATGTGCTGATATTAGCTCTGCCTGTTATTATACTTTATGGTGCCATTGCCAAACAACACTGCATATTTCTTCCAGAAGTCCGTTTCTCCCAAGGTAAAGGTAAAGGGACCCCTGACCATTAGGTCCAGTCGTGACCGACTCTGGGGTTGCGGCGCTCATCTCGCTTTATTGGCCGAGGGAGCTGGCGTACAGCTTCTGGGTCATGTGGCCATCATGACTAAGCCACTTCTGGCAAACCAGAGCAGCACACAGAAATGCCGTTTACCTTCCCACCAGAGTGGTACCTATTTATCTACTTGCACTTTGACGTGCTTTTGAACTGCTAGGTTGGCAGGAGGAGGGACCAAGCAATGGGAGCTCACCCCGTTGCAGGGATTTGAACTGCCGACCTTCTGATCGGCAAGTCCTTGGCTCTGTGGTTTAACCCACAGCGCCACCCACGTCCCTCCCAAGACTTCACCCCAAATGCATCAAATACTAGTATGATGTGCAATGAAAGCTGCCATAGTATCCCTGCTTCACCCTTGCTTTCACCGAAGCATTACACTCATACAGAATAATTTATTTTGAATGAATATGTGGCACTGGAATAGAGTCTAACCCAACTGCAACTTGTGAAGGTTGTTACTTTAGATGGCTGCTCCTTTGAAACACCCATAGGACAAGCTGGGGAACGGCAGGCAACTCACAGAAATGAAAAACAAAACAAACAAACAAACAAACAATAAAGCTTCCACAGTTCAAATAACTTTAAAAATATTAAGGGAATAAGGGAGCGATCTTAATCCTGCACTACCGGGGGAGGTTTAGAATTGGCAGTGAGCAAGTTCTGACACTGGGAAGTCCCCATCGTGCCCACGGAAAGAGTAGGCTGTTGTGAAGCTACATTGGATGGTGTTCCTGCTGGCAATAGCCAGAGTAAGGCTTCAAAATGCAAAGGCACAGCAGTGTTAGACAAGGATCCCCGGATCCCATGTCAGTCTGTTTGCAGGAGACGTAGCTGGGAGTTAGCGTAACCAAAACTGCACGTGCACAAAACACACAATGTCACCCCCCCCAGCCCCTTGCACTCAGACCAGCTGGAGCTAATGGATCTTCAAATGTGGCCGAAGCTCTGAGCAACGGTGGTCTCCTATTACAATTGCTCTGCCCAATAACAACAAAATAACCATGCCCATTTAACAATTGGGTCTAATATGTAGATACGACAAAGGGAGACAGAACTCAACTATCTTCCTACAGTTAGCTGATTAGTACTAAAAAAATTTTTTTGTTTAAGTCACACAATACTGAAAAACTAGAGAATTGTAGCTGCAATTAACCAAAAGGTCAAATTCTAAAAGGAAACAGCAGATACCACCACAAGAGTAACAGATGTTCTTTGAGTTCATCTGGACAAAAACATAAGCATATGTGAAAGAAATCCAATACTATCATAAAATCAGTTGGTGTCTAAAATAATAGCAGGCCCTTATGGCAGAATGGTAATGTATGTATCAAATGTACAACACATTATGTTTCAACAGAATGTTCCGATAAGAATTCATAACCAGCAGAAATTAATGCCAGATTCCCCTCCCCCCCCAACAAGGAGAAGCTACATAAAGATTATAGCAGGCTATTAAGGCATGCAAGCACATACTGCTCAGAATTCACAGCTATTCAGATTTGATCTGTAAATGCAATATAAAGGTAACGATTAAGTTCCACTATCAACAAAAATAGAACTTCACAAAATAACGCAAACACAAAGGACTTTGCTAAGGTGAACAAAGCGGCAAGCCAAGATAACGAACAGTCATTTTGCTACTGCTTTAGAGTTTTTCAACATACAGTAAAATTCTTTCACACCTCAGTATGTTTTTCTTAATAGGACACCACTATGCAAGAAACATAGACCAGCCACCACAAGTTAAGGGTATAATTAAGTGGAAGATTCTAAAATGCACTAAAATTTTGATATCCCTTCCATTCTGTCTCATGTGTTCAAACTGTGGGGGGGAGAAAATAACCATGAAAATAATGCTTGCTACAATTTAATCAACCTGGGAGAGTTGCACCTATTTATTCTTAAAACTTGAAATCTGCATTTCTGCAAACTGTATTCAAGGTGACTTCACAAAGAGTAAAATGTAATAAAAATGCAGTGAGTTACAGAGCAATCCTAACTCCCCCCCCCCCCCATGCTGTCCTGAGCTCAGGACAGTACAGTGTAAGAAACTCAGCTATATAAACTATTCACCAAATGGCACCTTACAAATCAGTGACAGTCATCACAACGGAGTGTCTAGGTGCCATAAAATAAAATAAAAACCAACAAGATTACAAAGCTGAAAATAAATTGTGTACATTGTCAGCACAATAAAATTCAAAAAGTATATTGTGTTTTCCTTTTTGTTTTTTGTTTTGCCGCTGTTTTAATTCCCTTCAATTATTTCAGGTGTCGTTTGTGGCCTTTTGAAAAATGGAAGCATTTAACCAATCCAAAAAGAATGCATCAAGAATAAAAAGAACACCCCAAACCATATCTTTGTATTTTGAGCAAATTAATCCAGAGTAACTACCATTTCCAGCCAGCCAGATGGAGATGTCAGTCACGAAACCTGGTGACAAGACATCTCAAATTGGTCACAAGTAAACCACCCAAAGTCACAAAATGTGCCTGGAACCCAGGGAATTTTGAACATTGGGACAGTGTTACATTAAAATGACAGTATCTAACCACCTCATAAGGACGCAGGTGGCGCTGTGGTCTAAACCACTGAGCCTTGGGCTTGCCGATCAAAAGGTCAGTGGTTCGAATCCCCGCGATGGGGTGAGCTCCCATTGCTCGGTCCCAGCTCCTGCTAACCTAGCAGTTCGAAAGCACACCAAAAAGGCAAGTAGATTAATAGGTACCGCTCCAGCAGGAAGGTAAATGGTGTTTCCATGCGCTGCTCTGGTGTCGGTGTTCTGTTGTGCCAGAAGTGGCTTAGTCATGCTGGCTACATGACCCGGAAAAACTGTCTGTGGAGCAGACAAACGCTGGCTCCCTCGGCCTGTAAAACGAGATGAGCACCACAACCCCAGAGTCGTTTGTGACTGGACTTAACTGTTGGGGGTCCCTTTACCTTTACCTTTAACCACCTCATAAAAAAACATACATTGGTTTTCTAAAAATAAAATCTATGTAAATTACAAAAATGCTTCATGCTGTTTGTACTAAAATAGATTCATCCTCCAAAGATTTGCGTAAACAGATGTGTTTTTAATTGACACTTGAATATCAAAAGTGAAGGGGACAAACACACTTCCAAGGGAAGTGAGTTCCACAGTTTGGGTGCCACAACAGGGAAGACTCTGTCCCATTTCCTCACACAATGAAATATGAGGTTTCCCCCGCCCAAAGATCTTAAATACTGGGTCAGCTGTGGGGCTGTTCTACCAAATACCTGGGTCCCAAACCATTGAGGGCTTTTAATTAATACCAAAACCTTGAATTGGACCAGGTAGCTCACTGGAACCAATAACAGTGATTAGCCGAAAGGTGGCCATGTGGGTGACATCTAGCACTGTATTGGTAACAGCAGACTTCAAATCTATTAACCTATCCCAGTCATTTCATGGATATATTAGAATCCCACTAAAAGCCCCAGAAGGTCTTTAAGAAAGATTCCATGGTTGTGAAAGCCAATAAAAAGTCCAATAAAATCAATGAAGGTTAACTGCACATGTCTGTCTTCCAGCAACAGGCCATCAACCAGAATAAGCAAAGCAGTTTCAGTCCCAAAACGAAGTCAGAATCCTGAAAGAAATGGGTTTATAACCCTTAATCTCCATCACACAAAGATGTTTGGACGTGGGTAGCTATTACCCACTTGAGTACCTTGCCCCAAAAGGATAAACTTGCAACCAACCTGTAACCTTGCAGATATTGTATTCCATCTCCCAACAACCTCTGACTATTGGTCATGCCGAGTCTGGCTGGGGGGAGTCAATCCAAAAACTTTTGGAGGGCCATAGATTCCCCACCCTTTAAAGCTTAACAGAGTTAATGTGTCCAGAGAAGGCTGCTTTGTTGTAGTATCATAACAAGCTCTTACAACTGTACACTGTAGGAATCCACCCTTATAATGCATTCTTTCTTTTTTCTAATCAAATATTTCACTTTTTAAAACTTTTGGGTTTGGGGTATTTATAAGCGCGCACACACACACACACACACACACAATGTAAAATGAGCATGACATCCTTTTTTCATTTGTTTACTAAATATAAGAAACATGAACATCATAAATCAGATACAAATGGATTTTGCAACATTAGAAAAACCTTCCCATATCAATGGGCAAACTAATGCCTAGGTTGGGAGGAGGTGAGAAGAGGAAACCCAATGATGGCTATAGATGTTGTGCAATTAGAAAGACAGGGGACACAGCACTGTCTCCCGCACAACAACCAGGTCACCAACTCATCTACAAATGCTTTGAACTGAATGTAAAACAATAAAAAGCATTGGGCATGTATCTAAGCCCAGCAGCCAAAACATACATGGACCACTGAGCCCTTGTCACATACAACAAATATTAGGATTCCCTTTCAGACTGTTGTGTTGTGAGCAACCAGTATGTTAGACTTTCATATTTTATGCCATTATGTCATCATCTTTACTTGCTTTCCTATATAGGACTTTGCTGAGTTTTACATACCAGTTCCTTTATTGGCTGACTAATCAACTCACGACTATCACTTCCTTGTAGTGCTTGCTCTGCACATAGCATCAGCAACCACACTCATGCCTCTTCCTTACTCTCCTAGGTATGCAACCAGAGTTGCAAATTTCATGAACATTTAACTCATTTCTCAATAATCATGCACAGGAAGGATGCCATCTCGTCAACCTGTGCATTCAGCTGGCCAAGCAGAAAGGGGCTTGTTTATATTTTTGCACCTTTATTCATTCTGAGGACTGCAAGACTGTGTGTGGGATTCCAAAGAGTATCAGTAGCCATTTGGAACCATTAGTGTTAAAATATTACTTCCAATCGTGCCATACATTCCAATCTTGTGCCACTTTTCACAGTCACAGCTTCCGCCAAAGAATCCTGGGAACTGTAGTTTGTTGAGAGTTGTTGGGAGACCCCTCGCAAAGCCACAAAACCCAGCAGTCTTAACAAAACAAAGTTACAGGGATTCTTTGTGTGGGAGAGCGATGACTGTTAAAGTGTGCATGCATCAAAAATGTGAGAGACTGGGTGCACAAGCACAACCCATTCCATGTTTCCATGGCTATTGGGCAGCCCCCAACTTTTTGTTTGGCCTCTATGTGACGTTAACATATGAGAGTGCTGGAGGTGAAATAGTTAAACAAGTTACCCAATCAGAACCCAGGGGAGTGGAGTCAGAGGGACTATAAAACCAGCTCTGGGAGGGGCAGAAAGGAGGAGTTTGTTGGGAGTTGGGTGGTTGGTTGGAGTGGGAGTGAATTGGGATAGAGTCTGTGGGTAGGTTGAGTTAGTGTAGCGAAATAAGCTGAGTCAGGAACAGTTAGGAACTAGGAAGACAAGGTGGTTTAGTGAGTGAGAGCAGGTAGGTCTGGATAGGCCCCCCATGATTGTAATTGACTGAGACCGTTTATGAAACCACACACTTGCTAAACTGCAATAAATAAACAGAAGTTTATGTTCCAATTTAACCCTGACTGGACTCAGTATTGTACCAGGTAGGGCCTGGGTAGTGGCAGCGAGAAATAAAATGGTGGCACAGGGATCAATAGACGGTGAAACATCCGGGGACCCTTGCAGTCAGTGCCTAAAAACACTACCCTCTCTTTTATGCATTCCAATGCTCATTAGGAAAGAACCAAACTCTTTCCTGTAGCTATTCCCTGCCAAAATGATCCATCCTGATGTCAGCTTGAGAGACAGCAAATTCTTCCTCATTTCAGATGCCCATGATCCAGCACTCAAGAAAGAGTATCATTTGCTTCTCAGGTAAACAGAGATGTCAACTTGACTAAAATATTGGTGGGGGAGGCAGCCTGCCTTGCAAAACTGATCCCATGATCTGGTTCACGCACAGTATTTGAATGGCAATGCCCATCAACTGGGGGGGGGGGGTGGCTGGCCCCCCAGAAATATTTAACGGGGGAGGCACACGAAGGAATACCAGCCCCTTCTATCAAGGATGCCAACTTGAATAAAATATTGAGAGGGGGTAAGCCCTGCCCAGCGGCATAGCGTGGGTTGTCAGCACCCGGGCAAGGCAAGTAATTTGCGCCCCCTAACCTGCCGCTGCTGCCAGCTTCTTCTTGCTGCTGCCTGGGCTGGTCTGGTGCGGTTCTCTCCCGCGCTCAGCGCTGTGCTGGGCGGCCGCTGCACTGTCCCTCCCCCAGATAGTCCCTCGCTCTCTCTCCGCACCGCACGCCTGGCACCTACCCCCTCCACAGTGGGCGGCGACCCAGCGGCTCGGATCGGATTCGCACAGCCAGCACTGCAGTGAGAGAGAGTGAGCGAGCCAGGTAGGGGCAGAGAGCTGCGAGTGCGAGCGCCCCCCCCCCAGATGTTGCGCCCGGTGCGGCCGGCCCCCCCTGCGCCCCCCACACTACGCCACTGGCCCTGTCCCACATAATCGATCACATGATGCGGTGTACACACCCAATTTGAATGGCAATGCCCATCAACTTTCTGGGGTGGGGCTCAAATATGTTATTTGGGGGTGGGCAAAGGGACATCAGCCCCTAGGAGGTGGCTCCTATGCAAGTAACCCACGCATCGGTTGCACGCCAGTCCCAAAGTTAACAAAACTTTTCTTTCGCTAAGAGAAGCAGGCTACCCTCTGACGTCACGCCCTGCCCACCTTGGCGGCACGTCTTTGAGTGACACAGCGGAGAGGGGGCGGGATGGAGGCGGAGGAATGTGAGGGCAGGAAAGGAACTGAGGCTGCGCTGCACCCGCTGCCGAAGCGAGTTCGAGACCCGTTGTCAACTCAGCAGCCCTTCCTGCCATGCTCGGGCTGTAGCTCCGCTTACACGGCGGTAAACCCCGCCGAATTCAGCAGAGGAAGCTGTGCACGGAGCAGAAGAAAAATCCAAGCAGCGTTTGCTGTTGTTCCTCACACTGGCTCGCTCTCACCTACGGGCCTCTCGGGCTGGATGGGGCTCCAGCTGAGCCTCCGCGCGCTCAGCACCACGTCGCAGCTCCTCTTGCCGACGCCGAAAATCCCCCTCAGGAGGGGCTGCTCGTCTTCGTCCCGCGCCTCCGCCTCCCGCACCGGGGGCGCCCCCTTTGCTCCCTCCTCCTCCGTCGAGGAAGAGGAGCGGGAGGAGGGGGCGCCGTCGCTTCCCTTCCACCCAGCGCCCGCTGCTGCTGCTGCCGCCGCCACCCCGAAAGGGTCCTCCGGGCTCTCGGCGGCCCAGGCTATCCTCCTCCCGGGGCGGTGCATGGCAGGCAGGCTCCTCCAGCTAGGAAGGAGAAAGGGGGCAGGAAAGGCGCCTCAGCGCGTCGCCGCCGCTACCAAGGCAGCGAGCCGCTCTCCTCCCCCTTGTCCCGGGTCCAGCTGGAGGAGGGAGGGGGAGGGGGAGCGCGCGCGCGCGCATTTGGCGTTGAGCTTAGGCGCGCGACCTCTGCCATCTCCCCGCCTCCCTCACGACCAACTTTTAAGCCTGTTTCCCGCCCCGCCCTGGTCACGGGGTCGGCCTCAAGGAGGATGAGGAGGAGGAGGAGGGAAACTTTTTCTGAAAGGCGGGAAAAGAGCCGCGAGACTGAGAGGGATGGTTCTTTTGAATTCCTCCGCACGGAGGAGCGCGGCTCAGTTGCCTCAGAGGGAAAGGGGTGGGGAGGACAGAGGTGTTGTGCAATCACCAAACTGCCTGTTGGTTTACTTCACGCAGCGGTTCTCAACCTGTGGGTCCCCAGATGTTGTTGGACTACAACCCCCATCATACCTGAGCTCTGGCGTTGCTAGCTAGGGGTGATGGGAGTTGTAGTTCAACAACATCTGGGGACCCACAGGTTGAGAAAGGTTGCTTCAGAGCTTCCCAAACTTGGGTCTCCAGCTGTTTCTGGACTACAGTTTCCATCATCCTTTGACTGCTGATCCTGCTAGCTAGGGGATGATAGGAGTTGTAGTCCAAAAAAGTTTGGGAACCATTGGTATGATGGATTAATTTATAAACCACTTGCTCAAAAGAATAAAACCGACGCCCTTCCCCAACCATTTCTGCTGATGCATCCTCTTCGTTTCCCTGCAGAAGTTATTGGAGAGAGTTTTCTATTCATTAACTTGTTTGGGAGTAAGATGACACCCACACCCAGAAATGTTCGCAGAGAATCTCTACAACCACAATTACAAAAGTCTTATGTTCCCAGGGAAAGTGAAGTCTTTGGGGGAAAGGCTTTTGAATTGAGGACAGCTGCGCAGAAGCAACAGCCAAATATTGGCCCCTGGGATATATGGCACCAATGAAGGCATGTAAGGCAATATAGGCCAAGTTGAGCACTGGAGTGGCAATGCCCATCAACAGTTACTAAACTGGGGCACATGGTTGTTTAGAAGTGCTTTCTTGAAACCTAAAATCTTGACACTGTTACCTGGCCTGAGTCACCATGGTTAGAGTACACAAGTTTGTCAACATTGAAGTTGATTGTTACCTTTCCTTAAAGAGGTCAGTATGTAGCTCATTTTCGGAAGTTATTGCTACTCTCTCACAAACGCAACAAACCTGAAAGATATACCTATTCCTGCCTCTTTCCCCCTCAGAAGGATTAAATATGACATTTAGGTACACACCCTGTTTCTGAAAAGAAAAGAAAAATAGTGGGAGGTTTGCCGCTCACATTAATGAATTCCTGGTTTCGCCGCAATAGTCACACCAAAAAACCACTTCTCAGTGCATGTTTTCTATCCATACAGTGAATGCAACATTAGCACAGTGTAAAAAATGCTAACCTGGATTTTATAAATATGTTCAGTGCTTTTTTCTGGGGGGATGCAGGGGGACACATACCTCTAAACATCTTGTGAATCTAGGTTTGGCCTCACTGAGGGGCATTATTTCAATATGAGTAGGAAAATAAGAGCACCCCTAAACATTTTTTGAAAGGAAAAAAAAGCACTGAATATGTTCATCTCCAACTTGATTGCTTGAGCATAGGGCAATAAATCCTCCTCCTCCTCCTCCTTCTATATTATTGTTGTTGTTGTTGTAGTAGTAGTAGTAGTAGTAGTAGTAGCATTATGATCCTAAGTCCAAGGAGACTGGGGTAGCAACCTTGGTGATGTGAATTTTCCTATTTGTTTATTGATGCAAACAGCCAGGCAGTTTATAGAGAGCCAGGCTGGTTGAGTGCAGGGTTGGTTCAGCCTTTACTAACCCAACACCTTTGGGGTACAAAACATCTGTTGTGATCCAAAGCATTGAGGGGGTCAGGGTGATGAAGGCTGGTGTTATAGATAAGGCCTGTGCAGAACCTCAGGCCTGGGAACCAAATATGACTCTCCCAGCCTCACAGTCGGGTCCTCAAAAAAGTTTCCAAGCCACAAACTTGCCCTGCTTCACAGTCTTGGTTGTATCGGGTGTTAGGGGAGGGGTAGTACTCTGATGGGGGACATGTCATGCTCTTTCTGGGGTGGCTTGTTCACCTTTGTTCCCCATCCTACACTCAACTCTCACCTGTGACCAGGTGAATTAAAAATTGTTGGACAGGCAAGCCCAATTCCTGCCCCCAAGATGCAGCCCCTACATACCATTTGAATGGCAATGCCCTTTAACTGGGGGGTGGGGTGGGGATTCCGCCTTGTAGGATGGTGTTCCCAGAATGATGTTACAGGCTACATACCACAGGTATTCATTTATGCTTTCCATCTTAAATATCACTCAGTCTGTGACGCAAAGTGCCCAGAATCTGAAAATTAAATGCAGCAATTCAATGCCTTGCACACCCTGCCAACAATTTAATAGTATAAGTGAATGCATTAAGAGTGATGTCAGGCTTAATTTGGATTACCTTACTTGTGACAGCTTGTTAAGTACATATTTCAATATATGTATGTATTTTTAATTAGGGAAAAACACATATGCATTTAAACAACAGCTCGGTTGCAAACCAAATTTCCAACCCACCTCTCTAATATGTATTAATATATTTTATGTTGTGGGAGAACCAGTCATAGTAGCGGTCTTCCAACTAAGTGACCTATTTAGGCTATTCTTTGGGACATGGTAAATTCCAGTCACTTGGGGCACAATCTAGTTTGGTAGAATATAAAGAGCTGTGCCTTTCTTTTTCTTTTTCTTTTTTTAAAGTGCTTTTGTAGAACTAAACATGTCCTCCTTTTGCAATATACTGGAACAGTGCTAGGATTATGTTCAGGGTCAGAGAACGTGTAGCCCTCCAAACACTGTTGAACGTCAACTCCCATATCAGGACCCTTCAGCATGGTCAATTGTTAGGGATTGTGGGAATTAGAATAATAGAATTGTATAGAGCTGGAAGGGACCCAAAGAGTCATCTAGACTTCCAACAACTGGCAGGACATGGTTAACCACCCACCCACTACCCCACTCTTGATAGTTGATGATTATTAAGTAATAACTTTTGTTAAACAAGTTTCGAAGGACTGGAACAGATTTTATTCTGTTTGTTTGTTTGTTTGTTTGTTTGTTTGTTTGTTTAAGCCACCTCTCAAGACCTGATATTTCCCCCCCCACACACACACACCTGTGTACAATGAGGTTAACTTGAGTGGACAGGAGTTTGAGATGAAAGGTGCTTTAGAGTGGACTACCTTGCATCACTCCCCAAAACTACTTTAGGAAAATGGAAGTGGCTTGTGGCAGCTGTGGCGAGGAAATGCCTTCTACACAAACTTGAGACAAAACAACAGTAGCGACTCTATAAGGCTGGATTTGTAAATTAAGAGATTTACTCCCAGCCACCACTTTCCACCAATTGACAAATCAATTTACTGGCATTCTTCTTCCTTGTATTGCTGGTATCAGAGCTGTGCACCACTGCCAACTTCTATCAGTGTCATTAATAGTAATACCTGGAAACACAATTCTTATCAGCTTGCCTTTGAGAGATATATATATATATATATTCCAGTACAAAATTCTTCATGAGAAAAATTACCGGCTTGGATTTTCAAAAAATGCCCAGGTAATGTGTAATCATCTGCCCACCCAAATATTTCACCACCATCCAACTGAGCTTGTTTGTTCTTTTAATTATTATTTATTTTGAAGTACTACAGCATCAAACATTTGTCATACCACAGTCAATTGCATTGGCTGGAGGAGGTGAAAATGATTATTAGCTGTGAAGAGGGGAAAATAATTGAAAAGCTTTCTTGTGGCTTGCAAATGCCTTCCAAATATTCATTAAACATTTAAGCGACTAAATTTGCAGAATATGTTCCTGACATTGGCACTGGTTGTGCAGTTTTCTCTCATCAGATGGAGGTACTGTGTGTTATGTGGAGTGCATTCATGCATAAACAATATCATTTTCATAAATTAAAACCTCCCCTGCAGAAGGAACATCTGTGCCTGCCTTTGAATAAAAGATGGTGGCATCTGAGTTGCCCCTTGACTGACTGGAAGAATCCTTCTATTTGGAATGGAAGCACTTAAGCAAAAGGAACAAAACACGGAGCAGATTTCTCTCTCTCTCTCTTTTAGACCTTGTGACACCACTTTTCCACCTTCAGAACTAACTCTCCAGAACAAGTGAACAACTCTTTATACAGGTATATGCTGCAATTAAAAAAAATAAAATACTGGAAGCCAATCATCTTGCAACTGTCTTGGTCTAACTGACTGGCATTTATGTTGGGATTTTTTTGTATTTTTTTGTCTTTTAAACATAAGGGTCATGTTTGCCTACAGTAGTCAAATCTCACTCATTTGATTTGGAATAATTTTCATGGTGCTTTTTTGTGATGGTACTCACCAACACAGACTACCACCACCTCTTCTTTGCTGCGCTTTTGGCTGACATGCACAGCACTTTTATCAAGATACAATACTGTCACCTCATTTTTTACCAGAAAAACCCTCTAAACCCCACAGAATTTTCATACAATCATGATGAAGTTCCAAAGCTCTTATATACAATGCTCGCAACTACTTTCTTCTTGTTGGCCTTATTAGATCACTTATTGTTCAGCCTGTGTGCAAGAACCCTGAAAGATAAGAAAAATGAAAATGTAAAATCACATGTATCACTCTTTTAAAAAAACAAAATAACATAAATGGGCATAGTAAATGAGATCATGGCCTTGTCTCAAGAAGGAAAGCTATGCAGTAAACACAGCTTAGTATGGGGAATATGGCAGCTGAATATTTAGAAGGTGGTGCCAAAACATTATTCTCCAGACACCTTGCTCTAATCCATTACTTCTCCATAAAGAATGCATGCCCTGCATCCTGGAATAAGCAAATTGCTTTCTTACCGCTTCAGAGCCAAGATGAGTCTCTGGCATGCAACAGCAGAGAAAACACTCCAAGCTCAGATGCTGTGAGAAGAACCATTAAGTTGCCATTCTAGGATTTTGCTCCATCAAAGAGAAGCCAGGTTGTCAAATACATGCTTGTGTGTGTCAATCAGTAGATTACCAGTAACCAATTATACTCAGGGTTTGTTTTCATTTTAAAAAGAAGAAACAAATTTCAGCATCATCCATTTGGAATATTGGGGAAAATGGACTTTTAAAAAATGACAGTTGTGGCTGAGGATGTTCAGAGATACACAGTCTCATTACCTCAATGCTGAGGCTTAAAGTTCTGGAAGGTTTTGTTGATATGTGAACATTCTAACAGTTCCAGAGCATGTTCTGCAGGTACATGATACAACCACTTTGCTAGGCTAAACAGGTCTGCATTTGATCAGTCCCAAAATGGGAGACTATCTGGGATTTTTATGCATGCTTTCTTGAGCTCCATGGATGAAAGTTAGGGTATAAATGTAAATAATGTTTGCAATCATACATCCACAGTCTTGCCTCAAGGCAATTGCCTCCTGCCCATCTGCTCTTCCAGACAACAAACCAGAGCTGGGCAGAAAGTAGACTGGGATCTATGGATAGATCTGTAAGGATCTGTAAGGATCTAAGCAAGGATTCTGACTCCCAGTTGTTTAACAACAGGAGCACCAAATGTTCCCCTTTCTAAATTAAGGCTGCTGAGGTTAAGAAATCTGGAAGCAGTAGGAAGCTATCACTGTGTTAATTCAACTGCCAGGCAACCCAGGGAGGAAACAAGAGACAGTATGAAGACTGCGTACACCCTTTCCTGAATGCAGATCTCCTTTCATAGTAACTAGGCACAAAGGAGAGGCAGCTAAGAACTGCTTCTCTGTTTCCAGAACTACTAGAAAGGGTTTCAGCTAAGCAAGTTGCTACCTACAAGGCAAGCAGGAAACAAAGGTAGTCCTGCTACCAGTAAATTGTTCTGCCCTTCCTCCACATCAAACAATAAAAAGAACCAGCATATGCATTTGAAAAGGCAGGTGTAATATACCCTGCCTACTATCCTCATGGCTGTGCATTAAAAAAAAAACTTTGCAAAAGATAACAACTGCACACCAAGAAAAACAGAAATCTGAGAAAGATAAGATGAATTTTACATTGTATTTTTGCATCCTTCCTTTCTATTTGCTTGCCCACTGAGCAGTGTTGTGTTCATGTCCGTCTTGCAGGCTTCCCACGGGCATCTGGTTGACCAGTGGGAGAACAGGATGCTAGGCTAGAGGGGTCATTGGCTGGGATCCAGCTGGGATCTTCTTGTGCTCTTATGATCACTGTAAGCAGCAGCTCCTCCTCTGGCTTTGTGGTTTTTACCAGGCATTTCTCACACACTTTCATTAGGCGTGGGGAGGACTGGCCTTGACCTTGACTAGCAGTTAGAAAAGGAACAAACTCCAGGAAGCTTTCTGGGTCCCCCCCCCAAAAAATACCACAAAAACCCTGACACTTCCTCTGTCCCTGCGCATCATCTGGAGAACAAAGGACTACTGGGTTGAATGTTTTTACCTAGCACACCACCTACAATTAATTCCCACCTTTATTTATATAAAACCTGCCTTTCCCCCTCTTTTTTCCTGCTTTCCACCTACCAAGCAAGCTGTGTGCTTCTCCTAAGGACAGACATGTAACAGATGCCTTTTTGTATTTTTAGAGGTGGGAAACTAGCCATTGTAAGTTTCTCCTTCCCAGGATGCATTGGTGCAACCTGAAACCTGCAGAGCATCTTACAGAACCTCATTTGCATGTCTGCTCCTTCCACCTGCATTCCATCTTCAGCCTCTTTCCCAAAACAGACTCTTGACTTCACCACCAAACATTTCCCCCCTCCCTTCTCATTGCTTTGTTTGCCACCAGACCTGATTAAGAGTTCTGGAGAAAATGAAATCAAAATGTTGTTGCACGCTCATTTGTGACAGCTTGGTCATTTTAGTTGGTCCACTAAAGTATTGCCCTCATGTGGATGTTGAGATTCATCTTCTGGGCTCACATGGTGACCTTAATTTTATTTTTGTGGGGGTTGAACACATGCAGATTTTGTGTGTGTTTTATTTTGCATTGTTGCAAACACAAAAGCATTACTGCCCCCCCTCCAAAAAAACCCAACCCAAATAAACCACACTTGAAATTAAGTGGTAGATATTTTTTTCTTTAAAAATGGAAAAGAATGCTGAGATTCTCAGGGAAGCATAATAGCCCATTCTGCACTTTCTCTGTGCATGGCATAATGAAATGCAAACAGTCCTGAGGAACATTGTGTCTCAGGGAAGAATTCAACAACATGCTAAGGTGATGTTACATGAGGACAAGCATTTCAGCTTGCCAGGTGGAATGAGTCCTTGCCTCCTCTCCCAGCTCACTGTTCTTGAGGTTCTCCCAACCTTCTCAAGACAATTTTGGGGGCATGTGGGTTGGTGAGAGTGGGGAAGCCCCATTGCAGAAGTAGAAGCTCTTGTACAGAACTTTTGCTGATAGGGCTCAATAGTTTAATCCCTCCCTCAGTATTTTAGTGCTACGGTGTAGCCATAATGAACCTCATAATGCATATTCACACCAAACAGTAGGGTTACCAGTTCATCATAATGGAACAGGCTTATGGATGCTGATTTAAGCATGCATCCCTGTATATGCAGACTAGTTCCTACTTTTGTCACACACATCCATAACAGTGTTACTCCAGCTCATGATGTCTGCTCTTGATTGTACATGGTGCATTAGGGAAACAACATGAAATAGGTGTGTGAAACCTGAGGCACACCAGATGTTGCTGGACTCCAACTCCTGAGAGTCCCAGTCAGCATGTTCAATGGTCAGGGATCATTAGAACTGTAGTCCAACAACTTTGGGAGGGCCACAAATTCTCCATCCCTCATGTAAGATATTTGTGCAAGCCTGCCAGCAGTCTGGAAGCCTAGTGATCATGAATTAACAACTGTTAGCAAAGGGCAGCTGGGTTTCAGTAGGACTTATGTGTACCAAACTTTCCCTGCACTGGAGCCTTTAAATGGGCTTGTTAGCAACATAAACTTGAAAAGGGGTCCTGATTCACCAGCAACTTGGCAGCAGCAATTAATGGTAGGAGCAGACTGGGTACTGAAAAACCGGGGTTGGCCTAAACACATAAATACCAGCTTCAGGCAGAAACATGATTTGTTCTGGGGAGCCCAACCACAATTGAATTCAGATGCTGTTATATATCTAAGGCAGTCACCAAAGGCTAAAAAATAAATCCCTGGAATGCTGGGGTCTCTATGCTACCTCCTGCTTGGGGAAATAGAAACCATCTCCTCTATGCCTTTCCATGAGCAGTTGGTGGGTTCCCATCATCACCATCCTTGCTTGCTGCAGGACCCCAAATCTTAGTTATGGTGCTGTCAGTGCCAGTAGATACTCTAGGTCAGGGGTAGCAGCAAGATTCAAATTTCAGATGGTACTGGAGATGTGAGGCAGAATGTCCTGGAAAGGTCTGAGGTCTGATCTTGGAAGCATTCAAAATATAATTGCAAAGAGCAAAGTATGTTTGCATTGCTTACTTCTTTAGATGTCATGATGACTGGAAACAGATGTATTCCTGGTAGAAGAGTTACATGTGTGAAACCCAAGCATACGGAAGTGTCCTCCCCACTCTAAAGGAACACATACTGTATCCATATTGATCAGATTTGAGTGAGGGCAGGAAGGAGCAGAGGAAACAAGAGCTACCTATGACTCCCGGTAAGATTTGTGTGTAGGATATGGCACTCCTGAATTTTGACCACAGATGGTCTGGACACAAAGTGAGGGCGACTGCCACCCTCCATCCAACCCAAACAGTCGCTTAGGATACATGACTTGCTTCAGAGAAATCAAACCACCACTTATTTCAGTTTACTTTCAGATGCAGTAACACACCCAAGGCTTAAGAGTCCCAGAACCTGTCTGAGTACCATACATTCAGTGCTCTGCAGAGCTTTCCCCCTCTCCACCGAATAACTATTGCCAGCTCCCCTTCTGCATCTTTGGGGGGGCTACAAAGCGCTTACAGGTCAGAGGGCGTGGCTTCCTGTTTGGTCCAGAGCAGCAGCAGAATCTCTACAAATTAATCACTGGGCTGTGGAGTTGGCTTTGCTGGCCGATCTTTCCGTCTCTCCCTGTGGGATTTCAGCACCGCAGAGCAGGACAGCTACGTAGGGCCTTGGCCCGGTGAGCGGTTGCTACTGTGAGCGCATGAATGCGAGCTCGCCTTGACTTCCAGATCAGATTTCCGAGGGAACCTTGCTCGCTAGCTATGCGTTCCTGCCACCTCCCACCCGTAGTCAGGTTGCTATTGGACTGCACCTTGGTTTGTTTTGTTTTTTTTCTTAAACTTCCGTTTATTGTACAAATTAGTAAAGGTTGCACCTTTTTTTAAGGAACTATTACAATAATCCCATAGGAATTGCTCACACTAAGAAGGGGGAAGGGAGAGGGGAATCATATTTAAGGAGAAATGCAACATTTGACGGACGTCTCCTTACTATCTCGTTCCAAAGGTGTGCTTACTAAATTCCCAAATGTGCATTACATAGTCATATACAGGATTACGAACAAAATTACAGTACAGATTGAGTTCGGTTGAACCAGCGTTACATTTCAGACAGCACTTATTGCGGATTGCATTGTACATGCATAATAACTATATTGTTCTAATTACGAAGTCAAATGGTTCGAATGGGTTTGAAACTACTGACTACAATCCACCAGCATATTATATAACAACCCCAACCATAGTGAACCTGATTGGCTTTTCGACTCCTGGACGGAAATATGACAAACCATCGATTCATGTGACTATGTATATATTTAAAAATATATATATATCATGCATTTATCATTGCCTGGAAACATTAAGTGTTTTCAAGTTATCTCTGTTCTCTTCAAAATCACGTGAGGAGAAGGGACGGGGACGCCAAAGATTAAAAAGAAACAGTGCAAATTGAATGTGATAGTCAAGCAGCTTTTGATTCGGGAAAAAAGGGAAGAACTTGGCATTTCCTTATGAAAACATGAATGTCTGGCGAGTGGGAGCGTGTCTCTATCCGCACATAAGGTTTTGCAAACCTCCGTTGGATTGATATGTTCCAATAGGAAATAAATATTTTCCTACTTCCATTTTTTAAAAAAATAATAATCCAAAAACCCTGTAGGAATCTGGTTCTTACTGGAAGGAAACGAAATTTTAATGGGAAAGACTTTGCTGGCGCTGTGCATTTGTGTGTGTGAAGAACGTGAAAGGAAAATGAACGGGGCGGGGAGGTGCTAAGGCAACAGAACATCCCCCCCTCCCCACACACCTCTTCTAAGCACTTTTCTGCTGGTTTAAATTACTTAAATTATTTCGTATAAATTAGATATAATTCTACTTTGTTTCCAATACGTATAAAAATCGATGAAGCTGCATGGTTTAAAATAGTTTATCAAAAGTTATTAAAAATTCTGTACAAAACCACAACAAAATAATTCGGCATGGGAAAAGGTAGCAAGTAGGAAAAATGCTGGTTGAAAAATAGACATTTTATATATATTTTTTTGGATTTTTTTTTTAACTGGCCCACGTCTAGTTTCAAAAACAAAAAAAAATTAATAAGAATTGCATAGATCCTAATTATTGCTTGTGTTTTTTTTTTTTTTTTTGTCCCGATCAGTGGGGAGACTGGCTGACTTTCTTCTACACTAAATTGATAGTGCAGATTTACATTCGGGACCGTGCGGGGTGGGGAAGCATAGCGGAGGGAGGTGGGATTTACAGAAGGGGGACCAGGAAAAATGGAGCCTCCCCATATATTTATATAGATGACTCTGGCGTTTGGAAGTTCCCCCCTTTGCCCCTTCCCGTCTTTTTGCACTTGGAGCCCTAGGGTGGGTGGGCGTCTGTGGGGGTCCCCCTTCCCAAGCAAGGCATCCCCTCGATGCCCCTTCGCTCCTCTGCCCCGACGCTTCTGGAAGGGCTCAGTCGTGAAAGATGGCATTGAGCTGGGCACTCATGACCCTCTCGTGGTGGGCATGGCTCTCGTAGGGCAGGAGGTTGTCGATGGGGATCTCGCAGCGAGAGGCAGAGCAGGAGAAGAGCGATCCGTGTCCCGGGGTCCCCGCCAGGCCGGCGGCGGCGGGGTAGTGCATGGTGAAGGCATAATTTTTCTCAAACTCTCCGGAAGGTTCGTGTTTGAAAGAGAAGTTCCCGTTGACGCTGAGCGGAGGGCTTAGGGGCCCGTCGAAGGAAGGGCTGGCGCACTCAGCCAGCGCGCTCTCGAAGAAAGGCTCCAGCGCCGCGCCGTAGGAGTGCGGCGCTTTCACGTGGAACAGGTGGGAGCTGTCCATGGTGCCGTAAGGCGGGCTAGGCAGCCCCGGCGACTGGTAGGCGTAAGGGTGCACCGGGAAGGAAGCGCTGGGCGGTTGCATGTGCGGAGGCAGGTCCTGGCTCTGCTCAGGCAGGAAAGTCCTCGGGTTGAGCTGCAGGCAGCCGGCCACTAGGTTGGTGGTAGGCTGGGACAGGCCTTTGCAGAGCGTCTGCACGAAAGAGACCAGGTCGGGGCTCTTGCCCGAGCGCAGGATCTCCGAGAGGGCCCAGATGTAGTTCTTGGCCAGGCGCAGAGTCTCGATCTTGGACAGCTTCTGCGTCTTGGAATAGCAAGGCACCACCTTCCGCAAGTTGTCCAGAGCCGCGTTGAGGCCGTGCATGCGGTTCCGCTCGCGGGCGTTGGCCTTCATGCGCCGCAGCTTGAACCTCTCTAAGCGAGCCTTGGTCATCTTCTTCTTCTTGGGACCGCGCCTCTTGGGCTTCTGATCGTCGTCTTCTTCTTCCTCCTCCTCCTCCTCTTCTTCCTCCTCCTCTTCTTCGAGGTCGTCCTCTTCCTCCTCCTCTTCTTCCTCCTCGCCGTTCCTCAGCGAGTCCACCTCGGCTTCGGCGTGCATAGCTTCCAGGTCGCCCTCTTTCTTCTCCGCCTCGTGCTCCTCGTCCTGGGAGCTGAGGCAGTCGTCCGTCCAGCTGGGGGGACCCTGCGGCTGGGGCTCCCCCATCAGCCCGCTCTCGCTGTACGATTTGGTCATCCTGCAGGATCCTGCGCGCGGAAGAGATCACAAGAGAAAAAGCATTTAGCAGAGAGGACACTCCCAATAACTTCCTCCAAGCCCTTCCTCCGGGGCTACAATCCTAAATGCATTTGCCACGGAGTAGGCGCCACTGAAACCAGCGAGGTTTACTTCTGAGTAGAAATGCACAGGATTTTCTCCTTGTCAGCATTATTTAGGAAGTTCTATAATAGTTATTCCGTTCACACTGATTACAATGTGATAATTGGCTTTGGTGAGTTTCACCCCCCCCCCCCACATTTCTATGCGACTTTCTGCAAATTGGGTTCTTAAAGAAGTTTCCTAGCAATTTGAAACTTACGGCGCAATCCTCACCCCGTCTACGGAGACGTCCTATTCAATTCAACCGAGTTTCCTCCGAGGCGAAAGAGTACTGCAGCTTTAGACTCTCTGACTCCTAAGCCTTCCCCAGTAAACAAACTTCGACTTTTCTCCGCGCGTCTCCACCACAATGAGATCGATCGTCTCAAATAGCATTATATAACTTGTTTATATTAGTGTTGGTGGTGGCTCTCTGAGGAGATTATAGATAGAATGAAATTTGACGGAGAGAATCGGAAAGAAGAAAATGTCTGGGGGGGGGGGCGGGCGTGGGGGAGAGAACATCACGCAGCAGCACAGTCAGCGGGACAAATGGCCAACGATTATTCAGCCCGGGCAGGATTTATCCGTTGAGTTGGGTGCCCCTTTTCATTCTGCCCACATTTCATTCTGCCACTTCATTCTCCCCTACAATAGCCGTGCAGACTTCCCAACTGTTCAGAGTCCAGCCAAAGTCTGCCGCCCAGACAGGGGATCAGGTGCAGCCACAGCCTCTCTAATAAACCACCCCTCCCCTGCCTTCCCCCACCCCCCTTTCTGCCTGAGGATCCCCAACCTTGCGAGAGGACGCGTTTGCTAATGAAGGGGATGGACCGATCCTGACCGTCTTAGGCAAGCGACTCTACCGAAGCCTCCGGAACTACAAGGCGATCCAAATGCAACAGTTGAGTGAAACCGTTTGCTTCTCCGTCACCAGCGCAGCCCCTCTCCCTCCAGCGGCAATGGGGAGCGAAACCTGACCCATCTGTTGCCCACTTTCCCTCTCCCCATATAGGAACTTCCCTCTCTCTTTTAGCAAGCAACCCGCCAGTTCCCAATCCTGACCTGTCAAAGGACAGGCGAGTCCTATCAACTGATTTGACGCCCCATTTTTCTTCTCTCTTTCCACCGCCAAAAGAAAGAAAGAAAGAAATCCAGCGGCACCTGTTCTAGACTGCAGCCCACACTCCTTCCAATCTGTAAGGACAAGGTCTACTGGATTCGATTTGGCTCTGATCCCCGCCCCCCCCCCAAAAAAAAAACCAGTGCCATGCGCAACAAGGCATTACTACTGATTCCTCGGATCATTTCTACCGTATTTTTTGTGTCGCTGCGCCTCACACGGCTTGACGCAGCAGCAGAAACGCAGATGGGGGAACTGAAGGATGTCATACAACGCGCGCTTTCTAGCGAGTAGGTCGAGAGCGTTGGATCGGCGGGTCTTTACTTCATGGGTTTTGCCAGGATTTATGTAGGGGGAGGAGCAGGCTTTATGCTGGGGGGGGGCGGGGAGAGAGAACCTCAGCTAGTTAAGTATTTTGTATTGATTTACTTGATTTAGGGGGACAGCTACCCCACCTTGCCCCTCCCTTGGCTATGCCCATGCTTTACTCCTGAGTAAGATCGTACTGGACCCAAGCGTGTGGCGAAAAGAGTTCGCCAACAAGAAAGGTCATTAAAAAAATATTTTTTAAAAAATAAAAATGTAGTGAAAAGAGCCAATCCAATGGTTCATCCTTATTTCGTTCAGATAGAGGAAATAATAGCCTTCTGGGGAAATAAAGCTAGTCGTGCGATGGGTTGGGGTGCTTTTTTCCCCTTTTCTTTTTTAGGCATATCCTTCACCCAAGCCACGGATACTGTATAAAGAGGAGATGGGTGCTAAGGAGGGAATCAAATATTTACCTTTCTCTTTTTCTTCTTCAGCGTGTCCTTTGCAGTGATGGTCTCATAACCCTGTTGCTCCTGGGAAGCTTTCCTTACAACGGAGGGACGTGCCACTTTTTATTGGATTTATGTGTGGTTTTTTCCTTGAGGCTGCATGCAGGAGACTCCGCTTATATATATAGCCGAGGCTCTTCTGCTGGGGGGGGGGAGGAGGAGGAGGAGGGGGCGGGCAGCGAAGGCACCCCCTGGGGATGGCCAGCCAGCAAGCTCCACCTCCTTCGCTCCTCCCCCCTCCCGCTACACCCCCCCCTACCCACCCAGCGACTGCGTCAGCCTTCCCCTGGCACGCGCCATATGGTCACCCACGTCAAGCTTCGCGCGGGTCACGTGAGCTGCCCATTCGTATGCCGCCCGGCTCTCCCTGCCATCCCTTTGTGGCCCGAAAGAAAGTGGCCATCTGTCGCCAGCCAGAGACTCGGCGGACCTGTTTGTACCCGCAGGAGAGATTAACCCTTGCGCTGGCGCGCGAGGCTTGGGGATATTGAGAGGGAAAGGGTGTGTGTGTGGATTGTCCCCTTATACTTTTGACCGAGGAACTAGGAGTAGCCTCCTTGAAAGAGAAAGAAAGAGCGTTTCGGGCTCTTTCTTTTGTCAGATCGCGGAGATCCTTTGCGCGCTGCGTTGTGTAAGCGTTCAAGGTCTCCACCCAGCACCGAACTCGCAGAACGATTTCACGTATGAGGAAGGCTCATTAGGGTACAACCAGCGCTCGTTTCCTCCTTGCATTGCGCTCAGTTCCCTGTTCAGGTTCCCTAGTTGCCGTCGCTTCTTTCGGTGCGGAGATGGAAACAGAAACGCGTTCTCGGATGCTTTTCCGGCGGGGGTCCGGGAGCAGCTTTGCTCCCCTCCGGAGGGAAAGCACCGAGCGCCAAGCAGCCTACTCCCAGGTCGTGCAGCTCACAGACGTGGGAAACACGCCATACATTGCGAAAGCTGCCCTGGTCTGTTACAGCAGCAACCATCCGCTTCCCGCCCAGCAATGACCCAAGAATCTGGCGGCAAAAGCTTTCCTGCTAGGCGACAGCCCACTCCCGCAGAGTCTCAAGAGATCTCCAGCCTAGGGGGAAAGCGATTATAGGTGGTTTTTATATATAAACTCTTTATAAAAATGGTGGTGATGTGTGGGTTCATTCGCGCACCTTTGTTGGCCGAGGGTAGCAGAAGTGGTTAGGAAACGGTCGGATCCACCAGTCTCCAAATATTCAGTCGTGGCCTGCAGATACTGAATCATTGGTTCGTCTAACTCAAGATTCCCTGCACGGCTCTCTCAGGTCGGGAGCCTTTCCTGGAGATGCTGAACCTGAGGAATGAACCTGAGGACCTTCTGCTTCCAAAGCAGACGATCAACTACCACTGAGCAACAGCGAAGCAGAGAATAAAGAAGGAACTTTTGTTTACTTTCCCCCTACCCTTCGGCTCCGAGCTTCCTGCAAAGAGGCCAGGGCTGTTCGCATCAGGTTCCCAGCTGAACTTCAGCACTAGGTCAGCGTCTTCAGAGCCTTCGAACGGGCTGCTTCGGTGGGTTTGCAAATCGCATTTCTGGGAGGTGTGTGGTAGAGGCGCACCGTCCTTCCTCGCCTCACCTGGCAATCCAAAATGAATTAAAAATAATAGCAGATCCGCCCCACCACACTCTATATTTTTAGTTTCTATGCGCACAAAGCACTGGGAAAGTCCACTCTATAAACTGAACTCTCTTTTCCTCTAGCCACAGACCAGAAGGGTTGCCCCACATACATCCCCGCTGGGCTGTTTCGAAAACCCACAGCCTATAGCTTGGAAGGGAAAAAAACCAACGAGCGCTAACAGATATTTGTTTTTCGACTTGTGATCAGCAAAGCATCACACAAGGACTGAAAGCAGAGTTCTTGTGCGCCTAGTGATATTTGCCGTTTCACAATGAGAACTTCTCGCTCTTGAGCTTGAGTTAGGGGTCTCTTTAGATCCAGATGGTTTTTTCCATCACCAGATTTTTCTAGGCTTGTTTGTTTTTTCTTTTTAAAGGGGAAAAAAGTCTTTTCTAGATGACCCTTCGTTATGTCATTGATTCGCTCTCCTAAGAAGGTGGGTGGAGGTTCAGCCATCTAGGTTCCTCTTGCGTGGCCTGGAGCAAACCACCTCCAGATCAACCTAGCTTGCAGGGTTCTTGCTAGAATCAATTAAAGCGCACAATGGTAGATGCCGACCAGGGCGTATGGAAGCACAACCATCTAATGCTGAAGGACGGATCACCGATGCTTCGGGCAACGTGCTGAACGCCTTCAAGGAGAAGGTCCTCTTCAGCTTTGGTCGCCTGCTTTGTGCATAAATCAGTATAAACAAGCCATCCCTCCCTCCCCGCCTTTAGTAAAGCACTCCATTTTCATATCCCGGAAAGGAGTTAGGCGATGCAGAGAAGAGGCTCCCGACGGAGCTGGGGAGGAAGAAGAGGGACAGGACTTACAACAGGGCAATTGAAAGCGGCCCTGTTTCTCAACAGACGGCGTCGTCATGCGATAGGAACGCGCTTCTAGACCCTTTAATGAGCGTTCCTTTTCCAGGAACTTGCTTGGCAAGTGAGAAAATGGTTGCGCATGTGAGAGAGGGAGAGAGCAGGTTGTTTTAAAAGTCTGCCAGGAGAGGCCAGTTGAGAAGAAATGGGAGAGATACTCGGTCGTCGGAAGCGGGTCAGGCGCGACAGGAAGAAAATCTGGGAAGTGGAAATTTCCTCTTACTGTTCATCCCTTGTGAATTTAGTTCTTTCCTTCCTTCGTGGTTCTCCTATGCGCTCCATTCAGCCAAACCATCTGCAGCAGTGCTGGATATTACCCTCGTTGGAAGCAATTCGTCGACTTTGAACCCGAGTTCAGACAAGCAGTGGCGTGGCGTGGGGGGTGCAGGGGGGGCGGCCGCACCGGGCGCAACATCTGGGGGTTAGGGTTAGGGGGCGCAAATCCACTGGTTAGGGGGCGCAAATCCACGGGTTAGGGGGCGCAAATTACTTGCCTTGCCCCGGGTGCTGACAACCCACGCTACGCCACTGCAGACAAGTGATACGTGGGCCAAATGGTAGGCCTTCGGGCCTGGATTCAGATCCTTGAGAAATTTAGCCTGGGGGATTTGGGCGTCGCTCTCCTTGGACCCCAATCTCTTTCTGCAGAAGGATAAGTAAGGCCGCTTAAGGGCTGAGGCAGCAGTCCTAAGTCCACTTACCTGGGAGTAAGCTCCATTGAATCCAATAGGGTTTACCACTGAGTAGACGTGGTTAGGAACGCATTGTTAAAGTGGGGGGAGGGGTTGTTGAGGGTGGGATTCCACAAGAACTGCAGGGCAGTTCAAGCTATTAAAATGTTCCTTTGTCTGTCATCCCCTCAGTGGGACTTCCTTTTGAGTAGGCACATATAGGATCCCACTGTTAAAGTCCTGACTGTGGACTGGGTCGCACGCCTGCAGTTAATTTCTTGTTTGTTTCTGTTGCCGTCACAACCCTCATCCGTCTACTTCTTAACTTTGCTCTCCAACCCCTGAGTTCTCTTCATCTGCCCCCGTTTTTTTGAGGGTGTGTGTGGACAGTCTGAGCTCATACACGTTTACTCTGAAGTCATTCCCATTGAGTTCAATGGGGTTTACTTTTGAGTAGCCATGGCTGATCCCAGGGAAGAAACAAGGGTATTATTATTCCTATTTTGTTTTACTGACTTCCAAACAACTACCAAAGAGGAATAATAACTGGGGCTGCGAATATGGTACTTATTTATATGCCGCTGAATGCCAAAACAAAGCTTCAAAGCTGTTTATAAAGTGTTTTTTTAAAAACAACAACAACAACAACAACCCAGTGATGCCACGTTAAAATATATTTTTAAAAATCCGTAATGGTAAAAATGCATAGTAAAATAAAGCAATTATTTTTTAACAATACAGCAAAAACAAAACCAAGAGACTCGGGTCTAGAGATAAAGAAATACCTCTGCGTGTGCGTGTCATCTAATCTATCTATCTACCTATCTCAAAGATTCCTTTATTTTTCTTTCCAGTTTCTTCCTTCCCTTGATTATTTTTCTATTCCTTATCGACACCTCAGAGTCCCCCCCTCCACCCACCCTCTCTCTCTCTCTCTCTCTCTCTCTCTCTCTCTCTCACACACACACACACACACACACACACACACCTCACCGCTCCCCCTCTCCGACCCCCCCCCCGTTTGAGGGCTCCTCCTGTCTGCCAAGCGGCACGCGAGCCGCACGCGTTGTCAACAAAAGCCTCTTTCACGGCTCGCTGCCCCTTTGCAGCGTCCCAAATCTGCTCGCCCCTCTGCCGCCTGCTTGCAGCTCATCTGCCGACTTTGGTTCCCGGCCCCATCCATATAGCAGCAGCGGCAGCAAGAGGGTGGGGGAGGGAGGGAGGGAGGGAGGGGGGCGGAGAGGAAAACAAAACACGAAGGCCAGCGTTTAGGACGCCCACCGCTGAGGGTGCGGGTAGGGGCAGCAGGCAGGTCGAAAGAAGCGCGCGAGGAGGAGGACCAGCTTCTTCGCTTTTCTGTTCTCTGCTGCTGACTAAGTCAATGGGATTTTCCCAAACAGATGACATTTTGAACCTCGCGCGTGTGAATGTGTTCCTACACACCTTGGTTCGATTGTTGTACGGAGCAGGGGAGCACTGGCACCTCAAGCAGCAAATTTATGAAGCCCATTTCCATCGGAAGTCAACCCTTTCCCTTGAAACTCCGCACCGAAGAAGCCCATGAAACATAAGAATGTTGTTTATTTTCACCGACAAATTCTGCCTGGGGGTGAGGGTCTAGAGTCGAGGCAGGTTGGCGACACTTTCTATAGAGATATAAAAATAAGGGGAAGGGGCGGACATCGAAGCAACCGACGACATACCCTGCGGAGAACTGCTAGTTTCTTGCAGATCTGGCGAAGGCGGTGGAAACGCTATTAAAATGCCTTATAGTTGTCCAAAGTGCGAACTCCATCCCAAGGAAATCTCTGGGGTTTGCGGCATTATCTTAATTAAGATAATTGATTCATATTGCACCTGCGAGAATGAAGAGCGGAGGAGAGAGGGAGGGAGAGAAAATGATTCTCTGCCCGCTCTCCCTCCCATCCTAGCTTAAAGCTATTGGAAAGAGGAAGCCTTGCTTAATATTGAGTGATTTATGACCGCAACAGACAGCAGTAGCTACGGCTGCGTCCTGTTTATTTGAATATTCCAACCCTTGCACAGAGTACATAGGGCTCAATGAAGATGGAAGCTGCTCGTCTTTCTTTCTTTCTTTCTTTCTTTCTTTCTTTCTTTCTTTCTTTCTTTCTTTCTCTAAAGTTTAAATCATGTATGTCAATATACCTATACAAAAGGCCAGCAGATTTTTGCCAAGCTCATTAAACAGGGACCCAGCTTTGGGCTTCGTATGCCAAAGAAGTAGATGGAGGCGTGCCCGTGTTTGCCGTGAGTTTTCAGGCAGTGGTGGGGTTGTGTGCGCGGGGAGGGGGACGTCTCACACCTGTTTGCGATAGAAACAGATTGAGGACAGCCGGGGCCAGGTAACAGACGAGAGGGCCTTGACGACGGACAAAGGTGATCTATCGATCTGGCTGAGCTTAATGAGCGCAAACGAAGCTGGGGAGATAGGGTGGGGGATTGGAAAACATCTCCCCAGGCTAAGCTCAATGGGTGGACCACCGATTTGGACAAGCGGCCAATTAGCAATTTAAAGGACGCGAGAGAGGGGAAATCAGCACCCTGGACAGCTCACAGCCGCAGATCACCCTGCGGCTATAAGGCTTTGCCCGGCGCCGTTTTGCTTGCTCTTGGCAAGTCCATAATGACCTGTAAGGTCCATGCTGAACCGCTAAAAGGGTTCCTTTCCCTTTTTTTAATTGCCAAGCGGAGGTCAATATCCGCCCCGGCTGCTGCCCATTTCTTTCAGAAGCTAACCGCTGCTAAAAACGGAAGCATCAAAGTGAAGGAACAGTCTACACACCAGTGTTTTCCTTCTCTCGAATTTTGTTTAGGACGAAAATGCACCAATGTTGTTCTTTGAAGCCCCACAACCATCAGCTACCGAAGGAGGAATAGATCCGTTAGGTAAACCCCGCATACAAAGATCTTATGCAAAAAAACCGGCAAATACACAGTGACATTGTAGCAAATCAGAAAAAAACACATTTCCACCCCCACCCCCAATAGAGTCCTTAATTTCCTTCTGAATCTTGTATTCAGGTTTCAGCTGTGCAGTTTCAAAATCACTGAATTAGGATGGGTTTTTTGTTGCTATTTTTATTGTTGCTGGTAAGTTTGATCTGCCTATAGATGCATATAAAAACAGGTATACAACAAGTGTGTGTGTGTTATAAATATGGGATGTGTGCTATAAATATTGCATGCTTATACATTAAAAACTATTTGCTCTCCTTTGCATTGGCTCCGTTATTAAAAACTGATGAAAATCCTAATCCTAAACACAGGCAGTAGTCCTAGAAAGAAGCTCGCTCATTCAGATAAAAACTACTTGGAAGTGAGTGAGCTGAAATGGAAATGGGCTTCACCTGTATTTAAGACTGCAGTTTCAGAAAACCTTTGTGCTTGTGTGTGTGTGTGTGTGTGTGTGTGTGTAGGAAATCACCCCCATAGCATCTTCATTTTAATGGCCCATTCCCTTTCCTACCCTTGCTTGCTAAATGATGTTGTTTAATTTTATAAATGACAACTTCTATTTAGTTAATGGGAATTACATCCGGACTCAATTTTTAATTATCTGCTTGCTAAGTGAGCCTTTTTAGTCACTGACATACAATTATGAAATCACAATAGTTTTTTAAAATAATTTGACTTGATTAAAAAAAAGGAGAGGAAATAAAACAATCTAAAAATGGGTGCAACAGCTATCTATGTTTAGAGGGTTGTAATAAGGCCTTGTCTGACCAACCCCACCTCAATCTCACCAACAGCCTTTTTCATTGATGTCAACCTTCTCTATTATTAGGAACTGGGACTCTTCTCAGACAGGATTTGTAGCTGGACAATCTCATTATTTTTGATCCGGGCATTTAACGAAGAGTCTCACCTTCTTTAAATAAAGTGTGGTGTATGGTGCTTTCTTTTTTTCTTTTTAAAAAATGCCCTCTTTAATAAAACTCATTTCCATTTGAATTAAATATTGATAATCTGACCTTTATGTTCCTTTAACTAATCAAAAGAAAGAAATTTCAAATGTGGATGGGCCCCAGCCTTGCCCTGGTGGGCCTTTCCGCTTGAATAAGTGCTCAGATTAAACAAACCCAACTTCCTTTTTTTTCCAGAGCACCCTCTCTTTGCACTAATTGCTTATGCAAAAATGGAGATCCGTATTAATTAGTAACTCTACTGATTAGTTCAGTGGTATTTCTACATAATAAATCATGCTGCAGACATGGGGGTTTTGGCACCTCACCAAGAGTGGCTCAGGATGCAATAAGATTTCCATGTTAAATAATAAAAATCATAGGCTAAGGCTACCTTTTTTGCAGGTAATGCTGTGTACCACCTGCTCTCTGCACCTGCCATGGGAAATTGCTTTCTGTCCTGGCAGGCCTTCTTTCCTGCCCTTCAAGCGCACAGCATTCTCAGTGTGAATCACGGCGCAGAGAAGCAAAGGGTCAGATTGCAAGCTGATGTCATTTTGCTCTTTTAAAAGTTAGAGAGCTCAGGCTTTTGAGACAGAGACTTGGATGAGGCTACCCAAGGGAAAAACAACAACAATGGACCTGTACTGAATGCATGGTGAGGATACTATATTACATATATATGAAGATGATGTGCCCAGGTGAAAAAGCATGTTTTTCACAACAGCTTAAGACATTCACTATCAAGACTGAGGCTGCTACTTTGGTGTTCCAATAATTTCTGAATGCATATCTTGAAGAATGTGTGAATGTGAATAGACATCCTGTGATGCACTACTGTCTCAGCTATATACATGCAATATATGGTATTCATTTTGCAATGAAGGCTGCTTCCATATTGGTTTATGCTGATAGAAAAAACCATGCACTCTGTACATCAAATAAGACCGATTGCATGAAATGGGGTGAATGTATGAACACACAGTCTCAATGTCTCAAGAGGTACTTTTCAAAATATGCTTCCATCTATATGTATCAGTCGGTTTCTGTGCTATGAGTTGATGCATTTAAAACACACATTTACTCTCAATATTAATTGCAATATATTATACAATGGATAATCCTGATATGTACCCACATTTTATTTTCAGTTGAAATTCCATCTAAGATCTCTATTTCCTGAAATCTGCAGTTCATTTTAACTCAGGAATGGACTGGATGAGAGCCACCTTCCTTCTTCTTAAGCACACAACAATAATTTAAACTACACCCTTGCAGTCATGAAGGCTAAACATTAAATTTGTTAGAGTGAGTTGAAAATAACAGGTACCATACTCAAATCACTAGAAAACTTTAACTTTGTTAAAGTTGATAGGGCTCTTCCAGGCTTATATTTCCCTATACAAAAGAAATCCTATTGGTTTCTAAAATGATGATATGGAACAGGAAACATTCAGTACCTAGCTACTTCTGGTAAAAGCTAAAGGACCCCTGACAGTTAAGTCCAGTCACGAACGACTCTGGGGTTGCGGCGTTCATCTCTCTTTACTGGCCGAGGAAGCTGACTTTTGTCCACAGACAGTTTTTCCGGGTCATGTGGCCAGCATGACTAAGCCACTTCTGGTGAAACCAGAGCAGTGCACGGAAATGCCGTTTACCTTCCCGCTGGAGTGGTACCTATTTATCTACTTGCACTTTGACGTGCTTTCAAACTGCTAGGTTGGCAGGAGCTGGGACCGAGCAACGGGAGCTCACCCCATTGTGGGGATTCAAACCGCCAACCTTCTGATCAGCAAGCCCTAGGCTCAGTGGTTTAGACCACAGCACCAGCCGTGTCCCTGGTAATGGTTTCAATTCTGAGACCAGAGTCAGTAATACTTCTGAATACCAGTTGGTGGAAACCACAGGAAGGGAGAGTGCTCTTGTGCTCAGCCCTTGCTTGTTGGCTTCCTAAAGGCTGCTGTGAAAACAGGATGTTGGACCAGTTGAGTCATTGGTCTCATCCAGCAGGCTCTTATTGTGTTCTTACACTCACATGTGGCAGAAGCAAAGGAAGCGCCAAGGTGAGCAGTAAACAGGTTTTTTTATTGTCTCACTTTCATGCAAAAGGAAGGTTGAGTCCTGCCATCAGGCACACAAATTGAAAAGATAAGGCACATAAGGAAAGGGGAGTGGAGTGAAAAGACAGAGGAGGCAAATCAAGGCCATAGCAAAGTGGTGAGCTATAAGGATTTATATCCAGTTTGAAACAAGGTGATCTTCCCTTGCTGGTGTTCTTGCTTGACTAGCAGCTAGTGGTTCTTTTCTTATCGGTGGATGGGTAACAGGAGCAAGGTGTTCTTTCCAGCTGGGAGAGGGTAAATGTTCTCCCTGCAGCTGCTCCTTCCTTGACTGATGGTGGTGTATATGGCCTGCAGATTCAGCACGCAAGACCGACTTGTGGGGACCGTGTGGGGACACAGACAAAGGAGATCGGTACGCCTTTGTGGGATTTGATGGGCAGGAAGGAAGAGTGAGAGCATGTTCAAATAAATTTATCTTGTACTGATTGAGTCTGATATTCAGATCAGATCCAGGTGCTCTTGAGGGAAATTGACTTTCTAGATCCATTTCAGTTGGGGTTTAGGCCCGGTTTTGACACAGAAACTGCTTTGGTCACTCTGTATGAAGACCTCTGTCAGAAGATGCAGGGAAATGTGTCCCTATTAATTCTCCTTCACCTCTCAGTGGCTTTCAATACTATTGGCCATAGTAGCCTTCTGGAGAGAATGTCTGAGTTGGCGGTTGGCAGCACAGCTTTGGAGTGGTTCTGGATGGCCATTTCCAGAGGGTGATGCTTGGGGAGTGCTTTCCAGCACCATGGAAGGTTCCTCAGGGTTCAGTTTTATCATCTACATGAAACCACTGAGTGAGGTCATCTGGAGTTTTGGAGTACATTGTCAGCAATATGCTGATGACACACAGCTCTGCTTCTCCTTTACATCTGTAGGGGTGGCAGTGGATGTGTTGGACCATTGCCTTGCCTCAGTAATGGACTGGATGAGAGCCAGTTAACTGAAGCTCATCCCAGATAAGACTGGGGCATTGTTTGATTGGGTTGGATGGCTGGGAGGTTGTCTGCTCTTGGTGGGGTTACATCCCCCTAAAGGAGAGAGTATGCAGCTTAGGGGGAACTTGTGGATCCTTTTCTGTCACTTGAGACTCACGTAACCTCAGTGGCATAGTGTGCCTTCCATCAGCTTCAGCTGGTGGCCCAGCTGTGCCCCTACCTGGGCAGGCTAAAAAAATGCAACCTGTGCCGTTAGTAAAGATAGTGCAACTCGTACAGCACGTTGGCGACAATTATTCACACAGTTGTTCAAAAATAATTTTACACCATTTATCAAATATGTGCGGAAGAGACAGTAACTTACAAAGTGCCGTGAAAACTTACAAACTACCGAAAATAAAGTGAACTTGCAATATCAGATTTTACTAGGTTCTTACAAATTCTTGGCTCAATTTTTTATTTTTTCTTAGAATCATAGAATCATAGAGTTGGAAGAGACCACAAGGGCCATCGAGTCCAACCCCCTGCCAAGCAGGAAACACCATCAGAGCACTCCTGACATATGGTTGTCAAGCCTCTGCTTAAAGACCTCCAAAGAAGGAGACTCCACCACACTCCTTGGCAGCAAATTCCACTGTCAAACAGCTCTTACTGTCAGGAAGTTCTTCCTAATGTTTAGGTGGAATCTTCTTTCTTGTAGTTTGGATCCATTGCTCCGTGTCCGCTTCTCTGGAGCAGCAGAAAACAACCTTTCTCCCTCCTCTATGTGACATCCTTTTATATATTTGAACATGGCTATCATATCACCCCTTAACCTCCTCTTCTCCAGGCTAAACATGCCCAGCTCTCTTAGCTGTTCCTCATAAGGCATCGTTTCCAGGCCTTTGACCATTTTGGTTGCCCTCCTCTGGACACGTTCCAGTTTGTCAGTGTCCTTCTTGAACTGTGGTGCCCTGTGGTGTTTTTAAATAAGTTCAAGAAGATTCAAGAACAGGGCAAGTTCAACATTGTTCCCGGTAGTTGTGAGTAAAATCTGAGGCCCTTATTCATGTGCTGCCTCCACAAGAGGTCCGGTGGGTGGCAACATGATAACGGGCCTTTGCTGTGGTGGTTTCCTGTTTGTGGAATGCTCTCCCCACAGAGGCTAGCTTGCTACCTTCATTATCTCTAGGTGCCAGGCGAAAATGTTTCTCTATAAGCAAGCTTTTGACTAATTAAACAATCTATGGCCTTTTAAATGCATTTGTGGGAGAGGGGTTATTGGTTTGTTGGTTTGTTGGTTTGTTTGGCGGGGGGTTGTTCTGTATTTTTTGTTTTCATTTGGTATGTTTGTGTTATAAACTGCCCTATGATCTTTGCATGAAGGATGATATACAAATTTTTAAAATAATATATGATAATGATAATACCAGCATACCACCCAATAGTTCTTAAGTGCGAGGGAAGTTCTGCAGTCATTTGTTTCCCTTTAAAAACCAATATTTACTGGTAAAACTGGATTAGGCATCATGCCAGATATACTGTAGAGCAGCATCCTACAAAGTTAGGGAAAATGTAATGATCTGAGTGTGCCTCTTGGTAGACAATCTATCCCCTGAGTTTTCCATATATTCCTTCAGTGATCTGAGAACGGAGGAACTTTCCAGGATTAAGCTCAGTAGTCTTTTGAATGAGAGAAATGTAAAACTCCAAAAGCATCACCTACACTTAAATAACTGTACTCTGGCTATAGAAGATTTAATATGCAGCCTTTCTGCCTCTGAATGCCTGGCTCTCAGGGTATGTGTGAATACAAATGAGAGACTGAGAATGTAGCTTAGGCTGAAAGATAATGCCTGGCCCAAGTCCACTCAGTGAACTTCACAGCTGAGTGAAGATTTGAATTAGAAAAGGGGTCAGCAAACTTTTTTAGCAGGGGGCCGGTCCACTGTCCCTCAGACCTTGTGGGGGGCCGGACTATATTTTGAAAAAATAAAATAAAAAATGAACGAATTCCTATGCCCCGCTGTGATGAGTATGAGTTACTTGTGCGTAAACTGGTGCCTCTCTAGGCTAATTTGCCTTGTTAAACCTTTCTGACTGCACAGCCCTTTCTAATTGTGACTGCCTCAGTCGCTGGCAGAATCCGTCAGTGGGCGTTTCTTGAACCTCTTCCAACATAAAAGTTGTTTGACACCCAGTCTCCTCCTCCTCTCACTGCGCGGGAGCCTTCTGAGCAGGGAGGGCGTGGGTAGCGGAGGACCTGTCCCCTCCTCACTGAGTTCCAGTGAAGAGTCCTGGAGCCCTCTCTCCGATTCCCCCATCTGCCCCCCTTTATCCCTGGTGTTGCGCTTAAATGCTTCCCCCTCCACTGAGCTGTTTCTCCCCCTGCTGCTGGGTCCTTCTCCAGCATCATCTAGGAGCCTCCCCTTCGCCTCTCGCTCCGATGTCAGTTCCCTGACATCCGCAAAAAACCCAGAGATGCATTTTAAATAAAAGGACACATTCTACTCATGTAAAAACATGCTGATTCCTGGACCGTCCGCAGGCTGGATTTAGAAGGCGATTGGGCCAGATCCGGCCCCCGGGCCTTAGTTTGCCTACCCATGAATTAGAGTCTCCCTGGCCTAAGTCTACCACTCCTTCTGTTAAGTAGTGACCAACCTGCATTCTGAAATGGTAGAATTTTTTTTAAAAAAATATTTATTTGGTTTTTCAGATTAAAATTTTACAATCATATGTCAAACATAAATAATAATAAAAAAGATTCCAAGGAATCTCCTGGACTTCCACCCTCCCCTTTGTTAGTCGTATCATTAATCATTTCCTCCTGTATTTTTTATGATGATCCAAATCTTTTACATCTCCATTATATCCAAAATCCACCATTAAACTACAAGTGATATTCCAATCCTACTAATGATTTTAACTGTTTACAATGGTCTTTAAGATAAGTTATAAATTTTCCCCATTCCTTATTAAAAGTTTTGTCTTCCTGATTTCTGATTCTTCTGGTCATTTTAGCCATTTTGGCATAGTTCATCAACTTCACCTGCCTTTCTTCTCTGGTAGGGACTTTATATTCTTTCCACTCTAGGCTGATAACATCCGCATAGCTGTGGTCGCATACATAAAAAGTCTTTTCTGCTCCCTTGGTACAATTAGCAGTTGTACCATGTGAATTTTCTGAATGTGTCAGCTGGCCTTAAAGAAATGCTGAAATGTAATGGTTCAAAATGGACAATGGGCCCATATTTCATGGGAGTTACATGAAGTGCCATCAGTTTCTAGTGTCACAGGTGCCATATGCAAAGAATCACTGCCACAAGTAAAGACACTGTACCTTTATTCTTTAGGCAAGGATATTCACAGGATGGAGTGGGGGAGCAAACACAGGTGTTTGCTGATAATCTAAAGCTTTGGTGAGATTAAACTGTTGCCTCAATATGAGTTATTACATATACTCCAAATTGAAATCTTCTTAAGGTTAGCTTTAGAGGAACTGATTTTGCTCACTTGTCTTAGAAAATCATTGCTGAAAAATGCACTATGCATAGAACTGCCATTTCCAGCAAGACTGTTGCTAGTTGGATATCTTTTAAGGAAGGAATCGGCAGTGTGATACTCTCAAGAAGTCATTGGATCAAATCTGGTGGATAGTGGGGTGTGATGCTGCCACTCAGCTGACCTCTGGCTGATCAAATTGCTGTTGTTTAGTAGGAGGTAGAGGGATGGTGGTGAAGCAGTGGTGAGGTTAGCATAGTACAAATGCACCAGCAGAACCAATCCAGTGCTTCTGCTGATGAGTTTGCACCACACCAAATTCCCCAGTACAGTGGTGCCCCGCAAGACGAATGCCTCGCAAGACGAAAAACTCGCTAGACGAAAGGGTTTTTCGTTTTTTGAGGTGCTTCGCAAGACGAATTTCCCTATGGGCTTGCTTTGCAAGACGAAAACGTCTTGCAAGTTTGTTTCCTTTTTCGTAAAACTGTTAATACCCAGGGTGCATTGCTTGAAGAGGTGCAGTTGCGACTTGACTTCAAGGAGCAACTCATAGCACGCGGTGTGGTAGCCTTTTTTGAGGTTTTTGAAGACTTTGGTGATTTTTGAAGCTTTTCCAAAACTTCTTTTGCAGCCATTCGGTAAGTTAAACTTTTAAAACTTTTTTGGGGGGTTTTGGATTTTGGGTTGGGGTGTTTGGAATTCAAGGACTTGGTTCTGGGTTTGAATTTCTGTGTGGTGGGTGGCTGGGTGCTTTTGAATTTTTTGGATGTGAAGCACTGATTTATTTATTTATTTTTGGGGGGTTTGTGCAGGTAGGAGCTGTGCTGCCATGGGACCCAAGAAGACTGCTGCTGCAGAGGCCGGTGAGGGGAAGAAGGAGAAGGTTACGCTGGAAATGAAGAAGGAGATCATCCGGAAGCACGACGGTGGAATGCGTGTGACAGACCTCGCCAGGGAGTACGGGAGGAATCCATCGACCATCGGGATCATCCTGAAGATGAGGGAGAAGATCCTTGCGACTGATGCAGCCAAGGGAGTCACCAGGATCGTGAAGAACCGCCCAGCTGTTCTGGAGGAGGTGGAGAAGTTGCTGCTCATCTGGTTAGAAGAGAAGCAACGTGCAGGGGACACAGTGACTGAGGCCGTCATTTGTGAGAAGGCCAAGGCCTTGCACGCAGACCTCGTCCGGGAACATCCAGGAACCTCAGGCGAGCCAGAAGTCTTCAAGGCAAGCAGAGGCTGGTTTGACCGGTTCAAGACAAGATCTGGAATCCACAGCGTGGTCAGGCATGGAGAAGCTGCCAGTTCTGATGTTTCTGCGGCTGAAGACTTTGCAGCGGAGTTCCTGGAGGTTGTGAAGACGGAGGGCTACGTTCCACAGCAGGTCTTCAACTGCGACGAGACCGGGCTGTTTTGGAAGAGGATGCCCAAAAGGACTTTCATCACACAGGAGGAGGCCAAGTTGCCTGGCCACAAGCCCATGAAGGACCGTCTGACCCTGCTCTTCTGTGCCAACGCAAGCGGCGACCTGAAGATCAAGCCCCTGCTGGTGTACCACTCGGAGAACCCACGGGCCTTCAAGAAACACAAGGTCGACAAGGAGCAGCTGAGTGTCATGTGGCGATCCAACAGTAAGGCTTGGGTCACACGTGTGCTGTTTGTGGACTGGGTCAATCTTGCTTTTGGCCCTGCTGTCAAACAGTACCTGCTGGACAACGACCTGCCGCTGAAGGCTTTGCTTCTGATGGACAATGCTCCTGCTCATCCTAAAGGCCTTGAGGAGGACTTGTTGGAGGAGTTCAGCTTCATCAACATCATGTTCCTGCCGCCTAACACCACGCCACTGCTCCAGCCGATGGATCAGCAGGTCATCGCCAATTTCAAAAATCTCTACACCAAGGAGCTTTTCAGGCGATGCTTCGAGGTGACTGATTGCACCACCATCACCCTGTGGGAATTCTGGAAGGACCACTTCGACATCGTCACGTGCTTGAAGATGATCACCACGGCCTGGAACGGGATCAGCCAGAGAAATTTGAATTGCGCTTGGCGCAGCCTGTGGCCGGACTGTGTGGCACCAAGTGACTCTGATGCACCAGAATCAACAGTGGTGCAGGACATTGTTGCCTTGGGGAGGACCATGGGCCTGGAGGTCACAGAGGAGGACATCAGCGAGCTGGTGGAGGAGCACGACCACGAGCTGACCACCCAGGAGCTGGTCGAACTGCAGGCAGAGGCTGCGCAGGAGCAGGCCTCGCTGGAAGAGGAGCAAGCAACTGAGGAACGGCTGTCCTCCAAAGAACTGAGGGACATTTGCCTGAAGTGGAAGGATGTGCAGGCTTTTGCACAGCGGCACCACCCTGACAAGCACGTGGCACATGACCTTGCGAACACTTTTGATACGAGGGTCATGTCGCCTTTCAGGGAGGTGCTGAAAAGGCGGATGAAGCAGCAGACCATGGACAGGTTCTTCAGCAAGAAGCAAAGAGTGGAAGAGGAACCTTCTTCGAGTTGTCCCCCAGAGTCTTAGAAAATGTACTGTACACTTTGTTGATTTTTAAATGTTTTTCTGTCATGTTTAGAAACTTAATTTATTGTTCCTTCAATTTTTGAAATGCTCTTTACAGTATGTGTGACTTTAAAGAGCACTTAATAAACTCTTGTTGTACCAAATTTGGCTTTGTTTGGACTTTTTTTGACCATAGGAACGCATTAATTGAATTTCAATGCATTCCTATGGGATTTCGTGCTTCGCAAGACGAAAAATTCGCTAGACGAAAAAACTCGCGGAACGAATTAATTTCGTCTTGCGAGGCACCACTGTACTTTGCCCTTCCTCCTCTACCTCCTTGTGAGCAGCAAAAATGTCTTCTTCTTCTTCTTTGGCAATCACTCGTGGCTGAGTAAGATTTTCTCCCATGAACAGTCTTAACAGTGACAAGTGATATGTTACAATGGCTGTGAAGGCAGATGAAGGCTGCAGCAGATAAGAAACTACTGACTGGCGTGATACTCATGCAATTGGAATAGAGCCTTACTGTGAAGACTGTGTGTTGATCAGCATGCACTGATATCCACACATAAAACAAATTCACACACAGGCATCTTCCAAAAACCCATCCAGTAGAAATGTGACCACCTGGAGATCAAATGAGTGGTAGTGCACCTCTTCATAGGCCACTGTGTCTGGCAATTGGCCATACTGTCTGGGACTGATGGGAACTGGAGTCTGACAAAATATGGAAGGTAACAAATTGGATACTCCTGTTCCAGGTTTTATTGTTGTTGTTTGCATGGGATGCGGGTGGAGCTGTGGTCTAAACCACTGAGATTCTTGGGCTTGTTGATCAGAAGGTCGGCGGTTCAAGATGAAGGTGATTGACTACATGGAATTGGCGGAAATGACTGGCAGAATCCGAGACCAGGGAGAAGAGTCGGTGAAAGAAGACTGGAAGAAATTTAAAGACTATTTACAGAAATATTGTAAAATTAAGGAATTTTAGAAGGATGTTGGATAGAAACTAAGTGGTTTCCAGCTGTAATGCTTAAAGAGATACGAAAAAAGGTTTTATAAATGGGTAAAAGCTTAATGGTAAGGACTTGCTGAACTAACAAACTGAACTGGAATACAAAAAAGGGAGGTACGAGGAGGTCCGGGGAAATAAGTGAAAGGAGGATATGTTATGGAAAACTAACGATGTGTTTTTAATTGTTTTTATTTTGTATGTTTCCTTTTATTTTTATATTTTTTGCTATATCTTAAAAACTTTATCCTTTTTTCTGTATTTTGTATTTTCTTCTATTTTTATTTTCTGTTTTTGTATTTTTTGAAACTTTAATAAATATCATTTCCAAAAAAAAAAAAGAAGGTCGGCGGTTCAAATCCCCACGATGGGGTGAGCTCTCATTGCTCTGTCCCAGCTCCTGCCAACCTAGCAGTTCAAAAGCATGCCAGTGAAAGTAGATAAACAGGTACTGCTGTGGCGGAAGGTAAACAGCGCTCTGGTTTCCATCACGGCATCCCATTGTGCCAGAAGTGGTTTAGTCAGGCTGGCCACATGACCCAGAAAAGCTCTCTGCAGACAAACGCCGGCTCCCTTGGCCTGAAAGCGAGATGAGCGTTGCAACCCCATAGTCGCCTTTGACCGAACTTAACCATCCAGGGGTCCTTTACCTTTTTTATTATTGTTGTTGTTGCTGTTTTCTTTAATGTAAAATTCTAAATAGACACACACATGCACAAATGTTGTTTTTGCTATGTTATCTGAGTTTTATGCTTGAAAAGAATCCATGCAAAACAAATAGGGAGTTCTGTCAGTTATTATTGTGAACCACGACAACAGATTCAGGTAGGGACTGTTTGCTGTAAGTGGGTGTTCAGAACCATAAGAGGTTCAATAAATGATTCAGCGGAATGCAACATGGTTTAATTGATTGACTGATTGATTCAACATCTCCCTATCCCACCAATCCACAAACTCAAGAGAGACCACAATCTCATTTAACTTTGGTGCATCATTGCTGGCAGCCCAGTAGAAATTTTGCTCTTGGGTGTTGCGGAAATGTACTTAGCATACAAATACACAAGGCAATGTGGTCAAAACCCACCCCAAAAGGAGTGGCATGGTCTCCTTGAGAGGAACCTCATTGCATTATGCAGGTCATCCATCTACACACATTACACACATACAGATACCCCCATGCACAAAAACACACATTTCCTTAGTAGGACAGGAAATAGCACATTTCCCTAACATTAGCACAGTTGCTGTCTTACTTGTGCTTGCAGTTCATATCTCCTCCCTGCAATAAAACAGGACTGCATTTTATAGGCTGTGTACATGAAGATTCATAATTACAAACACCAGAAAAATAATCCAGCATTTACTAAGCCATTCAATTAGATTAGCATCCAGATTTACATTTTCCATTACACGGCAAAGTTTATAAGTTTGATTCTCAGCCAGTACTTAATGTAAATCTTCCGTGAGCCCCATTAGTTCATGTCAGTGTTTTCCATGAACGATTTAAAAAAAAAAAAAAATGTCGTAAGATAGCTAAGTGAGTAGCTCCACCTACAGGGTAGCTTAAAAAAAAAATCCCATTGAATTTATTAGCTCCTGTGTCTGTATTGATTTTCAGTGATGCTTAGTAAAACATTCTACCTGTTCCGTAGAGATTTGCTGCCGTATTGTTTCTGGAGGATGAGAGTTACGGCAAAAAATTTTAAGGTAGTATTTCTTCCGGAGCAAAATAAACCTTACTGGGTTGGTGAGATGGTGACAGGTGAGCTGTGACTCTTCTTTGGAGCTGGGAAGAGCCTCAAAGCAGGCCCCTGCATCACTTTGTAGAGGCTAGACAATCTGGGGTTGTATCCTGATCTCACCATACCATTCAGCCTCAGATGAAGAATGATGTCCTCTGCTCTAAATACATTCTACATTCTTTATTTCAGTCCAAAGACCCACAAGAACTTTTTCAAAAGCAAAATAAAACAGAAATACAGGGAAAGGGTTCCAAGGCTATGTTTTATCCAGAGCATGTAGATTTCTGCTTTTTAATACTTCCAAGAGGAACTTAGCCACGGTTGGGTAGTATCACTTGACATATCTCCAAGGAGGTACTTATGGTGGAAGGTTTCGGATTTTCCAGTTACGTTTACCAATAGGGGTTTAATTAATTGATCCCTGGCTTGTTTGAACTGCTTGCAATGTAGTAGGATATGCTTCATAGAGCCGACACTCTGAAAGCATAAGCAGAGCCTATTCTGATAGGGTATACCAGATAGTCTTCCGTTTAGTACTTCTGATCAGGCACCCCCAACCTGAGGCCCTCCAGATGTTTTGGCCTACGACTCCCACGATCCCTAGCTAACAGGACCAGTGGTCAGGGATGATGGGAATTGTAGTCCAAAACATCTGGAGGGCCAAAGGTTGGGGATGCCTGCTTCCGATGGAAATACATTTAGTCTAGCTTTGATGAATAATTGGCAATCATTAGGTACAGACAGATTCATGAAATACGATGGTAACTGAAAATCATGGCCATAGTGGCTTCCAGATGCAAATGGTCCACAGGTTAGAGTGAAGATCACTGTATGAAATACCCCATAACCTCTGCCTCAGGGATCTAAGGGCAGTATGATAGCCCAGATGATGTAAAAGGATGGAGAAAGACCAACTGAGGAGGCTTTTTGGGCCATAGTTTTCAAACATGCTCTTCTAAATGAAGGGCAAACAAGAAGCATAAAGGGATGCCAATAGAAGGAGGGTGCTCTGAAGCCCCCTTGGTTTTCTTGCCCCAAGGAGATTCTGCCCTTCTCTCTCTCTCTCTCTCTGTGTGTGTGTGTGTGTGTGTGTGTGTGTGTGAAGGAGCTGTCAATGAACCAGGTCAACCACATGGCAAGCACACAAACGGGAGGCAAGGAATGCCATTAGCTCTTTATTAACAGAAAATAACAACACAGCAGAGTCCTCTGGTTCGAATCAATCCAGCTGAGACATTGCTGAAACTGACCACTAGCTCCACCCTTCCGCCTCTAGCTTCTCACTCTGGTTCCCTCCCAAAGGCTGTGTCAAGGGGGTGGGGCTCCTCCTCTGGGCCTGTCTGGCCCGTTGCTCAGCACCCCACCTTGAGTGGGGTGTCAGAAGGGGAGGAGATTCAGCAGGACTGGGACTGTCTGTGCTCACACTGTGACTCAAACTCTATCCTGGAAGATCCTCCTTCTCCTGACCTCTCTTGATTGCACAAACACCCTACTTCAAGCACCTCCCAGCTTGGCCCTTCTGTAGACTATTCTTCAGTGTTCCACCATTAGGATCCAGGATCTAAGCTGCCATCTTTGGAGCCCTCCTTGGGGGGCTCTTGGGCAGACAGCTCCCACCACTATTCCTCAGCCAGCCAGTCCCTGAGAATGTGGTGGTGGGGATTCAATGGTATTTCCAGGGTTTGGTTTTAGAGTTGGTCTGTTGCCCTTCAGGTGTTGTTGAATGTAGGCTTGCCATATTTCAAAAAGTGAAAATCTAAAAAAACAACAAAATGAATTGGACTCCCTGGCAGGTTTTGAATAAACATACACAAATTTATCGAGGGATAATACAGAAGATAGATAATGTAAGGATGTATACAGTTTTATAATATGCAGAAGTTAACATTGGATGAGAAATCAGAGAGAGGAGCTGAGGAAAGTTGTAGGGGGGAGGGAGGGAGGGTTTGTTGGGGAGGTAGGAGGGAAAAATAATGGGGAGGGACAAGGAAGATGATTTGTTTTGATAATTTGCTATGTTGAAATTGTTAATATTTTTTTTCCAAAAAAAACACAACAAAATAACAATAAAGTGAAAATCTGGACACAAAAGTTTTGGGCAAAGTTGTTCAGGCTTTTTTTTTTTTTTGCAAAATATCTAGAAGAAAAAAAGGTATTTTGGGGGGAAATTACCCAAAACCAGGTTTTCGACTGATTACTGAAAATTCTGCCCAGATGCCATTTTTTACAGACAAATCCTGGCTATGTCTGGGAAATTCTGGACGAATGGCAGCCCCAGCGAATGCCACCTCCCATCAGTCCCAGGAAGGATGGCAGATGGACTCCAACACTGGGGTTGGTGGGAGGTGGAGTCCATCAACATTTGGGAGGGCCACAGTTTCCCTATCCCTGAAACAGACAAACCAGTCCAGCTCCCTCAACCACAACAAGATCCTTTATATCTAAAGGATTCTTCTATTGGATTCGTGGTGGGGTGGGGAAAGAACTACAGATTACCATAGATGGTTTGCTGGAAAGCTCTTACAGAAACCTCTTGGAAAGCCAGTGTGGTGCAGTGGTTTGAGTTCAAAGCCCCACTTGGCAGGGAAGCTCACTAAGTAGCCATGGGCAAGTCTCTGCCTCTCAGCCTAAACTACCTCACAGAGTTGCTGTGGGAGATTAAATGAGGAGCAGGGAGAACCATGTATGCCACATGGAGTGCCTTGGAGGAAAAGGTGGGGCATAAATGCTGTAAGTAAGTAAAAGTAAAGGTAAAGGGACCCCTGACCATTAGGTCCAGTCGTGACTGACTCTGGGGTTGCAGCACTCATCTCGCTTTACTGGCCGAGGGAGCCGGCATACAGCTTCTGGGTCATGTGGCCAGCATGACTAAGCTGCTTCTTGCGAACCAGAGCAGCACACGGAAGCACCATTTACCTTCCCGCCGGAGTGGTACCTATTTATCTACTTGCACTTTGACGTGCTTTCGAACTGCTAGGTTGGCAGGAGCAGGGACCGAGCAACGGGAGCTCACCCCGTCGCGGGGATTTGAACCACCAACCTTCTGATCGGCAAGCCCTAGGCTCTGTGGTTTAACCCACAGTGCCACCCATGTCCTAGTAAATAAGGAAGTAGTGTGCAAATAAAGCTGGGCTATACCCACCAGCAACCTAGCTGTCTCCTTCCATTATGTGGGGATAGGTGATCATGCTATCACTGCTGCTGGATTGATGCTCTCACAAACATAGCTGTAAGAGAAATGTGCTCTTTTGAAAGTCCCATCCTATCTGTCAATCACCCAGCTTTCTTCCCTTTGCCTGAAAAAATAATAATGAAAAGATTGAAGGGCTAGCTCATGACAGATGCTGACAAGGGATCGGCATGTAGCTGACTCCCTGGGAACTGCCACGGAGGTTGACTGCCATACCTTTCTTCCTATGATCCATAGCCCTGAGGGGGAGAGTGAAATGTTGCCCCGTCTCCAAGCAAGATGCATTTCTCAGAGCAGATGTTCGCTGCTCACGCCAGCATCTGGACCGAGAAGTGAACTTCTGTCAGAGCAGAAGATACGAAGGAAGTTCTTCACATAGAAAAAAGAGAGCTGCTTTGTGAAAAAAGAGAGGTACTTTCAGATCATTTCACCTCAAACGGTGCACGGGTGAATAAATGGGAATGAAATGCTTCTCAGGGGTCAATTTCAGGTAGGCAGGTGTTCTTCATAATCTTATTTCTTCAGATGTTGTTCTCAAGGTGCCACAATCAACATCACTGTGCAGAGCAGCAAGGCCCATAAGCTCAAACTGGCTTAGCATAAATGATGATGACAAGGATGAAGGGCTGGATTTATTTGTGAAAAAAACAAACAAACCCTGAGTTGAATTTATGGCCTTGAGCAGAGCATGGAAATGGAAGGTTGTGTGTCCTTCTCACTTCCTGACCCAGACTGGGGCAATGGGGGGATCATCTCTGCAAGGTGCTCCTTTGCAAGTGGCTTCTCTGTGAGGAAGCTGCTTGAAAATGATTGATGCCTCCATGCAACAGCTGCTTGGAAACTGCTTGCAAAGCAGCACCCTGCAGGACCAATGCCTCCACTCCACAACTGATGCGCAGAGGCAGCAGGCTTGCCGGGTGCTCCTTTGCAAGATGGTTCCTTGCATTGATCCTGTGTGGAATTGCTTCAGGGACAGGATGTCAGTCAAGAAGAAGAGTCGAGCAGCCCTGGGCTCTTGCCTTCTCCAAGAAGCAGCAGCTGGTGGCCTGGTATAGCCGGAGGTTTTCCTGTGTGATGCCCACTTCTCTTTCCTGCCCTCTAACAGTCCCGAATTGCTCTGGGTTATCCAGCCTAACCCACAGCTCTGTGGGTCTCTCAACCCAATTCATTCAATGTCTGAATCTGTTTGAATAGGCCAATTTGACTTGAGCTTTCAGTAAATCTGGTGTATGGCCCTACCCTATACCAACAAAATATTGATTTTCTTTTACTGTAGCCATTTCTGGCCTGGGCCTATTTTTTCCTCTTCTTCTTTTGCAACGTCATCATCATCATCATCATCATCATCATCATCACCACCACCACCACCATCATCATCATCATTTAAATTTGGATACCACCCTATACTCACAGGTCTCAGGGCATTTACAACATAAAATCACAATAGGTAAAGGTAAAGGGACCCCTGACCATTAGGTTCAGTCATGACCGACTCTGGGGTTGTGGGGCTCATCCCGCTTTATTGGCCGAGGGAGCCGGCGTACAGCTTTGGGTCATGTGGCCAGCATGACTAAGCCGCTTCTGGCAAACCAGAGCTGTGCACGGAAAAGCCAGTTACCTTCCCGCCGGAGCGGTACCTATTTATCTACTTGCACTTTGACGTGCTTTCGAACTGCTAGATTGGCAGGAGCTGGGACCGAACAACGGGAGCTCACCCCATCGCGGGGATTCAAACTGCCGACCTTCTGATCAGCAAGTCCTAGGCTCTGTGGTTTAACCCACAGCGCCACCCGTGTCCCAAAAATCACAATAGAAAAACACAAAATACGTAATAAAAACAAAAACAATCTAAAAAGACCCCCCCCCCCCAGCACATTTTAAAAGGGCACTGAATGTCAATCAGTCAAAGACCTGGTTAAAGAGGAACGTTTTTTGCCTGGCACCCAAAGGTGTATAATGAAGGCACCAGCCAAACTTCCCTGGGGAGAGGTTTCCACAAACAAGAGGCCACACATCTGCATCTCATATGCATGTGATGTTTTAAATGTGGTCACTTGGTGGTGCTGTAGCTAATATGTTTCTGTTTGACCAAAGCAGTTCCACCCTCCCACCCCTGCTTATATTATTTTCCCCACTTGCCTTCTTTATTTATTGTATGCCACTTGGTCCAAAAAGTTCAGCTCAATGTTTCTTTGTTCCCTGTTGAAACCAGAGGCAAGATGAATTGGTTTTGGAAGTTCTTGGCATCAACGTTGCCACTCTTCAATGAGCATTATTCAAAAGGAGGATAATTGCGGCATGTTGTCAATGTGTCAGGTTGTTTTGACAGATTCTCTTGTCAAGAACTGATTGGGAACCTCTTCTTAGGCACAAAGATGACTGTGTCTAGATCTGATGAAATGAAGGCTTTATTACAATGGGAAAGTCTGAAAAATTGGCCACATCTAAAGAGTATCCGGAAGTGTTAAAGTCCATGAAAACAAGGCAAAGGCCAGTTCATTCAAATCCAAAGTGATCTCATTTAATAAGTCAAGCTTTGGTGAGAAAGTTACCCCGTCTTTAAATTATGGCTTTGATTTGAACTTAGCCCAACTTGTTCAATTACAGAAAAGGCAGTGTGGTGCAGTGGTTAAAGTGTGCAGATGAGGACCTGGGAGACACAGCCTCAAATCGCCACTTACCCCTTAAAACTGTGACCTTGGCTGCTATTGCTCAGGAAACTCTGCCAAACCTACAGGGTTGTTGTTGCCAGCACAGAAGTGACAGGGAGAAGTTTGTAAGCAGCCTTGGGCTTTTGGGAGGAAGAATAGTTAGTGTCTCTCTCTCTCTCTCTCTCTGTGTGTGTGTGTAATATTCAATTTTTACTATCTTGGGACTCAGCTACATTGGCAAAGAAAAAACGCTTTCTATGTGTTGTTTATGCATTCTAACACTGACTCCAGATGGCGTTGTGGAGTTCCATTTTTGCCAACCCAATTTCTCAAACAGAGTGTTTAACTGAAATGCTTCTTTGATGTATCTAGATCCAGCTTTGTTACACTCTGGTTATAGCTACTCATGGTCACATTAAAAAGGGTCTTTTAAGAACTGTGCCCAAAGGTCCCCAGCCTCATATTCCAGGGTTACATATCAGCACAAGTTATATATGTTACTGTGATGAATTTCTGTTGTACTTTTCCTCCCCCTCAGGGGTGCCATCTCACCCTCAGGATTGTGGGTGCCCACCACAGAGCACAGACAAGTGATGTCAATTGTACACAGCTGCACATAGTTGACTTTGTGGGTGCCCAGCCCCCACAATTATATTATTGTGGGTGCTCAGGCACCCACCCACCCCTGGAGTTGGATCCTATGCTCCCCTGAAAACCAAGAACCAGTCCTGTTAGATCTGGACATACTTCTGTAGAAGTTTGCGGGGAGGGAGGGAGCAAATGCATATCTACTGCAACACTTGCTCAATGAAAAGGACATAAAGTTTGTTGTAAGGACTGTGTTTCTCTTCTTCTCTTATCTGTGGTTGCCTCTCAACCACAAAGTGGTCCTAATAATAATTATTATTCATTTATTTATGTATACCCCGCCCATCTGGCTGTGTTTCCCTAGCCACTCTGGGCAACTTCCAACAAAATATTAAAAATACAATTAAACATCAGACATTAAAAACTTCCCTAAACAGTCCTGCCTTCAAAAAGTTAGATAGTTGTTTATTTCCTTGAAATCTGCAGGGAGGGCATTCCATAGGGCGGGCACCACGGCCAAGAAGGCCCTCTGCCTTTTTCCTTGTAACTTCGCTTCTCACAGTGAGGGAACTGCCAGAAGGCCCTCAGAGTTGGTCCTCAGTATCCAGGCTGAATGATGGGGGTGGAGACTCTTCATTCCATCCAGCTCCCCAGTATCAGGGGAGGTTGGCAGGCATCTGTAATGAAAATATGAAAATCATGGCAGGGGAATAACACTTGTAGTTTAATGGTGAATTTTGGACATAATGGAGATGTAAAAGATTTGGATTATCTTAAAAGATGCAGGAGGAAATAATTAACAGTAGGTCCCACAAAAGGGAGTAGGGAAGTCCAGGAGATTCTTTGGAATCTTGTTTTTATGTTGTATGTTGCATATGTGATTGTAAAACTTTAATTTGAAAAACCAAATAAATAAATTTTAGAAAAAGAAAGCAAATCATGCCAGGCATGGCTTTTTAAAAAAGACTGGTACTCTTGTCTTTTAGCTCCCACCCATACAAGGCCTCTTAAGGTACACTGCATAAATAAAAAAGGAATATCCCCCACCCAGTTTGAAGCTGTATTTTATATTGCGTGGTGCCATAATAATAATAATAATAATTTATTTGTACCCCGCCCATCTGGCTGGGTTTCCCCAAAGCGATGAGCAACAACAACAACAGGATTTGCTTTGAATGCCATTTGGAATTTTTGCATAAAAGAGCTAACAGATGCAAAGCTCACTGTTATCCAGGCACGTGATCCTGCACTGAGCAAGCACACAAGCCAAGATATTCTCTTGACGGTGAAACATTATATACAGAAGTAGCTTGCAAGGGGGCGGAGCTGTTACACTCACTTTCCAACAGGTGGTTCACTTTTGCTTACCGAGAGCATGAGGGACAGGTTGGTGGGGAGGCTGGCACGGTGTACAATGAATATGTCTATAAAGAACTTCTCAAGTCATCAAATATTCTTGTTTATGGGTGGGTTCAGGGGGCATCTATGCTCTTGTACCTCAACTCCCAGAAAGTCTGTCTCTAGAGTCAGGAACCCCATAGCTGTACTGACAGCTTAAGAGAACACTAATAAAATCCAGTAGCTGATGGTAGGATGGCTGGGAGAGGGAGGGAATTCTTACTTGACCTCCTGGTAATAGAGTTGCTGCTACTTGCTGAGGAGGGGGTGAGAGGGACATGGCGCTGAGGAAGTCAGCGCGGTGCAAACACATTGGCAGATCCATTATGGTGCTCCCTGCTGGATTGTTTGCACCATGCCAACTTCCCCTTCCCCTCTCCCTCCTAGTTGGCAGCAGCGAATAAGTTTTGCCCCTTATCACAATGTCTGCTTCTTAACAACGTCTATTTCAATTACAGCACAGTCAAGCTGACTGAGAGAGTAAAATAGTTTGTGTGTGTGTGAGAGAGAGGGGAGGGTATCCACTCACAGAGACTCAGGAGGGACAGGAAGTGGGCTCTTTAAAGATGCTCTCACTTGTATCACAGGTGGCTGCGTAGGCTGGTAGTAAGAAGAGAAAGAGGAACAGAGCAAAGGAGATAGGCACATACGTACTATAAAAATAGTCATAAAAGTTGGTTTTGTATTAATCAATGGTTGCAGTTAAAAGTGGACCACGACTCTCTCTTCTTCTAATTGAAAAACTCTATTGGTTTAGGACACTACAAAAGAAAGCCCTAAAGTCTCCTAAGTCTTCCTGATCACCTTTCTGTTCATCGCAAGACAGATGATGTTAACTTCCGGGATGAGAAAGCAGTAAAACGTGGCTCATTTCTTCTCTATGTTTTCAACATTGTATATGGTTTGCTAATACACAGACAATGACTCTTAGACTGGAAATCTTGTTCTACTTGGGATGTTAAAGTTGAGTGCTGAGTGCTAAGGAGAAAAAACAGTTCTTCTTCTTCTTCTTCTTCTTCTTCTTCTTCTTCTTCTTCTTCTTCTTCTTCTTCTTCTTCTTCTTCTTCCCCTCCTCCTCCTCCTCCTCCTCCTCCTCTTCCTCTTCCTCTCTCTCCACACACCCACATCAAGTTTTATCATATCTGGGTCTCTTTTTAAGCATTTTTTTTCATTAGCTTTTCAAATTTTACAAATTCTTTGAAACAACCATCGGAACATATATCTCATTATCATATCTGAATCTCAAAGCAGTTTACAAAAATGAAACAAAACATCATAGCTGAACTTAAATTAAGTTGATTTTTTGAAGCTTGTGTATAGCATGGTCGCTTATGCATCACCAGTGAAGAGAAAATATATTTTCAGAAAATAAGTCAGATAGAGATTGGCATAATGTTGGCATATGTTAATTCATATGCAATTAGAAAGAATTCGTATAATTGAAGCAGAAATGCAACACATCTCTCCATAGTGGAGAAGCCTGTGACCTGTGTGCCTGCTCAGTCCAGGTACATGGACTGGCTTTCCCCCTCCTCCTTTTACCCTCACAACAGCCCTGTGAGGTGGGTCAGGCTGAGAGAGAGTGTGTGTGTGTCAATGGCCCCCAAATACCCAGTGAGTTTTGTGGCTAAGTGGGGTTTTGAACCCTGGTCTCCCAGGTCCTGGTCCAACACTCTAACCACTATACCACATTGGCTCTCCTGCACCACAGTGACTCATTTGATCAGAGTGTTTGACAGTGTCTACATGCAGTAGGTTTGAAAGCACCCCTGCTTTCACCCACCACTTCCTAGACCATTGTTGATAGACCTGTCATGGCGGCAGCCATGGATAATGGATAATGGCATCTGCAAGGAAGCTCTGCAGCCCAGCAAGCACTGAACAGGCAGGAGGATTTTGGTATATTGTCCTCAGGCTTGTTCGTGAGAATCTTCATGAGTGCAATACAAACAAACACCACAGATTAAACAAGTAAATGGAGTAACAGAATTGGAAAATAAATATTTGCTTCCAGACATAACCGACAGTTGTTAGATATCCATTTGAAGAGAAAATCCTCTATATAAAAGAAAGAAAGCATACGAAGAAACTAAATTAGGTTGTATAAAACAGGCTCTTTCTTTCCTCAGAAGTATTTGATAGAATGATGCTTTGTCCTGAAGTGTAGAAAATTATGAAGATCGCTGCTACTATTATTTATTTTGGTAATTTACACACCGCTTCTCTGAGCAGTTTATGTTCTACAAATAGCACAAATGAATACAATAAAAGTTCCACATTTCAAACCAATGCAGAACAATTAGAAAAGATCACGATCAATTTAAACAAAAATGACGAACATAACAACCACTAGTGTAGACCAGGGGTCAGCAACCTTTTTCAGCCGTGGGCTGGTCCACCATCCCTCAGACCATGTGGTGGGCCAGACTATATTCAGTGTGGTGTAGTGGTTAAGAGCGGTAGACTCCTAATCTGGGGAACCGGGTTCCCGTCTCCGCTCCTCCACATGCAGCTGCTGGGTGACCTTGGGCCAGTCACACTTCTCTGAAGTCTCTCAGCCCCACTCGCCTCACAGAGTGTTTGTTGTGGGGGAGGAAGGGAAAGGAGAATGTTAGCCGCTTTGAGACTCCTTTGGGTAGTGATAAAGCGGGATATCAAATCCAAACTCTTCTTCTTCTTTTTTTTTGGGGGGGGGGGATGAACCAATTCCTATGCCCCACAAATAACCCAGAGATTCATTTTAAATAAAAGCACACATTCTACTCATGTAAAAACACGCTGATTCCTAGACCCTCCACGGGCCAGATTGAGAAGGCAATTGGGCTGCATCCGGCCCATGGGCCTTAGGTTGCCTACCCCTGGTGTAGACCATGACACAAAAATACCACACAACCAGTCCCATCCACCAAATATGCAAGCATGGATTTAGAGATAGACAGACACTCTCACTTTTGCTGCCAACTCTCCAACTTCAGCTCTCATTAAATGGTGGGGGGAAATTACACATGAAGCTTCCATATTGTCGCAGGGTCTGCCAGTCAGTAAATCCCACAGTTCAAAGATGGAATTAACTCTTTATTAGCAGAAACACAATTTCCACAGACTTGGCTGAGTGTCAGTTGCCAAGACTAAAGGACCCCCCTGCCTCACAGATATGTCTCCTCTTCTCCAGGGCTTTTCCCAAGCAATTAGAGACTGCGCCTGCAGGCAGCCAATCTCTCCTCCACCCTTTTCATACCTCTACTGGTTCTGGGACACAAGGGAGAGGGGAGCTTGCCACAGAAGAAGGGGAGACACCCTTGACTCTTCACCAGCCTAACTCAACTCTGCCTCCTGGGCTCCCTCATTCCCCTCACTTGCTTCAGCTTCTGCCTCTGATTCTGGACTTCTCTCAACCAGACTCTCCCAGTTCACTAAACCCTGTTACCTCTTCAGCTTCTGACACATCCCCTTCCCAGTCTTCTCCCTCTGACCACTCATCATCATTCCACCACTATTCTCCAGGCTCTGAGCCTTCTTCCCTCATAATAATAATAATAATAATAATAATAATAATAATAATTTACTTATACCTCACCCATCTGGCTGGGTTTCCCCAGTCATTCTGGGTGACTTCCAACAATATATTAAAAACATGATAAAGCATCAGACATTAAAAACTTCCCTAAACAGGGCTGCCTTCAGACGTCTACTAAAAGTCAGATAGTTGTTTATTTCCTTGACATCTGATGGGAGGGTGTTCCACAGGGCAGGCGCCACTACCAAGAAGGCCCTCTGCCTAGTTTCCTGTAACCTCACTTCTCGCAGGGAGGGAACTGCCAGAAGGCCCTCGGAGCTGGACCTCAGAGTCCAGGCTGAACGATGGGGGTGGAGACGCTCCTTCAGGTATACTGGGCTGAGGCCCTTTAGGGCTTTAAAGGTCAGCACCAGCACTTTCAATTGTGCTTGGAAATGTACTGGGAGCCAATGTAGGTCTTTCAGGACTGGGGTTATATGGTCTCGGTGGCCACTCCCAGTCAACAGTCTAGCTGCCACATTCTGGATTAGTTGTAGTTTCTGGGTCACCTTCAAAGGTAGCCCTACCTTCAAAGAACCCCTTGAGGGTTCTTCAACTGATTCCTCTCACCATTCCTCTACAGCCAACCAGACATGACACATATTCTGAGTCAGACCATTGCTGCATCTAGTTCCATACTATTGACACTGACTTGCAGTGGCTCTCCAAGATTTCAGATTGGGGGTCTCTCCCAGTCCTATGTGGAGATGCCAGGGACTGAACCTGGGGCCAAAACCTTCAAAGCAGATGCTCTTCACTAAGCTATGGCCTTTCCCCAATGACTCCTCACCCCTGTAGCCCCCTGCTGTCACCAGGGAGTGCCCACAAGCATTCCTCCCCCTCACAATACAGTGGTACCTTGGGTTAAGAACTGAATTCGTTCCGGAGGTCTGTTCTTAACCTGAAACTGTTCTTAACCTGAAGCACCACTTTAGCTAATGGGGCCTCCCACTGCCACCACGCCACCGCCACACGATTTCTGTTCTCATCCTGAAGCAAAGTTCTTAACCCGAGGTACTATTTCTGGGTTAGCGGAGTCTGTAACCTGAAGCGTCTGTAACCTGAGGTACCACTGTACCCATAAAAACAAAACATTGCGGGGGTTTTTTTAAAAAAAGCAAATGTAAAAGATTTGCTAAATATTTAAGTAAATGGGACCTAGAATTAGGTTGGTGTCAAAGATCCATAGCCAACGACAAGGGATGACTTATTTTAAGCAACTGCAAATTGCATGAACATGTGGACAGTCAAATATGTAGGTGAAGGAACATTAGAGACTTAAGTGTAACTGATCGTTGCCTGTCGCCAGCTGTTCACGCAGTAACGCTGAAAGATCTAAATTGATATGGGAGCTTTATTTCCTCTGGTTCACAGTGAGGAATGCCCTTGACTTGGCTAGCGACATGTGGCGAAAGCCTCAGACATATGGCAAGATTAATTTTGTTTGGAGATGTGTGCTTTTAAATGCCTTTGAACATTCAAGCATCAAATGTTCACCGGCAATAATACATGCAAGGGAACATTTTGTAACATGCTGCAGTCCTGCAAAGCTCGATTTTGTGCACTAGTTCATTTGGGAAGAGATTTTCACCTGCAACTGAACTGGGATCTAATATAGCAGCATTAGACATGGCAAACAGCTAGCAAGGGAAAATGAGACAGATTATTTGCTTATTATAAGACATATATCATCTGTTGGTTAAATTGAGAACCTTTGCTGATTTGTTTGCCATGCTTTGTTTTGTTTTGTTTTGTTTTGGGCAAAGATATAGAACTGGTATAGCAGTTTGAGGTTGAATGATAAAATCTCACCTGAGCTGCAGACACGCCAAATGGTTTTAGGCAAGACAGTCTCTCTCGTTCCCAGTTCTCCTTCTGCAATAAGGGAGTTATGGGCCTGCCCTTGAGGGTTGTTGTAAGGATTGCTTACATAATGAACATGAAGCCCTTTGAACACCCTAGAGGAACCTTTCTCAACCTTGGGTCCCCAGATGTTGTTGAACTACAACTCCCATCATCTCTAGCTAGCAGGACCAGTGGACATGAATGATGGGAGTTTCAGTCCAACAACATCTGGAGACCCAAGGCTGGGAAAGGTTGGCCCTAGAACAGTGTTTCCCAAATTTGGTTCTCCAGCTGTTTTTGGACTACAACTCCCATTATCCCTATCTAGCAACACCAGTGGTCAGAGATTATGGTAATTGTAGTCTGAAAACAGCTGGAGACCCAAGTTTGGGAAACAATGTCCTAGAGTGTATACCTATACCATTTTTCTTTAACCATTCAAAAGGAAGATTTAAAACAACAACTCGGTTTGAAATTTTGACACTGAACCAAAATGCTAATGAATAAGTAAGATTATGAAGTGGTGCCTTCAGCCTTGCTTCTCACACATAACCATGTGCGTATCCCACATACCAAATAATTAAATCTTTATATATCACACCCACCATATTTTGTGAAGAGTGGCATGTTGCAGCAATCTCATCCAGTCCAGAAACCACTTTAAGAACATAAGGAAAGTCTGTTTGATCAGGCCAATGGATCTCTTTCATCAGTGACAGCTTGTCCAAACTCCTAACTTATTTTTGAAGGCAGGTATTTGTTCTGTCCACACCTTATGTTTTCAGGTTGTGAACTCACATGCCAGAAAAATGGGATCCAGATTCTAGTTATGAGGCACTGAAATCAATGGGCCTTAAAAGAGTTGTAATTGACTTTTGATTTTAATGGGTCTTTTCTAAGCATGGTGGCTAAGTCTTGATCTAACCCATAATTTGTGAGGGAGAAAGGAGGGATAACTGTGAGACAAACTAGGTATTAGCATATGAATCCGGGATCGGAGAGTTGCACTTTTCAACAAATGTTTAATTCTCAACTGAGAGCTTCCCATGACTGAAAAATAGCTGCATACAAGTTCCTTCAATCTTTCCAACACCTGTAAGATAAAAATAGATACTTATTTTGCATTGAGGAAGTAAGAAGTCTTGGTGGAGGAAGGTGTGGTAGCAGGTTCTTACATATAGATCTAGTTTAAAAATAGCTTGATATAGACCGATGCTGCAATTTCAACATCTGAATAGTTTTTCAGAAAGCTTTGTAGGCTGATATGTTCACTGAACTGCAACCAGCATTTTTAATTTTTTTATTTGATAGCCTTCACCTGTTTTATTATAATTAAGTAATTGATTGGTTGGAGAATACTGTTTCTAAATAGTTGACAAAACATTTAAAAAAAAACCTTTTTACACAGACATTAAATTATAAACATCTGTAGTTCAAATTCATAATAAAGCAATCCCATTGAGTAAAAAACACACCACAGCAATTAAAACAAGACAAACCAAAACATCACCACACATATGACAACATCCCCTCCTCCTATGTGCTTATGAGCTTCCACACCATCAGTGACCACAGGTGCATAATGGTTACTTTTGCACTTCTTGGGTTTTCCATGGTAAGGAGAAAATTGGATTAAATGTAAAAGAAGAAGAAGAAGAAGAAGAAGAAGAAGAAGAAGAAGAAGAAGAAGAAGAAGAAGAAGAAGAAGAAGAAAATGTCAGGTGGCATTTTGATGACAACAATGTTATGTGGATTATGAAGAAATACTTTATGTGCACTAATACCACAGTGAACTCCCATCTGAAAGCCACACAGTTTTGTAGAGCTTAACTACTGTATGAAAGGATTGTTCTGCTATAGCTCAAAATGTAGTTTTGGTGGCATCATAGCACGAGGTTGTTATTTTGCATTAAAATGTCTGTGCTGTAGAGTTCCTCTAATAGTTGGTAATAACAGAAGGTTTGAGTGAGTGAGTGCAATTTCCATTAAATGTCTGTTGAAATGTTATATGCAATTATATGCTCTTACTAAATTTGACGCAGATGGCTCTGTGGTCTAAACCACTGAGCCTCTTGGATTAGCTGATCGGAAGGTTGGCGATTCGAATCTGTGCAATGGGGTGAGCTCCCGTTGCTCTGTCCCAGCTCCTGCCAACCTAGCAGTTCAAAAGCATACCAGTGTGAGTAGAGAAATAGGTACCGCTGTGGTGGGCAGGTAAACAGTGTTTCTGTGTGCTCTGGCACTCATCACGGAGTCCCGTTGTGCCAGAAGCAGTTTAGTCATGCTGGCCACATGACATGGAAAGCTGTCTGTGGACAAACGCCAGCTCCCTCAACCTGAAGCGAGATGAGCGCCGCAGCCCCATAGTCGCCCCTGACTGGACTTAAGTGTCCGGGGTCCTTTATCTTACCTACTAAATTTGAGAGTAAGACTCATATTGAGCAAGAGGCAGTAGATTTGATTCTGTGTATTTTATAAATGTTTACTTGAAAGCATAAATAAAGGAAGTGTCCTCTTGGGTTTCTCCACTGATGAATAAACCCTAAACATGGTACTAAGGCTTCCAGAGAGCAACTCCTATTGAATTCAGTAGGATGTATTTTTGAGTAGACATGTACAGTCCTATGCTGTTAGTTATGAACATCAGATGACAGAAATGAAATCCAGATCACTTAAGTCCTGCTGAAATTAATGTGAGTTAAGGCATGCCTAGCTAGTAGGTCAGTGAGCATAACCTAGATCCGACCTAAACAGCTACAGATCGGTCTTACTATTTTGTAGATTTACAGGCTGCAGTACAAAAATGTATTTGCTGTTTATGGTTGCTGGCTTATTTGGATATGTTCTCACTGAGGTTGCCAAGTGATAAAAGTCTCTGCTAATAAATAAATGGATTAATCTGATTAATCAAATGTAAATGCAATTGCTAATTACAACTGCTAGTGGTGCTTTGGTGAGTTATGGAAGTGTGAAATAAATTAGGAAAATTACAGTGAAAAAGGTAACACCAGATTAAAAAATGCTTTAAAAACCCCTCAAACAAGTGCATTTTCCAGCTTCAGCTCCACCAATTAAATTGACCACCCCATATATTTATCAACTAAAATTTTAGATTAACTTTAGCTGAACCCTGCTTCTTATGTAATTTGACCATCAATCCTGTCAATCAGACAGGTAGGCCTGTTCTTTACTCCATTAACCTGGTAAATCCCCATTACCATCAATAAGACAGTGCTGTTCTGGGAATATCGCTTGTAATTTCTCCCTTGAGGCCCACCTGCTTTTACTGAGATAATCATATCTGTGCCTCTTGGCAGTTCTGGCTCATGTTTCCCCCAGGGAAAATCTCCAGGCAACCACGCATTTGTTGCAGAACACAGTCCTTCATATGCCATATAGATAATTAACCTGCTTTTGAAAGCCCGTCACCACTGAAAAGCGATGCCTTTTCTTCTAAAGCTGTTGTTCTGTGGCTTGTCTTGATGGTCAGGGCACAAATTTGCTGTGCTGAACAACACACGCATACACACACAACACACTCTACTTGAAGTACCAAAAAGGTGCCAGTCATGACCATTCAGCCTCACCAAAGAATGGGAGGAAAAGGTGGTTCACAGGGAAACATCCTGTTCCAATATTTGCGCTAGCCTTGCCACTCCATGCTGTCGCAGTGCCTCCCACCATTGTGCCTATGCAGTGGCGCAGAATAATCTCCCCTTGGCTCTCCTGCTGCGCATGTTACAATTTGGTAAGCAAAGCAGATCCCTATCTTTCCGCCATCGCGGCAGACTCTGGGTAACAAAACATAAGGGAGGGTCATGGTGTCTGTAACACTGTGAACATCTATCGGGTTTAGGCCTGTATCTTATTTCCTGCTCTGATTTCTGAGCTCCTAATCGGTTATCTTCCGAGACATGACCTTTTCCAACCCGGGCACAGCTGTGCATCCTTTCCCCCACCTGCTTCCTTCTTCGATGATCCAAAAATAGACATCTGTTGTTGTAGGATTATTTCTAGAGAGAGAAAAAATAAAAGATTTCTGGGCATGTTGTCTGCTGTTTCCGAGGCCAACGTGTGAATGTTTATAGCATGGCTCCACTGTAATTAGTGAAGTATGGCGGTTAAGAGGCAGAGCTGTGAACCAGCCAAGAGCCTAGTCCAGGCAGTGCCACTGGGGCAGGGAGCAGGCAAGGGAGAAAATCTCAACTCCCAGTCCCCGCCCCCCAAATACCTCCTTCTTCTTCCTCCACCTACCACTCTGCATATGTGTGGGCCAAAAAGTGGGCGAAGCAATGGAGGGGACTCTTACCTTTGTACAGTAGGCTACAATCCAACCACACAAAAATCCGAGGTTTTGGCAAAACTTACTCCCAATCTCTCTGTTCTCCATGTAGGCAAGTAAAAAGCATCCTCACTTATTGTACCTTGGTAGGGATGTGGCTCAGTCATTCAGCATCTGCATTGCATGCATAAGGTCCCAGTTTCAATCCCTGGCATCGCTACTTACGACAGGGATTGTCCCTCTACCTGAGACTGCAGAGAACTACAGCCAGTTGCTGTAGATAGTACTGAGCTACATGGACCAATGTTCTGACCTTGATTCCTACCACAGTTCAAGGACACAATCCAGCCCAAGGCAAAACCAGTCAGGGAGATTGTGGAGCAGGTCCAGTGAGTGCCTGCAGATGGGCATGGTCTGGGGAAGTCCAGAGGGTCAGATAGAAAGAAGTGGAGGACTGCATTTGGCCCCATAGGTTCCCAACTCCTGTTCTAGATGATACCTCAGTCAGGGCCGGCCCACCCATGAGGCAAGGTGAGGCAGCTGCTTCAGGCAGCAAAATTCACCGGGGCAACAGATCTTGATGTCGCTCTTCCTTCCTCCTTATTCCCGATGTAGATCTTCCCTTACCTCTTATTCCCTGGTGGTGCCATTTTGAGGTCCACCTCAGCTGCCCAAAAGTCTGACCTCAGATAATCAGATTTTTCAAAAATTATTATATATTTTATTATTACATTTATGCCCCACCTTTCCTTCTAGGCGGTCTACACAGTTCTCCCCTGTTTTATCCTCACAACATCCATGTGAGCATAGGCACCAACTCTATGGGTCTGAGGACAGCTCAGCCCCCCCCCCCAAGTATGCAGGATTTGGGGCTGAACACCCCCCCCCCCAATCTTGAGGGGCTGCAACCTTGCCAGGCCTCCCCCCATCAGACCTACCCACGGTGGTGAAGGGCTTCACCAGGCCTTGTGGTCTCCTCTCAACAGGTGAGTTGTCATGTGCACATGACAAACCTCCACCCAAGTTGCGTGGAATTCGGTGCCTCTGCGTGCGAGATAGGCTGAAGAAGCATGACTGGCCCAAGTGTGAGAATTAATGTTCAGCTGCCACAAATTTCCAAAATTCCATCAGCTTGTAATCTTTATTGTATTTCTGGGTCTGTATCTTGGGGTGGGGTTAGGGACACAAGCTACGAGACACTGCCAGGCCCCCATCTGTTAATTAACTTGTATATGTTCTTTTATCCCCCTTTCCCCAGCAATTGCTGAATGGGAACATTTCATAGAAACTGCTTAGTATAAACTTGTTGAGGCCCGTTAAGGATAAGGCTATGGATAAAACAGATAGTTGTCAAAACTGTACAACAAAACGTGAACAAGTGGGAGTTGAATTTATTTTAAGGTGGTAGGTACATGAAATACAGAAGCAGGAACAGAATCTGGCCTCTTGTTTCCAGAATCATGTCGTTATCGTGGTATATCTGCTGCAAGGTATGAGTCAGCTAGAGACGCGGAAGCAGCCTGTGGTTTGTGGGTTCATTTGGGTTAGCCAGGGAATGCCTTATGGGAACCTAGGAAGCTCCTATATACTGAGCCAGACTTTTGGTCCATCTAACTTAGTACCGTCAACACTGATTAGCAGTGGATCTCCAGGATTTCAGACAGGAATCTTTCCTCAAACCTACTTGAAGACATTTTGCATGCAAAGCATGAGCTCTGCCACTGAGCTACAGTGAGCGCCTGCTTCACGGAGCCTCAGGCTGTACAATTCTGCCAAAGAACAAATTTAGTTAACCCCTTCTAGCATGTGGCTTGGATCACCTCCTTGAGTCATCTATGAGCTTCCAGGCAAGGTGTTCTGGTCCTGGGGGGTTACAGTGTGGTGAGGTCCAAGTCCAGTCTGAGGTCGAGGGTGCGGTATGGAGGCTGTCTGTCAAAGCTGAAGCAGGGTCCAAGGCAGGGAGTCGGGCGAGGTCAGGAACTCTGGCAGAAGAGCAGGACAGGGTGCAGACAGTTACCAACAATGTTGCTCCTGCAACTTGGGACTGGGCTGGCTGGCTTTTATCTGCCCCGAGGCATAGGGCGGTCCCGGTTCACAGGTGACTTGCCTCTCCTGGCCTTAAGGCGAGCACTCCTCCTGCGAGAACTTAGTTCCCTCCGACTCTCTGCCCTGAGCCTCTGCAGTTCAGGAGAGGCTGGAGGGTTACCAGACCCAGAGGCAACCTCAGCTTCCCCTGATGGGGCTAAGAGTGGAGCACCTGCAGGCAATGGGTCCTCGATCACCTCTGGAGCCAGAGCAGATTCAGCTGGTGTCTGCTCCTGAGGATCCAGCACAGGTGAGGACCCTTCAAACTCAAGCCCCAGCACTGGCTCAGCTGGTCCTGGAGGCGGGGACTCCTGTGCAGGCTGGGATTCCTCAGGTTCAGCCTCTGAATCTGATTCCTAGGCCATCACACCAGGGCTGGACTAAAGCTGCAGGAGAATGAGGTGGTGGACTGGTAAATGGACTAGCCACCTTGGATCAGCCATCTCGTTCTTTTGCAATGCAGCCTTTTTGATCCCTTCTGACTACAGAAATCTTATAATGCCAAGAGGAATATGTCAACAGAAGTAAAGCATGTGCTGTACACTCAGAATACGGTCCTATCTCTAAGAAAAGAGAGGGACATGGGAAAATGCCTTATATAGGGCTGCCATACTTCCAGATTTTCACTGAAATTACTGGGATTTCAATGGCGGAATTGATGTCCGGGGGAGAGGATTTCCGAAAGGCAGCGTTTTGTCCTGGATCTTTGTCATGTTTTTAGGTGTTTTGGAGTTTTTCACTTTTTGAAATATGCCAACGCGACCTTATACAAAGTCTGACCATTGGTTTGTCTGTCATAGCATTGTCTACACTTACTGGCTGTGGCTTTAAGGAACAGGATTTTATTTCTGGGGCAGATAACAGAGCTCCTATTCAGGGAGCACCTATCTTTTAAAATCAATTAAGCGCTAGCCTTGCCTTTTGGAATAGACAAATCTATCAGCATTGGTTTCTATCGGCTTCTAATCTTCCCACCTTAGTTCACCACATCTTTGCATCAGCTTTCAATGAGGTCCTCACAAAAATCCACCAACTTTTCAGTGCATATCTCTTCCAATATACGTATTTTTGCATGGAATTCCTTTTAACATAACACATATCTGCATGTTATTTACACCAATTTATTAATTTCCTTATGTGCATGCTTTCCCCTAATAGGCACATTTATGTTCACGCTTTTTTGGTTGGAGTACTACATTACAGCGCAAAATTTGGAGAAGTACAAATCTCAAAGGATAGCTGCGTTTCAGTTTGCATATTGTTTTGCAAAGTGCAAATGATGTAAGTCTGCATTTCTGCCCTATCCCCATTTGCTTCTGAGAACACAGCCTCATATTTATTTTAAAAGCATATTTTATTTTAAAAGCATGTCACTTGTCATGATATATGAAGTTGCAAAACATTATATTGGCATGCTGTTCCTGCTCATTTTCACCACAAGTCTGATCTGTGCTGAGGATGTAGGACTACCTATGCAGCCTCCTTTTCATGGTTTTGAAGTGTGTTTGTGTGTGCGGAAGAGGAGAGGTGCATTTATGGTCTGCTGCTGAGCTGCTGCTACGGCTGTTCCTGGCTGTCCAGCCTCCACAGAGTTTTCTTATAAACCTGTTTGCATGGAAAGGGATGGAAGACCTGCTTTCCTGACCAATAACTGAGATTGCCACTGGAGGAGAATGAATAGGACATAGGCAGTGCCATCCTTTCATTCTCCTGCACTGATGGCCCACTAATCTCTGTGTAACATTGGCACGGTCTACTCAGGATCCTGAGACTCTCCAGCCCACATATCTAGAGCTTAGGTAAAGGTAAAGGGACCTCTGACCATTAGGTCCAGTCGTGACCGACTCTGGGGTTGCAAAGCTCATCTCACTTTATTGGCCAAGGGAACTGGCGTACAGCTTCCGGTTCATGTGGCCAGCATGACTAAGCTGCTTCTGGCGAACCAGAGCAGCGCACGGAAACACCGTTTACCTTCCTGCCGGAGCGGTACCTATTTATCTACTTGCACTTTGACATGCTTTCGAACTGCTAGGTTGGCAGGAGCAGGGACTGAACAACGGGAGCTCACCCCATCGTGGGGATTAGAACCGCCAACCTTCTGATCGGCAAGCCCTAGGCTCTGTGGTTTAGACCACAGCGCCACCCGCGTCCCCTATCTAGAGCTTACTATTGTGCTATTTTTGTATATTAAAGGCTGCCAAGTTTATTGCCTCCTGTTCTAGCCTGTTAGGATCATAGAATTTTAGAGCTGAAAGGGACCCCAAGGGTCATCTACTCCAACCCTCTGCCATGCCGGAAACTCAGCTAAAGCATCCATGACAGACACCCACCCAACCTCTACTTAAAACCTTCCAAGGAAGGACAGTCCACAACCTATTGAGAAAGACCGTTCCACCGTCAAACAGCAATTACTGTCATAAAGTTTTTCCTGATGTTTAGTCAGAATCTCCTTTCTTGGAGCTTGAAGCCATTTGTTCAAGTCCTACCTTCCAGAGCAGGAGAAAACCAGCTTGCTCCATCTTCCCTGTGACAGCCCTTGAGATATTTGAAGATGGCTATCATAGCTCCTCTCAGTCTCCTCTTTTCTAGGCTAAACATACCCAGCTCCTTCAACCACTCCTCATAAGGCTGAGCTTCTAGACCAGTGATCACCTTGGTCACCCTCCTCTGAACACGTTCCAGCTTGTCAACATCCTTCTTAAATTGTGGCACCAAGAACTGGACGCAGCATTCCAGGTGTGGTCTGACCAAGGCAGAATAGAGCAGTACAGTGGTACCTCGGGTTAAGAACTTAATTTGTTCTGGAGGTCCTTTCTTAACCTGAAACTGTTCTTAACCTGAGATACCAGTTTAGCTAATGGGGCCTCCCACTACTGCCACGCCGCCAGAGCACAATTTCTGTTCTCATCCTGAAGCAAAGTTCTTAACCTGAGGTACTATTTCTGGGTTAGCGGAGTCTGTAACCTGAAGCGTCTGTAACCTGAAGCGTATGTAACCCGAGGTACCGCTGTACTATTACTTGCCTTGATCGGGACACTATACTTCTGTTGATGCAGCCTAGAATAGTATTCTCTATTCAGTCCTGGACTGTTAGAACAAGGGTGGTTCCTAAAGACCAGCATGGCTCCATAATCGCAGTGTACAAAGCGTAAAGAATTTGGGTCTCTGCTACAATTTGGGATCTTTTAAAAACAAAGCTGCCCTTTTCTAGTACGATGCTGTTTCTTTAAGAAGCTGCTGAGCCTTAAGATGAAATTGGCGGTAGTGACAGCTGCTCCCTGGTGGTTAAAGTGTTTCCTCGCAGAATCCCATTTCTGATTGACTTTCATATGAGGATGTCTCCCAGAGGGTTCTAGCTGAGCCATGTGGGTCTTGTCTTTTGACATGACAATTATTGCCGGATGCTGAAGCAATAGCAAAAGCAGCATGCTGGAGGAATCAGCGGTGAACTACTAATGAATGTTAATGCATTGTTCTAATTTACTACATTTGTTTTGTTGATGATCTTATTAACCTTCTGATCTGTGGTTAATAAGCCATTCTATTTTAGGGTACTGCGGTCTGAAGCAGCGCAGGGAGGGGGAAGACATGGGAAATCCTGCGATGTCTGATAAATGTCAACTCCTTTCGGGGGGGGGAAGGAGTTGACTTTCATATGTTGGTTTTATGTAAGTGAATGACATTTATGTAGTGCTTGAGCATGTGTCACATATGTTCTTTCAATAATACGACATCCCTGTGTAAAGCAAGCCTAGCTTAAGTTGATGCTGGGCTGGGCTGGGCTGGGGCAGTTCCCAAAAAATGTTTGTCCTTTTCCCCAAAAAGGAAAGCATAAACTAAAGTACCAGAAAATACATTTTGAAGTATCTTAAATATTTATTATTACATTAACTTTTGTGGATTAGAAAAAAAATGCTCTGAGCTTTTGTAGACTGGAAAAAAATGCTCTGAGCATGTGCAGGTATTTCACATTTTCATATTTCAAAGTCGCTGCTTGTTGTTTTACTCACTTCTTAACTTGAGTCAGTCTCCACCTCTCAGCCCATCCTACCTCACATAGCAATGACTGATATATTGCTGACATTTTCCTATAAATTTAGGAATCTAAAGAGGAGAGAAGAACAGATTTAAAGATGGCAATGTGCCCTATTTTACAGAGGATGACACTGTGTTTGAAGGGCTCTCCAGTCCAAGCCCAGTTTAAAGATAAAGAACCATAAGCAGAGAGAACAGAGAATGGCTTTGAAGTCCCCACCCCAACTACTGACACCTGGGCAGCAGACTGAGCAGGCGTACTGATGACCTGGAAAGTCTCCCCTGCCATGGTGTTTCTATTTAAATTATAACAATTATTTATAATTTTGCATTTGTACTTGTAAACTTGCACATGCAACTGTTATGGCAACCTGTGTCCTATTTTGTCCTCGTGATACATCAAAGGCCATGCCTGAGTTCAGGAATGGTTTTTCACAGGGTACAGGGAGCTCCAGCAATGGGTGCTTGTAAAACCTCGGTCCAGGGAACAAACACCACTGGAATCCTGACTATACTTCCATCAGTCATTCCCTCTCCACCACTTTAAAGCAATTTTTAAGCTTGCAAGTTATTTTATAGAAAGAAGATTGTTTACACGCACATTTCTCACTTTTAGTCTTACTATTTTGAAGATACAGAAGAAGGCATAAAACAGCTGTAGAAGAGGACTTAGGGCTTATAGCTGTCAAATGTTAGTTCCTTTAACCAGAGGGACATACCTTTGTACACTAAAAGGTACTCTAAATGTAACGTGCAAATTAGTACACTTCCAAGGCTTCAACCAGTCGGAACTGGGCGTGAATTTTGCATAATTTTTAAACCAATGGATAAATCCTACTTGGGTTCAGTTGAACTGGGGGTGGGGGGGACTATGGAAAGCAGAGTGCTGTAATTTTAATTTTATGATACTTTTACATTTTACTATTTTAATTTCATAGGTAAAATAGTAATTTTTCCCAACTGCCCAGCAAAAACAAAAACAAAAACAAACTTCCTGAAGAACACTTTTAGTGCTCTTCTGCTCCAACAGCAAAACCACTGAGATAACTAATAGCATATTTAAATGTTATAGAATAATTTTCATTTCATTAATAATAATTTAAAGGTAAAGGTAAAGGGACCCCTGACCATTAGGTCCAGTCGTGACTGACTCTGGGGTTGCAGCGCTCATCTCGCTTTATTGGCCGAGGGAGCTGGCGTACAGCTTCCGGGTCATGTGGCCAGCATGACTAAGCTGCTTCTGGCGAACCAGAGCAGCGCACGGAAACGCCGTTTACCTTCCCGCTGGAGCGGTACCTATTTATCTACTTGCACTTTGACGTGCTTTCAAACTGCTAGGTTGGCAGGAGCAGGGACCGAGCAACGGGAGCTCACCCCGTCACGGGGATTCAAACCACTGACCTTCTGATCGGCAAGTCCTAAACTCTGTGGTTTAACCCACAGTGCCACCCGCGTCCCTTAATAATAATTTAATTGTGTTTGAAAACCCCAAAGTTCCTCATGAAGAGTGATTGATTGATAAACTACTCTGTGAAATGTAATTCTGGGAGGGGAATAGGGGCCTCCTAACAACTCTCGGTGTCCTCAGCAAACTAAGGTTCCCAGGATTTTGGAGGGAAGCTGTGACTGTTTAAGCTGGAATCATAGTGTTTTAAAAGTATGGTGTAAATGTGGCCTACATTTGTCAAATGCAGTTCAGTCCCCCACATAGCTAGAGCAAACCAAGTAATCCTAAAACCTATTGCTCTCCTTAATGTTGAAGGGACTCTGAATGTGAAAACTATTCTGCACAATGTATACTATTTTGTAGGGATCTGGGGACAAAAAAGTAGGTGAACTGGGAACCCCCCAAGTGTCCCTATTTTTCAGGGACAGTCCCAGATTTACAGAACCTGTCCCAGGTTCTGATTTGATCCCAGAATGTCTTGCTTTTGCTTAGGGTGTCCCTATTTTCACTGGAGAAATGTTGGAACTACCCTCCAGGGTTTTACTCTTACCTAATCATAACTGGTTTTGAATTATGGTGCTGGAGGAGACTCTTGAGAGTCCCATGGGCTGCAAGAAGATAAAACCTATCCATTCTGAAGGAAATCAGCCCTGAGTGCTCACTGGAAGGACAGATCCTGAAGCTGAGGCTCCAATACTTTGGCCACCTCATGAGAAGAGAAGACTCCCTGGAAAAGACCCTGATGTTGGGAAAGATGGAGGGCACAAGGAGAAGGGGACGACAGAGGATGAGATGGTTGGACAGTGTTCTCGAAGCTACCAGCATGAGTTTGAGCAAACTGCGGGAGGCAGTGGAAGACAGGAGTGCCTGGCGTGCTCTGGTCCATGGGGTCACGAAGAGTTGGACATGACTAAACGACTAAACAACAATAATCATAACTGTCTTGATTTAATCTGCATAGGTCCTAAAATCATAGATGAGGATACGGTGGTACCTCGGGTTAAGAACTTAAGTCATTCTGGAGATCCATTCTTAACCTGAAACTGTTTTTAACCTGAGGTACCACTTTAGCTAATGGGGCCTCCTGCTGCCGCCGCACCGCCGCTATGTAATTTCTGTTCTCATCCTGAAGCAAAGTTCTTAACCCGAGGGACTATTTCTGGGTTAGCGGAGTCTGTAACCCGAAGCGTCTGTAACCTGAAGCGTCTGTAACCCGAGGTACCACTGTACTACTCTGCTTATGGGGTGGGGGGGGACAACCTCCAGGCTTTCCACTTCTTAAGCTCCCGTTTGAACAGGGTTGCAAAGCCATGCAACCCTTTTAGCAACTACGGCAGCAAGTAAACTGGAAAGCGTTATTGTCTGTATCAAAGAAAAGGATTATAAGCAGGAGTGACTCATGGAAAACCTTGATAAATATTTTCATTTCAGAAACAATGACACCCAGTCCTGACAAGCGTGCCTCAACACTTGCCATTTCTTACATCCACCCACTTAGACATGTATCCCGAAACACCCAGAGATGCAGGTACATGTGTTCTGTGGGTGGGAGTCTTCTTTGGGGAGTTAAGCTAAGACGTATTTTGTTCCTCTGGGCTTAAGGTGGCCAGGGTTTATTCTAAGATCTCTTCCCCTTACCACAGAGACAGCCAGCACACTGCCTGCCCACCCCAATTTTTTGTAACCAAAAGGAAGAACCAAGAAAAAGAGGGAAGAAGAAAATAAAAATGAGCACAGAAAAGAAGCAGATAGGAAGAGGGGGAAAAAAACACAGGGAAAGAAGGAAAGACAGGAAATTTGGGGAAATGGGAGGGGGAGAGTGAGGGAGCAAGAAAAACAGAGGTACCTTAAAAAGAATGGGAGAGTAAGGGGAATGCGCCCTAGTTAATTTGGGAGAAGCCATTATTTCCTTTCCTTAACCCATTATTGAGAACTGATACACCCTTCCCATACAAAGCAAAGCTATGAAGGCTGAGCCCCCATCCCTGCAGCTTGACCAGAAATAACAGTTAGTATCTGTTTAGCTAGAGGACGATTCCACATTGTCCTCCTTCAAATATTTCTATGCTCAACTGTGGCACAAGTGATCATAGCAGATTGGAAGGAAAGGATTTGGATCACTAGCTCAACCTGTTTCCATTAAATCTAAGTACAGTGGTACCTCGGGTTACATACGCTTCAGGTTACAGACTCCGCTAACCCAGAAATAGTACCTTGAGTTAAGAACTTTGCTTCAGGATGAGAACAGAAATTGTGCTGCAGCGGCATGCCAGCAGCAGGAGGCCCCATTAGCTAAAGTGGTGCTTCAGGTTAAGAACAGTTTCAGGTTAAGAATGTACCTCCAGAACGAATTAAGTTCTTAACCAGAGGTACCACTGTATGTACTTTGGTGCAACATTAGTGGGTTAGGTCTGAAACAGCTCAGTCTGCACCTTCTTAGTGGTGAGGCGAGGGTATACTCTGCACGTTCTCAGAGATGTGGCGTTATTCTTTTGCGTGTCCTAAGTCAGACGCCTGGCATTTAATCAGGTTCGAGGGTTCAGCTTTTGTGAATCAGGATTCATCTTCAAACCCAAACAAGGTATTTCCCCAGTGTTTTCTCTCTCTCCCTGCTGTGTTTTCCGAGGTAGGGAAATACTCAAGTTGAGATAGAAACCAGTGATAAGGAAGGAAATGCTAATAACTGGGGCTCCCTCCCCTGCTCTGCAAAAAAAAGAATAAAGAAAAAAAGAAAAAAAAGTGTAAATGATGTGAAGGTTATTTTTAAGCTCTACTTTTGTGATTAAAAATGTTCCCTTCTATTGTTTGTTAACAATGCCGAGGCACTTTGGAATAAGAATGGCCTCTTTTGTTTTGGTTCAGATGCTTCTTATTTTTTAATTAAGAATAATTATGCTTATGATTGATGAGATTTTTTGTTGTTACATTTCTTTGGAGTCCAAAGCACAATGAGTAAAAGGGGGGGGGGGACAAAACAAAATGTAAAGCAAAAAAGATTCCAAGGACTTAGTCTTAGGAAATCTTTTCATATGTTTCAGAGTGTTCCCACCCAATGACTGTGTGATGGCTGTCAAAAACATACCAAATGGCATTTTGCTTGTGTGTCTTATTCACTGAGAGTCACCTTATGGTCTTCCAGCCCTGCCTCTTGATAAACAGCCACTAGACATGGCTGAAGCCGAAGTAACAATTCTATCCTCAGTGGTATAAGATGAGTAGCATTATCCAGAAAGCATATTCATAGCAAGCATCTGTACAGTGGTATCTCAGGTTACAGACACTTCGGGTTACAGACGCTTCAGGTTACAGACTCTGCTAACCCAGAAATAGTACCTCGGGGTAAGAACTTTGCTTCAGGATGAGAACAGAAATCGTGCGATGGCAGCAGGAGGCCCATTAGCTAAAGTGGTGCTTCAGGTTAAGAACAGTTTCAGGTTAAGATCGGACCTCCAGAACGAATTAAGTTCTTAACCCGAGGTACCACTGTATCTTAAACTTGTTTGTTTCAGTGGAGTTATGGGAGCCACTGCAATGCTGCTCCTTTGCATACGACTGCAGTTGTGCAAAGCCCCAAACACACAGAATGAGCAAAAACGGGACCTGTGTGCAGGAATGGCCGCAATGTAAACAAAAGCAGGGGTCATCAACCTTTTAAGGCCCATTGGGGCTGTGGGTGTCCATACCTTCCAGCTACTTCTATCAGAATTATTCTGAGCCTTGAAAAGTACATAGAGCTGGAGGAGGAAGTGGGGAAGAGAATCATTCTTCCAACTTCCTCCTTCAGCTCTCTGTACCTTTAAAGGGAGAAATGAGGTGACCACCCTCACCATCTTATGACCACAAGGGCAGTGAGGAGGTAGAGGCTCAGACATTTTGTGTGCAGCAGGGGAAATCCTCAAGGGCACCATGGAACCATAACTGTTGCTTTGGAAATTGGGGTGATGTTGGTGTGGGAAGGACGACCCATCTGGGATTTTTCCAGTGCTTTTTTTCTAAAAAAAAAAAAAATATTGTTTAGGGGTACTCTGATTTTGACTCAAGAAAACCACCATTTTATAGTTCAAATTGGGAAAAATTAATACAGTAAATGGACAAAAGTACAAAGAACATGCATTACACCGGGAAAGGAAATGAAGCCGCCATTGGCGGTGGTAACAACAAAAGTGACCAATCACCATGCTAGATTCAAATTGCTACTTCACACATTAAACGCTTGCTTCCGTCTGAGACGCAGGAAACACCATGACAGGAAATGAGACCGCCATTGGGCGTAGCAACAGAACTGACGATTCACCGTGCTGGAGAAGAAACTAAATTTTCTCCCGTTACGTTCACAAAATGTTTAGGGGTATGTGCTGGATTTTCCTATATGGCCCCAAGATTCTCACATTGTCCTGACAGTTTGGGGGGAAATGTCCCAGGCCACCGACTTACGTAGCATGAGAAGGTGTATAGTTATGGTGCTGCAGAGAAATGCTTGTATTGAGCTAAGAATCTGGCATCCTCTGAGGTGACTATTATAACAGTTTCGTATAGGACATGAGCCTTTTAGAATTGCTTGTACACACCAGAACCTGTGGTTATGGAAAAGCCCCCATTTTTTTAGGGTGGTGCATTTGTTAGAGTTGACTCAGTATAAGTCACAAAACACACATGGAAAACAGAGTTTGTGGCAGCACAGATGACTCACTACTGAAAGCCCAAATGAGTTTGCTCCTATAAAATGCTCCTGTGAGGATTTTTTAATTTGAAATCATTAATTGGATATTTTCTGAATATTGAGATATATGCTGAATATGCACCAAATATGTCATCTAATCATTATTTTATTTCAATATTATATATTTAACAGTTTATGCCTGACACTATTAAACAGGTGATACACTGTGGAATTTAGTATTTGGTGGTATGAAGTATTAAATATTCCCCCAATGTTGTTTTGCGCTTTCAAAATGGAAGCCAAAAAATGTGAGCCTTCAGCAATCATGGCATTGCATGAGGAAATGAAACAAGAGAAACTTCTGAAAATTGCTACTCTTGCTATCCTTCGAGCAGATTTTCAGGACTCACCTAGGCAAGATGAGCAGTAGAGTGTTCATTGCTGGCAAAATAAGTTGCTGGCATGGAGGACAAAATATGGAAAAGAACTAAAACAGAAGATAACCTCCAACTAGGCATGTGGTCCCTGGAAGGCTGGGCCTTCAGACTAAAAATGGTGCACCATCTCTGGGTTAGATGGACTAATGGTTAGACGTGGTCCAAGCTTTGTATGTTCAGTTTAAGAAGAGTGGAGCAAGAGCAGGAGATAAACAGGTGGTTGCCTCTTTGGCTATTGTGTAGGGAAATGTAATGGTAGAAAGCAGTTCTCTGGGGTGCAACCTGATGACCTTATGCACCTCTGAGAGGCTGGGCATCCAAGTCAAAAGGTGTAGCTTCCAAGCCTGTTGGATTCCTCCCACCTTCTCATTTCAGGTTCCTATCCTTGTTCTTGGCAAGCATGGGAAAACTGTGTGCTGGAAATAGCTGTTTAGAGTTCAGATCTAGATCATGCCTCTGAAAGTCCATCAGCACATTTTCAGAGTCCTTGGCTTCTCTGTGGGATTGCAGAAAGCCTCTGCCGTCAAAACAGCTGGGAACGGCTGCAGTCAGAGATCTGTGATAACGGCTCCCATTGTTTGTCCACTGCTGATTTTGCTGTGGTGATTGTTAGCATTGCGGGTGGCTAGGAAAGGTGGTGCCCCAAACTTGCACAGAACACTCCGGTGATAGGGAGCCTTTGCAGGAACAAAGGGGCTTCTTCTCAGGGCTGTGCTTATTTTGTATGCTTGTGTTTTGAAGGTGGAGATGGGAGGGAGTGATAGAGCACCAACTCCACTGATGGAAAGCACTAATTTTGCTTGTCTGGGTTGCATGACGACAGAGTCAGCAAAGCGAGACACTGAAGATAATAGGCAGCTACAGGACTGTGTTTTAATTAGGGGGGGGGAAAAAGTGAATCGTCTTGAAACACTCAATCTGATCGTGTGAAAATTAGGAATCTAAACTTCTGCATGATTGCATGAAAAACTGTTAAGTTCAAACAGCAGTCGGAGAGTTTCTGTCCTTCCACTAGACCTGTGTGTTCCTCAAACTACAATGTTAAGTATAAGTATTTGATTTATATCCTGCCTTTTGATCCAGAAGCATCGCCAAGGTAATGCACATCAAATAATAGAATTTTGAATTGCCAGTCATTTTAATGATAATTTTGTATTGGTTTTTTGTGCTTTTTCTTTTATTGTACGTGGACGTATTGTTGTACACTGCCTAGATATTTTACATGAGCTGAAGGTATATAAAGACTTTTAAAATAAATACATACATGCACCATAGAACTCCTCCTGCCCCTTGTGACACACAGCATAGCTCTGGGATGGCATATTCTCTCTCACAAAGCCCAGTTCTCATTACCGGTAAGTTGTTGTTTTAAGTTGCCTTTCATCTAGCACTGGGAAAAATAACACGCAAACACTCATTGCAAAGCCCTTTGGGTTTTAGGGGTGGTTTTGGGGTGTGCTGGGCAAAGCTTATCATCAGAACTCTTCAAAGCTCTGTTGGGCTGGTAGCTGCCATTTTAGATTTCCCAGGCCACTCCATTCTGAAGAACTGGGGGTGAGGGAAAAGTGTCTCATATAAGGGCATGGTGCCCCCACCTCAGCACCCACCATTCCCTCACAATTCCTCCTCCAAATGGTGACCTCCAACATAACAGAGCTCTGGTAGGTTCCTCCTAAGACCTTGTCAGTGGCCAAGAGGAACCTGGGGGGCAGTTAAGTGCAGCAACTATGCCAATGGTTATTATCATGGTGGTTATTACTTATGTAGCACTATCAGCATTCATGGCACTTTACAGAGTGGGATAATAAAATTTCGATTGTAAATTTTGATTGTAAGTCTGCCAAGGCAGAATTACTATAAAATCCTATCTTGACAGGCTTACAATCTAAATTTTCACATGGGGAGATGAGACCGTAATTCCCATTAAACCCAGAGTAGCGTATTTCTGAAGGAATAGGACCCTGTTGTAATTCTGTGCCAAAGTTACTTCATGGTGGGGATGGCGAGGGCAGAGGGGAGCAGAGGAAACTTAAATTCAGTTCTCCCCCTATTTCCAAATCAGTTTGCGATTTTATATATTTATAAAAATCCTCGTGAATATTCACTAGCATTTTAGGGTGAATTTTTCCCAATATACACATTTTTTTGTATGTAAAATTTGCCTAACATACCATGTCATTGGCTGGATAACTGCCCTGCAAAATTCAGAAAAGGTTGAATTTCAAAGGATGACTGTGTTTTGGTTCCTCTGCCATTTCAGAAAGTGCATATTGGGTAGATTCATCTTCAGATGCAAAGTGAATTGAATTTCTATACCTTCCCCCATTCTAGGGAGTGATGGTAACACTAAACTGGACGTGTGAGAACAAGTACCTCACAGAACAGGTAGCAAAGGGGTATGGTTGGCACTGTATGTTCTCAGCCACCTGGTTTGTTTGAACTAGCAGCAGTCACCATGGGGATTAACATAGTTCCTATTTTAATTGTGGCTGTCTGAAAAGCATCCTTAGGCATGTTGACTCAGTGTGCCCATGTTGCTGGTATGCCAGGAAATTCAATCCTGTAGCTCAGTGGTGGAGAACACACGTTGCATGCAGAGGTTCCAGGTTCTACCACTGTCATCTGCAACTAAAAGAAGCAAGTAGCAGAAGATTATGGGGGGAACCTCTCACTTGTTTCATAATATTGGAGGTAATGTTGTGCTGCCGGACCGGAGAAGAACTATTGTAATATTATTTGGACAATCTTCCTTGGAGTTCTTGCATTGAAAGAATTAATGAGAGTCCCAGATCGAAGACTGCAAAATCACTTAGCAGAGAGCGAGCATCTGAATACTAATTCAGACTGAACACTGAACTATTTTGAAGAACTATTGTGCATTTAGCTGACAGATGGGAGTCCTTTTTACCTTTTTCTTTTCTTTCTGTTCTTTCTTTCTTCCTTCCTTTCTTCTTTTTTTATTCCATACTTTCTGTTGCTCTTTCTTTATTCTTTCCTTCTCTTTAGATTAGTTTGACTTGTTTTCTATATTGAAAACTTTTAATAAAAATATTATTTTAAAAAAACAAATAAGGAAAGACCCTGCGTTAAACTGGGAGAGCTGCTGCCCACCAAAAGTACAAAATACTTGGCAAAGTGGACAAACAGTCTGACCTTGGTACAAGGCATATTTCAATGTTCTTGTAGTGGTCTAGATTCTCTCCCCCCCCCCCACGCCGATATATTCTGGTCCAATATAGGCCTCATCTGAGCTATACATTTAAAGCAATATCATAGCACCTTTCCCCAAGTCAAGTGTTTCCCCCAATGAATCCTGGGAACGGTGGTTTGTTATTTGCTGCTGATAGTTTTTAGGAGACTTCAATTCCCTTCACGGAGCCACAGTTCTCATTGTGGTTTAACAGTCAATCCCTATTCCCAGGGAACTCTGAGAATTGTAGCTTTCTGTGGGGAATAGGGGCTCCTAACAATTATCAGAGCCCATAACAAACAACACTTCATGATACAGTGGTACCTCGGGTTACATACGCTTCAGGTTACATCCACTTCAGGTTACAGACTCCGCTAACCCAGAAATAGTACCTCGGGTTAAGAACTTTGCTTCAGGATGCACTTCCGGGGTGGCGCCATCGGCAATGGCGGATTCCCTCTGAACTGGAGGGACCAGCTCCACGGGAAACGGGTCTTTTCCGCTACAGCGAAGGGGGAACCCATTCAAAAATCACAGGCGGATGAAGCCTGTGACCATGGGACTCAGCGGGCACCTTTAGCGCCCCCCCAACCAGCAAAGGAACCCACTAACGGGCTCCGGAGCGAAGAGGGGGAAGTGGCGCGGTGCTGAGAGTCAACTGCTTCTTCCGTGGAGCGAAGCCGCACAGCCGTTGCCGGAGAGCACTGCCTTTTTCCTGGGACAATTTGGCTTTTAAAACAATCACCCGTGAGTACTTAAGTTTCGGACAATTGGACTCTAAATAAGGATTTGCGAGCAGAAAGGAAAATTGGACTTAAAAGTTTATTTTAATTTGGCACTGAAACGGGAAGGTCTAAACAGGAAGTCAGCCTTCCGTTTCTTTGTAGATAGATTAAAGCAAAGACACGGCAAACTAGAGTTCTGAAAATCGCTTGTAAAGGATTAACTTTCATCATTTAAAATTGTTGAACCCCCTTCGGAAGCAGGAGAAGAGGGGGGATTTTTTCCGGACTGTTTAAACCTGCAGAAGTGAGTGTAAAGTAAAGTAACTTTCCACCATCTTGATCCTGGAGCGGGGTGTCAGGACTGACGTTTTTTGAAGCTCGTTGACCAGAGACAAACGTTTCTGACAGATAGCTAAAGGAAGAGATACATTGTGATTCCATTGTTCCCCTTCGCATTTTAAAGGAACAAATATTGACAAAATATCAGAAAAAGGAAACTTTGTTGTTAGATCTGTCTTTAAAAGAAAAGAACAAACAGAAGTTTTTCCCCTAGAGGGAGCCTGTGAAACTGTAACCAATTTTGAACCGGGGAGCTCGCAGCTGTTACAGATTACGATCGTGGGAATAGACTTCTGACCTTGCAGGACAATGTATTCAGAAGCTCTGTTGCGTGCTTTCTGTAAAACAAGTGCCCTACTGGAACAGCTACATGAGAAGACGGACTTTATGACTGATGCGATTAGAAATTTTGGACAGGCAGTGGGATATTACATAGAGCCCACCCAGGAATTAGATCAGGAGTGTGCCCTGACAGAACAGATGAGGGAAGAGGATGTTGCTGAATCTTGGGCGCCAGAGATGGAGGGAGCTGCGGCCCAGCAGGAACATGAATTCTTGAATTTGACAAATGAACTTGGAAAAAGCCAGATTTGGAAAGATAAAGTTTGGTTTGGTTTGGAAATGGGGGGTTGGATAGACCCCCCTATGCAGGGAGGTTTGGACTTTTTGAGTCTGGCAATGGGCCGTGAGATGTTTGGGGTTGTGGGGGCTCTTAATTTTGGAGGGACTTTGAAACATGTTCTTAAATACCACATGGAGCTTAGTGTGGACTATGGAAAAGGGGCTGATTTGTCGAGAAGGGTCAAAAGCATTGTCAAGCTGGAGTTCCCAAGAGTGAAAGAAGTAGGAGATAAGGGAAAATACAGCTATAAATATGAAGAAGAGCTGCGGAAGGGACATGGAAGGGACTTAAGGGCCTCGGACATAAGGTTACCAGGTTAATGTGCTAGATTGATGGGATAGAAAGGACTGACAAAACCCGGGTCCAGGAGGAAGAGACGCTGGATGAAGATTGGATTGTTATTTCTTTTATTAGGATTGTTTTATAATATTGATGAATGTTAGGAAAATGTTGGAACGAAATTATTTGGCTTTAGCAAAAATGTTTAAAGAATTATGTAAGAATATTATGGTTATGAGAAATTGGTAAAAATAAGATTTAAGTTTTAAGTTTTTAAGGTTTTCATAGTAAGATAAGATTAAAATAGATTAAGGTAAAGTAATGACAGAATATTATGAAATATGGAAAGGATTTGCTGCGACAATTAATAACCAGGATACAAAAAAGGGAGGAGGAGGAGGTCAAAGAAAGAAGGTAATGACAGTTAAAGATTTGAGAATATTGGACTTGTTTTTAAATGTTTGTGGTATATTTTTGTTTTTTGAGCGTGTTGTGTAATTTTTTGATTTTTATTTTTATTAATTTGTATTGTTTGTGGTTTGTGTTTTCTTTGTTTTTTCTTTCTTTTTTTCTTCTTTGTTTTCTTTTGTAATTCTAAAATTTTCAATAAATATCATTAAAAAAAAGAAAAAAGAACTTTGCTTCAGGATGAGAACAGAAATCGTGCTCCAGCGGCGTGGCAGCAGCAGGAGGCCCCATTAGCTAAAGTGGTGCTTCAGGTTAAGTACAGTTTCAGGTTAAGAACGGACCTCTGGAACTAATTAAGTACTTAACCTGAGGCACCACTGTACTGCTTTAAATATATAGTGCTTTAAATATACACTGCAGATGGGACCATAGTTTGGAGAGCTTCTGAAACCTGCAAAACCTCTTTGAATAGGAACAATCACAACAACATCATCATCAACAACAACAACAGCAAATAGTATTAGTAAGTGTGATACTGTTGACCTAAAATTCACAACTGAAAGTGAAAAACAAAAGTAGCACTTTAAAACCCTACCATGCTTCTCCCATCTCCAGAAGAAGCTCCTTCAAATACTGAGTGGCTCTTTCATACTGCCTTCAGCTCCTTTAAAAACTATTATCCCTCTCCAGCTTGGAATTGTCAAATAGACAAGGCTCTCGCACAAATTGGCTAACCTGAAGTGCTCTTTTTGTGCCGTCCTACAAAAGGCAGAGCTCCATTGCCACCAGGGCCAAAGAATGGCATGATTTAAGTTTCCTTTTTCCCTTCAGGAAAGCGCTTTTGACACAATCCATGTCCTACTTCAACCCACTCTCTCAGCCCTTCCCAGTGGCCATACAGCATATAATTCCACTTGACCTCAACATTCATTCCCCCACCCTTGATGTGACAACCGATAGAGTGAGGCCTACCCCTTGTTCTTTCCTCCTGATGAGTCATAGCTATGAGTCAGGCAGCCTTTATGCTGTAGGGAACTTGGAGGACTTTGGAAAGCATTGTGTGTTTGGGCCAAATGGTTTTTCTTAACTGCTCTGAGGGTGAGATGGGAGCGTTGCACGTATCATTTTGTTTCTCAAGTCTGCTGTTGAAAAGAACAGAGTGAAGGAGTAGTCAATTATATTTGCTGATATTTAATGTGCCAGTGTTGATTTCTGCTTTTCTTGGTGTTGGCTTCCTTATTATTATGTCACTTTTATTTTGGTGTGTTTTAAGGCAGGCTGTGTTTTGCATTGTACAGGTTTATAGCTTGAAGCAACTGATTTCTCGTAACTGACAAATACGAATTTCTGCTTAGAACAGAATGTCATTGGACGCCATTTCCCACCCACCCCAGCCAGCATGGCCAATGATTAAGAGTCATGGGAGTTGTAGTCCAGCAATCAAAAAGTCCCCTGCTGAGATTTTACTGTTTAGAAAAGTCTATACAGTGGTACCTCAGGTTACATACTGTAATGGTTCTAGGGGTTGCTCGTGCGTAAGCCGGTGCAAACACCTGGCTGGGTTGCCTGAGTGAACCTTTTCTGTCCAGACAGCCACTCACCCGTGGCTGTCTCAATCGCTGGCAGAATCCGTCAGTGGGCATTTCTTAAATTTCTTCCAGCAAAGAAGCTCTTTGACGCCTAGTCTCCTCCTACTCTCTCTGCGCGAAAGCCTTCTGCGCAAGGAGGGCGTAGGCAGCGGAGGACCCCTACTCTCCCCGCTGGTCCCTGGCAAGGAGTCATGGGACCGCCTCGCCGCTTCCCCCATCTGCCCCCCTTCTCCACTGGTGCTACGCTGATTCTCTTCCCCAGAAGATGGGCTGCCTCTCCCAATCCCGGGACGCTCTCTGGAATCCCTCTGGATTTTGCTCTCTCCCTCCGGCACTGATGGCAGTTCCCTGACATCCACCTCCTCCTCAGGACCCCCACCCCCACCCCTGGCACGATCTTCCGATACAACCTCCTCTCTCTCCTCGGTCGACGATGCAGGGAATCCCCTGAAGGAACTGTCATCATCTTCTGAGGATTCAAAACCAGCCTCCCATCCGCTCGGATCTCTTCCCGCTGGTTGAACCTCCCAGTCTGATCCTTCTCCCTCGGACACCTCCCCTCCCTCCTCTTCGGAAACAGGAAAACCCACAAAGTCCCCTTCGTCGTCTGTGGGTCCAAATTCTTCCTCCCAGAATCTGGCTAATGGTTTGGGCTTATCCGGGAACAAACCGTGGAATTCTTCCACCAGATACCCGTCAGTGATTGATTCAGCAGGGACCCAAGTGTTTTCAGACCTAGGTTCCCCCTCCCAAGCTACCAAGTACTCTACCTGGCGACCTCGCCACCTTGAATCGAGTATTTCCATGGCTTTGTTACAGTGTTCCCTCTCCTCTACCCGTGGGTGGATGGTAACCCCTCCCTCCCGTCCCGGGAACTCCCGCCCCTCCCTGTAAGGTGAAAGTAGGGACCTATGGAACACCGGATGTATCTTCATGCTGTCAGGCAACTTGAGTTTAAGTGCCACTGGGTTAACCTGCTGTATTACCTCAAAAGGCCCCAGCCGCCTAGGCTGCAACTTCTTGCACCCTCCCTTTAGGGGCAACCCTTGGGATGACAACCACACCCGGACTCCCACCCGTAAGGCCTCCCCCTCCCGACGGTGCCTGTCTGCCTGCCTCTTGTAAACTTCCTTGGCCCGCTCCAAGTTCAGCCTGAGTTGCTGGTGTAAGGCCTCCATTTCCTCCACAAATTGCTCAGCCGCAGGTACACTCCATCCTTCCTCCCCACGCCCTAGGAATGCCCTGGGGTGACACCCGTAATTGGCCATGAAAGGGCTCATTCCCGTGGACACGTGTTCAGCGTTATTGTACGCAAATTCAGCCAAAGCTAATTTCTCTACCCAATCGTTCTGTCTCTCGCTGACATAGCAGCGTAGGTACTGCTGGAGTATACCGTTCGCTCTTTCGGCTTGTCCGTTGGTTTCTGGGTGCCTCGCCGTCGAGAAGCTCACCTTGACCTGTAGCAAGCTCATGAGTCTCCGCCAGAACCGGGAAGTAAATTGTTTCCCGCGATCCGAGATTACCCTCAATGGAGCCCCATGCAGTCTAAAAATGTAATCCACAAACAGCCTGGCTGTCTCCTCTGCCGTTGCTGCATGCGAGCAAGCTACGAAATGGCACATTTTAGTCAGTAGATCAACCACTACCATGACCACTGTCTTTCCCCTTGACTTGGGCAGATCTGTCATAAAATCAATGGACACCACCTCCCAGGGCCTTTCCGGTGTAGGTAAGGGTTCCAGTAGCCCCGCGGGGGCAGCCCTTTCCCCCTTTGCCCTCTGGTATCGGTCGCACCCTCGTACATATTCTCGTACGTCTTCCCTCACTTTTGGCCACCAGAACTGCCTGGTGACAAGTAGCATGGTCTTGTGCTGTCCAAAGTGCCCAGCTGTTGGGTTGTCATGGAGTTGTCTAAGTACCTTCCCCCTCAAAGTCTCCCCTGGTACATACAGCGCCCCCTTATAGTACAGTAGCCCTTCCTTTTCCTCAAACCCTCCATTGTCTTCCTTTCCGTCCCTGAGTTCCATGATTTTTGTCTGAGCAAACTCATCGTCTCTGGTGAGCCCTGCCAGTTCTCATTTCCCAACCAACGCTCCCCCCCACACCCACCGGTCCTCGGGGAACACGTGCCTGGTCTCTGGTGGCCCCTCTCCTTCCATGTACTCCGGTTTCCGGGAGAGAGCATCTGCCCTTACGTTTTCCTCTCTTGGCACGTATCGGATCTCAAAGAAAAACTTGGCGAACTCCTGGGACCATCTGATCTGTCTCTGGTTGAGCACTCGCGCGGTCCGCCAGTATTCCAAGTTCTTGTGGTCAGTTCGGACCTGGATCTTGTGCCGCGCCCCTATCAATAAATGTCTCCATTGCCAAAATGCCGCATAGATCGCAAGCAGTTCTTGGTCATACCGTGTAGTTTTGCTCTGACTTGCTCAGCTTCCTAGAGAAAAAGGCACACGGCCTTCAGTTCTGCTTGGCCCCGAGCTGCAAAAGTACTGCTTCAATCGCACGGTTGGACGCGTCCGTCTCCAGTCTCATGGGCTTCTCCGGATCCACGTGCAGGAGCTGCTCTTCCGAGGCGAACGCCTTCTTCAGTTTTTCAAAGGATTGCTGCGCATCCTCTGTCCACGCGAACTTCTTCTTGCTACTAAGACAATCCGTTATGGGCGCTGTCAAGTGAACGAAGTTCTTTATAAACTTCTTGTAGAAGTTGCTGAAGCCTAGGAACCTCTGCACATCCTTTCTGTTTTGGGGTGCTTTCCATTCCAGCACTGCCTTCACCTTGCCCGGATCCATGGCTAGTCCTTTGTCTGACAACCTGTAACCCAGGAACTCGACCTCCCTGGCATGGAATTGGCATTTTTCCAGCTTGACCCACAACTGATGCTTCTTCAATCTCTGTAGCACCTCCCTGATGTCTCTGACGTGTTGCGTTTCATTGTCCGAATAGATTAAGATGTCATCCAAAAAGGCTACGCAATTCTTGTACAGCAGGGGCCCCAACACATGGTGCATGAAGGCTTGAAAGCAGGTGGACCCCAATTGTAATCCAAATGGCATGACTAAGTACTCAAAAGCCCCCAGGGGGGTGAACATGGTCGTTTTCCATTCGCCCCCCTCCCTTATCCTAATCAGATTGTATGCTCCCCTGAGGTCCAGCTTGGTAAAAATCTTCCCCTGCCTCACACGTGTCAAAATATCGTCAATCCTGGGCATTGGGAAAGTCACGGGTTCTGACACCACGTTTACGGCCCTATAATCCACAACTAATCTGGGCTGATTAGTCTCTTTTTTGTCCACAAAGAACACTGGACTGCCCCCCACCGCCTTTGATTCCCTTATGAAACCTCTCTTCAGGTTCTTGTCAATAAACTGCCGCAACTCCTGCATCTCCCGGTCGGACATGGCATACAGCTTACCCACCGGTAACTGAGCCCCTGGAAGCAGGTTGATCTGGCAGTCAAATGGCCTGTGTGGGGGGGCAGTCTGTCTGCCTCCCTCTCGCTGAAGACCTCTTACAAATTAGCATATTGTGGTGGCACCTCCCTTTTTTGCTCCAGGGCCACCCCAGCCACCCTGGCCACAGTCATTCTTGGTTCCTTCCCTCCCAGACAGTGTTCTAAGCAGTAAGCTGACCCAAAGGTGAGCGACCGCTGATGCCATGACACCAGTGGGTCATGTATTGCCAGCCAGCTCATTCCCAGTATTATTGGGGGTCCTGCCAGCACGTGGCCACGTGAAAGGCAATGGTTTCCATGTGTCTGGAGACACTCATTCGCATTGGTGGTGTCTGGTGTGTCACTTCCCCTTCCAGGAGTTCCCTGCCATCAATGGTGGTCACCTGCAAGGGAAACTCTAGTGGCAACAGGTGGAGCTGGTGTTCCAGAGCAAAGTCTCTGCTGAAGAAATTACACAAGCTGCCAGAATCTAGCAGCCCCTCCACTTTGACGGGGTGCCCATTTGGGAGTTCTAGCACCACCTCTATGGCTAGAGCTGCCTTGGGAGGGTCAGGCTGGGGCACTTCTATTGGTTGCTGGCCTGGCTGCTGCCCCTGCTGGTTGGCAGCCAGGCTTTGTTGTTTCCCTGCACCGGCCCTTCCTCCCCCTTCTCGTAGTGGCCTGCAGCCCCCATCATGCCTTGCCAGGCTTTTCATTGAGGGCAGACCTTTGCAAAATGTCCCGGTTGCTGACAGAGGAAACACTTCTTGGTAGTTTTCCACTCCTTTCCCTCCCTTTTCCGGCCTTCACCAGCGTTTGAAACTTCGCGCGCGCGCTCCATCAATTTCCATCGGCTCCGCCGCCTGGGAAGGCTCCCTTGGCATCTCTGGAATGCGGTTGCCATGGAAACGTTCCGCCCTTATCTCCCGCTTCTCCTGAGCCCGCGCTTCCTGGCGTACACCGATCGCAAGCACAGTCTTTGTGAGTTCATCCATCGACCACGGGCGGGGCGCTCGGGACAACTCGTCTTTCACTTCGGGGTCCAAACCCGCTTCAAACAACATTTGTACTGGTTCAGAGTCCAGATCGCACATGAGCTTGTGGACTAACATCGCAAAATGCGACCAGTAGTTTCTGACGGACAGGCTCCCCTGCTTGCACCCCATCAGCTCCCTCCGTGTCACGCTTTGCTCCACCTCGCTGGAGAACATCGCGTCCATTGCCTGGTAGAATTTCTTAAGATCTTTCAATGCATCATTCTGCTTCGCCATTAGGGGCCTGATCCATTTGCGCGCCCCATCCTGCAGTTGTCCAACAATGTAAGCCACCCTCTCCCCGTCATCCGCAAAGTCATTTTTCTGCAATTCCAAAGCATATTGAATTTCCTTTCGGAAGGCATTGTAGTCTTGGGGCTTTCCACCAAACTTGTGTACCAGCCCCGGGACCTTCCTCCCTATCGGGGTGACCTTGACCTGTGCATCCTGAGCCCGTCTCTCCTCCAGCCACACAGACAGGGTAGCGACATCCGCCTCCAGGTCTCGGTTCCTCTCGACCAGACCTCGCACCATGGCTTCTTGCTCTGTCTCTCCGGCCGGCCATGTTTGGCTCATCGTGCTGCCTCTCCGGGGCTGCGCACAAGCAACGTCAGGGACTGACGGATTGCTGTAATGGTTCTAGGGGTTGCTCGTGCGTAAACCGGTGCAAACACCTGGCTGGGTTGCCTGAGTGAACCTTTACTGTCCGGACAGCCACTCACCCGTGGCTGTCTCAATCGCTGGCAGAATCCGTCAGTGGGCATTTCTTAAACTTCTTCCAGCAAAGAAGCTCTTTGACGCCTAGTCTCCTCCTACTCTCTCTGCGCGAAAGCCTTCTGCGCAAGGAGGGTGTAGGCAGCGGAGGACCCCTACTCTCCCCGCTGCTCCCCGGCAAGGAGTCATGGGACCACCTCGCCGCTTCCCCCATCTGCCCCCCTTCTCCACTGGTGCTACACTGATTCTCTTCCCCAGAAGATGGGCTGCTTCTCCCAATCCCGGGACGCTCTCTGGAATCCCTCTGGATTTTGCTCTCTCTGTGCTGGTCCAGGGGGGAGGCTATCGTGGAGCAAGGTCCAGGACCTGAGTTGAGGGTCGGCAGACAGTCCTCCTCAGGCGAAGCAGGGTCCACAGCGAGAAGCCGGGCAAGGACAGGAACTCTGGGGGAACAGGACTGGAAGCTGGCCGAAACAGCTCTTCAACGACGTTGCTCCTGCAACCTGGGACCGGGCTGACTGGCCTTTATCTTCTCTGAGGCCAGGGGCGGTCCCGGCCCCCAGGAGACCCGCCTCTCCTGGCCTTAAGGCGAGCACTCCTCCTGGGAGAAACCAATTCCCTTTGCCTCTCTGCCCCGAGCCTCTGCAGTTCAGGAGAGGCTGAAGGGTTACTGGACCCAGGGGGAGACTCACCTGTAGGCACTGAGTCCTCAACCACCTCCGGAGCCAGAGTGGATTCACCTGGTGCCTGCTCCTGAGGATCCGGCACAGGTGCAGGCGCTTCAGAATCAAGGCCCTGCCCCAGTTCAGCTGGCCCTGGAGGCAGGGACTCCTGTGCAGGCTGGGATTCCTCTGGTTCAGCCTCTGAATCGGATTCCCAGGCCATCACACTCTCCCTCCGGCACCGATGGCAGTTTCCTGACACATACGCTTCAGGTTACACACTCTGCTAACCTGGAAATAGGTTAAGAACTTTGCTTCAGGTTAAGAACTTTGCTTCAGGATGAGAACAGAAATCGTGCTCCAGCAGCACGGCAGCAGCAGGAGGCCCCATTAGCTAAAGTGGTGCTTCAGGTTAAGAACAGTTTCAGGTTAAGAACGGACCTCTGGAATGAATTAAGTACTTAACCTGAGGTACCACTGTATAAGGTTGTGCTGGCCTGCAACCTCTCCTCCACTTTGTCAAAAAAAACAACAAAAAACAGTTCTTCTCCCATGAAAGAGGCCTTTGCTTTTCTGCTTCCTTGTCGGGGTGCTTTAGAAATCCATTAGAACGTCTGTGGATATGGGGTCATTGTTGCAAGGTAGCTAAGGATGGTTGGTGTTTGCTTTTCATTGAACACTTCTCCAGCACTCTGCAGCCTCCCCAGCTGCCACAGTTCCTGATCTGAGAATGCTCCTCAAAGTGTCCAGGAAGGCTGGTGAGAAGATTTGCAGTATGAAATAAAAGCTGAAAAGAATGAGACGAACCCCTCAAAAGTAAGTCCAACCCTATACCCCACACATTAAAATTCTCCTGAATTTTTCTCTTTGTTTTCATGAATTTTTGAATGTGATTTCTTCTCTCATTAATCAGCGGAGAATGGCTGAAAAGAAGTGGGAGAAGATTTAATATAAGTGAGGGAGCAGCACTTAGTATTTCCAGCTGAATTATCATAGGAACAACAACAACAACAACAACAACAACAACAATAATAATTTATTTCTACCCCACCCATCTGGCTGGGTTTCCCCAGCCACTCTGGATGGCTTCCAACAAAGATTAAAAATACATTAAATTCTCACACATTAAAAACTTCCCTAAACAGAGCTGCCTTCTGATGTCTTCTAAATGTCAGTTGGTTTTTTATCTCTTTGACATCTGATGGGAGGGCGTTCCACAGGCTGGACACTACTGCCAAGAAGGCCCTCTGCCTGGTTCCCTGTAGCTTTGCTTCTCACAGTGAGGGAACCACGAGAAGGCCCTCAGCACTGGACCTCAGCGACCTGGCAGAACGATGGGGAAGAATATTTCCCTCAACATAAAACTGATACTGGTGTCTCACGATTCAGTCAGCAACAGCGCATTTCCCATCTGCCGCTCAACAATTTATTGTCCAGGCAAACCTTGCCGCCCTTGAAGAAGATCTCTGCATGACCTTGGATCAAATTACATCCTGGCTGATTAGCCCCATCTGTCCTCTCTTTTCTTCACAGTGAGAGCTGTTTTTTATCACCTCCTTTGGTTAGAAGGTGCACAGCCAACTCCAAAAGTCTAGGAACAACAGTGTTGCAAGATTATCAAGGACCTTTTCATCAGAGAACCAAGATGTTCAGGTTTCGATCATGTGTGTGGTGGGAGGGGGGGAGGAGAGATAGAAGTCCCAATATTACTTTCCTCGTGCACTCCACCCTTTATTTCCTAGCAAATCCAGAAGAAGAAGAAGAAGAAGAAGAAGAAGAAGAAGAAGAGTTTGGATTTTATATCCTGCCTTTTCACTCCCCTTCAGGAGTCTCAAAGCGGCTAACATTCTCCTTTCCCTTCCTCCCCCACAACAAACACTCTGTGAGGTGAGTGGGGCTGAGAGACTTCAAAGAAGTATGACTGGCCCAAGGTCACCCAGCAGCTGCACGTGGAGGAGCGGAGACGCAAACCCGGTTCCCCAGATTACGAGACTACCGCTCTTAACCACTACACCACACTGGCTCTCAAGCCACTTTACCTCAAAAGTGCCTTGGAGAAGTATGGCAGCCACACTCCTCATCTCCTCTTCTTATGCAATGACAGGAAGCAGCCTTATACCAAGAGAGACCCAGCTCATATTGTCCACCACAATGGTTCCTAAACTTTTCCCCATGAACCACTTGAAAATTGTTGAGGGCTAGTCTTTCGGCTCTGCCACGGACGTTTGCTGAAGTGTGGAAAAACCTCTCCGGAGGTTTTCCAAGCGGCTTGGGGGATTTAGGGGGGTGCAAGGACACTGAGCACCCCCAAACCTCAAGGGGGTGATCCTTAAGGGACAGGGGCACCCAGCGGCGTCGGAGCGGATCTCCTGTCTCTTGGTTTTTTTTTTATTAATGCCCAAGAATGGGATAGAGCTGCAGACACGAAAGGGAAGGCACCCCCACCCCCGAGCTGCGCTGTCTCAAGCTTCAAATGAAAGTGGCAAGCTTTCTGTTTGTGAAAATGTAATAAAAAGCAATTTAAAAAGAAAAAAAAGAAAATTGTTGAGGGCCTTGGCAGATCACTTACTGATTTTTGCAGGGAGATAGCAAGGAGGTTGGTGTGGTGCGAACCCACTGGCAGAGCCAGTACAGTATTTCTGCCAGTGTGTTTGCACTCCCTCAACCTCCCCGCTCCCTTGCCCATCTCTCTCTTGGTAAACAGCAGTGTCCCTCTTGCTGGGAAGCTATTGAGGTGGCCATTCCACCCGGCTAGCTGCTTCTGCCACTAGAGGTGCTGTTACTGCTGCAGAGCTCTCCTTTCCCCAGACAACTCTGCGTTTGCCATCAGTGCATTGCTGTTCTCACCTGCTTCTACCTCACCCTCCAGCCCTAAGATCCTACACAACTGAGCTGCTTTAATTTTATTGAACAGCAGTTGAACCATTTACATCAACTCATAAGCAAAGGTTCATGCTTCCAGAAGAAGAGTTGACTGAAGCAGAAGACTGAGTAGGGAGGGGCAAGGCAGTCAACTTCTATTGCGGTTTTGGGACTACTTTTAGAGATTAAGCTACTGGTATTTTACTTGACCTATTGGTGATTTCAATGCTCACTTAAATTTTGATGTATGTTCAGCAATTGCTAGTTGTTGATTTTTTATATTAGTATAAGGTTGTAGTGATGTCAGGTTGTCTGCTTCTTGTGTCTGAAATGAGGCAACTTTACCTTCATGAGAAGCTCCTTGATGGACTAGGGCTCTATCTAGTCTACCTTCCTGTTTCCCACAGTGGCCAAACAACTGGATATCTCAGGGGATCCCCAGGGGAGAGCATGAACCCCCCTAAAGCCTTCTCCTGCTGTTGATCTTCCTCAGAAACTGGCATTCAGAAGCCTCTGTTGCCAGGTGCATAAAACAACATTTTTTTTTTTGAGGCAATGAACAGTAGCCATGTGGTCTACGTCCTTCACTCTGCAATAAAACCTGCACTTCCTTGAAACATATATTAGCATTGCATGACGCACAACTACCCTTCAGTGGACTAATTGAAGCACTATACAATATTGCTCACTTCCCCCTCATAATTATGGCTACCTTGGCTCAACCTTTTATTGTGTCTTCAAAATACACTTCCCTCCTTTTTATGAATGTTTGGCTAAACACCTTTGCTTCAGCCAATTTCAATAGCATTTTAATGATTTCCTCACTCCAGCATGTCCTTCCCCCTCCCCTTTGTTTTCTTTGCAATATGGAGAGAGAACGTCTCTCCTTCAGACTTTATCACTATTAACAGAATGCAATCATATGGCGAACAGAAAAATATTGGTAAAATAGTATGCTGGAAGCATTTATGGTAGTACTGAGCTCACAATTTAAAAAAACACACCATTTCACAAATTCTAGAATATAAATTTTATTCAACAGTAATTGAATCATTTCCATCAACTCATAAGCAAAGGGCAATAAGCCACTTATGACTCCAAGAAGCTGAATCTGCCTGCTAAAATTCCCATAGCTATGCTTGTTGTTTGTGGTATCCTGTGAATTTACTTTGTTATTTATTCATAATAATGCAAGTATTATTATTATTATTATTATTATTATTATTATTATTATTTCATGTATATACCACCCTTACACCTAAGAAAGCATAATATGCACAATCACTGAATAAAATATATAAAAATTACAACATTTGAAAATAGAATTACACAACCAGCATTAGAACAGAACTATTAAATCTCCAGAGCCAGTTTATGTCCCAAATGGTCAGGCAAACAGATCCCCCCCCCTGATATGGCATCCAAATAATGGCAGTATGGGGAACAGCCATCCTTCCCTGAGGAAGGAGTTCCATAGATGGGGCCACCACTGAGAAGGCTCTGTCTCAAACCACCGCCCCATGGACTGTGCCTACAGCTGAGACCAAGAGCAGAGCCTCCCTTGCATCCACACATATCAAGTAGCATATGCAAATCACTTCTGTTTGGGGAAGGGACAGGGAGATGTGTTTTTTTTCTTTTCCCCTGTCAATGTGTATGCCACCCTATTCACAAGGGGAGCTTTCATCAGCCAATAGCTGCATGTCACATTGCTTCTAAATACGCAGAAGCAGATCTGGCAAAGAGATCAAGGAAAATATGACAAGTGTATGCATATTTCATGGGCAAATCACAGTTAAATTATAATGTTGGGGAAGAGGCATTTTATTTTATCAGATTGGGGCATGAATGGCAATTATCTGCTTACATGAGCCACGGCAGTGCATTCATTCTAGTGTTGGCAAAGATCTCAGTCGAGGCAGTGTGACAGGACCAATAAATTTTTAAGCTAGGCCAGATTGTGGAATGAACTGAGTTTTGTGATCTTGTCTTTGAAAAACACCATGGGGGAACCCATTTGGGCCTCACTAAAGAAACTTCTCTTCTATACATCTGGAGATTCTTATCTAGAGCCCTGGCAAGGAAACACAAAAAAAGGGATTAAAAGATGTGATTAATTTGATATTGTTCCCTGGATGAAAAACCTTTCCCCCCTATCAGTTCAGCAATAACATAGCTATTAGCAAAGCACTTCAAAGCCTTCTGGATCCCCACACCCCAGAAGACACAAGGAATGTCAGGAACTAATCTGGTTCTCTAATTGTACTATCAACCATCATTCCTTGTTTGTGGTCGCGGGGTGAGTGGCGGTGGGGTGGAGCTTCTGCCAACTTAATTCGATTGTGAAAGGGGCAGGGAGAATATCTTGAAAGTTGTGAGTGAAAATGATGAAAAACAGACCCAATTCGACTTCCTGCTTTTAAAAAATGGATGTAGCGAGGTCATGTCTAAATTTGGAACAACTTGAGAGCTTCACTGTAGTGAATGATCCGGACAAGAACCGACTTGAATCTAAGTAAGACGACCGACTGGCTTGTAGGGAGAAGCTTGTAGCTTCTTTTTTATTGCATGAGGTAAGTGTCGAATGAGTGCCCTGACTTGTTTCTATCTTTTAGGAATTTCCTTTGTGAAAGTAAACAAGATGTTGAATAAGGATTTTTTTTTAAAGCATAATGTACATTCAGTTTATCATAATGCATCTTCAGAGCTCACAAGACCTTCTTACTGGGCAAACTGGTTGGACAAACGTGAGGGTCTAGAATTGCTTAAGAAATGGACTGTTGTTCAGTTGAATTGTGGGGTTGTGAGTTAAATTGCAACTTGTGTGATCGGAAAACAAAAACAAAAAACACTTCTTAAACTATACATTTCCATCTGTCTAGGAACTTATGTACAGTGGTACCTCTGGTTAAGAACTTAATTTGTTCTGGAGGTCCGTTCTTAACCTGAAACTGTTCTTAACCTGAAGCACAACTTTAGCTAATGGCTGCCGCCGCGCGATTTCTGTTCTTATCCTGAAGTAAAGTTCTTAACCCGAGGTACTATTTCTGGGTTAGCGGAGTCTGTAACCTGAAGCGTCTGTAACCTGAAGCGTCTGTAACCCGAGGTACCACTGTAGAATGCATGTCATATGTGATATTCCTTCATGGGCCCAATTTACTGTGACAAATCACCTGAGTGGTTTTACCTTTGTGGAAATGACTTCCACCTGATTTTTAATGATCCTCTGCAGATCCCCTTGCCTCCTACAACAGCTGCTCCAGAGTTTTGAAGTTGCCTCTGGAATATGGAATATGGTATGGACAACTACATGAGAGATGGAGTATCTGTGAAAATTTGGCATTCTAACTCGTGGAAGTGGAAATGGCTTTTCCTAAAGCATTGTTTTCCAAACTTGGGGTTCCAGCCCTAGCTAGCAAGACCAGTGGTCAGGAACAATGGTGGAGCTTCATGATCTGGCACCGGGGGGGGGGGCGGAGAGCAGGCGGGGGCAGGGCTGGCGTGCATCCTGGGGGTGTGACGCACATCCTGGGGGCTTGACGTGCCACCTGAGGGGGCATGGTGTCCAGCACGGGTGAGGGGACAGCTGCAATGGCACCCCACTGGGATCGTGCTGCCAGGGGCGCTGCGCTCCCCCCGCACTCCTCTTCCTCTGCTAGTGGTCAGGAATGATGGGAATTGTAGTCCAAAAACACCTGGAGGTCCAAGTTTGGGAAACGCTGTCCTAAGGCAAAGCCACAATTGGATATACTGCTTCTATTTCACTATGTATGCATTTGATGGAAAAATCCAAGGAGTGGATAGGGTTCAAGTATTTTTACAGATTTCATAGCAGGTGGATTTTGTGTGAATGATGGTTTCCTCACCACAGTGAGACAAGCTGCACCAGCCTCATGTGTACAGCTCTTCCTTTTTACCAGGCCAACGTACAAAGTGCACAAGAAACGTGCAAACGTGTTTTCATATTGAAATCTCTGGCTAAGTGCAATGCAGTGGCTGCCCAGGTATGGCTCAGTGTATCACCTATGAAATATAGGTGAGCATGCCTCATCTACCTGTTCCATATTCTTTGAAGGTTGAGTGTTGAAGTGTGACGTCAGTAGGATTGACTTCTAAGCAAGTATTCTTAGCATTGTTCGTACAAGAGCTCTTAAGCGGCAGAGGGTGAAATGAGATTTACAATTGCTTCATTCTCCTTCCAGTATTGTAAGTTCTAAGAGCATTATATATAAAAACCCCACAAAGCGAAAGAATGTGAAGTATGTATTAAAAGGCTGTTGAGCAAAACCCACCTATAATCATTAAGTTTTTACGCAGTGTTACAAGTGTGTAGCTCCAGATTAGGCTGACTACAGGCTGGAATGAGCAACGAATGCTCTTTAAGCAGACGTGTTCTCTACCGACATGCCTGCTGTATCCCAGCATAGTCCCTAGCATTATTGCATGCATGCTTACGCAAGTCAGCATTTCATTGGGAATGCGCTAGGGTTTCAATGGAAATATGAATGAATAACCATGCAAAATGAATCCTTCTTGCCCTTTGTTTCCTGAGATTGATTGATTCCCCCCACCCTTTGGCAAGCGGAAGTAAAACACTTTTACTGCGTCATGGGACCAGAGTGGCATAGTTAAAAGTCAGGTTGCCTCTCACCACTGCCATCATAGTCAAAATATCCCAAACTCTGCAAAATCCCCAAGTATTTAATTGTACTGTATTGTGCAAAATCAAATGGGGGAGGATCTGTTATTATTTCAGCCTGGTGCTGTTTTATTTTCCTGTTTCATTAAAACCATTGGAAAACACAGTGGGTTTTGGGAACATATGGGGGGAATTAAAACATTTTGGGTTGTTTTTGTGTGTGTTTAAACGTTCTAGCATGGAAATGCAGTTAGGGGAACAGCACCACCAGCTTCTTTTTGCCCGGTTTAAAGGGAAGGCTTAGAGTTTTCAGAAGTAGAATGAATCTACTTTCATTCCTCTAAATAGGAGGTGCAGAACCTGTTTGCAGTAATGATGGCCACATTCTCTTTAGGACTACTTTCTAAGAGCCACCTGCCAATTGTGGGTAGGGTCAGAGGTGTGGTTGTTGTTTAGTCGTTTAGTCGTGTCCGACTCTTCGTGACCCCATGGACCAGAGCATGCCAGGCACTCCTGTCTTCCACTGCCTTTGCTTGGAATCCATTCAAATCCATCCTTTCCGTATAGGGATGGGTGACTCTATCAATTTCCACTGGCTACAGTTTCTCGTTTTTTCCAGTCTTCAGATCAGTTTTCCACACTTCCACATGAAAATTCATTTTAGTGAGAATTTCTCCAATTACACACATTTCTGCATGCAGTTTTGCCACAATATACACATTTTTGCAAAGGAATTTCCCTCAACATGCATTTTTCTCTAATTTATGGAAATTTTTTGCACACTTAACTCTGGTATATATGTTTTGGCATGAATTGCTTGGCTGGCAATCTGCATTGCAAAATTCGGAGAAGTGCAAATTTCAAAATATGGCTATGTTTCAGTTTGTGTGCTGTTTTTGAAAATGTGAGTTTTGTAGGTTCCCTTTTAAATGTGTACTGAGTGGAATCTCTCCCCATTCCTAATTCCCAGTCATGAAAATACTAACAACAGAATGCAAAGCTGATTAGAAAACAAATAGATATGAAGAGTCCAACTGTACCATTCTTTGTTTTACTTGCAAATTTGGGGTGGGGGGGGGAGGAGAGGAGAGAAATGATGGAGATGGAATTATTTCCTGTATCCATTCATAGCATTCCATGCTATGTCCAAAGTTACATTGTCCATTACAGGAAGGACTGGTTTCAACACAAAAATCAAGCCTAAAAAGAACTAAATTTGCGGGTGGTAAGCTGAACGCAAACCATAATTATTGCTTTTCTTACTCCCGTGTTTCTGCATGCCAGTTGGGTGTGTCCTGTGTGGAATAAGTTATGTCTCAGTTGTTTAAGTAGGGAGGGCTTCCCTCTTTAAAACTACCTTCAATAGAATGGCACTCCAAAAGGCCGATAGGCTTTTTTATAATCTAAAACTACAAGGCAAGGAAAAAATATATCACATCTCACTTCTGCTTCATCTTTTTCTCTGGATGAATGCATCATATCCCTGTAACATTTCCCAGATGAAAATAGAGAGATGCAACACCCCTGTTTTTAAACTAAGGATCCTAGCCCAATGATTCTCTTCCCACATTATTGCCAGCTAAAAACTTACCTCTTTCTGTTGTATGTTGCATTCATTTACTCTACAGCAGCCTCCCATTCACTCATTTAAAACCCAGGATGGTTTCGCCCTTGGGGTTACAGGTATGTTAGGGGAAAAACATAATTTCTCCACAATCCGCTACCATTAGGGCTGGACTGTGGTGGGCAGCAGCTTGGGATGAGCATGTCCATATAGTCAGGATTAAAGAATGTGTCTGAACCAGGAAGCAAGGATGAGAAGCAAGACAGGAATCAGGAGTGGAGGACAAACCAGGAGACAGGTCCAAAAAAAACCCCAGATTCAGTGATGGGGACCTGCGTCCCTCCAGCTTTTGTTGGGTTGCAGTTCCCATCAAACTTGACCATCAGCCATGCTAGCTGGGGCTGATGGGAGTTGAAATCCAACATCCTATGTATCGCCCAATCCTACATGAGCTCGAGTATGCCTTGTTGCTCAAGCAAAGCTCAATTGGAACAGGAAGTCTTCTTCCTATCCAGGAAAGTCCAATGGCCAGCCTGGGTGGATGGAGTCAGTCCAGAACTTGAACCTGCAGTTTAGTGATTCATAGAGCTGGAAGGGACCCTGAGGATCATCTGGTCCAACCCCCTGCGATGCAGGAATATGCCGCTGTCCCGTACAGAGATCAAACCTGCAAGCTTGGTGTCATCAGCACCATGCTCTAACCAACTGAGCTAGCTGCAGGGAAGCTGTGCAGAGACCCAGCTCCTCCTGGTAGTTATCAATAGTTGATACACATACCTGAAAAGCTGTACAGTGCCTTGGTGTTTTTGTGCATTCACATGCTTTCTGTACTTGTACTTCTGACCCTTCACCTTGCCAACAAAGGTCCGTATAGTTAAAGCTATGGTTTTCCCAGTAGTGATGTATGGAAGTGAGAGCTGGACCATAAAGAAGGCTGATTGCCGAAGAATTGATGCTTTTGAATTATGGTGCTGGAGGAGACTCTTGAGAGTCCCATGGACTGCAAGAAGATCATATCTATCCATTCTTAAGGAAATCAGCCCTCAGTGCTCACTGGAAGGACAGATCCTGAAGCTGAGGCTCCAATACTTTGGCCACCTCATGAGAAGAGAAGACTCCCTGGAAAAGACCCTGATGTTGGGAAAGATGGAGGGCACAAGGAGAAGGGGACGACAGAGGACGAGATGGTTGGACAGTGTTCTCGAAGCTACCAGCATGAGTTTGACCAAACTGCAGGAGGCAGTGGAAGACAGGAGTGCCTGGCGTGCTCTGGTCCATGGGGTCATTAAGAGTCGGACATGACTAAACGACTAAACAACAACAACACCCTGCCACTACAAAAAAGTAGCATTGAATCATAGAATTGTAGGGTTTGAATGGACCATGAGGGTCATCTAGTCCAACCCCCTGCAATGTAGGATTTTTTCACTCAATGTGGGGCTCAGACCTGCAACCCTGAGATTAAGAGTCTCAAGCTCTACCAACTGAGCTATTCTGACTGCAGGATGGATGCCACCTTTTGAACCTCATCTACGCCTATTGCATAAACATGCATATATGAATTCAAATTTAAGGTGTTCCAGCAAAGTGTTGCTTATGGGACTCAGGTACACTGAACAGATGTGCCCAAGACACTTCAAAAACCCCTTCACGTAGAATGCAGAATGTGGCTTTAAAAAAAATATTAATTTTTTTTGTTAGATTTGCTTTAAAAAAAAGATGAATCAATTTGGCATCCCTATATGGCAATAGTAACATTTTTCATAGTATGGGAAAGGGGCACTCTAGCTTGCTTCCTTCCTCTGGCCTGATGAGAACAAAACATTAAAATGAGAAGATCTGCCTTTTTAAATACCATACTGAAGTGGCTTTTCTTCTTACAGCTGTTTTGGACACTCTGCACCTTCCAGTGAAATTATCCAGAATCTTATCTGTTTGGGTTACAGCTTTTTCTTACTTAACACATACTGTCATAACTTCCAGAGTTTGGCAGGCTTTTTAAACAAATATTGTTCCTGAAGATCCTGCTGGTTTCAGTGTTTCGTTTCTTTAATGCTCTTGTTTGTCATTAATGGAATTCAGGCACATCAAACTGATTGAGGGGAAGAGGGCAAGGAAAGGAAGCCTTTAAACGCATAAGTGACCTTCTTAGTAATAACACCGGAAGCTGCCTTTGACCACTCAGACCATTGGTTCATCTAGTTTGGGATTGTCTATACCAGTGTTTCCAAAACTTGTGTCTACAGCTGTTTTTGGACTACAGCTCCCATCGTCCCAAGGAAACAGGACCAGTGGTCAGGGATGATGGGAATTGTAGTCCCAAAATAGTGGGAGACCCAAGTTTGCGAAGCACTGGTCTACACAGACCACCACCAGCACTCCAGGCTTCTCCCAGTTAGTGATGGGGAAGAAATTAGATTCAGTTCACCTTTAAAGTTGAATCAGCCCAACTCTCACACTCCAAAACAATATGCAAACCAAAACACAGCCGTCCTTTCCAATTCACATGTGTCCCAAATTTGCGACGCCACTCTCCAGCCAAGTAATTTGTACAAAAATATGTGTACTAGGGTAAAGTATGCCTTAAAATGCACATGTTTGGGGGAAATAACATACAAAAATATAATTGGGGGGGGAATTAATGTATGGGGATATGTGCTTTACAAAAATGTGCATGTTAGGAAAAATTGCACACACACTCTGTCTATCTCTATCTATCTATCATCTATCTATCTATCTATCTATCTATCTATCTATCTATCTATCTATATCTATCTATCTATCCATCTATCATCTATATCTATCTATCTATCTATCTATCTATCTATCTATCTATCTATCTAGCTATCATCTATTACATTGCCCAGAATGTTTGGGGCAACCCAGTCAGATCGGTGGGGTACTACTACTGCTAATAATAATAATAATAATAATATTAATAACCACTAAAATGCTGATTGGCTCCCAGTACATTTCCAAGCACAATTCAAAGTGTTGGTGCTGACCTTTAAAGCCCTAAACAGCCTCGGCTCAGTATACCTGAAGGAGCGTCTCCACCCCCATCATTCTGCCCAGATGCTGAGGTCCAGCACCAAGGGCCTCCTGGCGGTTCCCTCACTGCAAGATGTAAGGTTACAGGTAACCAGACAGAGGGCCTTCTTGGTAGTGGCACCCGCCCTGTGGAATGCCCTCCCATCAGATGTCAAGGAAATAAACAATTATCTGACTTTTAGAAGACATTTGAAGGCAGCCCTGTTCAGGGAAGCTTTTAACATTTGATGAATCATTGTATTTTAATATTCTGCTGGAAGCCGCCCAGAGTGGCAAGGGAAAGCCAGCCAGATGAGTGGGGTATAAATAATAAACTATTGTTATGATTGTGATTGTGATTATGATTATTATCTCAGGAGCATGGGCTCAAGCCCCACGTGGGCAAAAGATTTCTGCATTGGAGCGGGTTGGGCTAGCTAGATGACCCTTGTGTTCACTTCCAACTCTACAATTCAATGATAGCAAATGCAGTATTGAGGGAAAATAGGAAATGGGGCTAGAAGTCATGGAAGTTGGCTGTACCATGGAAATGCTACTCAACCAATTCTCCCCACTCACCCCATGATTTTTCTTACTGCCTTCTTGTCTCCTATCATCTTGAGAACTTTGCTGTTTGGAAAATGTGCATACAGTGGTACCTCAGGTTACATACGCTTCAGGTTACATACGCTTCAGGTTACAGACTCCGCTACCCCAGAAATAGTGCTTTAGGTTAAGAACTTTGCTTCAGGATGAGAACAGAAATCGTGCTCCGGCGGCACGGCGGCAGTAGGAGGCCCCATTAGCTAAAGTGCTGCTTCAGGTTAAGAACAGTTTCAGGTTAAGAACGGACCTCCGGAACGAATTAAGTACTTAACCTGAGGTACCACTGTATTATCATATAACTTTTATGTACAAAATTCTACTTTCATCCAATTCAATGTTACAAGAGAAAAAGGGGTTGTCCCGGGAAAGCATTTTTATTTTTAAGTGTGCTTGCCAGGGAACTTAAACATATGGATTATTTGGTCTCTCCCCCCCAGGGTAAATATTGAACACATTCTTCAGCACTGTGCTATGGCACCGCCATATTTAATCTAAGATGTTCAACTCCTCTCCAGGCTGAGCAGGCCTCAGGCACTTGCCATGAAAACAGAAAGATTTGTTCTAGTATGTTACTTAAACACAGGTTTGTGTTGACCTGGATATAGGTGAGGATTGCATGCCACGGTTGCCTAACAACTGCAAACAAATGATTTAACCACATGCCAACATGAGGCAGAACTGGGAAGAGGTAGAAGAGAGGACTGCAAGCTTTCTTGTAGGGAGGCCACCCTAGATAGTGATATTGGCTATAAAGCTGTCCAAAGCTGATTCAGGACCAACCCAGACTATTTTGCTGCATGACGTGAAACTCAAAATGGCACCCCCCTTCCCATTCCACATGCAGAAGCCCACCAGACTGGCAGCTGAATCATACTTTAACCATCATTCATTTGCACCATTCTGGTGCAAATTAGGTAGGTTCATCTTTAAATGCAAACTGAATTGCATTTCTCCCTGATCCCTATCATCATCATCATCATTATCATTATCAGTCTTTTTCACCTGTTGTTTGGTTGTCTTAACTGTATCTTGTTTTGAAACTGTTTTGTGGGTCTATGGACTGCAATAAAGAGATATAGATATAGATATAGATATAGATATAGATATAGATATAGATGATATAGATATAGATATAGATATAGATATAGATATAGATATAGATATAGATATAGATATAGATATAGATATAGATATAGATATAGATTAGATAGATATAGATATAGATATAGATATAGATATAGATATAGATATAGATATAGATATAGATATAGATATAGATATATTATCATTATGTTAGTTAATTTTGTATACCATCCTTTATTCAAGGATCACAGGGTGGTTTGCAATATAAAAACGCACAAATATAGTAACAAACATAGTAACAAGCAAAGACAATACCTCCCTAATAATCCCTACCCCTGGGGTTTCTGGTTACACCCACGATGGGAGATGTTCAGGCAGGGGATAGGGAGAAAATGAGGCATAAATCTCCCGATGTTTCTCACTGGGGTCTGGGGAGCAGCAACGAAGCAAGTCGATCAGGCGCCTGGGGCAGCCCTGCATCCAAGAGCCGGGCCAGCTGCCCACTGGGTGGGGCCAGCCAGGGCAGGATGCTTTGCGGGGTCTCTGAGGAGTCTACCTGCTTCCTCCCACTCAGCTGCCCTACAGCTGAGGGGAGGCAGCGGGCAGACCATTTGGGGCAGTGCGGAGCCTGCGTGCGCCCAAGCCACCACGTCACTCCCAGGAGAGAGGTGTGGCTTGGGCGTGCTGCAGGACCCGCGGTGAGTGCCGCCCGCCATTTTGTCACCCCCCTCAGTGAGGACACCCGGGGCAGCCCGCCCCCACCACATTCCCCTTCCTCCACCCCTGCTGGGGAGTTCACTGTAACCCACAGTGCCACATAATCCCATGTCTGTCAACTTCCTCACTCTCCTCTGAGGCAAAGTGCCTCAGGACACAGATTGTAAGGGCAGTGAGAAGGCAAGAACTAAGCAACTGCAACCTCCTATTCCACTTGAAATTAAAATATATGTTTTTCTCCTGTCAGCAGAGCACGGTCTAGATTTTCTGCCCAAGATGCCAACGTGTTTTAAGCTCTGCAAGAGTGTTGTTTCAGAAAAAGGAACAACTGAAACGTGTGAGGCTCAAATGGCCAGTCAAAGTTGTACTCACACTTCCAAGTACACTGGCCTGCGAGGAAATTTCTGTTCTCCCTAATGGACACGAATAATATAAACAGGAAAGGTGAACTGTACAGAATCTATTCGCTTGTTTCTCCTCCTGCATTTCCAAGAACCCAATTACCTCTGGTTTGACAAATGAAACAGAATTACCTTGTGCTCCATGATCAGTCTTTGAAAATACATATATCTGCATTTGTGAAAGGAAACACCTGTTGCAATGCTGGCTCTATTTTTAGCTAGAAGCAGGCATGAAGGAAAGCACACAGACATCTAATGCTTACAGTGCCTCCTGAACAAAGCTAGACTCATCTCCATGAGTTCTCAAACATCCGCAGAATACCTCTTATGCCCTTCCCTGGCACTGGGCTCCCTTAATATTGGGCGCAAGACAGGGCCTCAGATCTTTAATAATAATCAATGTCCTTCTCTTACTACATCCCAGTGTAGATGAAGGTTCAGTTGAGAATGCTAAGATCTAGTTATGAGGCTCTGTTTGATTTAAGTCACCTTGTCCTCAAATTCTCTTTAACCCCTTTCCACGGTTAAACAGTCACCATCAGACCTGGCTTTCACTTCTGTATATAGTAGCTAGTCATAAAACAGTCTCTGCTTCACAGTGGTGGTTTTGTTTTTTTAGTTTAAAAATCCCAGAATCTAATCTGAACCAAGGTGCAATTTTAAATATGTCTAACCTCACCCTCCTGTCAAAGTGGACTATAGTAGAATGGAGAGTTCTGGATCAGGTCCATCAGTCGGATCCAGTTCCGCATTCTTGGTTAATGATGAGGAGGGCAGTGGCAAAGAATTAACCTCACCTCTTCACGCCATTATCCAAATTGCACCCCCTTCCCAACCTCCCCCCTATTTTCTTGAGAAATATAAATACAGTATGTCAGGACTTCCAAACCCAGATCTCGCACATCATGTCTTTGTCTGGCCTTGAATCAGAATGAATCAGAAATTCCTCATGTTGAATCTTTCCTCTTCCAACATCTCCTGACTTGGGCTTGGTCAAGTGACTCTTACCTTCAGACTTTCTTCTGTCCATTTACCATGTTGAGAGAAAACCTAATTTATAGGGTTGTTTTAAGTATTACAGGAAGACAATATTTTGAGCCCAAAAGGAATGCCCTCTGGAGTAATTTGAACAGTCCATGCAAAGTCCGTGGGTGTATTCACATATGGGATTTTAATCTATTTCCATGACTTTTCCCTAACGGTTAAGTTCCGTGTTACATTTGAGCTTGCACGCAATGCAAAAGCCACTTCTGGAACCATAGTAGAATTTAGTGCAAATTTAGCACTCATTTCCATATTGTTTGTAAACAGTTTTGTTTTTCCCTTGAAGGAAATAACATGGAAATGAGCATTGGACGTTCACTGTAGTTGCAGAAGTGGCTTTCACATTGTGTGAAAGCTCAAATGTAGTATGGAAATCTTTGTGAGCATGGAATAAACTGCCATGTGCACGCAGTCTATATAAGGGCACAAGAAGAGCTTGCTGGATGATGGCCAATGGCCCACCTAGATCAGCATCTTGTTCTCACAGTGACCAACCAGATGGCTGGGGGAAGCCTACAAACAAGACCTGAGCACAAGAGCATTCTCCCTTCCTGCAGTTTCCAGCAACTGGTATTGAGAAGTGTTACTTTCTCCAACCATATATAAATTCTGAGTGTGATGATTAATAAGTCAGATGGGAGCTGTGCTGGAGAAATGCTTGGTGCAGACATCTAAATGATATTTGTATTCTTGAGTCTCCCACTCTTTTCAACCTATCCTTTGCTGTAACTGACTGCTTCAGTTGTTGCTGTTTAAAATATTTTTTAAAAAAACAACACTCTGGCTTTTATTTGACATATTAAACTGTTTGGTAATGGTATTTATGTATAGTTGATGCATTTTGTAGCTCCGGGGAAAGAAAAACCAAGGCCACCTTGATATTGGTTCAGGTATCATAATTCATTTCTCAGAAGGTTGCAAGCCATTAATAGCAGGAACATATCTCGGAATGTTTTTCCAGTTGGGCCATTCCCAGGACCATGTCGATTACAGCTAGTTAATGATTACCGTGAATTTGCATCACTCCTGGAAAGAAACACACAAGATTATTGTTTCGGCAGAATACGCTCTTCTGTTTTATGGAAATGGATTTCTATTTACGTTCTTCTTTCCTCATACATTCTTTCCCCTTTGGAAGGTTAGGGGTAAAGACAGTGGGCTAGCAGGAGGTTAATGCCCAATCCTTTAAGCACCTCCTTTAAAGAAGATTATTGGACATCCAATTTGCAAAGGAGAAACTCCAACTCTAAAATAAGCTGTAGGTTCCAGTCTTATCATTATACTGAATAGCTGCTTGGAATCTGTTCTACTTATAACCAAGTGTATATTCCTAGGAACTGGGAAATCAAAGGCAGTTGGGCACAAAGCTAGTAGGAGTTAAATTATCTGTGTTTGAAGAGGACTTCAAACAGATTATTGAATTGAACTTTAATCCTACAGGGAGACTGTTGGGTAGCAGGATTTTGGCATAGGTAGCCATAGCATGGGATGTTTGCCCTTGAGTGCAGCGTTTTGAGACACTATTATAATCTGCTCTATGTGAGCTGTTTTAGTATTAGTCACTGTCAGGATGACTTTTAGAGGTTGCTGCTGTAACGTGCAAAGTCAGCATAGCCTAAAGGATAAATAAAGGCAGTTAATAGGTTCCAGTCCTAGTCATGAGTGACACAGACACGCTGCAGTATGTGGCTTTGGGGAAAGTCACTTAGCCTCCCTGCCCTTCCTCTGCCATCTTGATTCTTGAGATCGCATATCCTCCAACATTTCTCTGATGAAAATGAGGACATCCTATTCCATAATAATAATAATACTCTGCCCATCTGGGCAGCTTCCAACATGTATTGTTGTTTAGTCGTTTAGTCGTGTCCGACTCTTTGTGACCCCATGGACCAGAGCACGCCAGGCACTCCTATCTTCCACTGCCTCCCGCAGTTTGGTCAGACTCATGTTTGTGGCTTTGAGAACACTGTCCAACCATCTCGTCCTCTGTCGTCCCCTTCTCCTTGTGCCCTCCATCTTTCCCAACATCAGGGTCTTTTCCAGGGAGTCTTCTCTTCTCATGAGGTGGCCAAAGTACTGGAGCCTCAGCTTCACGATCTGTCCTTCCAGTGACCACTCAGGGCTGATTTCCTTAAGAATGGATGCGTTTGATCTTCTTGCAGTCCATGGGACTCTCAAGAGTCTCCTCCAGCACCATAATTCAAAAGCATCAATTCTTCGGCGATCAGCCTTCTTTATGGTCCAGCTCTCACTTCTATACATCACTACTGGGAAAACCATGGCTTTAACTATACAGACCTTTGTTGGCAAGGTGATGTCTCTGCTTTTTAAGATGCTGTGTAGGTTTGCCATCGCCTTTCTCCCAAGGAGCAGGCGTCTTTTAATTTCGTGACTGCTGTCACCATCTGCAGTGATCATGGAGCCCAAGAAAGTAAAATCTCCAACATGTATAAAAACATAATAAAACATTAAGCATTAAAAAACCCCTTCCCTATACAGGGCTACCTTCAGATGTCTTCTAAAGGTTGTAACGTTACTTATCTCCTTGGCTCGGGGGTTGCGTAACTCCATACCCTCCAACACTTCTCCCAATGAAAATAGGGACGTCCTAAGGAAAAGCAGGACATTCTGGGATCAAATCAGAAACCGGGATGACTTCTGTAAACCTGGGACTGCCCCTGGAAATAAGGGATACTTGGAAGGTCTGAGATAGGCCCATTTAATGTTGATTCGGGTGGGTGGGGGTTTGGGGGAGAGAATAAAAGGGATTTGCACAAACCTTGACTTTTCTCACATCCTTTTCTTCCCTACCCAGCAAATGGCCAGGGAAGGAGAAGACCACTTTCCCCAGAGGTCTGAACTAAAATTAGACCAAGGCTGAGGGCCATAGGCTTTTAGGAGTGATTGATTGGTTTCACAATTCTATTCATGGGAATCTGATGGCAAAACTCATTGCAATATGTGTTATCAGCATGACAAATAACACAATTGTCTTTCCACCAACGGGCTTGGAATTCTACCTGCTCAGTACATCCTTGTGATGCAGGCCAGCCTTGACTTAAGTGGTTCTGCTTTGGTCGTCTCAGCATCAGTGTCTGAGAGTCCGAGTAGTCATTGAAAAAAATGGGGCTTCACTCATGGGTCCATCGGTTGTATCTATGGTGAGGAGCCACCAGTATTTCTCAGGCAGTTGACTTTCTGGAGCTAAGTGTTTCAACTGTAACACACCGGTTTTAATAATATACGGTACTATCAGTGATATGCTGTTGCCACACAAAAATGGTTTAATGACTTCAAAGGAAATAATTAGCTGATGACTCAAATGGTAAACATGTCAAGCAAGGGAAAGGCAGTTTGAACAAGAGCTGTGGCATGTTTATTTTTTCCACTGCTTTTTATTTTATTTTTTAGTTCTGTTTAGAGAACTGAGAAGACGGTCTGCTCCTCTGATTTCCAAGGAGTTGCCTCTTCTCCCTTAAATAATCATAAAAAACACAACTCTCTCTGTTGCTTTTAACATGATGCAAAAGGCCAGAGAAGCAGCTTTTCTCATTTGCTTACTTATATATTTATTTGCAAAAATATCTATATCACCAACATTAGGAAGAAAAGAACATGCCAGTGAACAGCATGGAATCAATAATTTTTATTCTTGACTCTATGCTGTCCATTAGTGTGATATTTTACATTCATAAAACAAGTGCAAATTAGGCCACAAATCAGTAGCTTAGTACACCAAGATAGCTGGCCAAAAGTATCTATAGATTTAAATATATTCATAAAATAAGAAAAATGATTTATTTAAAAGGTTTTTTCCTTCTCTCACTTCTCTCCTTTTTCTTCTTTATGTATTTTTATATGTTTTTCTTTTCTCAGTTATTAACAGATCTATAATATTCTAACAGATGGATTCATGATACCTGTTTCTATGACCCTGTTTGATTTGTGATCTGTGTCTCTTTTCCCTCTTCATTTATTTTCAGCTTTTTGATTAGATATGTACTTTCACAATGCGGCAATGAGATAATACTACTATATCTTTCTGATTGCTTGACGACACGGAACTCGGCAACACTGAATTTTAAAAAGCACTTTATATGTGTTATAACACTGTGACACCAGATGGTGCTGTAGAGTCCCGTCTTTTGCCAACGTGATTTTCCTTTACAAAGTTTAGAACACGTTTTCCTGAAATGCTTTTTTGATGTGTCTAGATCCAGCCACAGAAACATATTTTTGAGCAATAAAAATGAGAGAGAAATACATAGCAAACACCGGGAGCTTAGGAAGAAAATTAAGCCCAGGTGGAATCCTTCAGTATATCTCAGCATTTATTTTGACAAGCCACACTTTCCTGAAACTTTCCCCAACATCACAGAAAATAAAAAGTGAATGTCTCCAATGTGCTTTTGCTAGCATCTGAAAGATGGTGTAAGTGCTTACTAACACCTCTCCAAAAAGTGTTTCCAAACAGCAGTGCTGCCAAGTCAGAAAGGTGGAGCTCTGAACCATCATTAATCAGGTTTTATAACTCTGTTGGTGCAGCAATTAGCCATGACATGTTGAGTCAAGTGGTCTCTGCTTTCATGTACCCGAATACTAAATCTCACCATCGAACCTTTTATTAAAATCAACTGCTCTTTTGCTGAATCAGTCGTCTGCAGAATTGAAAGGTCATTGTGTTTGGGTTTTGTTGTTGTTATTAGTTTTCTACAGCAGGGTTAGCTGGACTTCATTGTCCCTCGCCAGGGCAGCTGATGGTCAAGGATGATGGGAGCTACAGCCGTACAACGTCTGGAAGACTACAATGTCTCCACCCCTGCTTTACAGTAGCACTTACGGGAGTTGCCTTGGGGCGAAATCTGTTTTCTTTTGATCAAAGGAAAACATGATTGTGTTCAAAGAATATTTAGAAAGGAGAGTTAGCTCTAACAGCTAATTATCCTAACTGTGGGTTGGGGAACTTCTGGTTATAATTTTGTACATAATGGAACTCCTTGTTTTAATGCACCATCATGCACCATCTTGAGGTAGAATTAGGGCCTCCACAATCCTCTCATGCAAACTGCAAATAAAGAGGTATAACAAAGTAATAAACTTAAAACAAAATGGTTAAAATGGCAGATGAGCAGAATTAGATTATCGTTAAAATTGTGGGTGCTAGGGAGAAGTCCTCGCAAACATGTAACAAAGTGACGGGGAGCCTGTGGACCTCCTTACATTATTGGACTACAACTCCCATCATTCCCGACAATTGACCATGCTGCTGGGGATGATTGGAGTTGGAGTCCAACAACCTTTGGTGACCCACAGATTCTTCAACCCTGGTTATAACAGTTTACTAGCATACCAAGGTGCAAGTTTATAAAATGCCCCTCACTGTCAAAAAGACACTATGGGTTGCTGAAGGAATGTGCACGACCCTGAGTGCAGTTATAATTAAATAATTTAATAATTAAATTTGAAAGGCAAGGGAATTGCTTCACGCCCACAGTAGTACATTTCCTTGGAGTCATAGCAAACTGTTAGAAACAGCTGACTCATTAAGTAGACAATGAGTCAGAGCTGCATCTTTTAAAACTTCTCACACAAAGATAGCCTTGTGCAGAAGAAGCAAATTGGTGGTGCAGATGGGCGGGAAGTCAGTGGATGCAGGGCCTGTTAGAAAATTGGTGATGCCGCTACAATTTGCTATCAGCAGACTGTGCACCTTGCCAGTGGTTTTATGCAAACATTGGGTTCTCATGTGTATATAGAGGCATGTTATTTGCAAACAGTGGGGAGGTGTAGGCTTTGTCCTGGGATTCCAGAAGCTTGTTGCATAGTGACATGCTCTTTCCTTTTTATTGCACTGAGACGGCTAAATTCCAAGCCAAATTGGGTGCTCAGCACCTTTTGCTCTTGCTGTGCAGAGGTGTTTGCATTCATTCAGGTGATTCATTCCTTGTTCCTTTTCCCTTTTCACCTTTTCCTAATCTAGTACTTACATGAGATGGCAGCTGAGTTTATTTGGCCCACTTTCTCCTTATGGGTAAACTTTGCTCACATTCACTTCTATGGATTAAAGGAGGTCAGAAAGAAGAGCTGATCGGGAGAGAAAGTGCCTTGGTCCTGTGACCACATGTCTGAACCTGACACCGGGTTTGATTGGCACCACATTCTGGGCAGGGGGCTAATGTGGGATAGGAAGATAAAAGGAGGGCATGGGAAGCAGACTCAGGGAGTAGAAAGCAGGAAACACAGCTGCAGGAAATCCAGGGTGGGTTTGCCCTCTACTGGAAAAGGGACCCATAGTTTGTGGCCCATGTCTGTCATCTCTCACCATCTCCCTCTTTGCCTCCCCTAATGGCACCAAGAATAGCCCACCTGAAGCAAATTGCCGCACCTTGCCTCTTGGCAGGGCTACCTCTGAATCCCTGCATAAGTAAAAGTGTTTTAGCTCCTCTGATTCAGGTGGTGAATAAGAGCTTGAAGAGACATGAAGGAGGAGCTACAAGGAGCATCCAAAGGTCTCTTGAGTGAACTATTTTTCATCCAGAGACTTGGGACCATCATTTTAAACGATAGTAGAGCATGCTATGTTGACAGTTCCATTATAGAACCACAGATCTACAGGAAATGATCCAAGTTAAGACCCAATGTCATTGAAGAACACCTGCTCCCACATCTCGTACCCGCCTGGGTGATAAGATAAGCCTACTGTGGGCCCTCTCTGGGTACCCTGTCATTAAAGATCAAGCAGGTGATGACTAGGGAGTAAGATATTTCAGCTGTGATGCCCCAGTTATGGAATTCCCACCCCATTGAAGCATACCCATTGCCAACTCTGTTATATTTTCTGTTTTCCCTGGCTTTATAATTACTTCTTATATACCTTTATATACCTGTGGATTTATTATATAATTTGCCTTGTTGTTGTTGTATATAGAGATTTTTGTATTCCTGTTAGGTTTTCCTTGTTGCTTTTTATCGTTTTAAATTTGCTTTGTAATCTGTCCTGGGAGAGAGATCATGAATGGGTGGCACAGAAGTGTTCTGGATAAATAAAAAGTCAACGAGATGACATACTCTGGAACTCTTCATTCCCATGGCTAGGAGAAAGCTCCGAGTCTTAACTGTTTAAACAAGACACACAATCAGATAATACCCCAAGAGAGAGAGAGAGAGAGAGAGAGAGAGAGAGAGAGAGAGAGAGAGAGAGTCTGCATTGATATTGGTGTGTTTGTTGTGTTCTTCATAGAACCATTTCAACAGGTTTATTCCAAAGGCTGATGTACACAGTCTGAATGGATCAGGAGGCTGGGAAAAGGTGAAGTTGGATTAGATCCAACTTCAGCTAAAGAAAAGAAAAGAAGGAGACACTTGCGTCATTGGTCTTCAGGACTTATTCTTCAAACAATAACTGGCAAGTCAAGGGATGGAGGGGAAAAATACTTCAGGACTGCAGCATACTGGCTTCATAACGCCAATCTGATGATTGCCTATATACAGGTACATTGTTGGCACCTGTTGTTGTTGTTTTTCTTAAAGAGAGGTAGATGTCAGATAGGACACAGTTTTTAACACACTGGTAAACAGCAGGGATCTTAATCAGGGATTGCTTTGCAGCAGAAGTACCCTCCGACTAAGGTTTGTTTTACAAAGACAAACACGTCACTCGATTCTAGAGCAAAGATGGAGAGCATATGGATGTCAGGAGTCTTGCTGGATGAGACCAGGGCTATTTTTCTTGAAAAGGAGGTCCCAGAACTCACCATGAAACCCCCCTCATTCTCTTAGAATGGCAATGGCACCCACCTGAGAAGGGCCAGAATTGAGTTCCAGCAAGTTCAGGGAGAGAAAAAGGCCTGGATCAGACCAAAGGTCCATCTATTACAGTGTTTGTAATGATAAATCATCAGTATAGATGGGACTTGGAAAAACCTGAAGGAGAGCCCGGCCACATTCTGGCCACAAACATTTGTCACCACCCTGCTTCTCTCATGCTCATTTTCTGCAGGAAGACACACATGGAGAGGGGCTGAGATTCAGATGTAAAGGTCTTAACAGGATGGCAGACTCTGACTTCCACCACCTTCTTTCTCCCGTAAGGAGCCAGAAGGAAGGGCAGGGCTTTTCTTTTTTCAGCCAGAACTCACTGGAACTCAGTTCTGGCCCCTCTCAAGTGGGCACCTGAAATATACTCGGAGTCAATAGTGGATTTCATGCTCTTTATTCGGCTCATAGTGGTGAGGAGGAATGAATGTTTCCCCAAAATATCTGCTTTATATACATTATTTACACAATGGGCTGCACGTGGTTGGCTAATTCCAGGATTCTCCTGTGGGCCAATCAGGCTGTGGATTCACTTCCACCTGGAGCTGGATTGGGTGGCTCCTGCAGACCAATCAGACTGCTGCATTTTGGATCCTATTCAACTCAGTACATAACAGCACCACTGCCATTATAAGAGAAAAAGGGAGCTGTTCATGGTAAGTTCTGGTGCCTCTTTTTCTAGAAAAATAGTGTTGGGGAGGGGACTTTGCATATTAAGATTGTTCCTCATCACACTGATTTTAAAAATACGCTTATAAGGCATAATTATTATGGAGAAAAACTGCTGACATCACAAGTTTAGGAAGCTGCAAAGATGCCTTTCAGTCACTGGGAATCTGCCACAGCTGGATTCAGGTGCCTTTGGAAGAAACTTGGCCATTGCTCTTTCAGGAATAGTTGTAATGTAGTGAAACCAATTTGTCCGCAGAGCCAGGAGCTCATAAATTCAGCTCGTCCAGCCTTTTTGCAACTACAGATTAGAATTTTCTAGTTGTGATACGAGGACAATTCACACAGGAACTGATTATTACCTCTTGAAAGAAGTCGCAGCTTTTTGCAGCCTGCGTTAGCCTATTAGAAAGCGAGTGAGCCAAAGGGAGATCTTTCTTCCCTGTTCACAGGATGTCAGCACTGTATTATGTTCATGGCAAGAAAAACACTCTTGAGGAAAAGCAGATATCAAGGGCTTTTCAATGCATGTGCATCCATAAACTTTTCAGATTAGAAGGAAGAAACAGTGGTGGGTTGGCCTTATGGGTGTCCCAGGGGGCAGCTGCCCCAACTAAATCAGTAAAAAGAAATAAAAAGAAATAAAAATCTGAAGTTCTGCCCCCCACAACAAAAGCCTGCTCCCCCCCCCAAAAAAATCCTGGCTACGCCCATGGTTGGTCCTGATTTTTTTTTTTATTCATACTTTCTTTCAGGTAATAAACATGAGATAATGACTTCATCAGAGGTTACACAGTTCTAACCTCCAGAATTTGAGGATGCTGAAATTCTACATACAAAAATGAAACAATAATGTATTTTATTTTTAAAAAACCCAAGTATAGTATAGCGCGCGCTCTCCCCCTCTCTCTCTCAATTAATGATAAGTACACAATGGGTCAACCTATGTAGAACATCTTTAGCTTACCACAAAGTAGCACCATCCTTTAAGACTTTTTTTCTTTGTTATCAATGTAACACAATGAGGTAACAATAGCCACATAGCAGGGAGAGGGGCCTAAATTTTACACACTGAATCAAATCAACCAATTACTCCTTTGAGTACAGGCTTCTAAGACGAATAGGCTTTGGTTTAAGCAATGTAACTACATGCCAACTATGCCAGAAATGGATACAGTATTTCTTTGTAAACCAGCCACTGTGTTTTCCATATCTCAGGTCAATTCCAGCAACCAGTCCCACAGTGACATCCCTGCAAAAATGTTCTGTAGGCATGGCACAGGGAAGAGGACATGAACCTAGGGATGGAAGTTCTGGTTCCTTGCCAGATTTTGGAGATCCTTGGTCAAGATCCTTAATCTAGAAGAGGCGAGGATTGAAAAGTAAGAATTCTCTCATGCTGCCTCAGAATCTATTGGGTGCTCCATGGAAGAGTGTGGTTGTAGAGCAATTAAGGAGCAATTCCTTTGACTCCTTCCTCTTGAGCCAGCTGTGCCCTGGCTTTAAAGTACAGAGAATGTCCCTCTTGGCAATCATTAAGTATCCCTAAGAAGGGAAATAAACATTTAATAACTAGTTGTTGCACATGCCATGTCTTGTTCTTGAGGAGCACTATAAACACCCTAGCAGTGGTCAGGCTGATGAGTCATCCACACTAGAGAGCCAATGTGGTGTAGTGGTTAAGAGCGGTAGACTCGTAATCTGGTGAACCGGGTTCACTTCCCCACTCCTCCACATGCAGCTGCTGGGTGACCTTGGGCTAGTCACACTTCTCTGAAGTCTCTCAGCCTCGCTTACCTCACAGAGTGTTTGTTGTGGGGGAGGCAGGGAAAGGAGAATGTTAGCCGCTTTGAGACTCCTTAGGGTAGTGATAAAGCGGGATATCAAATCCAAACTCTTCTTCTGACCATAAGAAGTGCTTGAAAAATTTACAAGAGCAGGATCAATATACTTCCCACCCGACAGATTCACTTGACCCACTATTAGGCTGCTGGACCCACTACTTGACCCGCTACTAGACTGGACTAACTAGATTATATCCTTCTAGGGTTTCACTTGCCAGATAGGTTACTATTTTTATATACATGCAATATTGAAATGCATTTGCGAGTCATTTAGAGGTTTGTAGTTTGCTTGGCGCTGGGAGAGCTCATTGTTCATTTTCTGAAAAGGAATTATTTGTACTTCAATTAGTAAAACATACTGAATTCATTAGCCGTACTGGCCATACTCCAGAGAAGCACACACCCCGGATCTCGGCGTGCAACTATGATTTTTCTTCTTTTTAATCACAGCAGGTTCTCCTCTTCTTCTGCATACTGCATGCCACTAGTTAAACTCATTCCCCCGTTTTTACAAGCCCCAACAGAATACATGCAATGTCAGGAATCTTTTGGTTCTGAATGTGGCTGCTCTGTGAGTTGACACAGAACCAGGAGAGAAATGTGATCTACTTCAACTTTTACCTTATTCGTGCTTCCCCAAACCATACAGTCACCAAAGCGCCACATTTTTATTTATTTATTTTTTGAAATTCTCACTTCAAATTTTGCAATGCAGTTCTGTAACCCAAAACTGCATTGCAAACTTTGAAGGGAGAATTTCAAAAAAATTGCAGCATTTGGTGCTCGTATGCTTTGGGGAAGCACAAATTAGGTAAAAGGTGAAGTAAACCAAATTTCTCCATATATATATATATATATATATATAAATTTCTCCATATATATTATTTAAATATATATATATGATGTGCGCACACACACACAATGTGTGTGTGCGTGCGTGTGTGCGCGTGTATGCATTGCATAACAATTGTACTGGGAGAAATGAACACTAAAATACTGGCGACTTTTCACCTGTACTAAAAAATAAATAAAGTGCAGACTGTTGTAAAAATGTGGCAAACTGAGCTGAAGACTGGGAAAACAGGAGACCCAAAGTAACAGATTAGTCCAGGGGTCAGCAAACTTTTCCAGCAGGGGGCCGGTCCACTGTCCCTCAGACCTTGTGGGGGGGGCGGACTATATTTTGGAGAGGGGAGGAAATGAATGAATTCCTATGCCCCACACATAACCCAGAGATGCATTTTAAATAAAAGCACACATTCTACTCATGTAAAAACACGCTGATTTCCAGACCATCCGCAGGCTGGATTTAGAAGGCGATTGGGCTGGATCCGGCCCCCGGGCCTTAGTTTGCCTACCCATGGATTAGTCCATCCCTGGTGGCGAGCCGTCAGAACGTTTGCTTATAACATTGTCCCCATTCACTCATGCAAGCCATTGGGCACTCCTAGACAGCAAAAGTTATAAACGGCTTACCGTCTGAGCCGAGACCTTGTCTGAGCAACAAAGTCTTTCTAGTTATGTTGTGTTTCTGTCCCCATTTACACTATACGTTTAAAGTAGTATCACACTACTTAGAATAGTTCTGGCTTCCCCCAAAGAATCCTGGTAACTGTAGTTTGCTAGGGGTGGTGTGATCTAAGGGTTGTTAGGAGTTAGGGACACGGGTGGCGCTGTGGTCTAAACCACTGAGCCTCTTGGGCTTGCTGATCAGAAGGTTGGTGGTTTGAATCCCCATGACGGGGTGAGCTCCTGTTGCTCTGTCCCAGTTCCTGCCAACCTAGCAGTTCAAAAGCATGCCAGTGACAGGAAGGTAAATGGCAGGAAGGTAAATGGCATTTCCGTGTGTTCTGGTTTCCATCACGGTGTTTCATTGCTTCAGAAGTAGTTTAGTCATGCTGGCCACATGACCTGGAAAGCTGTCTGTGGACAAACACCAGCTCCCTTGGCCTGAAAGTGAGATAAGCACTACAACCCTATAGTCAGCTTTGACTGGACCTAACTGTCCAGGGGTCCTTTACCTGTTAGGAGTTCCTTGGGAAGAGGCACTGACTGCTAAACCACTCTGGGAATGTCTCTCTGTGAGGGGAATAGGGTTCTCCTAACAACTCTCAAGGGACGCAGGTGGTGCTGTAGGTTAAACCACAGAACCTAGGACTTGCCGATCAGAAGGTCAGCGGTTCAAATCCCCGCCACGGGGTGAGCTCCTGTTGCTCGGTCCCTGCTCCTGCCAACCTAGCAGTTCGAAAGCACGTCAAAGTGCAAGTAGATAAATAGGTACCACTCCAGCAGGAAGGTAAACGGCGTTTCCATGCGCTGCTCTGGTTCACCAGAAGCGATTTAGTCATGCTGGCCACATGACCTGGAAGCTGCATGCCGGCTCCCTCGGCCCATAAAGCGAGATGAGCGCCGCAACCCCAGAGTCGGCCACGACTGGACCTAATGGTGAGGGGTCCTTTAACAACTCTCAGCGCCCTTAACAAACTACAGGCATCATGAATGTTGAAATTGTTATGATACTGCTTAAAATGCACAGTACAGATGGTGCCTCTGTGTATCTCTTGGCTCTTCATCAACTACCAACACACATTGATACTGTTGCCTAGATAGATTTTCTGTAAATAAAGTATATCTATGGCTTTTGTTTAAAAATTTGTTAGTTTCCAAAACAGCCAAGAACAAAGAGTCTGGTAGCACTTTACAAGTGAACAGATTTTGTGTGAGTGTGTGCAGTATTAGATTTAATGGATGGGGATTGTTTCAATATTCCAAATGTAGGCCAATCAGGTTGCGGAGTCACTTCATCCAGGAGCCTGATTAGCTGCTCCTGCAGGCCAATCAGGTTGCTGATTCACTTCCACCTGGAGCTGGATTGGGTGGCTCCTGCAGACCAATCAGACTACTGCATTCTGGATCCTATTGTTCTAGGATTCAGCTCAGTACATAACAAATAGATTGCCCAAAGCCAGGACCCAACCATGCAGGGTGTATTGCCACCCAAAGTGGCTGCAGTACAACACAGATGTAGTAATTATCAAGTTCATTCCAGTGGATTAAGAAGGTTTCAGGCTAAATGTATGAGCTGAAGACCTGCTAGGCAGGGTGAGGTCACCACCCCAGGCAGCAGATTTGGGGTGTCACAAAAGGGCAACACTCTGTTAGTTATTGATAATTATTGTACTTCTGCTACCAGGGAGGGGGAGAGAGGATTGTGGGAGTTTGTGTCTCAGTTGCTGCAATAACGTGGAGAGTCTTAAGAACCTATTTGGGGTTTCCATTTGCTGCTCCACCTCAGACAGAGCTTTCTCTCTTACCCCTAGTTACCTGGGATCTCTCTGTTCTCTGAAAGTGCTAGAACTACAACGTGCAGGAGACACACTCCAAGGATTAATGGGGTGTTTTGCCATAACACCCACCCATTTCTATACATTTCCCATCCAAAGCCATAAGAATTCTCTCTCACGGTGTTGATATTTATGGTTCCTTTTGCGGTTGTTGCTAGCTCTTGGGATTCTTAAAATATCTATGGCTGCCCCCTCAGTCAGAATGATTGCCCTCATTGAATTTGCCTGGTTTTCTTCTTCTAAATAATAGCCATGGGGCCAGGTTCAGTGGGGTGCAAGGGTACCAACTTGAATAAAATATAAGCCCCACCCCACATAATCAACCACACACCCATTTGAATGGCATTGCCCATCAACTTTGGGGGGCAGTCACTACAAATATTTTGGGGGGGGTGAAAAGACCTCAGCCTCTAGAGGTTAGCTGCTAGGGTGGAGTGTATGTGTTAGACATAGATCTTCATTGTTGCCAAGTTGTTGTGGACACTGTCAGATATTTAACTTGGGACTTATCATAAGAAATCAGTTATATTATGATGGTAGTGTTGGTTTGGAAGTCCCAGGTGTCAGACGTAAGCAGCATTTATTCTCTAACGGAATCTGATCATGTACCTCAAAGTCCATGGAGGGTACTAGATTGGGCAAATGGGTTTCTGGGCTTGCTTCATTTTCCTCAGTGGTTGCACATATGCATGTTGTAACAGTTGTCTAAGGATGTGCTTGGCTAGCAATTGCAGAATACTCTGCCTATTATCTCAGGACTGAAGATCCCTCAGCGAAACCTTTCATCCTCTGGCTGTTGACTGGGGAAGTCAGTTGTCTCAAACACCACTCGCCACACCTCTAAATGAAAGCAATTGTCTTCCTGACAGAAGTGACACAATAGTCTCTTGCCAGCTAAATAGTTCTCATATTTCCCCTGCAAACAGAGCAACTATGGAAAGGCTGCCAGCAAAATGGCTGGGGATCTTCTGAAAGTGAGGGGATGGCAAACACGCACAAACGAGGCCTATTATTGTGTGGGTGAAGTAGAGAAAAATAATTCCAAGTCCTCACAGCTGAAGGGCCTTTGGATGCTCAGGGTGAAATGAAGCACACATTTGTTTTCATGTCCCCACCCAACTGTCTCTATTTCTATCGTTGTAGATTGGGGTGGACGACACCCCTAAACCCTATAAATCAATAATACGAACTGCAGAGGAATTCCTGAGCCAGCCTATGCTTTGGTTGTTATAACCAAGTGTTCATAGGCCTTAAGCCTCATTTCTGCCCTGATCTGGCTTTTCAGAAAGCACTAGCTACTTTAATCTGCTTAACTGCAAGTCTTAGAAATATTAAAAGTGTCGCAAATGAATTCAAATAAGTATCTAGAAAGGTTCCCATTGCCAGCAGTTTTATGGAGCGCTGACATAAAACCCAGAAGAGGATTATCAAACTTTTGCCCTTAGCAATGAACATGCAGAAGAAGCCAGAATGACTCAGGCAAAACTGTGACACTCATTTCCCCTTATTAAAAAATAAATAAATCAATTTGTTCTCTTTGTGGAGTCGACCGCTCTGTAGACTAGCTTGAGATATTTTGTTGCATAGAGTGCAGCATCAAGGCAGGGGTTTTCAACCAGTGTGCCGTGGCACCCTGGGGTGCCTTGAATGCTGGTCAGGGGTGCCATGGGCAACACTGGCCTCCGTCCCTCCTTCCTTTCCTCCCTCCTCTGATGCCCTCTTGCACCTCTGCCTCCCAAAGACTTGCACAGCTGTTTGTTGCAGCAGCCCTGGCTACAAGCTCCCCAGGCAAATGGTGCCTCTGGGGCTGGCCAGGGAGTGCTGGTTGCCAGGAGCTGAGGCAGCCTCAGAGTAAGCAAGTGGGTGAGGGAGCCCAGCCAGCTAGTCCACCAGCCCTTGGGTTGGAAATGGACAGACAAGTGGGAGGCAGGCATTGCACTGGCCTTTATTGTGCTTGCTGTGTCAAAGGCCTGCCTGGGAGCTGAGTGCCCAGGGCTGAAAGGGAGCCTTTTCACCATGCAGGCCTGGCAGCCCCCGCTGCTGCCACTGCTGCCTCCCAAGGTAAGGTGTTGGCCACACGTTCACCTTTGACCATTCTCCGTTGGACCACTAAGGCTGGAGGCATCCTCTTTCCAGGTGTGTGAGGAGGTACCTCACTTTGGGATGGGGGGGGGCAGCTCAGAGACTCGAGAAGCAGCACAGGCTGCCCAGAGGACTCCCAAGGAGAGGGGAGAGAAGGCTGAGATAGCACTGCACAAGCGAGGGTGTTCAAAAAGGGGGCTGCCAGCTCTGCAGGCAAAGGGAGACATAACTGGACTCCTGAGCCCCACAGAGGTGCCACAAAAAGAATGTAGTTGGTCAAGGGAGCCGTGCACCCGAAAAGGTTGAAAATTTCAGATATTTCAGGGGCCCTGACCCCCCCCCTGCATTTTGGAAACCTTTGGAAATCTAAGAAACTGTCATAGCCACCACAAAATACAGTACAGTGGTACCTCAGGTTAAGTATTTAATTCGTTCCGGAGGCCCGTTCTTAACCTGAAACTGTTCTTAACCTGAAGCACCACTTTAGCTAATGGGGCCTCCTGCTGCCACTGCACCGCCGGAGCCCGATTTCTGTTCTCATCCTGAAGCAAAGTTCTTAACCTGAGGTACTATTTCTGGGTTAGCGGAGTCTGTAACCTGAAGCGTATGTAACCTGAAGCGTATGTAACCTGAGGTACCACTGTACTCATTTCATAGATGAAAAACTAACAATGCTCAGGACCTCCCCCCCCCCACACACACAAAGCAGGCAAAACAAGGAAGAACTCCACCTCAAAGTTCACCTCTGTTTGATGTTTTAATTTGCCCAGAGTGACTATGGCAACCCAGTCAGATGCGTGACATAACAACATCAACAACAACCCCAAAGAGGCAATCCTGAAGCAAAGAACCCCCACAAGTTTATTTATTTCATAATATTTCTACACTGCTTGATTGTAATGTGGGGTAAGGTTGGGGAGACAAAAAAACCCCACAAAATCAAGCGGGGGGGGGGGGTGGAATTACAATAGTTTAAAACAAGTGTTCCCAAGCTTGGGTCTCCAGCTGAAGGTCTCCCCATTCATGCTTCAATGGCGGCAGGTCTACTCTGGGTTACTGTTGTCTTCCGAAGTTTTACAGCCAAGTTTCAGCCATCTACACCCCAGTCACACCTATGAAACTCAAGTCACACGGTTACTGTTGCAATGTCACCATCACGTTTTTTACTTGATGTTATCTTCTGGCCGGCCCTTTCGGAGACTCCCATGGAAAGTGCTGTACTTCGAATCAGTCCATAAGCAACACACCCACCCCAGTTTTGTTTGATTCAGGTGACTGACTAAGCCCGGGTGCGGAAGACGGAGTCAAATCACCCAAGGAAAAGTACAGCACAGAAAGGTAGGCGTTGGATAGCTCAGCTGGTAGAACATGAGACTCTTAACTCTCAGGATTCCAGGTTCGAGCCCCACATTGGGCAAAAAAGATGTCTGCATTGCAGGGGCTTGGAATAGATGAACCTCGTGGTCCTTTCCAACTCAACCGGGAGAGCGTGAGACTTAATCACAGGGTCGTGGGTTCGAGGCTCAAATGAGTAAAAAAAAGATTTCTGAATTGCAGCGGTTTGGACTAGGCGACCCTCCCGGTCCCTTCCAACGCTGCAATTCTATGATCCCTCCGGCCACTACAAGCACCCTTGTCCCAGCCCCAGGCTTTGTTTATTTTTCAAGCGACACCGCCAGCAGGAGGAGATGAGCGCGCCTCTCGCCTCGGGTCCCCATCACGTGGGCCGCTGCCGGAGCAGCAGTCAAACTCTCCTCCCGACAGTTGCGGTATGAGGAAGTCGGGGAGAGGCGCGCTCGCCTCGCTGTTCTCCTGAACCCGAGAGCAGCGAGGGCGGAGAAGACTAGGACGTGAGTACCGCGCTGTCCTTGGAGTGCGGGTGTGTGAGGAGGGATTTGGCAGGGTCCCTTCCTTCCTCCTGATCGCGGTGGAGGCGCCCGGGGGAGGGGACCTTCCTTGGCAGCCGTGGCTTCCCCTCCCCTGGGTTAGGACACCGCGCCTTCTTAAGTGCCCTCTTCCCCCTTGTCACCACCGGGACGCTGGAGGAGGAGGAGCCGGATCCTGCCTTCCAACACTGCCTGCAGTCCGCTCCCCAGGGAAAGTGGGGTGGTGGGGGGAGAGACAGCAGGAGAGAGAGGAACACCCTGATTGATGATATAAACTCTCCGGTTTCCGTGCTCTTCGCGTCCGATCAGGCTCGGGCGGGCCTGCTTTCGCCTCTGCCGGTAATGCCGCTTCATTCCTCGGCTGCTTGCTAGTCCCGGGCGCGGCGGGCGCAGCAACTCTCGGGTGGCGTCGTGGGGAAGTTTGGGGCGGCTTCGCTGGCGGGCGAAGGGCGGCTGCAGAATTTCGCAGCGGCCGGGAGCTACCAAACGCAGAGTCAGTTTCCCTCCTTCCTGCCTCCTCCCCCGGCGGCTTTGCTTGTTGCTACTAGGTTGCAACTGGAGAGGCGGAGGCACGCTTTCAAGATTTTTTTGTTTTATAGCCCTGGGAGTCGAGGGGGAGGAGTAAATGCTGGGTCGTCTTGGTCATGCAGCCGGGGACGGGGTTGCTGCTGGGTGCCTGTGGCCAGATGTGCTGCTGGTGGGCAGCTGTGGGGTGGCCCCCTCGATTCCAGTGGCTCCCAGAGGAGCGGATGCGCTAGATCGGGGGCGCCCAGCGATTCTGCCGCCGCCACCTCCTCCTCCTCCTCCTCCTCCTGCGCAACTTTTGCACAAGTCGCCCATCGCCACCGACTTGGCGCGTAATTGCGCACGGCTCCTGCTGGTGGTGGTGGTGCTGCTGCTTCCCGCAGCTCGACTCGATCGCGCGCAAAAACGAGCTCTCCTCCGGACCTTTTCTTTCTTTCCTCCTTGCTGTAGGTTGGAGGCGTTCTTCAGCAGCCGGGTGAGGGCGGGCGAGCGAGTCACCGAGAGCGAGAAGCGGCTAAGGGCTCCCGATGGAGGAGGAAGAGGTGGCTTCGGTGCGCGACGAGTGGCAAGGGGTCGCTCAAAGGAGAAAGGCCTGGGCCAAAAGCAGAGACTCTTGGCAAGCGTCGGAGGCGGAGCGGCTCTCTCCAGAGGCAGCTGAGCCGGCGCCGGAGCAGGAGATCGCCGGGGGGAAATTGCCTTTGGCTGCCGAAGGAGGTTTGTCTTATTAGCCTCATGGTTTTCTCTCTCTTTGGCTACCCAAGAGACACTCGGAGGAGTCATGTGGCACCTGAAAGGTTAACCGATTGATTGTCGCATCAGCATCTGTGGGCTAGAGGCTGTTGCTTGGGTGTCTGATGACGACCACAAAAACTGATGCCAAGATAGAGAAATGCCTTTCAGGTTTCACAGGAATCTTATTTTGATGAGCAAATAACTGTTGGGGGGTGGAACTGAACTTTATGGCTGCTATCCTAAACTGCCATACCGAGCTCTGAAGCTCTTTCTTCCTACTGCAATATCACACTTTCTTTTCACTAGAAAGAAAATCCTAATGAGCTCACCATGCTGTTCTATGCATGTTTACTGGCTGAGTTGAATGCAATATTATAACTTTTAGGCAGCAATCCTAATCTCGTTTACCAGCTCTGTTGAATTTGGTAGGACGTGCTTCTGAGTAGGCTTGTAAATTTAGTAAAAAAAATATTAAAATTGTTTTTAGGATTAGCCTGCAAAATTCCCAATTGAGGCCTTGTTGTTCATACTTTTGCTTTGTCCTTGAACGTTTTAAAGAAAATGTTGGGAACTTGGCTTCCCTTCTAGAAACTGTTGATATTGTGCCTTAGCTGGTCTACATATCATTTAGTTCAGTGGGATTTGTGAAAGCCAGCAGGAAAGATGCCCCGGCAAATGGCTACTTTTATCATTCATCAATGATAACTTCTTGCTTCTCCCCATTTCCCTTTTGTTTCTCTCTGCCCTTTCCCACCTCTCCCCATTCAGCAGGCTCTATTCCAAATGAAAAGATTGCAATATGGCTTAAAGATTGTAGGTAAGTACTTCTTGTACAGAATGATGCAGTTGTTCAATATATCCATCCTGAATCTTGTAAGATATCTAGAACCTCTCTGGCCCTGAGGCTTTTTAGAAATACCAATTGCAAATCGGTTTCCCCTTAGCTTCTTTTTGCCTCCCAAAATGTGTCTTCGTAGTAAATCACATGGATTGCAATGGATTTTCTCCGTGTTTCGACCATAATCCAACACATCTTTTAATCCTTTGCATGCTTTCTTTGGGCTTCCTTCTGAGTAAATTTGCATAGAATTAGACAAAAGTTGGGCATGCATTTAAACTCACTGATCTATAAGGAAATTCAAGCCCTCTTTATTTTGTGCTGGAATAGGCTGTGGCCAGAATATTTTGTGTGCGAGAGACAGAGATGAATGGAAAACTGCTCTTTCGGCTAAAGTTTATTATGTTGTTCAGGAAATAGCAGCTGTTCTTTGGGACGGCAGGTCCTGTTGTTGTAAAGACACAACCCATAGTGCATAGACCGGGGTGTTGTCTGAAAATATAACTGCATACCAGAAACAAAGGGAAAGTTCCATGCTGACTCGGCTTTGTGATTTCAGCTGCGATCTTAAATGCATTTAGGATGTACCGGGAAGTAAGCCCCATTGCAACTGGTTGGATTTCCTCCCATGTTTGTAAACAAGTTTTAAATTAACTGCTGCTGCAACTGCAAACCTGCTTTAGCCTGAAGTCTTATTATTTATTAGAGAGGAGTGTTGAAACCAATTCAGCTTCTGGATCAGGGTTTCTCACATAGTGGGCTATGGGCGACTTTCTCCTCGTTGTCTTGCATTGCCTCCTAGCTGATCTCGTAGGCTTTTGGTTGGATTGATGCCAGTTTGAGCAATGCCTTGCATGCTGAGTAAAGGTAGCCAGAGGACTCAGAGAAATTGGGTGTGCATGTGTTTGGAAAGAAGTAAGAAAGGAGATTCCGACTCAACATCAGGAAGAACTTTCTGACAGTAGGAGCTGTTTGATAGTGGAACGGTCTCCCTCGGGAGGTTGTGGACTCTCCTTGGAGGTTTTTAAGCAGAGGTTGGATGGTCATTTGTCATGGCTGCTTTAGCTGAGATTCTTGCATTGCAGGGGGTTGGACTAGATGCTCCTTGGGGTCCCTTCCAACGCTACAATTCTATGATTCTAAGGCACGGGTCACCAACCTAAGGCCTGGGGGCCGGATGCGGCTCAATCGCCTTCTCAATCTGGCCCATGGACGGTCCGGGAATCTGCATGTTTTTACATGAGTAGAATGTGTGCTTTTATTTAAAATGCATCTCTGGGTTGTTTGTGGGAGATAGGAATTTGTTCATTTCCCCCCCAAAATATAGTCTGGCCCACCACATGGTCTGAGGGATGGTGGACCGGCCCACGGCTGAAAAAGGTTGCTGACCCCTGTTCTAAGGGCCAAATGTAGCATTGAAGGGAAATGGAAAGTGAGATCAATACTAGTATTTAATAGTAATAATAATAATCAAATAAACAAAATGGGAATAGAAAATAGAGAGATAAGAGAGGAATGCTGTCACTGGAGGAAGAAGGGAATGTAACAGGACCAGGGAGGAGGGATAAAAGAAATTGGCAGTTTTGGGGTATGGGATAAGGTATAAGAAGAATGTGAAAGGAAACTGGGAAAAGAAGTGACAGGAAATGGGTAAAAATAGTCTTAAGAGGCAAGTGGGAGGGGGAGAAAAGGAAAATAGAAAAGAAGAAGCCTCTTAATCAGCAAATTTTGCCTAAAGTAGAGAAGCCAAGTCACAATTCCTCCAGAGCAAATGGCTGTAACTTACGTTGAAGAAAGCTGAGCTGTGGAACTCCTTGCCACAAGCAAACTGCTGTGTCAAAGTATGTAGCAATTTCCAAAGATAGATTAGATATCAGTAGAACATGATGCCTGTATTTGCCAGCTGGTTATGCCAAACTCTGCCTCCACCCACCTCTATTTTGTGACTGGCTCTGCCACTGTCCCACCATTTTGTGTTTGGTGGGCCTCGTGAGTTTTCAGCTGTCTTAAGTGAGCTGGGCCCTGGGGCTAGAAAGTTTGAGAACCCTTGTTCTAGATAAATGTGTTTTACATAACACAGTGTACCATCTGGAGAGATTTACAACACTTCATTCAGTTTTCCTGAGAGCTGAATTTAAATTAGAATAATGTATAGGTCACTTAACACTGCTTCACTCTCAGTTGCACTTCCTTAATGTAATTTACTTCACAGGGTTGTTGGCAGGATATAAATGGACACCCATTTATGGTAACCAAAGGGTCCATAGAAGAAGGATGGGGTGTAAGTGACTTTTATAATACCCCTTTTCTCTAGCTATGTACTTCATAAAATTTTGGAAACCTATGATTTTTTTTGTTTTGTTTTTAAGGTAAAATTAAAAACGAGGATTTTCAAAACATGATCATAGCAGATCAAGATAAGCCACAAGAAGTATAGCAATTCTTTTGTGTAGGGCATTATGGTTTTTTTTTTGACAGTTAATTTGTAACATAATTTGTAACATAAACATACTTTTGCTACTTCTGTGGGTCCTATCCAACTTGTATCATACTCCAAATTGACCATTGAAATGAATGGACTTACATAACTTAAATGCTTTAATGTTAGTGGATCTACTGAGCATGATGGTGGAGATCAATCGGTCTTCCAAATGACACACAGTCCATTTTCTGCCTTTCCTATTTTCCTTCTGTGTGGCTTGCTGTGATAAAGACTTAAAGCAGAGCTGTGGCGTAGACACTCCCTCCCATATACAGTGTATCAAGTTTGAGGTTGTGATCCAGAAACTGTAGCACAGAAAAGCAACGATTGGGTTTCCCTATATTTTTTTCGTTTTGTTGCCCTCCAGGTGTTGTTGAACGACAGTTCCCATCATCCCTGAACACTGGCCACGCCAACTGGGTGCTGGGGTTCAAGAGCACCCCATAGATCCCATTCCCTGTCCTTAAGGATCTCCTCCTTTATTGGACGTGATCAGCATTCCAAACATTTTTAACACCTATGTGAACTGAAGTTACTTTTATTATAAGCCAGGGGTCCAAAGAACCATGGTTCTGCAATCTTAGGGCAGGCTTGTAATGGCAGCTCCTTGTACAACATAGCAAACACTGTTTGAATGGAAGGAACGTTCAAATGCAGATTGTAGTATAATGTGAGGGTTTGCAGCTTGGTGAAAATCATTCTTAAAATCTCACTAGGGAATGCTGAGTGAAGCCTTTGGATGAACCAGCTGAATCAGCTGTCTTGGATACTGGTTATTATGGTTATGGCTGTTTGCAGTGTTCTGATGTAGAGGGTATTCTGAGCAGTTAGCTTACTGTTTTCTTTTTAGGTGTATCAGCAGGTGAGCCCTGCCGCTGCCATTATTTAATTCTCCTCTGGGCTGTAGTGTGGATGCTGACTGCTATTCACCCTGTCCCAAAACTGCAGGGAAATGAATGATGTCTCTCAGCCTGCCCCGCCCCAATGTTCTGCCTCATCCTTTTGGCTTAGATGTGATTTGGGGGTTTGAGCTATGGCCATCAAAAATTGCTCATCGTTTCCCTCTGTGGTGTTTAGTCTGGAACCATTTCTCTAAAGCGAGACAAGGGATTGATACGCTGCGTTCTCCAGTCTGAAGAGGGAATCTGAAACTCTTTGAGGAGGTACCAGGAAGGTAGAGTCAAACCTAGAAGCCTTGCAAAACTAGAAATTCCACTATTGTTTCTCCTTCAAATTCAGAATTGGCCAACCTTGTTCTTGTAAGGTGTGGAAAAGGCGACTGGAGAAAAGTTTTTCAGCACTCTCTTAGAATGCTGTTATTTATTGAATTTTATTATTCTTTGGAGTTGTACCCCACCCTTCCTCCTCAAGGAGCCCAGGGCAGCAAACATAACACAAGTTAAAACCAAAGGAAGCCAAAACATTGTAGAACAGTTAACATATCCTAAAAGCAGCTACTGTCAAAAACATCTAACATCAATTCTAGTTTAAAACAGATAAATGCTCCTAGTTGTTTCCCCCTTACTGCTTTTCTTCATTTCAGGGGAGAGAGTTTGCCATTGTCAAACAGCTGGGAATAAGAAATCCTAGCTGATCTGCTACAAATCACCCAGAGATCTACAAATAGATCCAAAGTTGCTGATGATCAAACAATTTCTTTGGCGACAGAGAGGTCTGGGATTAACAAAGCCTTAATGTTTGCAGTGTTGGGACACGGGTGGCGCTGTGGGTTAAACCACAGAACCTAGGACTTGCTGATCAGAAGGTTGGCGGTTCGAATCCCCGCAACGGGGTGAGCTCCCAGTGCTCAGTCCCTGCTCCTGCCAACCTAGCAGTTCGAAAGCACGTCAAAGTGCAAGTAGATAAATAGGTACCGCTCTGGCGGGAAAGTAAACGGCGTTTTCGTGCGCTGTTTTGGTTCACCAGAAGCGGCTTAGTCATGCTGGCTACATGACCCGGAAGCTGTACGTCAGCTCCCTCGGCCAGTAGAGCGAGACGAGCGCAGCAACCCCAGAGTCGGTCAGGGGTCCCTTTACCTTTACCTTTAATTTTTGCAGTGCACCAAAGGCATGGGATATTATAGTTCTGGTGTATCTCGTGTATTTATGCTGTGAGGGGCTATTTAATCTAGAATATGAAAATAAGTGGGAGTTTCAAAATGCTGTTTACCTTTCCCGTGCCTTGTTTGAGAGAGAATTATTTCTTGGTGGTGGTGCCTTAATAATAGCCTATAGAGGAGCAGGCTTGTCTTCTCCACCCAGGCCCATTAAACAAAGGAGAGGTGAGACGCTTCTGGGAAATGATCATTTGCCACAGGGTTATTCAGATAGCACTTTGCTCTTCTCCAGAGCATCTATACAGAACCTTCTCCATGCCCAACAATTTGCATAGGGATGCAGGGGGAACTCCTTGTCCTTCTGTCGTTCAACAGCTCCAGTCAGAATGGTAAGTGGCCAGGAATGATGGGAATTGTAGCCCAATAACATTAGGAGGGTGCCAGGTTCGCCATCCCTGACTTAGTGTCTTCCTGATGCATCTTCAAAGGAACTATCTGAATAGCAAGTGCAGGCATAGGCAAACTCGGCCCTCCAGAAGTTTTGAGACTACAGTTCCCATCATCCCTGACCACTGGTGCTGTTAGCTAGGGATGATGGGATTTGTAGTCCCGAAACATCTGGAGGGCCGTGTTTGCCTATGCCTGAGCAAGAGGCATACAGTTTCAGGGCCCAAATTCACTCACTGTCAGATCAGACATCCGGGTGCCCCACCTACAATATCTACTTTAGGGTGAAATCTTCTCCTCACGCATACCCCCCGTTTTCATCCTGTTTAGTTATCAGAGGAAGAAACTGCCTGTTTCATGTACAAAGTGGTGGTGTTTTTCAAACGAATTCCTTCAAAATGCATTCTGAAAATGAAAGGAGGTAACAAAGTTGGCCATTAATTTTTTTCTTTTAATGGTAGTGCTAATTTTATCATTTGTACCTAATGTAAAATAATTTGCCCCAGCTGTAAATCCTCCCCTGATGCTGTACAAGGCTTTGTTGTCCTGTGTAAAACACAACTTATAGCATACCGTTGAAACCCTTCCGGATCCACCTTGGGACTAAGGAGGCGCCTGCAAGTTATTGCAAAGATTAATTTCATATTTCTGAGATGGATATGGCGTTCTGCAGCCCAATTGTGCATGTTTACACGAAAGCCCTGTTGAAAAGAGGTGCAGATTTCCGTCCAGTCTGGTTGCCTTCTGTTTGTGGGCTCTGTTAGAATCGGTACTTCAAAACACCTGGGTTTTAGTGTGGCTTCTTGCTGTCTTTCAAAAGTAAATGGTCTAAGAGGTACCTCTGATCCAGGCTGCAATTCGATACCCCTTTACCCTGAGAGTAAAGCCCTATTGAGCCCTATTCAATGTCAATAGCACCATCAAAGAATAGAATTTTCAGGGCAGCTGTTTCTATATTTATCAGAGAGCAGGCTTATAAACACACTTCCTCCAGGGAAATTTCTGGCCCCTTCAGCTTCCTTTTTTTTTTTTTAAGCTCCCAATTCTTTCTTTACAGACTTTTATAGAAGGAAAATCACCTAGTTGCTCAGTGAGAGGTAAATCTGCTCTGCTGCCTTCCATTGCGGTGTTCAGGGAGCGCCAAGGCGGTGGAGTAATCAGTAGTTGGACACCTGACATTTGAGTTAATGAAATAAAATGTAAATGAAAATTGCACTTCTCTAACATGTTTAAAAGTTTTGTTCTATTAGCAATAATTTCCGAAAGCTTAGCCATATTAGTCTGCTACTCCCAAAAAATAAAAATAAAACCATTGTGTGTCACCCTAAAGTCCTAACAGATTTGCAATGCAATCCTAAGCATGCTTACTCAGAAGTTAGTCTGTGTACATCAGTGGGATTTACCCCTAGTTAAGTGTTTTTAGGACTGCAGCCCTATGGTAAGTATAAACAGACCAGAGGGTAAGAAATAACTGTGTAGCTAAGTAAAAAAAAGCTTATGCTACAATAGAGTTTGAAGAAGAGGAGTTTGGATTTGATACCCCACCTTTCACTCCCTTTAAGGAGTCTCAAAGCGGCTAACATTCTCCTTTCCCTTCCTCCCCCACAACAAACACTCTGTGAGGTGAGTGGGGCTGAGAGACTTCAGAGAAGTGTGACTATCCCAAGGTCACCCAGCAGCTGCATGTGGAGGAGTGGAGACGCGAACCCGGTTCCCCAGGTTACGAGACTACCGCTCTTAACCACTACACCACACTGGCTCTTCATAGAATTGAAGAACGCAGGAATATGCAGCTGTTCCATATGGGGATCAAACTTGCAACCTTGGCATTATCAGCACAATGCTCTAACCAACTGAGTTAGGTGACTCAAGCTTCTTTGTTTGAATTCGTTATACTATTTAGTGGAGTGTTTTTGTTTTGGCATTGGCTTACCTTGACTACCCTAAGCTGCCGTCCTTTCTACACTTTCCCCGAAGTAGGTCCAGCTGAATTCAGGAGGACCTACTTCTGAGTAGGCCCTGATAAGGTCGCACTTGTCAGTGAATCCATAAGCCTTTGTCAGCTGGGGTAGTTCAGCTGGTTAGAGCATGAGACTCTTAATCTGAGGGCCATGGCTTTGAGTCCCATGTTGGGCAAGAAGTTGGGCATTGCAGGGGTTGGGCTAGATGACCCGCATGGTCCCTTCCAACTCTATGATTGTTGCTGTGGGCTCACCTGTATAAGAGCCCTATTTTTGTTAGCAATTTGCTGTCAGCCAACATATAATCAATTGTGCTGGTTCTTACCCCAGACATGAATGTATATTCCCTGGGGATATCGCCTCTGGTGCAACCATTTAGAATATGAAAACTTAGGCAAAGATCAGAAGATGACCTAGATGGTCGCCAGATTCTATGTACAGATCTGTAGGCACAGACAATCTCCCAACTCAAACTAGTTTGTTATGAAAATCCCCAAACCCAGTTCCATGGGTGACTCTGGGTCAACTCCCTGCGGTAGTTTATTGTTGTACCTTGTTTTTAAATTTATTGTTGTACATTGTTTTAATTGTTTGTTTTTCTTCTGTGACTGTACCCCCAAGTGTGTTTTATAAGCTGGTCTCTGATCGTAATAAATTATCTATCTATCTATCTATCTATCTATCTATCTATCTATCTGAGCCCTGCTGGAGACCAGTGTGGTCTCACAGTGGCCAGCCGGATGCCCTTGAGAAGCCCATAGGCAGGAGGACACTTTGCAGCAGCTCTTTCCCCAGTTGTGTTTCTTCAGAGGCACACTAACTCTGACGGTGGAGCCGCAACACTGCCATCGATAGCCTTATACCCCATTAGTTTGCCTAACCCCCAGCACATCCCATGGGAGCAAATTCCACAGTTCCAACTATATACCCTGCCTGAATAAATAAATAACCTTTTTGCCCATCCTGAATCTTCCGACGTTTAACTTGGTTGGATGTGTGTCTGAGAGGGAGAAAAACCACTTCTGTACATTTTCTTTGCTCTGTGAATAATCTCAAGCACTTCTGTCGTGTCTGACATTTGCCTTAATTTCCAAGCAAAGCAAAAAACAGTGCCAAATGTTGCAACCTTCCTTTGCAGCCCCCTCAGTCATTTTGCTTGCCCTTTTCCTGCCCTTTGTCCAGCTCTGAAGTGTCCTTTTGGGGGGGCGGGCGCCACAACCAGAACTGTACACAGAATGGCACCGTGCAGTTAATTTACCTCATGAGCTTTTGCTCTGGAAGAACCTAAGTATATGAGGCAGACTTGTACAGAACATGTGCAGATGCCAACAACAACAACAATAACAAAAAGGAAATAAAAAAGAGTAGGTATAGTCAGAAGCCGAAGCCACGAAAACTGCCGCCAACAATGTGGCTGGTTAGTCATTTCTTGTGTGTTTGTTGTGGTCGTGTTCCACCCTTCCTCCAAGGAGCTCTGAGCGGTGTGCATGAAGGCTGCCTCATCTTATTATATGTTAGAAAATGTCCTGTCATATGAGAATGTGTCATCCCTCCACCACTCATGGCTCTCTGACTTCGTTTCACTAGCAGTTCCCTAGAGAATATAAACTCTCTCCCCCCCTCCATTTCCAGATAATAGCAAACAATTTCTTCTCTTCCCATGAGGCAAGTTCTTTAGGCTCCACTGCATGCCTTCTGTGTCCATCTTTTCCTCTTGCTTTTGTGTCCTCTGTAAGTTGTTCCCTCATGTTCCTGTTTTTGAGTTGGACGCCTGCGTTTTGTAGGGGGCTGCAGTTTACTGAGTCAGACGTTCTCTGACCACTCTCCCATCTACCTCTTCCCTCGAGTAGTCCCACTTCCTGTGCCCTCTTCCAACACCCACAGACTTTAAACCAGTTCTTACGGGCACTTCTGATAAAAGGTTGCGCTGGTTTTCCACCCTGGGTGTTCACCATAGATATGCCAAGAGATTACAGTGATGGCGTTGCTTGTCTACAGAGAATAAAGGCCAATGGTGGCTTTCAGTTGTATAATGGAAGTTGATGCCCGCATAGCTGGTCCTGTTATCTTGGCCTTGTGAGGGTTTTCCTCCACTCCCAAGCCACCTTGACCTTTCATTTTCTTGAGTAGTGCTGCTGTGTGTCATTCTATTGCAGACCATTTCCCCTTGAGCAAATACTACATTAGCAAACATTTTATGACATCACAGTAGCTCAGTTGATCCCCGTGATTAGCCCTCTGACAGATGGAAAGCAGATGGCAGCCTGTGGCTAGCCTGTTTCTGTTTGCCGAGGGTATAATTGTATTGTTCCCTACCACATTTCACAAACGGAAATAATTAACGCTCCTATGCATGGATGGGGTGGGGTGGGGGATGTTTGAGACTATGGGCAGAGTTCAGCAGACCAACAGTGGCCTGGTGTGTCAGCAAAATCCAGACACTCATGGCTTCTCAGAAGAAAGTGGGAACTAAAGGCTCCTGCAAGAAGATTTCTCTAGATGAGAAAAGCACCAAAGCAAGTCACACGTTGCTGGGAAAGTTAAAATTATGTGAAGGACACACATTGCATGGATTCTAACGTACTTTTCCATCTATAAAATGCCCCCATCTATAAGACCCCCCATATTTTGGGGGACTCAAATTTAAGAAAATGGGGGAGAGATGGCTCAGATTTGTTGAGTTTTTTTTGCGGAGGATTGCCCAGAGTTTTACAGTGGTTTTTTTTTTGGGGGGGGTTGCCAAAAATTGCTCACACGCAGCATCGACACTGACAATTGCAGGCAGCAGACAATTGCCCACTTCTCACAGCGACAGACAATTGCAAACAGACCCTTCCCCAGCAAAAAAATCCTTACCCAACTGAGAAAAGCTGTCCGCTGGCAATCACACGCATCCCAGAACAGCCACCGCCAATTGTGGCAGCGGCAGCCAATCAAAAGCAGTGTTTGCTGCAGAAGCCAATCACCAGCCCAATTAAAGAAGCAGCAGCCAATTGAAAGCAGCCCTTCTAGCAGCCAACAATTATCACTGACAAGCTCCTGCCAATCACCTATCCACCCCATTCACTATCCACGGATAAGATGAGGCAAGTTTTTGAACATAATTTTAGAGTAAAAAAACCTCGTCTTATACATGGAATAGTACAGTATTTGGAGGATGTTCATAGAATCATAAACTGGTTGGAAGGGATCATGAGGAGAATTATCTAGTCCAACCCCTTGCAATGCATGAATCTCAATCAAAGCATCCATGAGAGATGGCCATTGAATCTCTGCTTAAAAACCTCCAGTGAAGGAGAGTCCACTATGCTGGTTCTGTTTTACAGCTGGAGAAGACTTGACACACAGCAGTAAGTGGCAGAGCCCAAGAACAAGCAGCAAATCCATGGCAGGGAATTCTTAAAGCGGAAACTGCATCTGGTATTGCAGTGCTATGGTTTTCACAGTAGTGATGTATGGAAGTGAAAGCTGGACCATAAAGAAGGCTGATCGCCAAAGAATTGATGCTTTTGAATTATGGTGCTGGAGGAGACTCTTGAGAGTCCCATGGACTGCAAGAAGATCAAACCTCTCCATTCTTAAGGAAATCGGCCCTGAGTGCTCACTGGAAGGACAGATCGTGAAGCTGAGGCTCCAATACTTTGGCCACCTCATGAGAAGATAAGATTCCCTGGAAATGACCCTGATGTTGGGAAAGATGGAGGGTGCAAGGAGAAGGGGACGACAGAGGATGAGATGGTTGGACAATGTTCTCGAAGCTACCAGCATGAGTTTGACCAAACTGCGGGAGGCAGTGGAAGACAGGAGTGCCTGGCATGCTCTGGTCCATGGGGTCACGAAGAGTTGGGCACGACTAAACGACTAAACAACAACAAATTGCAGTGCCTCTGAGCATATGCGGAATGCTTTGCTCTCAGTATTAAGGGAATGTGTGTCCCTTTTCCTCTGTCAGTACCCACTTTAAAATTAAGAAGCAGAGTGACTCTGAGAAGGTCAGAGTGCCTTTACGTTGTCACTTCTTCCACAGTCATAATAAAAGAGCGTTTTCCTTTGTCCAAGGCTCAGAAGGATGAAAGCAGATGTGGTTTCACCCAAAACAGGACTCTTGCCAATAATGACTCTCCTGGCTGAATCTGATCCGCTCCAACACACTGATGCCAGGGAATGGGGTGGACAGAGGTGGTTATAGGGTATTATGACCAGTTCGGCTGCACTGGCTGCTGGCATTGCAGGGGGCACTGCAACAGTGATACAGAACAGAGCATGAGAGGTGAGGGAGCCCCAAATTTTAGCAACGCACAGGGCGCTGCTGAAATTTGAGAGCCCCAATCTGCCACTGGGTGGGCGTAACGTTGGTGGTGGGAGCTAGTAGCAGGGCCCCACTTTCCCTTAATCTGCACTCTTAGTGTGAGCAGGTCTTTTAAAGGATTTGGAATTTGTGAAGGCTCCCTACAGCTGAGGGAAAAAACCAATCTGCATGAGAACATCTCTTGGTCTTGATCTCAGCTTCACTCTCTTTACAGCCCAGCACAGATATTAGGAGTGCCTAACCCTATTGATTTTTTTCTGCATAGGAATGGGCCTCAGGTTTGTTTGTTCTGCACATTTGTCAGCAGTTCATGAAGCTGATAACCACCCTTTCCCAGAGCAATGGATAAATGAGTCCATTTCTCCTTCTGTTCCATTAGGGATTTTTATCTGCAGCAGAGTTAGCCTATGTTTAAAACTGGTATTGAATCAGAAAAGTTACAGATATCTGTCTGTTGTTTTATGGAAGCAACTTAGTTTGATCTATTCAAATTGAGGCTCTAACAAGCATCCCAGTTTAACAAAACCACACCAAGGCAATCCATTAGTAATCAGCAGTATCCATTAATCAGCTAAAATCATCATAATTGAACAAATGTCATTCCTTTACAGATAGCAGTGTAGTTTGTTATCGAAATATCAGAATTACTCACACAGGATTAATGAAACTAATATGAATTGCTTATAATGGTTTCATTTTATTATATTAATTACACATGGGTAATTTTGATTTTTTGATAGCTAATTAAATAGGAAAATTATCTTTGACTGTGTCAGAGGAATTCATACTGTAATGATTATTTTAAGCTGTACCCCACTGGCAGTAGCTAATCCTGCATCTCCTTCCCCCTGCCCTGGGTTGGGACATCACTTGCATCCACACATTCCTTAAGTAACAAATCATATACCGTATAACTTTTGGGGAAGCAGATTTGTTGTGCTGTACAAGAATGCTATTTGGTGATTTCTATTCATCTCAGTCATTCTTTATGATGTGTTATGAAGAGCTCGCAAAGAGAGCTTGCAAACACGGGCAAGGATTCCTGGAAGAAACTGAAGAGAGAGAGATTGTGTCTTTTGGAGCCCGAGGGTGTGTGTGGCTGATGGCTCTATGGGAACACAGGATCTGAGAGGTAGGCGTTCCAGCTGAGAGGAAGCCAGGCTGAGGGAGGAGTTAGCAACCATCAGCAGTCAAACTTAGCTCAGTGCAGATCCTGGGAGCTCGCAAACAGACCTCGCAAATGGGCGTTTAGTGGGGGAGTTTAAAGGGGAGGCCCAGAGTTCTGTCTCTTGGTGTGCATAGGACCAGAGACATGGAGGGCGAGGGAGCTGCTGCAGTGATCTGTCAAACCTGTGCCATGTTTGACATTCTGCCAGTGAACAAGGAACAGTACACTTGTAGCAAGAGCAAGCTGGTTGTCTTGCTGGAAGAGACTGGAATTTAGGAGTTTAGGGGTATAAACTGTTCCAAAGGAATAGGCCAAACAGGAAGGGAGGAGGAGTAGCATTGTACTTGAAGGATGTCTTCACTTGTGATGAAATCCATGACCTGGAGAATGAAAAGTGGATTGAGAATACAGTCATACCTCGGGTTGAAGTAGCTTTGGGTTGAGTGTTTTCAGGTTACGCTCAGTGGCGACCAGGAAGTAACGGAATGCGTTACTTCCGGGTTTCGCCACTCGCGCATGCGCTCAAAATGATGTCACGTGCATGTGTGGAAGCGGCAAATTGCAGTCCGCGCACACGCATATGCAGGTTGCGTTCACTTCAGGATGCGAACGGGGCTACGGGAAAGGATCCCGTTCGCATCCAGAGGTACTACTGTATATGGGTAAAAATGGTAGGAGAGAGACGCAACAGTGATCTTACTGTGGGTGTCTGCTATAGACCGCCAAGTCAGATTGAAGACTTGGATGATGCCTTACTAGAGCAGATTACCAAACATTAAGAAAGGAGAGAAATAGTAATCATGGGGGACTTCAACATCCCCGATATCTGTTGGGACTCAGACTCTGCCAAGAGTGTAAGGTCTGACAAATTCCTCTATTGCGCCACAGACAATTTCATTTCCCAGAAGATGGAAGAACCAACAAGGGGGTCATCTATCTTGGACCTGGTCCTCACCAATAGGGAGGAACTGATTAATGAAGTGGAAGTGCTCAGAAACATGGGAGGAAGTGATCATGTTCTCCTGGGTCCGTTGTTGTTTAACGTCTTTATAAATGACTTGGATGAAGGAATTGAGGGGATGCTCATCAAATTTGCAGATGACACCAAACTGGGAGGAGCAGCTAATGCCGCAGAAGACAGAATCAGAATTCAAAATTACCTTCACAGATTGGAGAACTGGGCACAAGCTAACAAAATGAATTTCAATAGGAACAAATGTAAGGTTCTGCACTTGGGCAGGAAGAACCAGATGAACAAATGCAGGATGGGGGGGGGGACACCTGGCTTGCTAGCAGTACATGGGACCACACTTGGAATACTGTGTCCAATTCTGGGCACCACAGTTTAAGAAGGATGTAGACAAGCTGGAACATGTGCAGAGGAAGGCAACCAAGATGATCAAGGGACTGGAAACCAAGCCTTATGAGGAGCTGGGTATGTTTAGCCGGGAAAAGAGGAGACTGAGAGGAGGCACGATACCCATCTTCCAATATCTTAAGGGCTGTCACATGGAGGAGGGAGCATGCTTGTTTTCTCCTGCTCTGGATGTAGGACTCAAACCAATAGCTTCAAGTTGCAAGAAAGGAGATTCTGACGAAATATTTGGAAAAACTTTCTGACAGTAAAAGCTGTTCAGCAGTGGAACAGGCCCCCACGAGAGGTGGTGGACTCTCCTTCATGGATGATTTAGCTGAGTTTCCTGTATTGCAGCGGGTTGGACTAGATGACCCTCGGGGTCCCTTTCAACTCTATGATTCTATGCACTCTTATTGCACCAAGGGCATGAGAGATCTGCACAGTAGTGAGACAGCCCAGGCAGTGTCTGCCCTGTGTACCCATGCTTGGCAGTTGGTCGCTTTGAACCCAGTGGAACTTCTGAGTAAAGCTCATAGGATTAGGCTGCCCTTCCCCAGGCCCTGTTACAGGAGACCTGTTGGTAGACTGGCTAGATGCCTGTGGAGGATAGCATAGCTTGCCATGCAGGGGTGAGAGAGACTAAGCACTCTGAAATGTCTCTTGCGTAGCGAGACTTGTTCTTTTGCATCTGGTCACTGTAACCACTCTTGCCTTTATATTTTGAAAGAGGGCTTCTCGCTGTTTGTTTCTGTGTTTTGAGTTGGGCTTCCATCCTACCTACCCAAATCGTGACCTTTCGGGCCAACGTAATCATCTATGTGTTGGCCTTCCAGGGGTTTGATAAACCTGTTTTTCCTGCTTTTTGGACTGACTGCAGGGAAAAAAAAGAAAAAAGGCAGTTGTTGAGCACTTGGCAAGTCACAACACACACTGGGTGGGCTGCAAGTTGTGTGGGCTTCTTTGAACAGCTGCGTGACAGGTAGAAGTTCAACATGTTTAGATTCCTCAGCACAAAAGGAGCCAAGGGGAGGGGAAAACATTGCCTGACACACTTTTGCCTGTCGTGGAGCAAGGGCCTGCAAATGGTGGGGTGGAACTTGCAATTCTATATTTAACATCTTGCCATTTTTCAACATTTATTTTAAGTCTTCTGAGTGACTCTGGGTTGTGTGTGGGGGATTCCCTAGTCTAAATCTTTTTCCTCTTGAGAAATGTTGATCATGACTGGACGAGTTTTAACTTTTAAAGTAACTTCTATCTGTTTTAGGACTTTGCACTAAAGATCCTCAGATGGATGTAGGAACCCAGAGATAAGTGATTTGAGCATTTTAGGACTGGGACTCCAGTGTTGTCGTAAATGTAAATGCATTTTAAATGTAAATGCATTTTAGTATTGCAACAGCCCATCTGTGGTGTGTCACTACTGCTAATGTCCAGTTTAAAAAAAATAGTACGGTGTGCTCTTGTGCAGAGTTAGCTACGTGTCAACCTCCTGGTGTCAATTGCCTTGTATAATGTAACGCTATATAGGACTGAGCTGTTAGTTTAGCTAAATCAAGGCAATCGTGTGTTTACAAGGTTGAGGGGGTCCAACCCGCTGAAATTTAGCATTCTTAAATTTCATTTATTCCCTTGGAATTTGAAGCACAGTTAAGGTGGCTGTCGTGTGTCCACTTGCTTAGGTGTAAGTCCCAGGGGGCATGCACAGCATTCAAAATTTACCAGGTGCATTTTGCACCTGGCTATCGGTTAAACCACAGAGCCTAGGACTTGCCGATCAGAAGGTCGGCGGTTTGAATCCCTGCGATGGGGTGAGCTCCCGTTGCTCGGTCCCTGCTCCTGCCAACCTAGCAGTTCGAAAGCACGTCAGAGTGCAAGTAGATAAATAGGTACTGCTCCGGCGCAAAGGTAAATGGCGTTTCCGTGCGCTGCTCTGGTTTGCCAGAAGTGGCTTAGTCATGCTGGCCACATGACCCAGAAGCTGTATGCCGGCTCCCTCGGCCAGTAAAGCAAGATAAGCGCTGCAACCCCAGAGTCAGTCACAACTGGACCTAATGGTCAGGGGTCCCTTTACCTTTATCGGCCACTTACAACCTAGGTGAAGATGCCTGGGCTCCAGAATGGTGCCTGACGTCTCCACCTTCTGGAGGTGCATGTCTGGGGATCCTTGGATCTTGATTGCCTTAACACTCTAGCAACACATCTACTGGCGGAGGAATGGGTGTGCGGAGGGAGCAGTCTGCCCCCGGCACCACTATTCCGGTAGGGTGCCATCGCGGCAGCCCCCCGGACACGCGCTGCGCACCCCCCATGTGCCAGGCACCATGCTCCCACAGGCAGCGTGTCACGCCCCCAGAACGCACACCATGCCCTCACGGGTGGCATACCATGCCCCTGGGATACGTGCCACGCCCCTGTGGGCGGCACGCCACACCCCCAGGATGTGCACCACGCCCCCGGGGGCGCCAGCCACGCCCCCGCCTGCTCTCTTCCCCCGGTAGCGGAGCATGCAGCTTCGCCACTGAACACATCCTGTAGAATTCTATCCATTATATTTTATCTGCACAATCAGAATGAATTTCAGGAATCAAAAACTCACATGCTAAAATACAACTTTTGAGCCGTCTGGCCCAAAAATAGCAGCTAGGAATTCTGTTTTGGCGACTGTAACCATGGTTTAAGGAGCCAGTTGGTGCCTAGCTTCTATATCTGAGTTTCTAACATTGACATGCTTCCAAGTAAACAAACGTAGCATTGCATTAAATCATCCAGTTGATTTCTGAAATTTGCACCTTGCCTTTCCCACCAAATGCTGCCCATCCTAGCTACCAGTACATCCTTGGCGTTTGAAGCTACAACTGCGCCAAAAGATGGACAGTCTTAATGGGTTTGCTCTGCTTGTCTTTGGCTGCTGAGGTAAAGAGAAGGCAGGGGTGTTCGCTTATTTAAAGAAACCTTATCCCTGTAGGTGTCTTTAACAAACAAACAAATCTGAATTGTTCTACGGTTTGCATGCGTGTCTTTGTTTTCCAAAACGCAAGTTTTCTGTTTTGCATCAACTGTGGTGCTCTTGTTCAAGCAGGTATCGGTGAAGTCAGGGCCTTTTTTCAGCCGGAACTTGCCAGAACCTGGTTTCAGCATCTCTCAGGTGGATGCCATTGCCATTATAAGAGAACACGGGGGGTGTTCATGGGGAGTTCTGGCACCTCTTTTTCTAGAAAAATAATGCTGTGTGAAGTGAATGGGAGCCAGTGACTCCATAATGCAGGTGTGAGCAACCTGTGGCCATTCAGATAATTCAGTCAGCATGGCCAATAGTCAGCGGTGATGAGAGGGTACCAGATTCCTCACTCCTTCCACCAGGAGGTTAGTTTGGGAATTACACTGCTGTTTTTCTGTGGGAAATCTTAGAAAATTAGGCCTCTTTTTTAAAAAATAAATAAATACATTTACAATGTACTTCCTTGTATTGATATCTGGGCTGGGCACACACACCCCTTTTTTGTTCTTGTTTCCTAAATATGTACTGCTGTTGTAGACAGCCAACAGTTTGAAAAGTCATCTTTCCAGAAAATTGGGAAAAGGCTGGTGGTTTTACAAGGAACTTCTTTTCTGGGATGTTGTGCAAAAACGTCGCCCCTGAAATGTAAGCGGGCAGTATTTAGCCAGCAGGGAAAGACTAATTCTTTCAAAAATAAACAGTACACACACTCAAGTTCAGACAATAAGAATCAGCTTAAGCTTAGGGTAGAGGATTTCCTTGTTTGTGTGTGAGGCGCCCTCAGATCCCGGGGGTTGGCTTTCCCCCAGTCACTTTTGGTTGTCCACAAAAGCAGGGCAATACGTACTTTGGGGTAAACATCACTCTGTAAGGCGAATATTCATTGCCACGAGGTGGGGGAGAAGAAAGCACCTTTTGGTTTGATTGATAGGGAGTTTGCAAAATGCCTGAGAAGAGAGAACAGATTTGACGTCTTAACTGGAGTCTGGTAGATGAGTTACCTTTCTGGGAATGTGCTGTGTTGATGCATTGCTTGGGTGATCCTCCTGAGTTTGATGCTTTTTTTCATTTAAAAACAGACGCCCTGGGGCACACCCCTTTCTACAGCTTTCTGAAATAGAAGTGCTTGAAGAGGCTGGTGGTCATGGTGGGCTTTTCTTTTTGGAGTTGTTCAACAGCTAGAAATGTTCATGTCTCCCTGCAGTGGAGATGTGGTGATGATGAAAGAAGGACTTGGTTACCATTGCCTGCCTTGTAGCTGTTCAGCTGTTCACCATGCAAGTACCGTATTTTTCGCTCTATAAGACGCACTTTCCCCCTCCTAAAAAGTAAGGGGAAATGTGTGTGCATCTTATGGAGCGAATGCAGGCTGCGCAGCTATCGCTGAAGCCAGAACAGCAAGAGGGATCACTGCACAGTGCTCCCTCTCGCTGTTCTAGCTTCTGGCTTAGCTGCACACAGCCTCTTCAGGGCCGCGGGGAGCCTTCATCCCGCTGCCCTGAAGAGGCTGCGCAGCTATCCCCAAAGCCAGAAGTGCAAGAGGGATCAGTGCGCAGCGATCCCTCTTGCTCTTCTGGCTTTGGGGATAGCCACGCAAAGCCTCTTCAGCGCAGTGGGAGCGCTCCTGCCTCTTTGCTCAAGAGGCTTTGCGTTGCTTTCTTGTTTCTTGTTTTCCTCCTCTAAAAACTAGGTGTGTCTTATGGTCGGGTGCGTCTTATAGAGTGAAAAATACAGTAGTTGCACTCTTCCCCTGTGGCAGCTATAGAGTACAAATGAAGATTGCAAATGGAATGGAGATGGGTGTCCTCTCTCTCCCACATCTCCTCCACAAGGTTCATATTCACTCTTTAGCTTCTCCCCCAGATAGTTCATATGCCACAAGTGAGCTGCTTTGGTATGCATTCCCTTGAGGGCTAGGGTGTTTGCAAGGCTGTTTGGAAGATGGAGCTTCAAGGAAAGCAAAGAGGTGCTAAAATGGCTAGAATAAGTTGATAAGCTGCCTAGACAGGGATTTTCTTTTCGCACAACCTTGGCTGGTTTGCTTTTGTGTGTGTGAGCTATTTAGAACAGAGCAATATTTTGTATAGCTATTCTCATGGGCAAAAGACTTCAAGGTTTTTGGATTCTAATTTGTTTCCATGAAACCTAAATGGTGCTTTGTGGCTGTCCCCATTTTATGGATGGGAAACTGTGACATTTAGGCATTGTGTATTGTCAAAGCTCCGCAGATATGGTAGCTGGAGAGACCTCTAGCACTCTGAAAAGCTAGTGAAAAATGTCTCTGTCAACAGAAGCTCATAGTTTTGCTCTTATTGCCTGTGTCTGCTAGTTAGTGTATATTAGGGATGGGCAAACTTTAGGCTTATGGGATCTAAATTTTTTTTTATTACTGGAACCAGACCTCAGTGCAGAATAGTGACTGAGGACAAACACTGAGAATTAAAGGCAGGGTACCTCTTAGCACAGCCCAGGATAAAGATCCATTCTGGGTTCCTCCCCCCCCCCCAATGCTTCCTTTGTTTCAGCAGCCTAATTCAGGATAGGGAGAGGTCTGCCTTTTTGCTGCTGCTATTGTTAGACAGTTGGGAGTCAGAAATCCATGACAACCTACTGCAAATTCTTTAGAAATCTACTAGGAGACCCTGGTCTGCCTTCTGCCCCTCCTCCAGTATAACACCTGTTGTGCCAGCACAACATCATCAAACAAGATCTCTGCATGTCAGATAAATATGGTGTAGGAGATCTTGAGGATTGTAGTGTCGAAGACGTGCTGGCCCCTTATTTTAGTTTTCATTTTTAGCTGTGTTTCCATTTTGCAATCGCCTCCCCACCGCTGCCACCCCAAAGCACTTGCTTAACTCAACTGCAAAGGAAGTCTTTTTCTCTGTTCTTTCTTTCCTGTGCCTGCCTGACGAATTCTTTTGAATGCATACAAGATATCTGCGGCCTCCGTCCAGAATCCAAGCTTCCTGTTTAGCATTATCATACACTTCCAAACAGACTCAGCCAACTCAGGAGGTCTTGCTGCCGCAAAATAGTTTCTTTCCAACTGTCCCAGTTTGCTCTTCAGTTACACCCCCAAAGGGCTTCATACGTTGTGCGGATCCGTTGCCCTATGTTCAAACACAAGCATCTCCCTTCCCCTCCCAGGCTATCGCTGTAGTGGGCTAAATTGCTGTGATGTCTTGTATGTAGAAAATGCAAGTGGCGGGGCTGCCTTGACAAAGCTGTTTCACTGGTAGCTGTTAATCGGCTATAGAGGTGAAGGGTTAGCTCTTGCAGCGCCAGCTTTGCTGTTCATTTACTGCTTTGTGCTAGCAGCTGATGTGTGTATCGTTGGCAACAGCCTCGAAAGGATCTGGGAGCACAGCGAGATGCTCAGAAGTGACCTGAAGCAGAGGAGAAGAATTTTAAAAGGGCCATTAAAAGCCCGTGGTGTAAACAATAAGCACAGTTGTTTAAACCCAAGCTTTTGAAAGGCCATCACTTGAAAATGTTTAGCAGAGGAAAGTCTTCCTCCTTCCTCTGAACCTTCACCCTTTGATATACAAGTGTTCCAAGATTTATCAGAGGTGGTGGTGGGGTTTTGCAGAGAAAGAAGCTGGCCAGTACTCCAGCTGTGAAAGCCCCAAATGGTCAGAGGTTGGTGCTAATAACCCAACCCTGAAATTGTACCTGCCCCTTTAAAAGTTCCGACGGCAAAAGGATGAGGGTGCAGCTGTTGCATTTTCTCGCCTGCCCTACCGTTTGTGGGTCAAAAGTAAAAAATTGTGTGCTACAGCAGGGCAGTTGGAGCAGCAGAGTGTGCGATCCTGGGTGCCTACAGCTGGTTGCATTGCTTTCGAGTTTTTAAAGAAGTCCTGGCATAACCTTTTGGCAGGCAGCTGGAAGCTCTACAAACAGCATGTAATGATACTGTGAAATACTGTAAGTATTTCCTTGGCAGCCCATCCCACAAAGATCAGTGGGACTTTAAACTCGCGCTAAAGTGGTTTCAGATTGCAGCCTAAATTGGGCTGAGAGAAGATAAAAAGAAGAGAGTGTCTGAAACAATCATAGATCGTACTCTGCTTTTAGCCAAGCAGAAATGTATGTATGTTTGTGGGAGAGGAGGGGGCGATTATGCCCATACTTTTAGCATTGGCTATATGGATGAGAAATGTTTAAAGTGCAGAATGAATTTCAATTAAGTATAGTGCTGTAGGTCTGTCTCCTTTACTCACGCATTAATGCTAAAGATGATAATAAAGTAAGTTTTTTCCCCTTTTTCTTTTGACAGACTAATTAATCACGTTAATGTTCATGTACACTTACGGCAGCACGGACAATCTTATGCTCAGTCATTTGGGAATCCCACAGAGCTTACTTCCTGCATCGGAGCAGTCTGTTAAGTTGGCAGCTGTATCAATTTGATTAAACAGCCTTTTCACAAACTGGTGCCTGGTTAGGGGCTGGTTTCCTCAAAGCTTGCTTTGCAAGTTTGTGTGCGTGTGTGTGTGTGTGTGTGTGTGTGTGCGCACATTTTCGGGAAGAGGAGGGGACGGATGTGAAAGAAGTGTGGCTTTAAGGAAGGACATGAAGAAGCAACTTTTAAAAGACAGCCATGCATGTTTTAATCTCTTCTGTGGTTTCAGAACGCCATTGGGAGCCTCACTGGATGAGCAGAGCAACACAGTTCTAAAGGGTAAGGATCCGAGGCCTTTTAAGTGCATTTCTGTTTTCCTGCTTGTTTGTTAGACAAAAAAAATCCTAATTCAAATGCAGGTTTGAGCTGACGGTGTTAGAAGTTGTTGAGCGGGCTTCTGCAAGCCTGAAAGCAGAGGAGACAAATGGATCTGCAATTTTTTTAAACTGAAGGAACTCTTAAGCAATATTTCTCTTGTGATAAAGATAAGCTGTGCTGTTTGTGTGAGAGAGAGGGAAAGAGAGAGAGAGAGAGAGAAAGGCAGAGAATGAATATTAAGTATTACACTGAGAAGTAGGTCAACCCCTTTCAGCACAATCTCTGTTGGCTTGCTCCGACCGAACTTGCCACACCTGAAAAGTTACCACTTGCGCAAACCAGAATGCAAAAGTTCAAAGTACAACAAGACGCTGCAGGTAGTGACAGGGCAGCTCCGAAGCCCTTTCAGTAGTTGCAGCTCCTTTCTTTCAATGCGCAAGGGAGACAGGGAATGTTTGATCCAGGACGTTTCCTTGGCTTGAGACTCCTTGGTAAGAGACCTGCAGGCTTGCTTAAGATGCATTCTGTGTTATATGCGGTGCAGCGGTAACCAAAGGTGCGTAGCACTCATGGCTCTGAAATGGCCATTTTCTTTAGCTTGGGCATGGAGCTCTATGGAAGTTACTTCAATGCATCTTTTGTGTCTGTTGTAAGACCTGCTCTCTGCATTGAAAATAACAATATCTCTTACCTTGAAGCAGACTGAGACACTGCAGAGCACTGGTCTGATCCCCAGATTTGAGCTTGGAGAGCTCAAATTTGGCTTTCAAGAACAAGGATTTTATATGCATGGCTGTCATTTGGTGCTTTGATTTTAAGTGGGCAATCCAGATAACTGGAAGGGGAAACCACAACGCTAGATGTTGATCACTTCAAATTGGCATCTTTTCAGGCATGCTGGTAAGAAATGGAGGAAGCTTTGAAGATGATTTATCCCTGGGAGCAGAAGGTAGGTGTGGTGTTAAAATGCATGCTTGTTCCCTGCTCCCCAAATCAAAATCAAGCAGCTTGTTAAAAGCAAAACCGTGTGTAGTGCAAGATTTGCTGAACTACAGCACTCACATGTGAGCATTGAGATTGCTTTCAGTCGAAGTCCAAGGACATATCAAGTCGATAGATTCTTCATCCCTGACCTAGTCAAACTACATGGGCTACATTGCTTGACAAATAGAGAGAAAGAGGATGATTGGAAAAACATGAAAAGTCCTTTTAAAGATCTGTTGGTATAGCTACAGATCGGTCTCTGAACTCAAAAATCAGATATGTATGTTCATCTCATTATTGACATTGGTTAAGTCTAGGGTTTGGGTTTGGTTGCTTGTGTTTTTTTTGCAGATTTTGTGTGTGCCCCTGTGCAAATGATTACACAAAATTATGTTTGATTGGATGCTGTCACAGGAGGGTGATGGGAAGAAGAATAGCTGTACCATAGGCAGGGATGGCAGCTGCTTCCCACAGCTGACATTTTGTACCCAAGATCCAGTGGCTCTGCAGGTGTCATGTATTAAGCGGACTAATGGAAGCTTTTGCTATTGTGGAGGTTGAGAGTTATGCAGAGCAGATCTGAACCATGCAGGAACTGAAAATTGAATTTAAGGAAACCTGTCATCCTCAATATACTGTGCCCAGGAATCTCCTAGGTTTATGGGCTCTCTTGTATTTATGGGCTCAGTTGTATTTTACACATAAAGGGCTGCTGCTGCTGTCTCATAGCAGCCATGATGAAACAAATGTCCTTGCTCTGCCAGTTCCCTTTCTTCGTTATACATTGGTATTGGAGCATAGTCTTAAATAGGTCTTGGAAAAGGCTTGTATGCAACCGCCATGCTCCTAATTCTAACCTGATTTGTATAGTCTACTGCAGATGTTACACAAGACGTGTTCATAGCATATATGGTGAAAAGAACTACAGCAGAATTTGTCACTGCCTATCAAGTGGCTATTGTTCTTTGGGTGACTGCATATAGTCTGGTGCCAACCATTTATTTTTCCTGTCTTTCTCCTTTAGCTAATCAACTGCATCAAACCGGCGAGCAAATGGAAATCTGGTGAATATTCACACTTCTGGTTTGGGAGTCATGTCTGGCAAGGGGATAAGCTACCAGGCAATCTATATAAAACATTAAAAAAGTCTAATGGGTTGTTACTGAAGGAGGTCCTTTATTGTGGGAAATGTTTTTGGAATCTGAATTAAGTAAATACCAGAATTTAAAGCAAAATAAACTGAAATCCAGTGATCTTAATTCAAAAACCCCAGCGGTAGCCCAGATCCCTACAGGCACAGGGCTCTTGCTGCCAAATATAAAAATACAGAGTTTCTTTAAGGTCTGGTTTAAAGATGAGGTTTGTGTCATGATTACATTACTTAACTGGAGGCGTTCCGTTCATCATGTGAAGCAGTCAGTTGAATTCAGTAGCTGGAAGGAGACGTAAGTGCAGCATAGAATACTTCTATATTGAATATAAAGAAGGTTTTGATCACATAAAATACAGATGAGCATTTCCCCCCTTCTTAACTTACACATCCAGACTCTTTCAGGAGTTGGTGAGGTTTTCCACAAGTCATTTTATGCTTATTGTCTCACCAGCTTACCCATAATATACTGAACAGTTAATTAGTCATTTGTTTTTGTTTTTTGTTTCAGCGGGTGATATTGTAGTGCAATGCACCCCCTTCCTTTTTTCCCTTTTGTTCTGTATTTCAAAATACAATTTTGTTGTTGTTTTCGAAAAGAAGTTGAATTCAGCAATGTCCCTGAACAGTGCAAAAGCTTTAGGGGTGGTTTTGTCTTCTTCCAACAATGGAGACAGCAGAAGCTCAGAGATGAGAGTGAGGGTTGTTGTTGTTGTTGTTTTGTTTTGGAGGAGTTCTGATCCTTGAGGTACGAATGTTGCAGCTGTCTGCTCTAAGTGAAGGGCGTGCATTCTTAAGAAAAGAGAAATGGTACAATATTTGATTTTTGGAGTGTTCTTGAAAGAGGAAGGAAGCTATGCTGTTCTTTCAATGCCTGATTCATTTGTGTTGTCAGTAACGGCATGTTGGCAAAGGACAAGAGACTGCAGTTTCATCAGAAGGGGAGAAGTATGAATTCCACTGGCTCGGGGAAAAGCAGTGCAACCGTTTCAAGGTAAGCAGTACTGATAACCCGGGGACTGGGGGTAGGTACAGACCTGACATTAGGTTGGGCCCACTGTCTATAAAATGCTGGCTATAGTCAACCCGGCCTCTTGCACTTCTCAGTGCTGGAGCCTGGGTGGCTTCCCATTTTTAATTCCCCATAATGCATCTGGGCTCCCGAGATAATGTCTCTGCAGAGCTGGGCTCTGGCACTGTCAATCTTTTAATAGCTCAATGGAATTTCTTCTTTCCCCCCTATTCTGCCAACAAAAATCACCAAGCTATGTTATCTGTTGATGGCCTGAGTGCCTGCTTTCTGCTTTTTTGAGGTATAGTCACAAACTAGCACCTCCCTGGAGTTTTATAAGCTGTGGGACATGCTAAATGTGATAAGGGAAGCCATATTTGTTGTTCATGTATCTACTCTTTTCAAATAGACCTGATTTTTTACATCCATAGATGATGAAAGTTGAACCTCTCATTGACTCCCCATTTTACATCTTACTCTCGCTTTCCCCCTCTATGAGTCAGAGGTGGGATGAGGGCAAAGTACCTGGGGACAGGAAGCTGGATTAGGCCCCTTCAATTGCACACCCATTTACAGGATGAAATAGCTCCCAGTTTGTACCTGAATGAGATGCTACACATGAGCCTGGCTATACTTCTGTGTTTCCATAGGATTTTTTCTAAGGACCAATGAGAAAGATGTGCATTGTTTTGAACAGCATAACACACACTAGAACTACTACATAACCAGTTACAAGATCTATTGTAGTGGAGACTAGATAATGCTATGTACCTTGGCTACTTCTGCTGTCCAAAGCATAAACCAGTTAAGTTGAATTGTTTGGAGTTGAAACTGTAGTCACATAACCCTCACCCCTGGGCATTGGTTCCATTGATCTGATGTTCTTTTTAGTAGATGTGCCCAAGATTGCATTGTAAACTTGCTTTTGAGGTGGTAGATAACACTTGTCTCAGAGGCGTGTTCAAAACTCTCAAGACTCTGAAATGGTATACTGGGGACTTAAGCATTAAACTTGCATACCAAGCCTAGACACATTTCCTTGAAAGCAAGTTTTGCTTTGATCTTGAAGTTCCTCTCAAGTCAGCAAGCCAGAGATGGCTATCGAATGCCACCTCCAGTTCAATGAAGACTACAGAAAACAGGGGCGGGCAATGCAGGCAAGCTTCCCATCCAACTTGTGGAAGGCTAGGGTCTGGAGTGAGTAGCCTCCTGCATTTGTGAAGGCTCCCTGTGCACTTTAGAACCCAGGAAAATCGGGGCTCCAAAATGTGTGGGCAGCCTCCACAAGTGCAGAAGTGTGATGCAAACTTCTTCTTTTTTGTCCTCACTATTGAAACACCTGAAGAGGGTTGTGGTCTCAGACAGGTCCAGTTCCTCATTCCTCAACACATGTTCTTGGAAGTAGACCTTGCAGACTCCCAGAAAAAAAATTCATCTCCTTGAAATGCTTAGAGCCATAGCCTACATCTGTTTGAATCAGAGGACTTCAGTTTAAGCAGGATGTAGTTCTTGCTTAAATAGTGGTACCTCGGTTTAAGAACAGTCCGGTTTAAGAACAATTTGGTTTACAAACTCCACAAAACCGGAAATAGTGTCTTGGTTTGAGAACTTTACCTCGGTCTAAGAACGGAATCCAAATGGTGGAAGGGCACCGGCTGCAGGAGGCCTCATTAAGGGAAAGCACACCTCGGTTTAAGAACAGTTTTGGTTTAAGAGTGGACTTCCGGAACGGATTAAGTTAATAAACCGAGGTACCACTGTACTTGTCTGAAGGACAATAAAAAAAGGGGGGTGGAAAGCAATTATGGGGTGTTTTTGTTTTTGTCTAGTGTATCTGAACTCCTGGAACTGTACGAGGAAGATCCTGAAGAGGTCCTCTACAATCTTGGATTTGGCCGTGATGAACCAGATATTGCTTCTAAGATTCCATCGAGATTTTTCAATTCATCGTCCTTTGCCAGGGGGATAGATATCAAAGTGTTTCTGAATGCCCAGTTGCAGCGCATGGAAGTGGAAAATCCGAATTTTGCATTGACCAGTATGTATACTAAATTAAGAGCACGGTTTCAAAATTGCTGATGTCATGTTGATGGCCTCGGGAGCGAGTGTTTGGGGCCCCATCTACAGTGCACATTTAAAGCAGGATCACACCACTTTAAATTATAGGGGCTGTAGTTTGTTCAGGCTGCAGAGAGTTGATAGGAGTCTTCCCCCAAAAAACTTTTAGTGGTTTAGCAGTCATTCTTTGTGAGGGAAATGGGAGGTCTAACAACTCTCAGCACCCTTAATGAACTACAGTTCCCATGATGATGATTTTTTGGGGGGGGGGCTGCAGCTATTTAAAGTGGTGTGGTACTACATTAAATGTATAGTGCAGATGGACACTAAATGGACTTTCCTAACAAAATGCTGAATGCTCTAGAGCTTGGAAACCCAATAACATCTGGAAGGCCATCACTGGGTCCCCACCCCTATTCCAGAGTGACACATAGTGCCTACTTGAAGGCAGTTGACCACAGATGACAGAGCAGAGGATCTACACTGGCTTCTAGTATGTTTCTGAGCACAATTCAAAGTCTTGGTGTTGACCTTTAAAGCCCTAAAAAGCCTCAGCCCTGTATACCTGAAGGAGCATCTCCACCCCCATCATCCAACCTGGACACTGAGGTCCACCGCCGAGGGCTTTCTGGCGGTTCCCTCACTGTGAGACATGAAGCTACAGGGAACCAGGCAGAGGGCCTTCTCGGTAGCGACACCCCCCCCCCCCGCGTGGAACTCCCTCCCATCAGATGTCAAGGAAATAAACAACTAGCTTAGTGCAGAGCATCTGCTTTGAAGATTTTGGCCCCAGGTTCTGTCTCTGGCATCTCCACATAGGACTGGGAGAGACCCCCGATCTGAAATCTTGGAGAGCCACCTCAAGTCAGTGTCAGTAGTATGGAACTAGATGTAGCAATGGTCTGACTCAGAATATGTGTCATGTCTGGTTGGCTGTAGAGGAATGGTGAGAGGAATCAGTTGAAGAACCCTCATGGGGTTCTTTGAAGGTAGGGCTAACTTTGAAGGTGACCCAGAAACTACAACTAATCCAGAATGTGGCAGCTAGACTGATGATTGGGAGTGGCCACTGAGACCATATAACCCTGGTCCTGAAAGACCTACATTGGCTCCCAGTACATTTTCAAGCACTATTGAAAGTGCTGGTGCTGTTCTTTAAAGCCCTAAAGGGCCTCAGCCCAGTATACCTGAAGGAGCGTCTCCACCCCCATCGTTCAGCCGAGACACTGAGGTCCAGCTCCGAGGGCCTTCCAGTGGTTCCCTCCCTGCAAGAAGTGAGGTTACAGGAAACCAGGCAGAGGGCCTTCTCGGTAGTGGCGCCTGCCCCGTGGAACTCCCTCCCATCAGATGTCAAGGAAATAAACAACTATCTGACTTTTAGAAGACATCTGAAGGTTCAGGGAAGTTTTTAATGGTTGACGTTTTATTGTGTTTTTAATATTTTGTTGGGAACCGCCCAGAGTGGCTGGGGCTACCCAGTAATATGGGCGGCACATAAATAATAAAATTATTATTATTACTATTATTATTGTGGTGGTGGTGCATGGTGGGATTCAGAGGAAAGGATATGAAACCACTTTGAGGGGGGTGGATGTGAGTTAAGGGGGCAGGGACCTGGGTGGGCAAAGGTGGTGAAAAGGGCCGATGCTGACCTCTCTCTCCTGAAACATTTCACCAGAACTTTGCTAGATGCAACCAAAATGTATAGTTTGTGTAACTTGAAAGGCACAAGTGATTTAAAGACTAGCCTATTGGCAGTAACATTTTGTATATGTGTGTGTTTTCCTTTTTCATGTAATAGTCAGAATGACATTTTAATAATGAAATGCAATAGTTTGGAGTACGAAGTAACAAACAGCTGTTCTTAAAAATAAAATAAAACGATTGGCTTTTTAAAAAAATGAATTTCGGAAAAGCCCAAGGCTGTGGGTACTCTTTGACAGAGACATTTGAGGTTTAGCAATCTGGTGGGCCTTTGCCTGCTATGTGTTTGTTTTTACCTTTGCAAGTTCCAAGCAGCTTCATTATTGACTCTTACAATGCCTCCCATTGTTCTCTTTGTCATCTCTTTGTTTTTTTGTCCTTTTGCCAGGCCGCTTTCGTCAAATTGAAGTGCTCACCACGGTGGCCAATGCATTCTCTTCCTTGTACTCCCAAGTCTCTGGCACTCCGCTGCAGAAAATTGGGAGCATGAATTCGACCGCTTCCAGCAAAGAGGCACCCAGCCCTCCTCCTCTGACGCGGAGCAACACGGCGAGTCGTTTCATCAAGACCTTGTCTAAACTCAATCTGTATGGGAGCCCGCAGGCAGGCGAAGGGGCCGGCAGCCCTGCCGCCTCACCAGTCGAGAAGGGGAAAGCCGAAAGTGGGGCTGAAGAAGCGGAGGCGAAAAATGAGCCCAAAACTCCAAAACACTTCAAAGCTTCTCTGCTGGCTACGGTAAAAGAGGAGACGCCAAGCAACCAGTCCACTGCGGCTGAGGGTCTCAATGCTTCGGGAATTTCTTCTGGCATGAATGCAAAGCAAGGAGATGGTACTGTGCCTCCTGAAACCAAGGACTCGGTTGATTATTCAGATGAAAAAGCTGCTGCTACAACATCCAGTAGTATCGAGAGTGATGCACTAGCACCAGCCAGTTCTGGGCTCAAAGTTAACGCCGAACTGCAAATAACTCCTGCTCCCGTGTTGGATAAACAGCCCTGTGCTTCAATAGCCAACCCATCCATTGCCAATCTCATGTTGCAGCAGAAGGACTCGTTTGAGATGGAAGAGGTAAGTGGAAAGGCATTTGTTTGGGCTATGTGCAAAGTCCTCCTTGGTCTCCTATGCTAGGGCTGGGCGAAATATCAATATATCATCCAAAATCGGATTGAAGTCCATATCGTGATACTGGTTTTGTAATTTTTGACCTGGCAATGTGTCATGAATTGTGGTGTGTGTGTGCTGTGCAAAAATCACAAGGTGGGAAAAACCGTAAAGCCAGCCAGTGCTTCTCTCGATTCCTGCAGCCCATGTTAACTCTGCCGACTCGGCTCTCCCCTGCCTCCTGCAGGGGGGCAGCGAATCACAAGAGCAGGTGCCGGCAAAAATCATGATGTGGGAAAAACCGTGAAGCCGGCCAATGCCTCCATATAGCTCCATCCTCATTTGAGACATTGTGATATATCAGCATACAGTGGTACCGCAGGTTACATATGCTTCAGCTTACAGACTCCGCTAACCCGGAAATAGTGCTTCAGGTTAAGAACTTTGCTTCAGGATGAGAACAGAAATCGGGTTCCGGCAGCGCGGCATCAGCAGGAGGCCCCATTAGATAAAGTGGTGCTTCAGGTTAAGAACAGTTTCAGGTTAAGTACGGACCTCCGGAACGAATTAAGTACTTAACCCAAGGTACCACTGTACTGCAATGTTTAGCTGGTGATACTTCACAATCTTGAAAACTGGATATCGCCCAGCCTTACCCAGTTTTGTATGCTCCTTTGATCTAGAGGTAGCATATAGCCATTGTGACTACTAGGAAGCATCAGCGAGCTTAAGTACAGCTGATGTGCTGAAATGATGACAAATTCTTGCTAAATAAGCATCTGCATTCTGGTTAGAGGTGTTTAAGTCCACAGGAGTGGGAAATCCAGCTTTTCCCAACAGGAATGAGGCAATTCCCTTTAAAAAAAAATTATTTGTGTTTCTAAAAATGCATATGAAACAATGAGTGTGTGCTGGGAGTGCCCAGCGGCCTTCTGGTCTGCATTGCTTTGGCATGTTTTCATCAGGCATCGCATGGCAAGCTTACATTCCTGCAGGTTTTTCCGTGCTATCCTGGGGCTCCTTTAGGAAGTCTGTTGCTGTCAAGATAGCCAGTGTGGGAGTGAGTCAAGGCAAAGTTTCCTCGGGAGCCCTGGCCTCTGCCCTCTCAGCCAATCACGATTCTCTCAAGTCTATGTCCCATATTGATATTGGCTAAGGAGGCGCAGAGGGGTGGACTGGGCGTCGGTTGCAAGTTTGCAGGGTACAAATGCTGGTGGGGCTTTGATCCTGGGGTCCAGGCAAGGGCGGGTGATGACAAATGATCTGGTCCTTCCCCCTCCAAAAATGCCACCAGGAAAAAATAGAAAGGTGGGAACACAAGAAGCTTAAGTGTACCCAACCGGGAGCAAGTAGACCAAGGCAACGCCTCCGAAAAGCCAGACCGTAGCAGAAAGGCTTGTGAGATGAGCTTTTTCAATATGTATTTGATTCTGTAGGAAACTGCAGTAAGCTGTTTTGCGTGTGTGCATGTGCATGTGTGGTGTTGTGGTGGTTTTTTTTAAAAAAAATGTCATTGAAGTAAACCTGTCACTAACACAGTGTAAATTCTGATACTAGTGCTAGACAATGATATGTAGCATATTATATCCCTGGGAATTTTCAGTGCAGCTACAGTCGGAGAGGCTTTCTTCCAGGGTTGCAAATCTTGGATGTCCAGCTTCTTCAAGTGACTTTCCTTAGAAGATTCAGGAATGAGTTTGTTTTTGTGAAGAGGTTTCTAACCTTCATTTTGTTTGCAAAGAGGGGCTTTAAAAAGAGGCACTGCTTTGTGTGGCTGCTGAAACTGCAAGGCTCTGGGAATGGGGAAGGACTTCTAATATTGAGGGTGAACTAAATTCACTCACCTGGGTCTTGCCTGTCCGCAGAGAGCTTTCTGCTCTCTACTTGCTCTAGTTGCACCTTGCCTTTCCCGACTATTCTAGCATTTTGCCATTAGCCCCGGTGGCACTGATTTAAATCCACCACGGCTGCTTCTGATGCACACTGAGATTTATATAGAATTCTGTTGTTGTTTTTAATTAGATGGGGTGGCAGGACTCAGGGCCATACTGTGAACTTGGCTCTGATCACGGTGAAGTTGAAAAAGTGGCTGGATCTGGTTATTGGCTTGCAATGCAATGCATATTTCAAAAAGTGAAAATCCGGACACAAAAGTTTGTTGAGCCTTTTTGGGCAAAGTTGTTGAAGTTTTCTGCTATTTTTAAGGAGATTTGCTGAAAAATCGACACTAATGGCATGGGTTGCCATACGCCCGGGTTTTTACCGCTTTTCAAAAATTCCACCCGGACGTTATTTTTGACGGACATATCCCAGATATGTCTGGGAAATCCCAGACTTATGGCAGCCCTATGCAACAGTGTGCCTTGGCAAAGAAGTGGTGGTCAATTATGAAGACGAGTAGAATTTTGAGACTCGTTTGTGCAGCAGCTTTCTCTTTCTGCATTCCTTGTCCATCTGTCTAGATGTTCTAGTCCAGCCTGGTGTTTTCCAGATGATTTGAACTATAGCTCCAATCATCCCTGGCCATGCTTGCTGAAGATGACTGGAGCCAAGATTCAGGCATTTTGGGGGGTGGGGGGGGAGGCTGCCGGGTTGAGGGAGTCTGTTCTCATCCAGGCTGCCGTATAACCACAAGAGAGTTCCTGTTACTCTGTGAGATTACATGATTAAAGGCTGTTGCAAGCCCAAATCTCCCATTCCCAGAAGAGGTTTGTGTCTTGTTCCAAGCCAGTTCTGCTGCCTCTGTGTGCAGTTCCTCAGAATAACTGCTCATAAGAGGCTGCCTGGTGCAGCTCTGCATGAAGATCACAGCAGTATTTGCATAGGTCACTATTGCACTTTCATAAGCCTTCTTCAGACATTACTATTATGCTATTATTATTATCCTATTAAGGAAACATGGGACGTGGGTGGCGCTGTGGGTTAAACCACAGAGCCTAGGACTTGCCGATCAGAAGGTCGGCAGTTCGAATCCCCGCAACGGGGTGAGCTTCCGTGGCTCAGTCCCTGCTCCTGCCAACCTAGCAGTTCGAAAGCATGTCAAAGTGCAAGTAGATAAATAGGTACCGCTCTGGCGGGAAGGTAAACGGCATTTCCGTGCGCTGCTCTGGTTCACCAGAAGCGGCTTAGTCATGCCGTCCACATGACCCGGAAGCTGTATGCCGGCTCCCTCGGCCAATAAAGCGAGATGAACGCTACAACCCCAGAGTTGGTCATGATTGAACCTAATGGTCAGGCATTCCTTTTACCTAATAAAACATGTGAGAGGCACGGAAGTGGGGAACCAAGCATGCCAGCTCTGCTCCCTCCTTCTCATCTTCATCCCTCGTCTTCTTTTCACTGACTCATAGAGTTGGCAGTGACTCTGAGGATCATCTAGTCTGGGGTTTCCTCAACTTGTGTCTCCAGATGTTTTTGGATTACAGTTCCAGTCATCCCTAGCTGGTCAGGGATGATGGGAGCTGTTGCCCAGCAACATAAAGAGAACCACAGGTGTCCCATCCCAGGCTAAGCCTTTGTAAGGTTCTAAGCACCTACATCAAAGTTCCCTCTGGCATAGAATCTTGTTTAGGATGAGGATTAGACAAGGGCAGTCAACAGAAGTGGCCATACTAGGATTTCTAGAAGGAAGCTGAACTATTTTGTGTGTGTGTGTGTGTGTGTGTGTGTGTCTGTGTGCCTGTGAAATCCATGTGTATTGTGAATCAAGGGATCAATTAGCCTCATTATAGAAAGGAACAGGGAAGAGAAAAATTAGGGTTTTAGCTAAACTGTGGTCATCTTGGTGGCATTCATTTCCTATTCATTGTGTGTGTGTTTCTTGTGGTACTGTAGTTTTAGACTCTAAACTGTCTTGGAGACCACTGATGGAAAGGGAAAGGTATACATAGAATCATACAGTTGGTTGGGACCCTGAGGATCATCTAGTCCAACTCCCTGCAATGCAGGAATATGCAGCTCTTATTGATAATAATAATAAATAAACAAATAAACAAATAACCACTACCGAGAAGTGCACCATGCTGTAACCAACTGAGCTATCCATGTGGATCATCTTTATTTCATTTCTTTTCAAATATCTGCATGTATCTCTGCTGGAAAATTTGAGCTCTCCTACTCATAACAGCATCATCTCTGACATCACAGCCTCTATGTTGTCCAACTTTAACATCATACTGAACTGTTACAGTAAAGCCATTCTTTGAGGACTTTGCCATTTCAAGCATTTTCCCAAGTGGTTTGGGCCCGAATAAGTGCTTTCAGGCTGAATCTATTTGGGACATGTTTCTTCTTTTCACCTTCAAGATAGACATGGCAAATAGAGGCCAAATCCCTGTGTCAGGGCTGGTGCCAGCATGTGGAATGCTCAGGCAGCTTCCAGTCAGGATTCAGGGCCCTGGAAGAGACCCACCCAGCTATATTTGAGTTGAGGTCTTCCTGCCATGTTCTGCCAGGGCACGGTGAAAAAGTCAAAATGGCAGATGCCCATCACAGATTTCAGTGGCATTACTACTGTCTTCTGCCACCATGGCAAACCCACAGAATTGGTGAGGACCTGCACCAGAACTGTGGGTTCACTAAATGGCACAGCTGGGGGCACATCTGGAATTTGTCTTGTGTGCTGTGCTGGCGCAGTGCTGTAAGATTCAAGATGTCTTTCCCTTTAGCCTTCCAGGGGTGTGGGGTGGGGAGAGGGAATGACACAACAAAATGCATACAAAAATCCCCCATTTTGTTTCCTTGGACAAAGCTCAAACAGTTTTCTTTCAATAGCATTTAATCCATTCTTTTTAAGCTGTGATAACAGGGACACAATGCCTCAGCTTGATATTTTGAAAATATGCTGGTTTCCTAAAAGGAAGTCCTTTGATATTGGATGTTTCTATTTTAATAAACCAGTATTAAGTCAGAGTTTGTTGTGTGAGAAAAGAGAAAGCAAGCAGTTTTATCACCAAAGAACATCTTGGAATTGAGGAAATGTCTGAAAGTTGGTCAGTTGTGAAATGTGGAGACTGGCCACTTGAGAAGGGAGAGAACAAGTCTAGCTGCCTTCACTTAGATGGATTCTTACTTAAACAAGTTGGCATAAATATTTGCAGTTCTTAATACCAGCCTTAGTAATTTAAAGATCACACTTTGTTTTATAGGCAGCATCACTTTGGGGAACGTGACTGGAGACGATTGTGTGACACAGAGGTTATTGCAATGGGCACAGTTACTTTATTGCCCTGCTCACTTGAGGGAAGTAGTCAGGAGCAAGAAATGCCACTCTGAATGACCAAATATTACATAAAATGATGGCTGGTGAATAAAATGATGTTGCGGCTTGAAGCACTGATTCAGATATGTTTAAATAACAAGTTTGTTAGTGGCAAAAAATTATACAGGCTACCCAAACCCATGTTGACCATAAGCTCAAATTTGGGGATTTGGAAGTTGTGGGGAATCCACCCACTTCTGGAAAAATCCAGAATCTTCTGCCAGGTAATAGTAATTGGTATTAAACCTTTTCATATGAATATTATCAAAGCTATGTTCCAGAATATGAAGGTTCTTCTCTCACAGACTAAACGTGTTACAATATTCAGGGTTTGCTACCTTTAGGTGAAATGTAACAGAAGAAAGTTTTGTATTTGTAGCTTGTCTACAGTTTGCATATAACCTCTGTAATTTAAGGAATGGCTATTTATAGTTTGCTGTGTCCTGGATTTCAGAGTTCTTTTTTAACAATGAAGAGATGTTTTTGTGTTTAGGTAGCGCTGTTGCTAAGCTGCAATCTTATATGTGCTTAAATGGGAGTAAGTACAGCTGAATTCAGTAGTGCTTATTTCTTGAGCAGACACAGATAAGATTACACTCTTAAGGCGCCTTTGCAGGCCACTCAGATACGTAGTTTTCTTGCAAACACATGCATAGAGTAACCTTTGCCATCATAATGGGTCTAGACGAAACTAGACAATACAGTTTTTCTGGCAAGCAATGAGCTGATTTCGACTGAGAGGGTGTGATAGCCTTTTTTAAAAAAAGTTTATTCTTGGTGGGGCCCCCTCCCTCCCAAGAGTCTGGGATTGAGTAGTTCAGAGAAAATTGCTAGAATGAACAATGTATATGCAAACTTGGGGATAGCAGATGGTTTTGGCATGGATTCTAATTGTTTGGACAAGACTCTCGGTTAATTTTACATCATCTAATTGGCACCTGCTACTTCTAGTATTGCTTTTGGCAAAATGTTAACATGGAGTAAAGCTTCAGACACTGTACATGCATACACATACATACATGCATACATACATGTCTTTCCACAGTTTAAACCATGATCAAGGCTGTTTACAACATGTAAATATATATACAACAAAAGTAGTTGTAAAAAAATAAATAAAACATTACAAATACGCAACCAAACCAAACAATTTCCACATAAATCACAATAAGATCCAAAATAAAAATGCAATACGCCTCCCCACCCCCACCCCACAACAGCACCCCAGCCCAAGAGTCTGTTCAGCAGCCTCAGCTTTTGTAGTTGGAGTCAGTCCTTCCCAGGCCAAGTGGAAAAGGCCCACAAGGCAGGGAGCAGGTCTTCCTGGGCTCACAGCCAAGATGGTCTCTGGTCTCTTCAGCAGCCTCAGCTTTTGGAGACCAGAACAGGCAATTTCATGTGGGTGGCAAAGAGAGGGAGAAACAGAAGGAAAAGGGAGGGTTAAAGAGAAAGAAAAGCCCAGCTACTTTTGACTGTGGCTCCACTGACTTATCAGTATGTGGCTCCTGACAAAGTAACACTGAGAGAACATGGCCCTCGAAAAGTAAACATTTGCCTATCCTTGCTATAGCGTAGCCACTAGTCTCCATTTTGCATTGCTTTGGATTGGGTGCTTTTAGTTTGACACTCTAGATGGAATGCGGCTGACACTCAGTGTGTCGTTCCTAGTCACACTCTTGAATATCCTATTCTTATATGAATTAAACAAGAATTGTGATGTATACCACATTGGTGATGATACGCATCTCCCAATCAGTTGAGCACATTAATAATCTTATCGCAATCGAGGCAATTGCCACTTTGTGTGGGGTGATTAGATTAGCTTGTGGGATGTCTTCCTTCCTTGTTTGGGTTGGGGAGGATGTGTTTGCTTAAAGGCATAATTATTCCCTCAGTTGCCACACCAAAAAGTTGGCAGCTGTGTTGTAGCTGGTTACAAGGCTTTCTCCAAACAATGGCTAGCAATAACTCACTAGAACTAGGGGAATTTAAACAGAGGTGACTGCAGTCTCATCCTACCTTGGGGCAAAGCTAACTTTACCTGCAAAACCTGTTGAATGCTAATAAATAGTAGTCACGTTCATCTTTTAGATTGATTGCAACTGGTGGTATGGTTTCTTTTTTACTTAATTTTGAAATTTTAATTTGATTCTTACATCCGGGATGGTTTTATATATAATTTTATTGATGAGGTGGCTCTCTTGCTTTGTGCAACAAGAAAAGAGACATTTCCCCCCTTGAACAAAACCTTTCCTGTCTAGTTTCTCTTTGTTGCTGGGTGGTGGGAAGTTGCATGAGAACTGCTTATTTAGCAATTAATTTAGAGAAGCTTTCATGCTGTTTAAACAAAGGAGCTGCTTTGTGCTACATCTCCCCATTCCTGCTAGCAGGCCTGCCTGCCTTGCAACATAGTCTCTGACACTAAATAGAACTTTATAGAGGGAAATGTGAGCTGTGAAACCTGTAGTGCTGCCTATTTAAATGTTTTGGGTGAATCTACTGGCCAGATTAGTCATGATTTGACAGCTGACATTGGATGGTGTTTTGAGGTGATGTCAGGCCTTGTCTGTGGTGTTAATTACTTTGGTAATAAACCTACCATGTGGTGTTATAGAATCATAAAACCATAGAGCTGGAAGGGAACCTCAGGATCATCTAGTCAGTGTTTCCCAAACTTGGGTCTCCCACTGTTTTTGGACTACACCTCCCATCATCCTTAGCTAGCAGGACTAGCAGTCAGGGATCATGGGAATCAGTGTTAGAAACTGAGATATGAAAGCTGGGAGCTAAATGGCACCTTAAACCTAGGTTATGGGCACAACAACAGAATGTCTAGGTGTGCTTTTTTATAACAAAAATAAAAAGCTGAAAATGAATGAACTGCAGCTAAAATATTATGTTTGTTTTTCACGTGGTCTCGTCTTTCCCATGCCCACCCCCCTAATATTCTTAAGAGGGTCTCTTCTCCAGTCGTCAGAGAGTAGCTGGTAGTGGGGAGGGAGAGAAAGGTCCTCCTTTCCTTCCACTCTGCAGTTTTAATCTGAATTCTCAGGCACAGTACTGAGCCCAGAGCTCAGAAACTGCTCACACTAATGAAATTCCCTGTCGCAAAATGTGCCTAGAACAATGGGAGTTTTGAACACTGATGGGAACTGTAGTCCAAAAACAGCTGGAGACCCGCATTTGGGAAACACTGATCTAGTACAACCCCCTGCAGTGCAGGAATATGAAGTTGTCACATATGGGGATCAAACCTGCAGACTTGGCATGGTTAGCACTATGCTCTAACCCAGTGTTTCTCAACTTGTGGGTCCCCAGATGTTGTTGAACTACAACTCCCATCATTCCTAGCCAACATGACCAGTGGTCAGGGATGATGGGAGTTGTAGTCTAACAACATCTGGGGACCCACAGGTTGAGAACCGCTGCAACCCATGGGTAGGCAAACTAAGGCCCAGGGGCCGGATCCAGCCGAATCGCCTTCTCAATCCAGCCCGCGACTGGTCCAGGAATCAGCGTGTTTTTACATGAGTAGAATGTGTCCTTTTATTTAAAATGCATCTCTGGGTTATTTGTGGGGCATAGGAATTTGTTCATTTTTTTCCCCTTTTCAAAATATACCGTATTTTTCGCTCCATAACACGCACCCGACCATAACACGCACGTAGTTTTTAGAGGAGGAAAATCCGTAGGCATGCCACCCATAGGCATTTCCTCTATAACACGCACAGACATTTTCCCTTACTTTCTAGGAGGAAAAAAGTGAGTGTTATGGTGCAAAAAATACGGTAGTTCGCCCCGCCCCCACAAGGTCTAAGGGACAGTGGACTGAAAAAGTTTGCTGACCCCTGCTCTAACCCACTGAGCTATGTGTGAATACTCAATTCTTCATCTATGAACCTGTAGAAATAATATTAAAAAGTCTACATACGGAATTGTATCAAGGGGAGATTAGTTAGGATCTGCTAAAATCCTAAAGCAATGGGGTAGTTTTCAGCTTTCGCAGAACTGTTCTGAGGATCAGTATTAACGTGGTTTGGACTGGGGGAGAGAGAGAGAAGGCGGTAGCTTGCAGACTTAGAGGCATGGTAGAAACCTCTGAAACATGTTAGTGGTTTTAAGATCAGAAGATTTGCCACTGGGGCCTCTACAACGCCCTTTACGAACAGTGTCTCCCTCCACCCTTTTAAACACAGCGTTTGGGGAAGACTTTAGTGAAATTCACAAGCTAGCTGTCATTAACTTTATTATTTTTGTTTGGTCTAAATAATGATATTGTGTTACTGCATCAATAAACCAGCACAGCTACCTCCTGTTGTTGTTGTTGTTGTTGTTGTTGTTTGTTTTGTTTTTAAACATTCTTGCCTAAAAATGAAAAGCTCTTTTGGAGATGATTGTGTTTTCTATACAACATTTCTCTTTTTTAAAAAAAACCCAAAACCTTCATTGCCCCTGGAATACTGATATGGTGTCTTTTTATTCCACATATATCGTGTTCTGCATGTTCCAGCTTAAGTACTTATTTTCTGCTGCAGGAAGTCTGAAAGGGATATACTAGTGATAAACAGCAATGAATGTTTACTTTGGATTGCCAAATTTGATTGCGTTGGATTGTGAATCAGCTAAGTAGCTAGTTATGTTGATCAGTGGGCATAACTGTCTGTTGGGCATGACTCAAAAAATGCTTTGATTTTATTCCTACTGCAGATTCAAAGTACAGAAGGAGAGATTCCACATGCTCTTAACATGAGCCAGCTGGCTTTAGCCAAAACTAAAAAAGGTGAGTAGGTTTCTCTCCTCTTTCTTTTTGGCCCCCTCTGAAATGGCTCTGGCACAGCCCCATTTATTTCTGACAGTGCCCATTGACATGTTGATGCAAGTACTTGGGAGCTTCTTAAATTGCAGCCCACCCAAAAGATCCTTGTCTGCTTCTCTGCCAGCTTTCAAATCATAGTGTTCCCCTTGTGAAGTGGCACTTCAAATGAGAGAGGATGAATCACATTTCTAACCTCAATGAATGGTTCTGCTTCTCTGTGTCGGAGAAACTGAAAGGTTGTGTTTTGCTTTGTTTTTTTTATAACGGAGCCCTGTCATTTGAAATGACAATTTTAAACCTTAAAATTACAAACTCTTTCAACCTGAATTGTGTGGTACATGCAGCATTTTACTGCCCTTCAGACTGCTGACTGTACAGAAGCCTCGTACTTTTGACCACACAGATTGTCTTCCACTGCAGTCCTCTGCACATGTTAAGTTCCACTGTTTCCAAGGGGGATTCTTCCCTAGTAGGTCTGTTTTCAGGGTGCAGTATTTATTCCCCTCTTTCTCTGCCACTAAGGTATGTGGGTGGCGCTGTGGGTTAAACTACAGAGCCTAGGACTTGCCGATCAGAAGGTCGGCGGTTCGAATCCCCACGACGAGGTGAGCTCCCATTGCTCGGTCCCTGCTCCTGCCAACCTAGCAGTTCGAAAGCACGCAGTGCAAGTAGATAAATAGTTACCGCTCAGGCGGGAAGATAAACGGCGTTTCCGTGTGCTGCTCTGGTTCGCCAGAAGCGGCTTAGTCATGCTGGCCACATGACCCGGAAGCTGTACGCCGGCTCCCTCGGCCAATAAAGTGAGATGAGCGCCACAACCCCAGAGTCGGTCACGACTGGACCTAATGGTCAGGGGTCCCTTTACCTTTACCTTCTCTGCCAATATATGGGCAATGCTATTGCCCAAAGGATGAAGGCAAGGGCAGTGTAGGATTCCCAGCCTGCACTATACAGCTGATGGACATGAAGAAATCCCAGAATGCATCACAGGAAAGCACCATTTGATTCCTGAGCCTTGTCTGAGCAAGGAAAAGGGGTGGGATCCTGGGAGGCCAAATTAACTGGGTTATTGTGCAGTGTGGCAAAGATATCTGCCCACCATTCAGGGAACTGATCAAGAAAATGCATTGTTCATTGCATGCATGTAACTTTTGAATGTACTTTAGAAGTTGCTATACAATATAAATAAAATAGACATATAGAGTGAATTGTGCTTCCAGTTTCAATACAGAAAACATTTTGCTACTGATCTCAAAAGTTTTGGGGAAAAAACACTGATGCCATGTGCATGTGCAGCTGACAATAGAATTTAGGTACATACATGCTTGTGTGATTGTGTGCACTTTGAGTTGAGAGCCCTATGCTCCTGTTTAGTAATAAATCAGCTTGTTATCAGACCTAGGTTTTGTTTATTAATTCTCCGAGTCCTTAAGTCCTTCAACCTTGGTTCAGGCTCACATGAAAGCCCTAGCCTTGCATTGCAAGATGTTATCTCACTTCCATCAACCTGTTTTCCACTGCCTGTTTCCAAAGCCCGTTAATAACAAAACAGGAGTCCAGATGCACCTTTCATATTTGTAGCTTGTGACTCTTAAATGGCTGCTTTGATACCCATACCAGTGTTATGCTCTTCAGCACAGAATGTTATGCACTTGTAATACATTTTTGGTGGCATTGTGCCTCCAAGGAGAAGGTCACTGTTGCTTTTTGTAACTTACTGCGGTCTGAAAAACATGTTTAGCAGGCAAGCAGTAAAACGTACAATATCTGATTGTTTTTATAATCTTTGTCTTTTTTTTTTTTTTACAAGCATGGGGGCAACCCATTCTTAGGATTTTTATGTTAAACACTGCTGCATTTTACAACTACTGTGCCATGCACAAATGCAAGCTTTTAAAAAAATGTCACTGCCCTCTTTATGAATTGTGCTTAAAAAGAAAAAAGCTTAATGTAATCATTTTTCATAATCTTCTGTTGGCTGAAAAAACAATATTGCAGAACAATCTTCCTGTACTTATGATATGATGTACTTTTTAGGTAATGCATTTTACCCAAATGAGTTTATCTGGTGTGTTCAGCACCAGCATTTGTTATTACGTAACCCGAATGGAGATATGCTTTGCTTTCTGGATTTCTTTCCTATGACTGGAACAAAAAGATACCTTTGCTCTGCACTATAAAAATGAAAGTGCTGCTGAAATGTCCAGCGTGTGCAATGCTAGTTAACTGGAGGAAGCTCATTTCAGGGAAGGCACCACTTTCCTGCCCCTCACCCCTTTCTTCTGTGATGGCTTGACCTTGGAGCAACATGAGTATTGGGGGGGGGGGGGCTAGTGTGCCAGTGTTGGAGTAAGGTAGTGATGGCCAAACTTGGCCCTCCAGCTGTTTTGGGACTACAACTCCCATCATCCTTAGCTAACAGGACCAGTGGTCAGGGATGATGGGAATTGTAGTCCCAAAACAGCTGGAAGGCCAAGTTTGGCCATCACTGGAGTAAGGCTTCAGAGATCAAGGTTTAAATCCCCTCTTGGCCATGAAGCTCACTAGGTGACCATGGGCCAGTGTTGCTGCATTTCAGTCTAACCTACCTCACAGAGTTGTCGTAGGGATAAAATGGTTGGGGGGAACCGTGAGCATGACGCTGAAGAAGAGGGTGGGTTTAACAAACCTGTAAGTAACAGTTGATTTGTTCTTTCTGGAACCCCAGCTCTCAAGTCTCTGGCAGATTGAGAGAGAAGTTGAACACCCAAGTGTCTTGAAAGCTCAGAAGTCAAATGCAATCATATGAACTTGCCTTATACTGAATCCAGCCGTCCTGTGATAAGACATTTGCCCAGCATCACCTATTTTATATAGCCATTTAAAGGGTTTATGTTGATATTACTAACAAAATACAATAAATAAAATTGTAATTTTTTTATAAAAAAAATTCCTTCCAGTATTACCTTAGAGATCAACTAAGTTAGTTATTGGTATTAGCTTTCGACACTATAGCACATACCAATAGCTAACTTAGTTGGTCTCTAAGGTGCTACTGGAAGGAATTTATTTATTTTATTTTAGTTATTTTATTTTGTTTCGACTACGGCAGACCAACACGGCTACCTACCTGTTGATATTACTAGTACTCCTTCTACATTTGTATCTTGCCTTGCCACTAATTTGCTCAAGGTCATGGTATACGTGGTTCTCCCCTCCTCATCTCATTATCACAACAACCGTCTGAGGTATGTTTGGCTGAGAGATGGGGACTGGTCGATGGTCACCAAATGAGCCCATGACTGGATGGGGATATGAACCCTTGTCTCCCAAGTCCTAACCATACACTACATTGGGTTTCTACTATACCAGTATTCAGCTTCTGGGATGGATTTACAAGTGTTTTTCAGCTGAGGAGATCAAAGTTTTGCGTGTGTCCACTGGAAATGTGAAATAATTCATTGCCACAATTTGTTGTTGTTGTTGACCATTATTTCAGTTTTGCAGGAGGTGTTGCTTCTTTATTTTTAGCAGTTGCTTCCCGTTTGGGGAGGTAGTTAATACAAAAGTTACAGATATGTGTGCAGACTTCAGTACACAAACAGGTCAATACGCAGGGCCAGCAGTTCTTCATGGCCTAGATATCTGAGAACCTCTCAGCTAGAGGATGCCATCAGAGTTGACCCTGCTAACCAGCAGATACTGGGGTGCAGCAGTAGCAACCCGCCACTCTTTCCTCCTGAGCCCACCAGCTGTTCCCCTCTGCTTCCCTGAGGTGTTTTGGAAGACAGTGTCTATATGGTTGTCAACTTTATATAGCTCTCTTTAGTTGAGCAGTGGAGAAGAGCCAACTTGCCAAAAGCCTTACATACAAAGATGGGGGACCTGTGGCCCTCCAGCTCCCATCAGCCTCAGCCATCAATTAGGGATGATGGACTCTGGATTCCACCAACACCTGGAGGCCAAGGGTTTCCTCAGGGGATGAAACAAATTGCAAATGAAGACCCTGCTCCTGCACCGCTAACCAAGTTAAGGGTCAAGTAGGACACTGCTATGCTGTTAACTCGCTCCTGTTTTTCTGGTTTCAGATTTAGATCTGAGTCTGCAGAATGCAAAATTGACTAAGGCGTAACAGGTTCAAGCCAGTTTGTTTAGTGGATAGGAATGTATGATAAGAATTATTACAAAGGGGAATTTGCTGATGTGAATTTGTTGGATTGAGTTTCAGCGTGTTTTTGAGTTCGTGTGCCCTTTAAAGCAGCCAATAAGAGCATTTCTCTCTCTTTTGAAAATGTTTTGACTATTTGTTTCTGAACGTTGCTCACACTGGGCCTTCAGGTATAAAGCAGGTATTAATTTTACTGTTCGTAATGCTTTTTTAAAAATTATTTGGTGGTTCACAAAGGCCAACCTAATAAAAACTTGCAATTACTACTTTGCAAGGCCACCATCTATTACTCAGTGGTCTGAAGATTTCACTGCCCTTTCTACATTTTGGGCACAGGGCTTATAATAATCAATCTCATTTAGATACTTATTCAGACGTATGGACTGCTTATATTAATCTATATGTTTAAATTGAGGCTGGTGGAAAAAATATTTTAAATGTCCCCCTTCTCCTTTTCTTTTTGTTATATCTGCAAATAAACATTCTAAAAATTAAAAAATGAACACCACTAAATACTTTTGTCACCCTTGTCTATTGTGGAGGAGCCATAGCTTGACGATAAGGCATATCTTTTGTGAGTTGAGTTCCCAAGTCCAGTCACTTGCAGGCGTTGCCAATTTAAAACACCTTCTAACAGGAGAGCCGATTCAGTTGGAAAGCTTGCCCCTAAAAGTAGCCGCTGCTCTGAATGACGTTTGTGTGAAGTCATCAAATTATTAACACTCATGAGCAGCAAGTTGAACCCCCTTCAAATGTTAAAAGGCTTTCTTGACTTAATCTGCTCTGTAAGACTCTTGAGAGCTCCTGATGGATTAATTGTTATTATTTCTTTCATGTGCAACTTTGTAAGAAATGTACTGACTGTCAGCTCCACGGAACCTTTAAAAACCTTTCATCAACCTTTTAAGAAACTGCACTGCTCCGTTTTTCAGCCATTCCTTATAAATTATACAGTTTCTTAAAGCGATTTAGGTGGGGAGGGGAAAAGAGGAGTTTCAGTTGGATCCTGCCAAAATGTTTACTCTAGCTGTGCACTTTAATTCCCCACAGAATCCTGAGACCTGTGTTGTAAAATGCCTCTTTGTGGCTTATTTTATTTATAACAGAACTTTGTGAAATGTGTAAAGGTCTGCCCCATGCAGGACACAGGCTGCCTGCAAGGACACCTACTAAATCCAGCAACATCCATTGACACAGTTATATGTGACCATTGCCAGCATCTGAATGTAGGAGGCTTGCCTATATCAAGTCAGACCAGCCATCTAGCTCATTATTGTCTTTACCATTGTTTCTCAAACTTGATGTTGTTGGACCACAACTCCCACCACCCCTGACCACTGGCCCTGCTAGTTAGGGATGATGGGAGTTGTAGTCCAACAACAGCTGGAGACTCAAGTTTGTGAAACACTGGTTTATACTAACTCTCAATGGCTCTCCAGGGTTTTGGGCAGGAGTCTTTACCAGCCTTACCTGGAGATGCCAGGGGTTAAACCTGAGGGTTTTTTGCATGCAAAGCAGATGCTACAGCACTTTCCCAAGGAAGGATGCTGCGCTTCCTTGGATTTCTGTGATGTGCTCCGCTGCATCCAGATGTAATTGGGCATTTGCATGTTAAATGCCAGTCTGCACTAAGTAGGTAGTGGTACTTGGCATACTGCCTCCTTGATGGCTGAAGCTCTACGTAAGCTAACAGATGGTTGGGAGCATGGCAGCCTGCACTGAATGCAGTGTGTCTAGCAGTTTTAAAAACAATGAAAGTTTTCCTTAGTTTTGCAAGAGGAATTTCAGTTTGGGACGCCTGTCTACAGACCAGTAGTTTTGCTAGGGCTGCCATACGTCTGGACACATCTGGGAATTTTTCCTGGACCCATCTGGGAATTGGGTTTCAAAAATGGCATCCGGGCAGATTTTTGCTGTATCAGCAAAATGTCCGGGAAAACTCAGATATATGGCAAGTAGGGTGATTTTTTAAAAAAAGCTTTAAAAATTATCTCCAAAACCCCAACTTGTTTGGGATTTTCACTTTTGGGAATATGGCAACTCTAGTTTTGCTGACTGTTTTTGCTGTTTTGTTTTGCAGGATTTGATATATGTGTTTTTAAACAGTATTTTATTGTTTGTTATGATTGTGATATCTTCTATCGTGTTTAGTTGCCCCATTCTCCCATTGGGAGGAAAAGTACAAGGAAATAAATACAAAAGCCAATCTCAACATTATGTTATATACACCAGAATGACTTAAGAACATGGAGTCCGGGGGGGGGGGGCTGCACAGATAATGTTCTTAATGGTTAGAGTCACTCGTGGGCAAGAAGCAGGTTTAATTCATCATTTTAGCAGGATATTTGGACTGCTTTATTTGTCTGCTGAATTCAATTTTAAGATGTGTCCAGTTTTGAAAGACACTTGACCTGGCACACAAATCTGCAAATGACTTAAGTCGGCCTGTTTAAACTGAGCAAGTCACACTGAAGCCAATGGAAATACAGTAAATCAGCAGAAATCCATAAGCTCTTCCTACTAGACCACGTTAGCACCACTTGTGTTGTACCAAGCTGAAAGCAGCTACTAGCCATGTATATTGCGCCTGCCCAATGTTTGGCAGTCCCTGCTTCTACATCCCAGACAGCAAACATTGGTTGACTTGCTGATGGGAGACCCCATGTGGCTGGTTGACTTTGTTGGCTTCATAGGTCACAAATAGTGTAGACCTGTGCATGGATCAGAATTTTCTAAGTCTCTACAGGCTATAACTGGAGAGTTCCTGCTTTTCCAGGAAGGAAGGGGAGGGGGGAACCCAGAGGGTTATTAGTGTCTACCTAAACTATACAATGCCTGTCTTGGAATTCACACGAAAGATGGCTCCTCTCATACTACCGGTAGAAATTCTTTGAGTTCTTGTTCTGGCAGTGTGATTTGGGCAAATGGTTTCAAATCACAACCTTCGGGATGGAACAGGCCAAACATTGCAGTTCTGCTCTTCGTAGCTAAATGCAGATTTGTGTCTGTGTTGGTTCACTAGATCTGCTGCAGACAAGTTTGTTTGAACCTCTTGGTTTCTCTCGCTTTCGCAGACCAGCTCTTACGATCGGCAAGTCAGCATTCTGACAGCAGTGGTTTTGCTGAGGATTCTTCCACAGACTGCTTCTTGCTGAATCAGTTGCAGGTACAAACCTTATTTTTTACCAAAAAACCCCAATGCGTACATGTTTGGGGGGAGAGATATATAAAGTCCTAGGCATATTTTAAAGTTTTTTATTGGCTCTTGGAGACTGAGTAACAGTAATGTTACAGCCATGAAGCTTTTCTCATTTTATTGCCACCAATCAGGGCTTTTCCTACAGCCGAAACTCGGCCGAACTCAGTTCCGGCCCCTCTCAGGTGGGCGCCATTGCCATTCTAAAGAGAACAAGGGAGGTGTTCATGGTGAGTTCTTGCACCTTTTCTTCTAGAAAAATAGCACTGCCAGCAAAGCTGCTTATAGGGTTGCCATATTTTGAAGAGCAAAAAAGAAGATGCTATGACCACTCTCATTTTCAATACCCCTACTATATGTAGGCTATAGAAGCTGTGATATATTGCTGTTGGGGGGGGGCAGGAGAAGAGAATAGAAAAGCCACCAGTTATGCCTATGTCTCATCCAGAAAGAATGGCCAGAGACATTTTGGCAAATTTAAAAAATCCACCTGGACATAAATTTTACTCCTGAAAAAGAGGACACATGGCAACCCTGTTTCACCATTTACAAAATTTTGTGTAAATCCCTACACAAATCTATTTGTTTCTTTTTGACTACATTTTTAAAATTATTTTTATCCTGATGCTACGCTGGTTATCTGTAGGTGTACTTCTTTTACTGAGCATAAAACTTTCTAAGAATCGCTGCAAATGTATACTTCAGTCCTTGTTGCAAATGTATATTTTGGTCCTTGTTGCATGCATCAAGAAATGGAATCAGCCTGAAGATAAACTAAAAGTCCATGTTTTAGGCTTTGACCTGCTTATAAAATAAGTATTAGGGCTCATCTGCCTTGCAGGATAAAATCACATCGATGTGCAAGTCCCCTCCCCACAGTCGCTGGTGTTGATCTGGGCAAAAATATGGTATTTTGTAGGTATATGACTACGTTCACAAGCAGTAAAATGCTGTAATGTCATGAGTAACATTCTGCTTGTGTGAATGAAGGCATTGAAAGGCAGGAAACTTGTAATGTTAGCTTGAGCAAAGCAAGCTTTGCTTGTGCCATGAAGTTTTTAAAAGACTGCCTGTCCGGTCTCTTCCTGTGCACTTCCAGCCCTTTCTGCTGGCTTGAGCAACAAGCTTCTCTGTAAGAAATGGAAAGGGATCCAGACTGAATTGCCAAAGACGACTTACCTCAAAATATTATAAATTAGTGCCCTCTGCTGTTGAACAGATTTTTCTTTAAGGAGTAGAATAATGTTTGGTATTTTTCTTCTTCTTTTTTAAGTGGCAGAAAATTGTCCATGTTTATATCCTGCCTTTTCTCCAGTGAGTTCAAGGCAGCAAACCTGATTCTCTTTCCCTCCCCATTTTTTTAAAAAAATACCTTTTTTATTTATTTTCATGGTACAGAAGATAAATTTTGAGAAAACGATTGTCACAACAGTAAACAACAAATAACTTGTCTTGATAAAATTACAGACTTTTGTCATGCCATCTGTTAAAGTTTCATTTGAGATCATGCCACATTTTCCCATGAGCGCTGGGTAGATTCCTGGTGCAGTCTGAACAAGGTAGGTTAAGCTGGCTGGCCTAAGCTCACCCAACACGGAGCTTCATAGCTAGGTGCAGATTTGAACCTGGGTTTCATCTATCGTAAGGGATGTGGGTAGCGCTGTGGGTTAAACCACAGAGCCTAGGACTTGCCGATCAGAAGGTTGGCGGTTCAAAAACCCGTGATGGGGTGAGCTCCCTTTGCTCAGTCCCTGCTCCTGCCAACCTAGCAGTTCGAAAGCACGTCAAAGTGCAAGTAGATAAATAGGTACCACTCCAGCGGGAAGGTAAACGGCATTTCTGTGCCCTGCTCTGGTTTGCAAGAAGCGGCTTAGTCATGCTGGCCACATGACCCGGAAGCTGTACGCTGGCTCCCTCGGCCAATAAAGCGAGATGAGCGCCGCAACCCCAGAGTCGGTCACAACTTGACCTAATGGTCAGGGGTCCCTTTACCTTTACCTATACCTTTACTTCATCTATCCTTATCTGACACTGTGATCACTATACCACACTGGACCTCACTGTGTTGTATATTAGAGAATTCAGTGGATTAAACATTTGACCAGCCTTGCTTTATTTTCTCATGAATGCTTATTTCTCCAATCCAGCTATCTTATGGACTCGTTTTGCTTTTTATTTTATTTTTTAAAAGTTATTTGCATAAAGGTACAAATGTTTTGGTATTTTTGTTGTCTCTTCACCACCCTGTCCTCATTGTGTTCCTGACAGGGACACGAGTCATTGCAGGCCATGGGAAGCAGCGCTGACAGCTGTGACAGCGAGACAACAGTGACATCTTACAGTGAAGAACTCAAAACGCCAATAGATGAGCAGTCCTATTTTAATGAGCTTGATGAGGAGAAATTCCTCCGCACAGAAGTGGAGCAGCGGAAGAGGGAAGCGGTTTCTGAGAGCGATGCCAGAGAAGGTCAGAAAGTTCTAGAAGGCGAAACTGGGCAGGCTGAGACCGGAGGAGATACAGAGTTTGGCCAAGGAGGATATATTAGAAAAGATGAAGATGCTCTTGCACAGGAGGGAGAGTCTGAAGTGCTGGAGGAAGGCAGTGAAGAGAGTGACGCAGATAAAAGCAGCGAGTACGAATTTCCTCAGTATAAAACGCACCACATTCTTAAATCAATGTCCTCTATAGAAAGCAGCAGTTCATCTCCTTCTTCCACTGAGCGGGTTAGCATTGCTTTGCAAAGAGCCCAGAGGAGGATAAGCGGCTCATCTGATTCCAGAGCCGGTCGCTCGCTGCTCAAATCGAAAGACTTTCTTTTCAAGCAAAGGCATCGGATCTCTGAGTTGGACTATCCATTGAGGCGCTCCCAGTCTCTCCCATCTGCACTACTGAACCCGGTGAAAGTCGTCTCCTCCGTGAATGTCCAGCTCACTCCGGGAAAACAGACATTTTGTAGCCCCCCGTCTTTTACTTACAAGTACGATACTCCTGAACAGGAGGAGAAGGAGGAGCAGATGGAAGAGAAGCCCCCTGAGGAGAGAGACCACAGTCCCCCCAGGTGCAAATCCACACTTTTCATTGCACCATCATCCCTTAGGAAAGAAGGTTCCCAGCCTGCATTGAACAAGGCGGCGGACGAACCGTGTCGGAGCAGAATACAGAGCTGCCCTTTGCACCTCCCGGCTCATATGTCTCAGTCGTCGTGCTCGCTACATTCCCTTCAGTTTGACTATCCAGACAGGCCCTTATGTGCGCATATGAGAACATTTAGTACACACAGCATCCCAAGCACCCCTGGGTCGTCTTGCAGTGGTTTGCCTTCCCCGTTCAGCTGCCCTTACTCGCTGAGGCACGCTGGGCACCGGCGCCAAGCTCAGGCCATGCATTCGCCCTCCACGGTCGAAATGCAGCTGAGGAGAGTCTTGCACGACATCAGGAACTCTTTGCAAAACCTTTCGCAGGTAAATTAGCTCATGGCTGCAGTCTGTATACCCCCCCCCCCGGTGTGTCTGTCTGGAGGATGCATATTTTGGTTGCTAAAAAGAAAGACAGCATGCACAACCGTTGTGCGGTGGTTTGTTTAAATTTCGGATTCCCCGTGGCATTTAGTGTTTCCACATGTAACTGATTTTGCTGGCAAACGGGAAAAGCTTGTCAAAGACTGGTTTTGCGAACTGGGGGCCCTCTAGGTGTTATGGATTGCAATTTCCATCATCCTTGACCCCTGGTCGTGCTGATACGAGTTGTAGTCCACCACAGCTAGAAGGCACCGCATTGGATGCCGCTGCCCAAACATTCCATTGAGTCCCTGACTACGTTGGGATTTGACTCCCCAGATCTAAGTTTGATGCTCTTATCAACTGGGTCACGTTGCCTTTCAATACAGTCATGGCAAAGCTGACGTACAAAAACTCAGTTCTGTGAAGCATGAATTAGATTTCTTCCTGCTCGGGATCTTTTATATGCAAACGTTTTAAAGGCCTTGCTTTTTATTATTATTATTAAATTGAGGCTTGAGAAGATATTTCTGTTCTGTTAGTGCATCTGATGAAGTGTAAGCCATTGGTATTCTGTGCCCTGGAGAATGTTGGCATTGCTCAGGTCAGGAGCTTGACAGAGTCCCTTTAAGGACAAGATAAGTAATGGGAGGTAAACTTTGCAGAAAGGCAAGTTTGCTCTCCACTAATTGTCTAATGCATGCCGTGTACAGCTGTGTGGAAATGTTGCATCACAACTCCCATTGTCCCTGATAATTGGCCATGCTCACTAGGGCTTATGGGAGTTGTAACAAAGGGATGTCTGGAGGGTCACAAGTTCTCCTCCTTTCATCTAGAGAGTCCTTGAGCAGGATTGTGAATCTGAGCCGTCTCCCATTCCCCAGATGTCATTATATTGAGGGCCAGCCTGGTTTAGGCAAGTGTGAAATGAGTAGTATGCCTAAGAGCCAAGCCCCGTTCACACACACAAATTAGAATAAAACAACAATATTTGAATGCCATACATATTTCTGCAGAGTCTTCATGAAGCCTGAGAGCTAGGCTAGCCATGTGTTTCATGTGCAAAACTGCTAATTTGAAAGCTCAGACTATTTTAATGCTCTGCAATAAATTTTGATTAAGTAACTTCCTTTTCGCAACCTCCTCCTAGAACGAATCCCAAGATTTTCCCCCACTTGGTACTTAACAGCCCTGTCATGTTCTAAAATGCTTGCCAGATGCAATAAACTCCGTTCTGGAGCTGGGGAAAGTTCACCTTTTTTTGAAGAGGCTTTCACAATCGGAAGCCTCATTTTATCATATGAAAGTTTGGAATGAACATAGTTGCTTCTCCAGTCAGGAGTTTCCCAGGGATCTGACACAGCTTTACTCATTCCATTTTGTAAAATGCATTCTTTTCCATGGTGTCCATAGTTAATAAAACTCCTAGACCTACACTGGACTTGCTACATTTCCCCATCCTTTAGGAGTTTGGCGGTATTGCCTCTGTGTGTTTCTGTTTTGACATATTTGGGTTTGTGTAGATAATGCTATCTGAAGCCTTGCTACTTGCACACTAACTTCTTAGATACTTTTAAGTCTGAGGAAAAGCTCCTTTGTCTGTCATGCAGCACGTATCATTATCATCTTAGCACAGTTTTGATTTGGTACTTGTATCTTAACCAGAATATTATGAACCAGTTTGCACAGGGGTTACAGCGTTGGACTTAGACTGCATTGACCTGTGTTTCAAATCCCTGCTTAATTGTGAAGTTCACTAAGTGGCCTTGAAGAAGGCATTTGGTCTCAGTCTATTTCGCAGAGTAGACAGTCTCCTATGGGCTGCTCTTAGTCCTTTGGGGGAAGGACAAAAATCACAGGTGGGAAGTTTTGCTTTGCACAAATTGGCTTCTTACCCAGAAATTTCACTGCCAAATTGGATTTTTGAATCTAAATCCATTCCTTTTCTTAGTTGGAATTTGCTCTTCACACAGGTGCACAGAGCTAATTCAGATGGCACACATGATACCGCCGTCCGTAGGACTATACCACCTTGCAAGGCTTCTGGGGGCCTTGGTGGTTTGAATACACGCACCCAGCAGAATTGAAGAGGTGCAACAAATCTGACCAGTCTCAGATTTTAGATATTGTTTGGGGCTTCAGTGTTTCCATATCTGAGGGGTGGCGGGGTATCACTGCCAGAAACACTGGCTGAAACACAGGTGGGCTGTCATTTAGGTGTGAGGGGGCTGGGCCCAGAGTTGAGGATGAGAGCCAAAGTTTGGCCTTGCTTGAAGTGCCAGCCCATTTACTCACAAAGTTGTTATAGAAAAATAAACCGGGCAAATGCAAACGACCTACCGTATTTTTCCTTGTATAAGACGCCCCAATGTATAAGACAACCTCAAAATTAAGAGATCACTATTTTAAACATAAAACAGAACATCTTTGATATTTTCTTAAATATTCAAAGTTACTGGTATATTTAGTACCATATATTTAAACATCAGCAGTGGTCAGGGAAGTTGGCCGAAGCTGCTGAGCTTTTGCGGAAGTCCCCCAGAGTTAGGGTTGCCATATTTCAAGAGGTAAAAATCAAAATTTGTTGGGCTTTTTTGGTGCAATAGCATGAAAAGTTTGTTGTGTTCATGACTGTTGTATTGACATGTTATTGCTTATTGGTCTTATGTACCAAGTTGTTAAAATGTATGTTTGTTTTGACCTCTTCTCTTCCCTTTCTAGAATGCTATGATGAGAAGTCCTGACCTCACTACAGCCCCTTACAGTACTCAGAGATCTTCTATTCTACCTCTCTATGAAGTAAATGGCATTTTCCTCTCTCTTCATCCATGTTATGTGTTTGAGATAAACTTGCGCCTATATATATGTATAAAATGAGAATGTCCTTTCATCTGGGTTCTCCCCTCCCATCTTTAGAAGATAGGGACGAAGAAAGAGATGTTGCAGTTCTCTACTCCATGCATCCAGCCCTCTCCTTCCCTCCCTCTGGGTGGTTTTCAAGGGCAAAGGACAGGGAGGTCATGGGCATGCCGTAGGTGTGGTGCTAAGATGGCTGACTCCACCAATAGGCTGTAAGTTGCTGAGCCCCAGCCCAGAGCCCAGATTGTCTCTATGAAGACAATCCATTGGCAGATTGGGCTCATGGAATTCATGGGAGACAAGGCTATAACTACCAGCCATAGTGGCTCTTTATTCCCTCCAGTGTCAAGAGGGCGGAATGCCTCTGAATACTAGTTTCTGGGAATTGCAAGTGAGAAGAGAGCTCATGTCCTGTTTGTGGACTTCTCTTGTGTTTTATTGCATATTTTAATTTTTGAGGTTGTTTTAGTGCCTCGGCAGAATGGTTTTTGTCTCTTTTAGTTATGCATTGGTTTTTATAGTTGGGGAACTGTAGCTGTAAACTGCATAGGAGGCATTTTGAGATAAGCAGTATACAAGTGAATCATCACTATCGTCGCCATCTGCTTGGCTACTGTGAAGACAGGGTGCTGTCCTGGAGGGGCCTTTAGTCTGATTTGGCAGAGCTCTTGTTATGTATTTACACAGAGTTCTGAACATAAATACTTCTCTGTATCTGTCTTCTAGAATACATTCCAAGATCTTCAAGCCGTGAGAAGGAACCTAAACCTGTTTAGAACGCAAATGATGGATTTGGAATTGTCCATGTTGCGCCAGCAAACCACTGTTTATCAGCACATGACAGAGGAAGAGAGGTGAGTGGGGTAGGGGGGTGCTCTCACCTAAGCAGCTTGTTTACTATATCTGTGCTCACATGCAGGTTCCTTTTATATTTCTACTAAAACCTTTCACATCTGTTCTCTTTCTTTCTCAAAAGCACTGTTTTTCTTCTAGGTGTGCAGCCTTCAAATAATCCTAAAGCACGCTCCTTCTCCTTTCTCTTCTGCGCATTTAGAACTGGCCTTTTGCATTCTGACTCTGCCACTTTGCTTCTGATCATCACTCACAGTTAGATTGCTGCAACTTTCTCCATGGCGGTCTTTCTGTTCTGCCACCTCTTCTCCACTCTCTTCAGAGTGCTTCTGTCAAGACCAACCTTTCGTCCCTTTTGCTCTGATCTCTGCCCTCTTGGTAAGATCCTTTTTGACGTTTGGGTTTCGTTTCATTTGGGCATTAACTTCAAGGGTCCTATTCCTTAGGACATTTAGATGTTTTGAAAGGGATGGCTTTTCATTTTATTTATTCCTCAAGGAGTTCAAGGTGGCATGCTTCTCAACCCTTCAATGTTTTTCCTCTCAGCAACCCTGTGAAGCAGTAGGTTAAGACTGCAAGATTGTGGTTGGCCCAAGATCACCCAGTGAACTTAATAACTGAGTGGGGATTTAGACCTTGGTTTCTCAGGTCCTAGTCCAACACTATGGGATGCGGGTGGTGCTGTGGTCTAAACCTCTGAGCCTCTTGGGCTTGGTGATTGGAAGCTCAGTGATTTGAATCCCTGTGACAGGGTGAGCTCCCGTTGCTCTTTCCCAGCTTTTGCCAACCTAGCAGTTCGAAAGCACGCCAGTGCAAGTAGATAAATAGGTACCGCTGTGGCGGGAAGGTAAATGGTGTTTCCATGCACTCTGGATTCCGTCACGGTGTTCCGTTGCGCCAGAAGCGGTTTAGTCATGTTGGTCACATGACCCAGAAAGCTGTGTGCAGACAAACGCTGGATCCCTTGGCCTGAAAGTGAGACGAGTGCTACACCCCATAGCCACCTTTGACTGGACTTACCCGTCCGGGGGTCCTTTCCCTTTTATTTTATTTTTACCTTAGTCCAACACTCAAACCACTTCACCACACTGGGGTGGTCTCAGGATTTCCCTCCGGATCATACCAGTCACTCTTATAGCCACCTTGTGGTGAGGTTCCGTAGAACTATTTGTTTCTGAAGATACTCATTTTATTACACACACACACACACACACACACACACACACCTGCCATCCTCCTAAAGAGATAAATGTGCCCTGAGTTTCTTCTCCCCACCCCATCTTAGTCTTTCAATATGCTTGTGGTAAAGGTTTGCTTGAGAAATAGTGACTGAGCTCAAGGTCAGTCATGAGTGAGTGAAGATTTGAGCGTGTGTCTTCCCAGGCCTAGCCTAAGGCTCTGCTCATGAGTTTCTTGTCTGATGTCTGCTACATGCATGGTAGCCCTTCAAGCCAGCCTAGTTCCACTGAAATCCCGTTTCGTTTTCACTGTAGATTCTGTAAGGAAAGAAAAGGGTTGCTTCACTCTCCCATCCATGTATTACGGCATCTGCATGACCAGCTCTCTCCCTTGCTTATATAATACGCTGCTCCCAATAAATACCTGGACCACATCCAAACCTATATATAGCATTTAATTTACAGATTTGCTAAATACATACTAGTTAAGCTCTGTAAGTCTTGTTCCCCGCCCTAAGGGATTAGTTTTTTTTTTTACTAATTTCATCTCCAGTGGATTTTCCTCATTAGTTTGCAAAACCAAAATTAAAGCCCCATGCACTCCTGTGGAATGCACACATTCCTTCTTTCCTCTGTTCCCTTTTCTTGGTTGCTATATATTTTCATATGAAAGTGCATATATCTGCATAACACTGGACTGATATGTTATCATTCCCTCCACTGCTTTGGATGATATGCCTATTTGTGCTCTGCCAACAGGATTGTATATTCCCCTTTCCATTTTGTTTGCTTCTGATTTAGATACGAAGCTGATCAACTCCAGAGCCTGAGGAAATCTGTCCGCATGGAGCTTCAGGAATTAGAAATGCAGTTAGAGGAGCGCCTTCTTACTCTCGAAGAGCAGCTTAGGAATATTCACGTGTCTTCACCTTACAGGCAACAGACACCCATGGTATGTCTTTTGTCACAGTCCGTCTGTGCAGATATATCTGTGCAATGGATGTAGAAGCACCAGGTAGATATGGGGCGAGTTATTCCCTAATACCCAGAACTTTGTTATGCCACCAAGCATTAGAACAGACACATTAAGCATTTTTGTTTTGGGGCAGAGTATTTTTTTCCCATGCAGATCCATGTTCCAGAGGCTAATGGAATTCAATATTAGACATGCTAAGCAAATTTTCAAGTCAGTGTCAAGAGGGAAGCCCAGATTGAAGGCCTGTAGCCCACAGCCTCAGAATGGTGAGGACATGCACATTCAGCAGAATGGTTGAGTTTGTCCTGTGGGTATTTGTACTCCTTTATTGTTAAAAAACTAAGAGACAGGCAACTGGGCTTGGATTTGTAGGCCAAGAAGAAGTTGGGGCTTGCGTTGCTCTGTCAATACCAACAGGCATAAAACATGGCCTGTGTTCTCCCCTAGGCTCACAACTTGCTCTGGAAGCATTTCCCCATGTATTTTAGGGTGGTGTAGCTCAGATGTCACTAATGATCCAGTTCAACAATCCACTAATGATCCAGATCAACCTTCCAGCCCCTTGATCTCTCTGGCATACTTCATATGAACAAACCTGAAATAGAAAATGATAGAGGCTTATATTGACAGTGGCCCAATCCTGGCTTAATAAACTAGGGTATTTCTGAGCTGTTACATCTCCTTCACTCCTCCCTTCATGTCAGCAAGGAAACAAACCAGGAAGCTACAACTGACTGCAGCTTTCTGTTACATGTGAATGGAGAACTGGGGTTCATGGCCACCCCAAATGACAAACAATGGTTTCTTGTGTCCACTCATGTAAAGGGGAAACAAAGGGGCTGCATGTGTGTCAAGAATTTAATCATATGAACGGAGCTATTACATTTGAATGAGGGGTCAGAAGAAACTAAACTAAAGAGCATGTAGAATATCCAAACTCTGTCCTTTCCCCCCATCAGAGGGGGGAAGTTCTAGACAGAATAGCTCAGCTGACTACAGGTTACCCGATAACCAAATGGTGACCTCTGCAGATTCAGGTTGCTTTTCTTTGGAGATTCCAAAGGTTTAGAAGACCCAGGGATGGGTCTGAGGAGGAAAAGGAAACATGGCGTGTGTGTTTTTGAGGGGGGGGGGGACTAAGACCCAACTAAGTTGTGCCAAATAGATCAACTGAAATCGATGAACTTAAGCTACTTCAGTCCACTGATTTCATTTGGTCTTCTCTGAGTCCTGACTAACAGTGTCCATATCCTCTAAACTCTTACTGCTCTTTAAATATTTTTCTTCCTTACTATGTCCTGGAATCATAAATGCAGAGGTAGCATAAAAGGCTCTCTGGGTCCTTGTTTTCTCAGAAAGTTGGCGGTGTGGCACAGGCCACGAAGCAATTTTGAGAGCTTCCAAAAACAACAACAACCCCTAATTTCTGTGGGGTTTTTTTCTTCCAGGGCATGTATGGGAGCAGAAGCACTGATAACTTGTCGTGCCCTTCTTCACTGAATGTGATGGAGCCGGTAAGTAACCAAGACAAAGGCTGGAAGTGAAGGCAGTGGTATTTTCCAGTCACATTGAGATGTTTCATTGGCAGTGATACATGAATGGATTGGATTGGATTGGAATGGAATAAATGTATGTACAGAACATGTGAGATACTGGGGATGCTGTCAAATTCATGCTAGGCCTTTGGCTATTCTGAGATGCAGTGTGTTCCAGTAGGGTTGAAGGCATGGTTTGTAGCCCAAGGATGAGGCGTAATTTTTGTGCTCCTGTTCCAGCATACATTTGGGGTTTTGCCTGTCTCACAAGACAGTGAGTAAAGCAGTTGTCTTGTCTTCCTCCCCCACCTCCCATAATTCCGTAGGTCTCTGAACTCATTCGAGAGCAGTCATTTCTGAAGTCTGAGCTGAGGTTGGGTCTGGGAGAACTTGGAATGGAGATTCCGCCGGCCGACGGCTCAGAATGTGCTTTTGATCACGGACATTCTGACTCCTCTTCAGTGTGTTCCAGCCAAGCCAGCAGAAAAGACAGTGCACACTCATCTGAGATGATGGGGAAGGCCAAGCCCCAAAGCAAAAAAATCTACCGAGCGTGTGTGGCCTTGATGCCCTCTCCACCGGCAAGAGCAGGAACAGGGCAGCCTCCTGAAAGCTCTGAGGGACACACAACGTCCAGATCGGAAGTGGAGCAGAAACTTGAAAAGATCCCTCTTGTGCCTGCGGTTGAAGAAATTCACAGAAGTGTGGAGAATGATGAACTGCAGCAAGTCATACGAGAGGTGAGCAGCAGGCTGGCTAGCATTTTTTTGACAGGAGCGTTTGATATCAATGTTTTCTTCTTAATGTGGCTAAGAAGATTCGATTGACCTCACCGAACTCCAATCCCCAGGGTAGTTTAATGATCAATCCCTCTTCCCAGGAAATGGGGAAATGTAACTCTGTGAGGGTAATAGGGATCTACTAACAACTCTTGGCAACCTTAACAAACTATAGTTTCCAAGATTCTTTGAGGGAAGCCATCAGGTTGCTGTTTGCAGCAGTTGGAAAGCTTTCTTTCTTCTTTTGGCCCAGCCTTAGTTCAGATCTTTCCCAACAGTATCAAGAGATGTCAGGGGTTGAACTGAGACGTCCTGCATACAGAGGATGTGATCTTTCTCCGAGAGTCTCATACTCCGTGCCGGGCTTTGGAGAAAGTCTGGTGCTGTTATGGTCTAAGGACTAATGCCATAAAAGTTATTCAATTCTTCTCATGTTTCCTCAGAAGTAAGTCCCATTGTGTCGCTAGTCCCTTAAACACAGAAGTTTGCCAAATCACACATTGTGTGTATGTTACAGAGTGGGTTTGTTTAATGCTGGCACCCACTTTGTTTAATATATCTCTTTGCATCTCATAAATACCGAAAGTCTCTGCCTTGCATTGTTTGCTTCCCGAAGCAGAATGAATCCATTGCAGGGAAATTCATTAATATGCATTCTTGATATTTCTTCACAAATGTTAAACTCATGGCATTCTGAACAATTCCTCTCCCTGTGTATACATGAATTATCTTGGCTTGTAGGAGAAAACAGCATAAACAGTATTCAGTGTTCCAGAGCATGCCAGAATAGACTGTAATGTGTGTGAGCTTTTGACCTGTATCTTTTTACTGGAATGAAAAGGAACCCGCTATCCTTTTCTCCATACTCCCACAGAAGAAAACTGCAAAAATGCCAAGATACTTAACTTTGTTCTCTCTTGCTTCGAAGAAAATGCAGATTGCTTTCTTATTTATGGAATATAAAAAAATGCAAAATATAAAATAAAAGAAGACTGGAGCTAGTGTTCTCTACTTAACAGAAATCGGGTTATTGGGGAATAGTATCTTGAATCAAATTGTTTCAGGAATACTTGATTTGAACAGTCTGCTTCTTGATACTCTCCATTTTACCTTTTCAAGACACCGGTCCACTTTTGCAAAGTCACACTGGTGCCTTTCAAGGCACTAGTTTCAAGGTGCCTTTGGGTGATAGCCAACATTAATCATTCTCAGCATAGATCCATTGAAATCATTGGACATCACCCTCTATTTTGAAGAAGCTTCTCTAGAAAGAGTGGCAGGTCTTACACTTAGCTGTAAAACATTTTTAAAAATCAGACTGATTGCAGGTCCATTGGTATTCTTTCTTGTGTGCCACTTTCTAGATGCAAAGTTGGATTCTTTGCACACATGCCTTACTGCAGCGAGGAAACTTGGACGCAGAGACAGCATCCTGCCCAAGGTCACACAGGAAGCCTGGCTGTAGCAAAGCCAGGAATAGAACACAAGTTGCCTGTTCCTTTCCACACAGATGGATCCTTTCTCTTGCTTGCTCATCCATTAGCTCCGCTAATTTGGGAAGCCTTTGTCACTTCATTTCGGGATGCACCCAATTTATTTATAGCCTTTGTATTCTTGGGTGAATAGCATTCGTCCCTTAAGTGGCAATCCCGCCAGCACTGGAACGCAGAACCCTTGGTTCTCAGCACAGCGCTGCTGCTTGTGGTCAACCACCAGGACTGCAGTTTGGAGCAATTTCCTGGGCATTAAATAACCACTAGACTGGCTCATTCTCCAACCACACCCCTCCTGCCCCTTGCTGCCCATTGGATTCTCATAGACAGAAAGAATGATAAAAGGCTTTATGTTAGGGCTGAGTTTTTGGACAACAGTGGTCATCCTGGCTTAGGTATCTGCCAATTTATTCCTCATCTTTGGCTCCTAGGTTATTCTGCACCATGAACTCATGGGTCTGTTTCTCAGTATTGACCCCCCTCCTTCAGTGTTGACCTCCAACAATATTCTTGTAGGATTAGAAGCACAGTACAGAACTTAGGACACATCCACTCCATACATTTAATAAAGCACATGGCTTCCCCACTAATAAACCTGGAAACTGTAGTTTACCCCCTCACAGAACTACAGTTCCCAGCACCCTTAAACTACAGTTTCCAGGATAAGTTGGGGGAAAGCCATATGCTTCAAATGGATGGTGTTGCAGATATAACCCTGGAAAACTGCCTACTGCCACATTCCCCCAATTCCACAAGGAAAGATTGAATGGGATTGGCCCAACCTATGCAGTTGTGCTTAGCCTTCAGTGAGCTACAAATATAGGGGAAGGATGGTAAATGTAGACAAACCTGAAATGTCTTCTTTTCAGATCAAAGAATCTATCGTCGGTGAAATCAGACGGGAAATTGTAAGTGGACTGTTAGCAGCTGTCTCTTCCCCTAGCAGATCTGCTAACGCTAAGCAAGAAACGCAACCGTGAATCGGTACTACAGGTAAATATTTCAGTGTTGCTGCATGCCAGTAAGTGCTAGCAGGAGGGTGGGGAAAGACCATGCAGATTACATCAGAAAAGAATGTAGGGGCTGAATATTACAGAATTGCACTACTGCCTCCACTTTCTCAAAGTTGGCTCTAGCAACAATGCTTGGCCACCAGTGGGTGGATTCCAAACCATTAGCCTGGGGTGTTGAAATGCATGTGTTATATATAATATATATACTTTTTCTTAAATTTTCTGTTTTACAATTTCAAATACTCATTTTACATCCTTAAAATATCCTTCTTCTCTTTCCATAGTTCATTTTACGTATCATAAATCTCTGCATATTTTACAAAAACTATACCATTCGGTATTCCATTATTGCACCCACCAAAACTTATTTACACTGTTGAATTTATCTTAATGCTGCCAGCGTTTTCAGCTATACACAATTATTTCCCATATATTCAATAGATGTTTTCCAATCTTCTTTAAACGTATATTCTTCTTGTTCTCTTATTCTATGGGTTGAGTCTGCAAGTTGTGAGTCCCGGGTGTTGAGATGCATGTCGCTGCTTTCACCGAATAAATATATATGTTTTTGATTTGAAATGACAATCATGCAATAACTCTCTCCCCCCTCCCCCCAATGACAGGTTGGCATGTGGTCCAGGGACACTGTGGAATTCTCCTTTTGGAAGGCTGGATTGGTGTGTCTGCCTGCACTCAGGAGGACAGAAGTGAAGGCTACTGTATACAGTTTGTAGTTTTGTGCTGCTTAATGTTCCACTTCAGCTCCCTCTGCTCCGATTGGGACACTCTACATCTTACTACTGCCCATGAACCACCTTCCAAGCCTTAATATTTATTTGTACATTCCTACGGTTCATTTGTGCATAGTGTCTTGCTATTATTATTATTATAATTATTATAATTATTTCTGTGTAGAGGTGTTCCTCGTAAAACTTGAAGACTTCCTTGATCTACCCCAGTTATAAATAGCCTAGGATTGTCATTGTTATTTTATATATCTATGTAAAAACCCACTGACCTCTGTGAGGTATTTAACTGTGCAATAACTGATTCACTCTGAGAGCTTGAAACAACTATCCTGTTTTCACTGCTGTTACCAAGTGCCACTTCAAAAGAGGAGAGTAACCTGTTGTGGTGTTGTTGTTTTAAAATGCTGTAACTCTTGGGAGAAGCTGTTGTTTGCAAAGAGTTTAGAGAGCTAAATGAACTTATGTAAAACTACTAAGAACACTTACACCGAGAGCCTTATCTCTGAGCAGTAGACACCTTTTAAAAATAAATAAAATTTTCTGCTTCTTTAATCTTTCTCCTTGGGGGTTTGCTTTGTATTGTTTTAAAAATCCTTAATATATATTGATGACTTCTCAACGGTATCAGGAGGCAGCCTTTTTCTCCTTTTCATAAAACAGGTCTATAAAACACTAGAGGGTTTTTCTAAGTGGATAGTGCTGTTGTTGTGGGGGAATCGGAATGAATTGTTCCCCTTTTTCTGAAGTTTTACTATGGCCCAGGGAAATGTATCAGAACAGAAATGTATCAGAACAGATGAAATTGTATGTTGGCAGGGTTTTCAGTTTCTTTTACATGTTTTTTTGTCAATGGGATGCTAGACAGTCAAGGTTTAATAATGTCTGGATTATTGCCACTGGGATTCCTTATGTTTCTGTGGTTTTGTTTTTTGTTTTTAAAATATGTTTTCAACTAATAAAATCAAGATTGTGTTGAATACATAATCAAAACTAGTAAAACTATAACTATCTTTTATGAGAAAAGTCTGTCAAAGTGCGTTTGGAATGGACATAAGGGCTTTCATATTAAAAGGGGCTGTTATGCCAATAAAATATTTATTTTGCCTACAAGTGTTTCAAACTCGTTATTTTCATTGGTTTTCAGACACTGGAGTCTTCTGGCTGGGCTGGGAGAGTTATGTGAATAGATCCTTACATAGGCATTTGAGAGAAGAATTCAGCTTGCATATTAATCCTGGTTTATACATGCAGCAAAATGAGATATTAGAACCCTGAGCTGGTATAATGGACTGAACCACTTCAGGTGATAGGTGGGGGTGTGTGTATGTGTCATGTATGAATGTTCCTATACATTACAAGAGACACACAAGCCGTGTCCAGTCATTGTACCATTCAGGTTGTGCAACTGAAGTTGATCAGGAGCTCTTGCACAACAAATCTGTTACCCACTCCTGACCCCTTTTAAAAAAAGTGACTTTTTGATATAACGCTGCCCATCTAACCTGGTTGCCTCAGCCACACTGGATGGCTCCCAACAAAAAATAGGGGGGGGGACCCCAAACAATATCACACACTAAAAACTTCCCTGAACAGGGCTGCCTTCACATGTCTTTTAAAAATCACATAGCTGTTTGACATCTGCTGGGAGGGTGTTCCACAGGGTAGACTCCACTACCAAAAAAGCCCTTTGCCTGGTTTCCTGTAAGCGCACCTCTCACAATGAGGGAACCACCAGAAGGCCTTCAGAGCTGGATCTCAGGGTCTGGGTTGAATGATGTGGGTGGTGACACTCCTTCAGACCAGAGATTATGGGAGTTTTAGTTCAGTAATCATCTGTGGGGCCAAATGTTCCCCATACCTGACCTAAAGAAAAGGCTGGATTCAAGGAATTTACTGCTGAAGGGAGCTATTGGGCTAATGTCTTGCTTAAGAGCTTCCTGTAGGTATCTAGTTAGCTAGTGTGAGAACACTTCTGGGTTGGATGGACCTTTGATCTGATCCAGCAAAGCTATTCTTCTGTTCTTATTTACCTATAGATTAATGTTGGGTGTCAATGGAACAGACTCTTCTTGGTTTTTTGCTACCATTTCAAAAGCTACATAAAAGGTAAAGGTAAAGGTAAAGGACCCCTGGACGGTTATGTCCAGTCAAAGGCAACTATGGGGTTGAAATGTTCATCTCGCTTTTCAGGCTGAAGGAGCCAGTGTTTGTCCACAGACAGCTTTCCGGGTCATGTGGCCAGCACGACTAAACTGCTTCTGGCACAACAGAACACCGTCATGGAAGCCAGAGCGCACAGAAACACCATTTACCTTCCCGCCACAGTGGTACCTATTTATCTACTTGCACTGGTGTGCTTTTCAACTGCTAGCTAGGACAGAGCAATGGGAGCTCACCCCATCACGGGGATTTGAACCACCGACCTTCTGATTGGCAAGCCCAAGAGGCTCAGTGGTTTAGACCACAGTGATACCCATGTCCATAGCAGCTCATTGTCACCACAGTTATGACTCCATGCTCCTGGCTATTTAACATAGCCTTGAGCGTACCGGTAATTTGGTTGATGCATAGATCCAGAAGTTGTCAATGTATATAGGAAATAGCATGATTTCCCCCCCATATAGTATAGGGTTGTTGTTGTTGTTTTTTGCAGCTTCCTGCCACATGCAACAACCATCACTGAAGCAAACCTACTCAAACTGGCCTTAAAAATGACTTTCATTGCACTGAGGAGGGCGACACCTACACAAACAATCCTTCAGGCTGACATTATGATGGCGATGAATGTAAGCAATTTATTGGGCTCGCTGGCCGGGATCCCAAGCACCACGCGACTAATTGTACATGCCTACATGGGTTTCAAACAGCGGCCTTCTGTGCAATGTGTCTCTTTAATTCTTCACAGTCTCCAAAAGAGCTTTTATGTTCTCCAGTAGTGAATAAAACAGTGTCACTTGTTCTAGATACCAAGTTTTGCTCATCTACACCGCCGCCAGAGACCCTAGGGTAGGGTTGCCATATGTCCAGAATTTCCTGGACATAGCCAGAATACAGTAGTCGGAAGCAGTGTCCAGGCAGAAAATGCTGAAACACCCAGGGAAATCCAGACATATGGCAACCCATTTCGGTTGCCATAAAAATAGCTCAAAAATTTCTGACTCCCATCAGCCTGCATTGCCAACGTTCAGAGATGATGGGAGTTACAAGCCAACTTTTAGAAGGCAACAGGTTCATCACTCCTGAGCTACATGTTTTGCCGTTTTCTAAACCATGTTCATAGACATGGACACTACTAAGAACTATTATTGAAACACAGGAAGTAGTAGGTGGCCTCCGGAAATTTTAGTATCTTTACTGAAGTTGCCAAGTGACGTCTGTTTTAAGCCACTCTATCTTTGTCAATAATCATTTTCTTAACAACTTTTGTATTTCGCATGTACACTATTTAAGCTTGGAGTGGGGTATGGGTTTTCGTTTTCACTTTTGTTTTTCCACTTGACACTTTTAAGTGTCTTTCATATTTTATGATCAATTACTAATACTTTATCCAATTTTAATCTGTATGATTCTGTACTTTTCTACTTCCCACACTAAAAGAGTAGTGGTACTCGTGTAATGTTTGGGAGGTAGGGTTAATGTTTGCCTTATTCTTTTTTTAGTATTGAAATAGTTGAATAAAAATGCTGTCGCACTGCTGAGCTCAGAATTAAGCACATTTAAATCTAGGGTCCGAATATTTTGAAACAATTGCTCTTTTTCCCAATCTAAAAAGAGATTCTGTCCTTTCTATTCATTTTTTAAAAACATGCAATCAAAGTGGAGGAAATGCTAACTTTTCATTTCTTGTTGTATTTGTAAATCCTTTCTAAATATTCCTGCAAAATTAATATAGTTTAAAAGTCAATTTCTATCCTCATTATTTTTTTAAAAAATGGTTATTTTTTACACCATGGCTGACAAAAAGATGACCCAGACTATTATTCTTTTTAATGCTGCTAAATCTTCATATCACAAACGCAGGTTCCTGGAAACTCAACTGATTTTCAAACATTGCAAAAGCCCTAAATACTTGATTTCCTGATTAAATACACTAGAGCAGAATTCTGATCTAAGCTCAATGAAATCAATTGAGCTTCCTTCCACGTAATTGTGTTTATGAACTGGGTGTTAGCTAGCCAAACATTTATCTCTTCTATTGAACCGTATGTAGCTTTAAGAAGACAGCAGTGTTTGCAATTTATAATAAGGTTATGCATCTTTAATCTATCTCATTTCCTATAAGCAGGCTTTGCAATTTCTACGAAGAGCAGAAAGAAATGCCTATCTGTAAATCAAATGTTTACATATTGCCTCTCTCATGGGTAAAGTATCAAGAGAAACCAATTTTTAATTTAAACGTTCAAGTTACGTGTGCAGTACAGATTGTGAAGGCCATTAGAGCTTCTCAGGGTCTTCAGTCTTGAAAGATTGCCTTTTAACTAAGAGGCCAAGCTGGGGCTTCTCGCTGGGAAAGGAAAGGCTCTTTTCAGTTCTTTATTGTGCCTCAACTTCAGGGATAGTCAGCATCGTGCCCTCCTGATGCTGTAGTCCACAAGTATTCCAAAAGAAGACCCATCAACCTTGTCCTTTGGCCCTGCTGGCTGGGGTTGATGGGATTTGGAAGTCCATCAACATCTGAAAGGGCACCACAGCTACCCCTGCTTCATTTGAGGAACCTCAATGCTGAAAGCGGTTGCTAGGGCTGGAGTTTGGATGCCATTTGGACCAGAAAGATGAAGATGAAAGCGTGGGTAAAAAAGGGGCTGCAGAATCAGAGGGGATGGTGGCTTTATAACTGGGTGCAGGGTGGAAAAGGTGTGATGAGGAAGCTGGTCTTGTGTGAATTGCCATGATTTGCTTGGTTTGATGGAACGATGGATATTAAATTTTTGCACTTTTATATTAAGGAATATATCTGTCTGTCTCTAGATATAGCTAGATATCTAAACATAGATAAACAGGCAGGCAGACACACGTGGCCATGCTTCTTTTCCTTTCTCTATCCTCCCTGCCCTCTGAAATCCACCCCTGGTTCTGGCACACATCCTACTCCTTAAAGTGAAATCTATTGATGGATGCCTGATTTATCAAACTCAGGTGAAATATAATGACACAAGTCAAGCAAATTAAGAGCTGCAAAAAGGAAGATCAAGGTACAACTACTAAACAAGGACAGACTTAAAAAAACACACAAACCAGTCTGGCTTTTGTTGTTGTACTAAATTTAAATCACAAGACTTCACGTGGTTTCTAATAGACTTGCAACATTTCCACCTGAGACACCGCCATCTCACCAGTTCTGCTGCCACTGGAATGACCCTACTTGCCAACAATGAGTGGGCAACCAGCTTTGCCTCGTGGCTGTGGATGTCCAGGGCCATGGGTGCCATGCAGCGTGCATGGCCCTGGCAACGAAATTTGTGTGTGCCCAGACCCTTCATGCAGAATTTTGTGGGTACTCAGGCCCCCAAGGAGTTGGCAGCTATGGTGAGCGATGCTAAGTGCAGGAATGTCCCACCAAAACTCTTCTTTCCTCGAAATTCCTCCAATATTTTGTGCTTAAACATAAGAAGTGCCTTGCAAGACCAATGGCCTCTCTAGGCCAGCAACATGTTTGCTGTAGTTGCCAACCACATGCCTCTTGGAAACCAGCAAGCAGACACAAGGGCAATAGCCTGCTCCCATTGTCACTCCCAGCCCCCAAATGACCAGTATTCAGAAACATGCCTCATTGAATTCTGGAGGTAGTGATGCCTTTAATAGCTTTGCCCTCCATGAATTTTCTAATCCCCTTTTAATTCCTTCTAAATTACATACAACAAGCCTTTGGATTTGGATTGGAAGCAGCCTCTCTCTTTTTTGCCTCTCTAGAAAAGCAACTTCTCAGGCTGTAAAAGCATCCCACAAACGATTTGTGATTAACTTTGTAAACACAGAGCTCACTGGAGGAGAGCAGATGTAGGCGTCAATCAGGTAGGAATCAGCCAACATTAAATATAGATAGGGAATAAAATTGTTTTGCATTTTAATGAGAACCTACCAAAGTCACTCTTCCCAAACCGACACAAGTATTCTTCAGATTCACCTCAAAATTTCACAACGTAGTCAACCCGGCCCGCCCCCCAAATGCTTACCTTGGGGAGATGCAAAGAAGAATGTGTGCATTCCTGAAAATAATTTTGCATTCCTACAACAATGCATTATTTTAGGGGAAACGGCTTGCGAAAATATTAGTCAAAGTTGCATGCAAAAAATATATATATGCATTTCTCAGAGTGGTTTAGCAGTCAGTCCCTCTTCGTACGAAATTCTGGGAATTGTAGCTCTGTGAGGTAAGTAGGGGCCTCTAAACAACTCTCAGCACCCTTAACAAACTACAGGATTCTTTGGTGGAAGCCGTGACTATTTAATGTGGTACGGTGCAGCTGGGATCTGAGAGAAACTGAAATAAACAGATTTCCCCAGCCCTAGCTTTTAAGCAGACCAAGATAGAAACATAGGAAGCTGGTAAAGAGAAAGAAGGTACCTTTTATCGTATGTGGTAAAGCTTTCTGGGAAATATATAATGAATTGGAAAAAATGTTGAAAAGAACTTTTGTTAAAAAACCAGAAGCTCTTCTATTAGGAATTTTAGGTACCGACATACCAAAGGAACAGAAAATACTTTTAATGTACATGACAACAGTCGCATGGATGCTACTAGCCCAGAGATGGAAAGAAGAGTCCCGACCAGAGAGGAATGGCAAACTAAGCTGAGGGACTATGCTGAAATGGCAAAGCTGACTGGAAAACTCAGGAACCAAGAAGACAAAAACTTTTTAAAAGAATGGGAAAAAATTATAATTTACTTAGGAGACCACTGTAAGCAGAGGAAAACATTAGCAGGATTTTAATATCACTTGTAATATAACAGGTACTATAGATAATATGGCTGAATATAAAATATAGATTATGAAATAATATGGAGGTGAAAATGTTCACATTAGAACCCATGGAAGGGATGGGGGAAAGTCGAAAGTTTCAGAAAAATCTCTTTATATGGATATGTATTTGGTATTGTTATAACCTTATATTTGTAAAATCAAATAAAAATGATTTTAAAAAAAACCATTGAAGCATACTGAACTTTCAGCAGTGGGGGAGTCTATCATTTTGCCATTTTCTAACCACCTTCCTTGCTATATCAAAGGAGGCAGTAAGTATTTCTGAAGAAATAACCCCTTGTGATGTGATGTTGATGGGGCACTTGTGTGCGTGTTGAGTGGGAGAACAGATGCAGGAGTGGGTTTTGGACACCAGTAAGCAATATGGGTGCAAGGAGACTAGGGTGTCACTGCACCCTAGTGACACCTTGTCAAGAGGCAAGTGGATGGATTGTGACATGGTGTCTGTTATGTACTGAGTTGAATAGGATCCAAACTGCAAGCAGTCTGATTGGTCCTAGAACAATAGGATTCAGAATGCAGCAGTCTGTTTGGTCCTAGAACAATGCCGCAGTATGATTGGTTGGCAGGAACCACCCAATCATGCTCCAGATATAAGTGAATCCACAACCTGATTGGCTTACAGTAGAATTCCAGAATTAGCCAATCATGTGCAGCCCATTGTGTAAATAATGTATATAAAGCAGATACTTTGAGGGGACTTCCATTCATTCCTCCTCACCACTATGAGCTGAATAAAGAGCATGAAATCACTTCACAAGTGGTTATTTCTTCAGAAATACTTACTGCCTTCTTTGATATAGCAAGGAAGCGACTCTGAGTATCGCTTATATAGCAACTCTGAGTATATTTCAGTGTCTCTGAGCAGAGCGCCCACCTTTAAATGACAGCTGAAACAACAGCAACAACAAAAGCAATGCATGCTTTAAATATATTGTTGTTGGTATACATCTGTCTCGAGAGACAAGGAAATGTGTCTCCTGGCTGAAGTCAAATCACTGCATTAGCAGCACCTAAGTGACTTCCCTGGGGCACAACCCTGGGCAATGTGTATAAATAATAATAATAATAATAATAATAATAATAATAATAATAATAATTTATTACTTATAACCTGACCGTCTGGCTGGGTTTCTCCAGCCACTCTGGGCGGCTCCCAACAGAATATTAAAAACACAATAAAACATCAAACATTAAAAACTTCCCTAAACAGGGCTGCCTTCAGATGTCTTCTAAAAGTCAGATAGTTGCTTGTTTCCTTGACATCTGATGGAAGGGCATTCCACAGGGTGGGTGCCACTACCAAGAAGGTCCTCTGCTTGCTTCCCTGTAGCTTTGCTTCTCACAGTGAGGGAACCTCCAGAAGGCCCTCGGTGCTGGACCTCAGAGTCCGGGCTGAACGATGGGGATGGAGATGCTCCTTCAGGTATACCAGGCCGAGGCTGTTTAGGGCTTTAAAAGTCAGCACCAACACTTTGAATTGTGCTCGGAAACGTACTGGGAGCCAATGTAGGTCTTTCAGGACTGGTGTTATATGATCTCGGCGGCCACTCCCAGTCACCAGTCTAGCTACAGCAAAGGTCCTGGGCTGCTGAGATGATAAGACGCCCCCCTCTCAGACTCACTGATGTAGTCCAAAGGAAAGCAGAGCAATAAGTTTGACACCAGCTTGGCTGCAGGAGTTGCTGGAAGGTGGTGTACAAGGCACCATCCCACCATCTTAGGAATTTGTGTAGGGTTTACTCCTTAGCCTTTTCCTCTCCCAAAGATATCCTGCAAGACAGTGGAAGTTTAGGATCACAGTTCTCCTAGATAGGCTACCTTCCCAGGTTAAGGAGCCCCATCTATATATAAAGGTAAAGGGACCCCTGACCGTTAGGTCCAGTTGCGGACGGCTCTGGGGTTGCAGCGCTCATCTCGCTTTACTGGCTGAGGGAGCCGGTGTACAGCTTCCGGGTCATGTGGGCAGCATGACTAAGCCGTTTCTGGCGAACCAGAGCAGCACATGGAAACACCATTTACCTTCCTGCTGGAGCGGTACCTGTTTATCTACTTGCACTTCTTGCTTTTGAACTGCTAGGTTGGCAGGAGCAGGGACCGGGTAATGGGAGCTCACCCCGTTGCGGGGATTCGAACTGCTGACCTTCTGATCGGCAAGCCCTAGGCTCTGTGGTTTAACCCACAGCGCCACCCGCATCTATATATAAAAGTAGGGAAATAACCAAAATGACATCTCTGGTCAAAAGTTTTCTTTGTTGCTCTGTAGTTTGGGAACTAGAATTCGGAGGTGCAAGCAGTAAAATTCAGCCCAGAAGAATTGGCAGTCCAACTAGGTGAGGAAGTGTTCTGTGAACACTTCTAAGGGGGCCGGCTGACTACACCCCACCTGCTCCCAGAGCCGGCCACCTCCACACCTCCAACCTGAAAACATCCTGATCTCTGTGCCTATCAATAATTCACGAGCCATCAGCAAGACTCCGAAGGGCGCTTACCCGGCACTTTGGTGCAGCCAGCTAGTAATGTACAGCGGAGAGATCCTCTCTTTCAAATCCCAGGGCACCAGGCCAAGCCAGGCTAGTATTGCATTTTCAATTAGCTTCTGAGTGAACGCTTGGCATATGCAGAAGGGAATCGGTGCACAATTAGCTTATTGTTCCTTCCAGCTCCGTGCGGCGAAGATTTGAAGGGCCGGAGGAGGAATACAGTCGTGGCTCCAGCCAGAGGCATTGCTGTGGATGTGGAATCGGGGAGTTTCTCAGCCCAGGCAGCTCTGCTTGCTAACTCGGGGAATTAACTACTGTTATTAAGGACCGCTTGGCGCAGCTTCAGGGAGCGTGCCAGAGGATAATCGCGGGAACAACTGTCTGCTTCTCCTCTCAGGCAGTTCGGGGCTCTTTTCTCTTCTGCGTCCTGATTGCTGCCATGGAGCCAAACAGCCCCAAAAAGATACAGTTTGCTGTGCCGTTATTTCAGAGTCAAATAGACCCTGAAGCAGCTGAACAGGTAAGCTAGTTTCATCTTCTCTCCTTGTCTGGGTGGCGGGGGAAGGGGCTGAGAGGGCGTTGCAGCCAGATCAGAAAATGTAACTGCCACTCAGCTTCAGCTAGGGAATTCCACAAAGTGTCCCAAGCACTGACAGGACGGAGGAGGGTTTGTCCTTTTGGATGTTCCAGGTGACATTCACACCCATTTTTTCAGAGCAAACATTTGCTGTCTTCATTCCTTAAGAACAGATGCTTTCCAGTAGCAATAGTGTGCCTTTTATCAGTGTTTCTATGTCACTAGATAGACAGATGGATGGATGGACGGACAGATGGAATTACTTAAAATGGTATCTATCTCTGTTAAACAAACATAGCTGGGTGGATGTTGAAACAGAGAGATGTCAACAGATCAAGTAGATAGCTATTCAAGTAAGGAAGTTAAAAGGCTTTTTAAAAAGATGTTGGGTTCTCTTCAATATTGACAAAATAAGGCTTAAAAAACAAACAAACTCCTGCTTTAAATACAACTCTTTCCGAGTGTGTGTTCATATGTGTATGCACACACACTTAAAATACTTAGATATATGCAGTGCTTTTTTTCTGGGGGGACGCAGGGGTATGCATACCCCTACATATTTTGTGAATCTAAGCTTGGCCTCATTGAGGGGCAATATTTCAATATGAGTAGGAAAATGGGAGTACCCCTAAACATTTATTTATTTTTTATAGAAAAAAGCACTGGGTATATGCACGTGCGTACACGTGCAGAGGGAACAGGCAAGGATTTACTTATATTTTGGAATACTTCATTCTAGTAAGCTGTTCTCTGAGCTGACCTTTGGCCCTCTGTAACAATGCAAAACATTAGAAAATAAAGAAATAGTGAATTAAATTCACAGTTTGATGAAGTTCATCTCTCTGGCTGCTTAGAATGCGCTGTCTCCTCATCACTGGCAAAGACATTATCAAGAGCAAGTCCTTCCAAAAAATACAATGTAGCTGTTCATGATCATGACTAATGTATAACATTGAGCGTATTATACTGTGCTGAAGGTGAAAATCTGAAGTCATTATCTGAGTGACATATCCCATTGAATCAACGTGCGTCATGGCTGCTACAGATAAAGGATGGTGCCCTTCATGTAATTCCATTACAAATGTTAAATATCTCATTCCCGTGATTGCTTGATTTATCTCACTGTTTCCGGACAAGGATATTGCTAGAACCTAGGCAATATACTACTGCGCCATCTCCCTGTGCTGTCCGGTGTACACATCCCATGTAGCAGAAGTGGGGAACTTTTTCCTACTGACCCATGGGAAAAGATATTTGGTGGCTGTAAGCAACGTTGGGTGGAGCCAAAAGCCGAAAATGGGTGACGGCAGGATTTTATATAGTGCATTCTCTCTTTGCCACCCGAACACTCTGTGTGTGCTTACTAGTCATCCATCTTTGCAGGCTGCAGGCAAGAAAGTAGGCCAAGGGCCTGAGTTTCCTCTAAAGCAGGATTTCTCAAACTCGGGTCTCCACCTGTTTTTGAACTACAACTCCCATCATCCCCACTGGTCCTGCTAGCTAAGGATGATGGGAGATGTAGTCCCAAAACAGCTGGAGACCCAGCTTTGGGAAACCCTGCTGTAAAGCATCCCCAAATGGTCTCTGATAGCAGAAGAGATGATGAAATAAAGCACTATCTTCATTACCTACCAATAGCCTTTCTCCAGTGGCAAAGGAATGCTGAAGATAAGAGGCCATGCGGATGCTAGTGGAACAGCATGCTGGTTCCCTGTTCCAGTGTCATTGCAGGCTGGAATCCCAAGTTGCAAGGGATTCATCCTTGACCAGTAGAATTCTGACATCACCCCCCCCCCCCGGCCACCTTTTAAAAAACTCTGGACCTCCCATGCCACGATCGCAAACTGCTTTTGAAACATCCCTCCGTATCAAAAGCAGTTTGTCACACAGGATGAGGGACGAAGAAAAGTCTGATACACCTTCTTGTTCCCGCTCCCTGTTGTGCTCATGGAACAGGCTTTTAAAATCCTCACATCGCATTTCTGTGTGCCAAATCCCTATCATTGTATTCTGTTTCCAGGGATAAGCTCCAAGTACACATCTTGTCCCATTATATAAAAGCTTTAGGTCATTCAATATAAAATAAAATATTTCAACATTTTCAATGTTTGGGTTTGTGGAACAGACATTATGGCATATCCTCCAACATTTCTCTGATGAAAATAGAGACATCCTATTCCAACATGATCATCATCAAACCTTGCCCACCTGACTGGGTTGCCCCAGCCACTCTGGGCTGCTTCCAACATATATAAAAACATAATAAAACATTAAACATTAAATAAACTTCCCTATACAGGGCTGCCTTCGGACATCTTCTAAAGGTTGTGTCATTACTTATCTCCTTGACTCGGACGTTGCATAACTCCATACCCTCCAACATTTCTCCGATGAAAATAAGGACGTCCTAAGGAAAGGTGGAACATTCTGGGATCAAATCAGAAACTGGGACCGCTTCTGTAAATCTGGGACTGTCCCTGGAAAATAGGGACACTTGGAAGGTCTGTTATCATTAGGCTGAGATTTAATGGACAGGCCTGACTCAAGCCTTGTTGTTCCATAGGTGAGGCAGAAGCACAAAGTGAAAGTGCACCTTAGGATTTCCTGAGGATTCTGGGCTGCACACTTGGGATGAGGAACTGGCTGTGCTGGAAGCAGCACAAGACTCCAGATTTTCATACTGCTTCCAGAGATCCTTGACCTATATCCTCTTTGATTAAAGCAGCCTGGTCATTGGACCATGCCCATTGCAGTCTTTACAGATTTCAAATCCAGCCTAATGAAGCAAATGGAAAAAGGCATAAAGAGGGGGAAACTTAACAATTTGCTGGTAACTGCATCAATGCAAATTCAAAATGGGCATATTAGCTTTCAGAAATGGAAAGAATGACCAGACATGGGAAGTGTTCTATTTTTGATCATCTGCAACCCAATAGTTTGAATGATTTTTGGCTTCCCTATGTTGGGTACAAATAGTTTGGCAGTTTGTGCTAGTATTCTAGATTGAGGGATGTGGCTATCATTTAATAAATCTGCTTGCACCTATATTTCCGCAGATCAGGAAAAGAAGGCCCACGCCAGCATCATTAGTAATTATGACTGATTCGCCTCCTGGTAAGTGAATCCTGCAGCTTCTAAGTCCTGGGGTATCAGCACAATATGACTATATTGAATAATTCTATTGGGCGAGGGGGTGGGCGTTAGAAACTGAAAAACAATTACAGCACTATGGCAAACTACAGGCTCAAGATGAGCTCACCAAGGGGGGCATGAAAAGCAGCACCTCTCTTGTGCTTCTCCACCCCACTGCTTGTGGACACCAGAGGGAAATTGACTCTGAGGTCCTACACAGGGCTGGTTCCAGGGAGGTGCATATTTGGGCATTTTCCAGAACCTGCAGAGGACCTACATAACAATGCCACCATGTCCACTTTGCACAGAGTACCTAAGAAGATCTTGGTTTCCATGTGCAGATTCTACAAGGTTGGAAGGACGCACTGAGGGGGCCTTGCCTGAGGGCTCTCCAAATCCCGATCCCATGGGCATTTTTGCAGAGGAGTCACACAATGCAATGTGTTTGCTCCAAGTGGGGACAGGGTTGTCCATGGATCCTAGCCTGGCACCTGAACATCAGGGGAGCAGTCTTGCCAGGCTCTCTCCATCGTATGAAGAGGACTCAAAAGCATCAACAGCTGCAGAAGACTAACACATGGCAACATGGAACTGCAGAATTGGAAAGGACCCAAAGGAATCCAACTCCCTGGAATGCATGTCTCCTAACAAGTGCTGAGAGAGACATGTATGAATTCAACCTGTTCCGCTGTTACTTAGATTAGCTAGCTAACCTGTTACTTCGATTAGCACTTCATCTTTTGACACAATTTAGGGTGCTGGTGGTGCCCTATAAAAAGTCTTGCATGGCTTGGGATCTCACACCTTCAAGGCTACCTTGCTCCATGTGACCACTCAGTTCCTGACGCTTACAGCAGGGAAGGACAGGTAATGGCTAGCAACTGAGGCTCAAAACCATGGAAGCCTTAGATCAGGGGTAGCAAACCATGGGGCCATGCAGATGATTTGGGTTGTAACTCCCATCAGCCTCAGGGAGTATTGTCAATGGTCAGGAAGTTGTGTGATGGGCCTTGTAGTCCAAAACATCTGGAAGAGGGTGCTACATTGGCTACCAATGGGATAGAGGAGCTGGCTCTTTTTGCCAGACTTCCAGAGAGGAAGTCAAACTATCCACTTACATCATGTCTTTGGCCGAACTCTCCTCCACCACCACTCCTGCTTTTACTGCTCTTGTTGTTTTTTACATTATTTCATGTAAGGATTACAACTGGTGAATGTATCTGAAGCATTTCAAATGCTATTCAGATGCTGCACTTTAAGAAGGATGATGGTACAAGTGAGACCTGCAAGGAGCTGTTGTCGTGTAGAGGGTTCCCCTTCTGGGTTCTAGCCAGTCAGCCAGCCTGCCTGCCAGCCATGCCCTTTTCCAAGGTACTCCATTCCAATCTCACTCACCCCTAAAGTTGAAAAATAACAGTAATGACGGAATACTGCAGCTCATTTCAAAAATGCCCACCTACAGATGAAGCCCTGAAAACATTGCTGTAGCATATGACGAAGTATCACATATCTAAAGATGAACAAATGAGACTTTACAAAACAAACAGGCTCATGCTTCAGGGCATTCTAGCTTTCTGTTTGGGAGTTTGATGTCTGCATCTGCTGATAGCTCTGCCTGAAGCTATAATGTAGAGCGGCCTTTAATGTGTTACTGCATGGCACTTTCCATCTGTGGCACGCAGCAGCTTGTGGACAATCCAAATTTAGTTCCACACACTGTTAATGGGCGCTCAAAGTAATGCCATCGACAGGTTTCCCAATCAATGTCCACCACTGACCATTTAAAAGCCATTTGAAAAGTACCCACCCCCTCTCTGTTACTGATGCTCCTTTTCCATTTTCTGTAAAAGCATTGCAGCATTTCATATCCATTAAGCAATATTAGACTACAGAGGGGTTCCTCCCCCACCCCGCCCAGTTGTTCTTGCATAGGCAGTAAGCAATGTTTCATATTAGGTGAACAACAAAACAACAGGGCATTTTAATTGTCTTCACTTCGAAACAAATGGTCTTCATTTGCCAGAAGAAATCATATTTATACAAGTGAGGCTGCTTCTCTGCTTTAACAGGGTGGTGATATGAAGAGAGAGAGGGAAAGGGTGCACAGCTGCATTGGTCTGCACACAACTCAGTATGCAACCACATTGCCCTGAGTGGTGGCTGATTCCCCCAAGATGCCCAGCTTAATGCATACACATCAGCCGGATAGGACATAAATTCTCAGATGCATAAACTCTGCTCACATGAGTGGTGTGCTCGCATGACATCAGACCAAGTAATGTGAGATTGCATCTTGCTCTTCGCCAAAGTGGAAGACTGCAATTTTTGAAATGGCCCAGTTTATGTATGGAAGAGAAGAGGAGTTTGTGAGTTTGTGGCTTCAACATTACAGCAGAAGTTTGTTCTGATCAACTCAGGTTCAGAACAATGACTGACGTGACTCATTTGGACCATGAGTTCTGATGGAAAGTGCCTCTCTGGTTTTTGCCAATTCTTTCTCTCCAGTATTTATCCCCCCCCCCCCAGCAAATATTTTCAGAAGCATTTCGCCTTCCATCTATGTGCCCCATCCCTTCTGAGAATTTTTGAAGTGTGCACATGTGTAGGGGATTCCCAGTGAGCTCTGAAAAACTGCTGGGGAGCCATATAACTTTAGGGCCATCTAAAGCAAAGTTTTCCTGTAGAAGGAGTGGATGGGGCTCTGCTTCACTGTTTGTCTGGAAGGAGGATAGAAGCAGAGGCACAAGCAGAATATCACATTTGACCCTCTCTTCCCTTCCAGCAGAAGCTCTGCCACCCTACCAGACCGCACATGCTCTGTTAAATGTTTGGATTTGGAGAGTTGTGTCCAGAGGCACTTCATTCATCCCAAGAGTAATAGGAATCTATTATTCTTGACATCATCATCAGCAAGCAAGCCTCTTCCAAGGCTGCATGGAAAGCAGAGCAGTTGCCCCCAGCTAAATAATCTTTTATCTAATGGCAGTTTCTCAGAAGTGATCAGAGCAGCCTGCCTGATTTCCTCCACCTTTGCTTCCAAGGGGTCGCCGAACATCAGAGCGCACTAAATGATTTAGAGACCGGCAGTGGATTTGGCTTCGAGAAATGTGCTCAGTGTGCTGGCGAAACATTGATTGGAAGGTTTCCCTCTGCACTTTAAAAATGGCTAAATGACAAGGCATGATGGGCCCACTAATTTGCCATGGAATATGCAATCAGCTGTGGCACTTTCTTAGTGGAAATATTTATAGGAGGGAATGAGTGTAAAGAAAGAGTTAAATATTCAGGGGGAAAGCATCAGCAGTGATGCTGCCCATACCAGAACTTTGCAATTGGTGGCTTCCCTTCCCTGCAAAAGTGGGGAAGGGAGGCTTCCTCCAGAAGACCTACTTATTGAGCATTCATCCTCATTTGTTTGTGCAAACCTTAGTGGTGGTCACACTATGTGTCATCTTTATTGAGCATTCAGTTTGATTAGTTTGAGGGGAACTTATATGGCCATGACCATTCTTCCAGCATTCATTCTGATTTGCTTGCTGGTGTTTGTATGCCTTTTCTCCCAGATTTGAGAACAAGGTCACACAAAGTTACTAGCCTCCCTTGAATTTTATTAGCCTGCTGCTGAGGCCTGGCAGAAGAGTTGCATTTCTAGGATCATAGGAAGCTGCCTTGTACTGTGTCAGACCATTATTACATCCAGCTCAATATTGTGCCTATTGACTAGCAGCTGTCCAGGGTTTCAGACAAGGGATACATTCGCAGTACTACCTAGGGATGTTGAGAATTGAACCAGGGACCTCCTGCATGCAAAGCAGATGCGCTACCATTAAGCTATGGCCCATTCCTTTCTATGGTGGAAGGGGGCTTTCTTCCTTTAGCAGTCCACTTCATTTCTATGATGGGCGCAGAGGAAAGATGGGGGGAACTAGGTTCCCACTGGAAGACAACAGTGGAGCAACATTTGATCTCCCCTTTCCCCTGCAACCCCTAGCACCTTCCATGTTGTCCTGGAGGGCCCACCAACCTTCTGGAGAACATTGCTGATGGGTAGCGGGGCTGCAGGGACAAGGGGAAAATGCCACCTCCCCTTCGGCTTCTGGAGCATTCCAACAGAACTTTGCTCATGGGACACTTTGGCCATTGAAGCTTTAGTTAGCCTCTAACAGTGCTATCTGAATCATGTCTACTCAAAAGTCAGTCCTGTTGAATTCAATGGGACTTTACTCCTAGGTACACATGGGGGTTAGGAATGCAGCCTATACCACAATGTTAAGAGTGAGGTTGCCACAATGAAAAAATAAGTGCCCAAGCCTCCCTGTGTAAGAGAGACAAATCATTTAAAAAGGGATCGTTTCCATCTAGCAATGCTTAATCCGTTTCCAGGGACAAGGAAAGACCAGGACTCCTTGATCCCACAGGAAACTATTTGTTCGTCCCCTCCCTGCTCCAAGGAATGGAATTTCAAAAATAGCACCTAAGACAATTCCAAGAAATCCCAAAGATCAGCTGTCTGAAATATAACAGGTGGTTTCTGGATATCCCCTTGGTTCTTCCCCAAAATATTATTTCCATTGTTAGGAAAGTTTTTCTGTGCTGAAGCAAATTTTTATCGAGAACAGATGTGGAAGAAGCATTGCAACACAGGCAGAGTTTATGACTAATCTGTTTGTGTTGACACTTTTTTCTAAGGCTCACTATACGGCAATCTTAGAAACAAGCACAAGGAAGATGTTCATTCTGGAATGTTAAGAACACTCACATTTACACTTAAACACACACACAAGTGCATTTTATTTTACAATAGAAGATTTGCAGATGGAAAACACACACACACATATTTTAATTGAAGATTTTCTTGGGTTACAAAAGTAAGTACATCATGTCTATTTTCAGTTCATCAAGTCCTTTCTGCAGATCAGTTATATTCAGGTCACTGAAATCCAGCTTGTTGGGATCCTCTGTAGCAAGCAGCTGGGATTGTAGTCACAGGAAGCCAGAGAGCAGCAGGGAGTCTAGATGCATTTTGGCTCATCTGGGAAGTAATAAGGTCCATGGGCGTAATCAGGATTTTGGGGGGGGGGGGGCGGGACAAGCCTTTTGTTAGGGGAGGCAGAACCTCAGTTAGCTATGTATTTTTATTGATTTTTATGGATTTGGGGAGGGGGGAACAGTAGCCCCTCCCTGCCCCGCACTTGGCTACAGTCGTGATCAGGTCCCAAACTGGTCGGCTGCAACCACAGAGGACAATGGCGTAGAAAGAATGGGAGGAAAGTCTTTTCTAAATTATGTCTTAATATCACCATCTGGCTGTGATATGTAAAATCTTTCCTATGTGGCATTTCTGAAAAGCACTCTTAGAACCCTGGGTGGTGGCGAGGGTTGTTATTTAGAAAGATGTATCACGTAACTTCAAGCTTCATTTTCAAGAGAGCAGAGCTGCATCTTTTGGCAGAGCAGGGCAGTCGCTAGCGAAAACCAAAAACAGATGCTTTCAGTTTCAAATTTGTACTTATGGCTTAGACATAAAATCTCTGGGCAAAGCCACACATCAGTTAAAAACAACAGCCACATACTGGTTGTATGTGAAGAAAACTACATGGCTGTTTCTCTCCCTGTTACTGTACTATACAATTTTTACAGTTCATTGTTTGTTTATTTGACTTTTAAGTTTAATTTTAACTTGATTTCAGGGCTTATAATCTATCATATCTCTCTCTGTGTGGGAAATATTTGATTAAATGATATGGCACTGAATCAAAATGCACACCTGGAAATGCTGGTACAGATTTGTTTATTGTGAAGGATGGATGTGCACAACCCCCTGAGCTGATTCATGCATGCATGTTCCTCATACTATGGTAGCGGCATCCAGCATTGACTGGCATCTGTCAAATTTCACATATCAGTGTTGGCTTGTGCTGGGGCAAAATCTATGGCAGAAACAGCAGTGGGGTGGGGAGGCAGGAGTCCAACAAACAATATATTTTACCATTTACAGTACAATAGGCTAATAATTCAACAGTAGCAGGCGTTATCATATCTGCAGAGTTCAAGAACCACTCCCAAGTATTTTTAAGCTGATCTGCTACTCCGTGTGTCCTCAGACACATCTTAACTTGTCTGTTATGAGTTGATTCCAAATTTTATCATACCCGGTTGCAGCCAATCCTTTCAGTGGGCAGTGCCAGTGCGTAGTTGTTGCCATTCTTGCTGCTAACAGCAGTTTGTGTCTGTTTTGTGACACTCCCACTGTATATGGTGTAGGGCAGTGGTTTTCAACCAGTGTGCCGTGGCACCCTGGGGTGCCTTCAGTGATGGTCAGGAGCGCTGTGGGCAACACTGGCCTCTGTCCCTCTTTCTTTCCCTCCCTCTGATGCCCTCTCGCATCTCTGCCTCCCAGAGGCTTGCATGGCTGTTTGTTGCAGCAGCCCTGGCTATAAGCTCCGCAGGCAAATGATGCAGCTGAGAGGCACCTCTCTTTGTGGCAAAGGGGGGCAGCTCAGAGACCAGGGACGGCAGCAGCAGCAGCTGCCCGAAAAACTCCTAAGGAGAGGAGAGGAGGCTGAGGGATCACTCCACAAGGGAGGGTATTCGAAAAAGGGTGAGAGGCTGCCAGCTCTGCTGGCAAGGGCTGACATAATTGGGCTCCTGAGCCCCACAGGGGTGCCGCAGAAAGAATATAGTTGGTTAAGGGAGCCGTGGACTTGAAAAGGTTGAAAACCTCTGGTGCAGGGAATCTGACACACAGCATCTTTTCCACCAGAGATACTTGCTTTTTTAAAAATAAAAACAAATTCTGAATTTATGCTGGTTGCAGACTCCTTATGCATTACTTCCTGCATTTTAATATTTACAGACTTCATCATGCCAGCTTGACAACACTTTCAATTTTCACTTTTAACCCCCTTTCTCAACATATCTGTAAGGCTTCTGATGTGATTAGCAACCCTTCCTGCTTTCTCCAGTCACAGTCTGTTGATAAGTTCCCACGCTCTGTTGACGGTCTTCTAATTCTTGCTGACATGTGTGTGGTGCATATACCCAAAATGCCAAAGTTGCAGATATTGTTACCAAGGAGATTCTACACCATTCAGTTCATTTAGACTAGAAGCCAGGAACCTTTTTCACCCTGACAGTCACATTCCCATCTGAGCAACTTTCTGGGGGGCAACGTGCCTTGCGGTGGACAAGGCCATAGGGAAAATTAGGCAGAGGAAGAGATGCAAATGTTATCTCTGTACGATGGGCTAGTTTCTACACACTCACACAACCCTCTCTATCCATTGAGGCAGGCAAGAGGCATTATCAGAGTTCTAGGACACATTCCAGTCAGGTAAAAACACCCAAGGAGGGCTTGGTGCAAGGTCAGCAGGTGATGCAGCTGGGGAAAGGGTGTGTTGTGGGAAGGTGAACGGAGCAAACCAACAGCAAATCACACCAAGCAAGTTGGAGGTAACTCTATAGTAGCAAAAGCAGGGCACAGGAGTGTCAGGATGAATGAGCACAGCAACTCATCTCCAGCAGGTCTTGTCCCCATGGAGCAGTTGCTCGCGTTCCCACAGTTGCCTAAGTCTCGTCCTCTCCAGGGTTTTTCTCAAGCAATCTGAGACTGCACCTGTGTGAAGCTAATTTTTCACCCTCTTCATGCCTCTCCTGGTTCTTGGAGACCAGGGGGAGGGCAGCTTGTTGCAGCAGGAGTGAGAGACATCTGTGCCTCTTCCCCAGCCGGCCTGATCTCTGCCTCTCGGCCTTCCACCTCTCCTGCTTCAGCTTCTGCCTCTGATTCTGGACTGCTCTCTGCCACAGCCTCTTCCTGCTCACTAAGCCCTGTTCCCTTTTCAGCTTCTGACACCTCCTCTTCCCAGTCTTCTCCCTCTTCTCCTGACCACTCGTTGTTGTTCCATCACCAATCCCCTGGCTCTGAGCCTTCTTCCCTTGGGGGCTCCCTAGCTGGTTTCTTCCATCATTCCTCTGCATCCAACCAGTCTGTGACATTAGGGTCCTTGGAGACTTGGTGAGCTGCATTTGCCCCCAACCCAACCTGAGGTTCCCTCATCCCTAGTTTAGAATTTAAGTTTAGACCATTCATGGATATATAAGCTCCATTAGAAAGTAAATCAAGAAACCTATACATACCTTTTCCCTTCCAGGACCCATAGAAACAAACACCATCATTTTCTTAAAAACTCCAAGGCAGTCGTCAGGGGCAATAGTGGTTCTGCCAATTTTCTGCTCCATCCCCCCCCCCCCCCGCGTACACGTGGTCTTTGTAAATGGATCATCAATCATGTACCCTTTGCATATATGACGACAGTAGAAAATCACTTCCTTGAGTCCCTGTAATGTCAATATTTCCTAGGAGAGGCTAGAATAGTTCTTACTAGCTATAGCAACAGAGAACAGTATGTGGGTGTTTTCGTTCAAGATGCACTAGTAGATTTAATTTGTCAGGAATATCATTTTGAAGGCTTTGCTCTTGCAGGGGTTAATGTAGGAAAGAAGGAACTATCAGAAGCAGAAACTTGTAAGGTCTGAATGTGGTTTGTATTTGGGAGTCGTTGATTCCAAAACAGAGCAGGGAGGGGATGTATCTCACATCTCAACATCAGAGCTTCATCTCAGCGATCTCACTTTGTTTTCCCTTTCTCTGGCTAGCTGATTTATTTTGTTAAATTTAATTACCCAGTGGGTGGTTTATTGATCGTGGAAGCCGGAGCGCTTCTAATTGGCGCGTTAGCTGCAATTTATACTCCCTATAACTTCTTTATCTTTACGAGACTTTGCAGAAGATAAGGTCAGTTGTGGGGACATTATCCCATGACGTCATCGACATGAAATAAAGCACAATGGAAATGTCCACCCGAGGCATTAATATTTAGCTACTAGTTAACACATTTCCTTTCATTTATAAAGCAAATGTTATTAAAAGGGTGTTTATAGAAGAAAGAAGATAAGGGAGTCTCCGTTGCTGAGACAAACCACTGAGGCCAGACACTGGCTCCCCTAAGTCTCAGGCAAAGAACTCTCCCAGTCTTGTTTCCTGAAATCTTTTCACTAGGATTGAACCTGACACCATTTATATGCAAACTTGATCAGGTCACTGCTTTGTGTGTTAAAATGAAGCTAGGCTGGGCGCATCATGGTATTGCTATAAGAAAAACTGTTCCCTTTCCCTTATGGGGTATTCTATAGCCCATATAGAGTCCGTAAGTGGCTTCCCTATCGGTAGGAGAAAATAACAGAGGCCAATCGGAGTATATTGAGAAGCAAAGCAGCTAGTAAGCCTGATCTTTATTTAAGGAACTGTTGCCACAGGGTCCCCACTCACCACACGGAGGAGAGAGGAGAACCCTGAACAATGGTGCGCAAGCCCTTAGATAGACTTTTGAAATTGCCCACCCTGTAGACCACCACCCCAAAACATCATACATACATCACAGAAGGAGGTGGTCTACAGCAGAAATCCTGTCTGCCAGGATACCTGATAATGGTCACTGTTTGCATTACCTGGGCAGTCTGGCCATTCTTCTGTGATGGTAAATACTTTAGTTCCTGAATCCAGGTTGCAGGCTCACCTTCCTCACACACAATTTCACCTCTGTGCTTTCTAACACTTTGCTGCCACCCCTCAGCAGCTGCTGCCTGAAGGAACTGCCTCACTCAGCCTAATGGTAGGGCTGGCTGTGCGTATGGGGAGAGACGTCTGAATGGTCCCTTTGGATGGATAAAAATTCGGATAGAATCTACAGGTTTAAAATATGTAATGGTCCTGCCGTGCAGCCTGGGGGGCACGGGGTCAAAAGGACAAATTCTGCTGTTCTATATGAAATATGTATTTATTTACAGTGGTACCTTGGGTTACAGACGCTTCAGGTTACAGATGCTTCAGGTTACAGACTCTGCTAACCCAGAAATAGTACCTTGGGTTAAGAACTTTACCTCAGGATGAGAACAGAAATCGTGCACTGGCGGCAGCAGGAGGCCCCATTAGCTAACGTGTTAAAGGTGAAGGTAAAGGTACCCCTGCCCGTACGGGCCAGTCTTGACAGACTCTAGGATTGTGCGCTCATCTCACTCTAGAGGCTGGGAGCCAGCGTTGTCCGCAGACACTTCTGGGTCACGTGGCCAGCGTGACAAGCTGCATCTGGCGAGCCAGCGCAGCACACGGAACTTCGTTTACCTTCCCGCTAGTAAGCAGTCCCTATTTATCTACTTGTGCCCGAGGGTGCTTTCGAACTGCTAGGTTGGCAGCTAACGTGTTACCTCAGGTTAAAAACAGTTTCAGGTGAACAGACCTCCAGAACGAATTAAGTTCTTATCCTGAGGTACCACTGTATTTATTTATTTCTAAAAAATTATGAATTCCTTTTTCAACAAGGAAATGCTCCAAACAACATGCATCTTGTATCCTATTTGAGGTGTCACTGTTTGTGTGAGAGAGATGTGTTCAAGGAACAACACCTCCTATTAGACTTAGGCCTCAGGGACATTTTGTTGAACCTCTGCAGGCTATAGGATTGCAGCCTGCTTTGTTTTATTTGTTTTTCTGTGATGAAAATCAATCTCATAGTTCTGCACTTTGCATCTGACTCAATGCATTGGTTCAAAAACGGGTGAAATTCATACTTTCAGTGTATTCATCTTTGGCATAAATCTCTCCCACAGGCTGTAGTGTTGTAGCCTCTAAACAACAGATTGGTTTTGATTGTCTCTGGGTGTGTCAGAGTGCTTTTGTAAATGGAGAAATCTGAAAGTACGCTCAATAATTTCATAACTGAACCTTGTATCCTTTCTCTGATCGTCGCTCCATTCAGAGCAGCACCATAGAAACAAGCTTCCTCAATTCCAGGGAATTATTTACACATCATTTTCAATACAGATAGTTTCCTGTTACAATAGTCCTAAAGGCTTTGGTGCCAGGGACTGATAAGCACCTAGACTGCTTCTGTTATCTTCTGAGTCCCTCTTATCATGAGGTAAAGCAATATCTCTACAGAGGCACAGAGTAGCTCCACAAATACGGAATGCTGTTGAGAAGAGAGTGACTTGTTTACCAAAATCAATATTCTTGCTTATTTTTGCAAATTGCTATAGGACATTTTAATATAGATAGGTAAGAATTTCCTACCTGGTGTGATCACGTCAGGCGTGCTGAGAGTTGTTAGGAGACCTCTGTTTCCCTTAGAAAGCTACAATTGATTCCCAGTGTTTTAACAATCAATCCCCCTTCACCAGGAATTCAGGAAAATGTAGCTTTTGGAGGAATGGTCTCCAGACAACTCCAGCTTCTCTGTCTTTTCAAAGGTGACAAAGAAAATTGGCCAGATGGAAGGGAGCCTAGGGTGGCCAACAATGCCAGTTCTGCTGCTCCTGTAATCCTGCTGCCTGAGGCAGTCACCTCACCTTGCCTTATGAGAGGGCCAGCCCTGACCAGGAGGCATCAGTTGGTTCTTTTGAATGTAGCCAGTGGTTCACTAATAGACCCTGGTGATGCCTTCGGTCCGGTACTTACTCAGATCAGGGTTGGAGAACTTGTGGCCTTCCAGATATTGCTTGACTCCAGTTCCCATGAGGCTCAGCCCTCGCGGCAAATTGTCAGGGATGATGGGGGCTGTTGTCCAATAGAGGCGCCGACTCATGCCCAAGATTGAGGGGGCCTGGAGTGCATTGCGTGTGTGTGATGTCATACACATGTTGCATCACCAGGAGGAGGCCAAGCGTGGAGCCTAGCATGTCACGGTTTCAGTGGCCAGCAGCTCCTCCTCTCTTGCCAGTGTGGTGTAGTGGTTAAGAACGGTAGACTCGTAATCTGGGGAACTGGGTTCACTTCCCTGCTCCTCCACATGCAGCTACTGGGTGACCTTGGGCTAGTCATACTTCTCTGAGGTCTCTCAGCCCCACTCAGCTCACAGAGTGTTTGTTGTGGGGGAGGAAGGGAAAGGAGAATGTTTGCCACTTTGAGACTCCTTTGGGTAGTGATAAAGCGGGATATCAGACTTCCGGTCGGCGCCAGCGTTAATGGCGGTCCTCTTTCCGAGCTCCGGAGGAGGACTGCTCTGCGAGTTCGGGTCTGACCCGCTACGGCAAGCGGGGGACCCCTAAAATCACAGGCGCGGAAGCCTGTGAACAAGGAGACTCGGTGGGCACCAGAAGCGCCCCCCCTTACTGCGAAAGAGCCTTTTTAAAGGCTCCGGAACGGCATCGGGAGAGCGCGGTGCTGAGAGTCGCTACCCAGCCCGCAGAGTGAAGCCGCGTCGCCATGAACGGAGAGCGCCGATTCCTTCCTGTAAATCTGGGACTGAAAAACCTGTGAGTAAGACTGAACGTCAATTTGGAAAATTTTAAATCTGAAATTCGGCTGAAAACGGGGAAGGTGAAAATTAAGGAAGTCTGCCTTCCCCCGACTGCATGACAGCCAAAGCAACGGAACTTTAAAGCTGCATCTGTATGAAGTACTTTTGGATTATTTAAACCTGACATTGGATTTAGTTTTCCCCTCTAGCAAGCAGGGCAGAGGGGAAGAAGAAGGGACATTAGGAACCTGCATGATTTATCTAAAAGAAAAAAGCCTTCCGCTGTCTTAATACCCTGAAACGGACTGCCAAATAAGACACTAGGACACTGAACTGTCTTTAAACTTTTGGGAAAGTTACATGGTTGAAGTTTTGTGTGATACAAAGTTTTAAGACTTTACTGTTACAGTATATTGGAGTGTGCTGAAAGAGTATCTATTGGAAAAAGTGTTGTAGCATATATTTTCAAGCCTCCGGATATACTGGTTAAGAAGGTGAAATACCTAGGGGTTTACTTGACATCTAAAAATTTGAACTTGTATAAAGACAATTATGAAAAGTGTTGGTTAGAAATTAAAAAAGATCTAGAAATATGGTCAAATTTGAAATTGTCAATGTTAGGCCGGATTGCAGTTATTAAGATGAATGTATTGCCTAGAATGTTATTTTTGTTTCAAACTTTGCAGATTCTTGACAAGATGGACTGTTTCAAGAGGTGGCAGAAAGACATTGCGAAATTTGTCTGGCAGGGCAAAAAGCCCAGAATAAAATTTAAAGTACTTACAGATGCAAAAGAAAGAGGGGGATTTGCCCTGCCGGACTTAAAACTGTATTATGAAGCAGCAGCGTTTTGCTGGCTGAAAGAGTGGATGCTCCTCGAGAACACAGATATCTTGGATTTAGAAGGTTTCAATAATACATGTGGTTGGCATGCATATCTATGGTATGATAAAATCAAAGTGCATAGGGCCTTTAAAAATCACATTGTCAGAAAAGCGTTATTTAATGTTTGGATAAGATATAAAGACTTGCTGGAAAACAAAACCCCTAGATGGTTGTCACCCTTGGAGGCTAAGGCATTGAAGAAACTCAATATGGAGGCCGAATGGCCAAAGTATTGGGAAATCTTGGAACAAGATGGAGATAAATTGAAATTACAGAGTCATGAGAAATTGAAACCTAAAGTACGAGACTGGCTCCATTATTATCAAATAATGGAGGTCTACAAACAAGATAGGAAAATTGGCTTCCAGGTGGAGAAATCAAAATTAGAAACTGAATTGTTAGAACCCAATACCAAGAATTTATCAAGAATGTATAATTTGCTGCTGAAATGGAATACACAAGATGAAATAGTTAAATCGGCTATGATTAAGTGGGCACAGGACATTGGTCATAACATTATGTTTGCTGACTGGGAATGGTTGTGGAACACCGGTATAAAATTTACGGCATGTAATGCCTTAAAGGAAAATATTATGAAAATGATCTATAGGTGGTACATGACCCCAGTCAAGCTAGCAAAAATTTATCATTTGCCTGATAATAAGTGTTGGAAGTGTAAAGAAACTGAAGGTACTTTCTATCACCTTTGGTGGACGTGCCCGAAGATTAAGGCTTTCTGGGAAATGATATATAACGAAATGAAAAAGGTACTTAAATGTACTTTCCCGAAGAAACCAGAGGCCTTTCTCTTGGGCATTGTCGGCCAATTGGTGTCAAAGAAAGATAGAATCTTTTTTATGTATGCTACGACAGCAGCAAGAATACTCATCGCAAAGTATTGGAAGACACAAGACCTACCCACTCTGGAAGAATGGCAGATGAAAGTGATGGACTATATGACACTGGCTGAGATGACTGGCAGAATCCGCGATCAGGGGAAGGAGACGGCGGAAGAAGAATGGAAGAAATTTAAAATCTACCTTAAGGACTATTATAAACTTGATGAATGTTAGAATGTCGAGGTTTTGAGAAAGAAAGGGTTACAGCGATATAAGATTAGACTGAAGGAAAGATTAAGAAGATATATGTTTGACAGAACTATTTAGAAGTTGCTGGAAAATTTTGGACATTGGGATGCAGAAAGGGGAGGTATGGGGGAGTCCGAGAAAGAAGGTTTATGAAAAAAAAAAAGTCATGAAACTATACGTGTTTGTATGTCTTTTTATATGTTTGTATTGTTTTAAAAATTTTGTAAAACCAATAAAAATTTATATATATATATATAAAAAGATAAAGCGGGATATCAAATCCAAACTCCTCCTCTTCTTCTTCTTCTTCTTCTTCTTCTTCTTCTTCTTCTTCTTGTGCTCAGAAGGATCCGACCACTGAAGCCACACCGTGCTCAGCCTCCTCCAACCCCTCAGCATTGAGGGGGCTGGGCCCACTCCCCATAAATATTGAAGGAGCTGAGGACTCGGCCCTGTAGAGTTGGTGGCAGTGTTGTCCAATAGCACCTGGAGAGCCACAGCTTTCATGTCCATGGTTTAATTAAGGCTCTCTTTTTTTAGATTATTGCCTATGTAAAAAAAGAGAGAAAAGCATAGAAATCCATGTGGTTATACTGTTATCTCTTTTGTTGTTGTTGTTCATGATGATGATTTGTTTGGTTCCCCTCCCTCACTCCCAGGCTTATCAACTGAAAACTTGCTGGCTTTACTTTGAGGTCTTTTTAGTAACCTTTTGTTCAAAAAGGGCATTCAACTTTTTCAGATTTCCTTCCAAACAATTTAAAAGAGGCTATGTCTGAGGCATCATCCTGGTTCCAAAACAGAATCAAAGCCATTTTTGAAAGCTATTATGAGAAAAGGAAAGGGAAGGGAAATCATTCTATTATATGTGGGGTCTTAAAAAATGAAATAAAAAAATCCAGCATGGGTGAGAAAATTTGAGATGTGATTGTTTCCTCCATAAATCAATGTCATCAAATTATGTGCCAAGTCTCAGCTAGACTTTAGACCCAATACTGTGAGCCATAATGTTGGGGCTGGCAGGGGAGAAGGGGCAGAGAGATAGTATTTTCCCTATTTTATTACAGTGCTGTGTGTGTATATTTTGCTGTTATTAATCATACTTCCTCTTCTGTTCTCGTCATTAAAGTTCCCTAAAGGATTAACCAATGATTTAGATGTGGATTAGTATGTAAAAAGCTGCGGAAATATCAGGTTCTTAGTGCCTTCTCAGCGCAGGGATAATAATGAAAAAGAGCCTCTAGCTACCCCTTTGCAGTAAGAGGATCTTTTATGGTTTACAGGGACCCCTTGCTAATGCTCTGTGGGCCCAATCCTGACCCTTTTCATTGGTGATTATATGTAATTACATGCACCTCTGTGGCAAAGTTTCCTTTGATAAGTGAAAACAAAAGAAGACACACTCAATAATTTGAGAAGAGAGTGTGATAAACTACTGAGCCAATGTTTAATGAGATGAACATTTTAACTTAAGGCTGTGTGTGTGAGTGAGTGAGTGAGAGAGAGAGAGAGAGAGAGTAAGAGAGAAAGAGTATTGGTCTCACATATATCCTGTTTCGCTGAGAGCTTCTAAGTCTACTCAGAGCAAGAGTTGTGGTGATGGTCAGGGATTCTTCTGAGGTAGCAGATATGGCTACTTTTACTGTAATTTAACGAGTATTCCAGGTTAAAACATTTTGCATGTTATAATAAGCAGCATTTCATAAAAATTGCCAATGATGACCATTCATAATTATTTGTAGGGGGTGGGGTGGAGAGTTGCATTCATTTCTGAACCAATGGAAACTTGACGTGAACAGGGCCCATTCATTTCAGTTTTCATTCATTGTGAAACTTACATCTCGAGCAATGAAGGAGGGGTGGGGGTTTTTTGGTCTCTCACATTTCTACACCTTCATATCAATTTGTCACTCATTTGGGGTGGGGGAAGAGGCTTTCTTTTCTATGTTGTGGCTGATGGCAGTGGTTTTACTGTAATTTTTGACTTTTTTGTTATTCTTTTGTCTCTTAATTTTTTTATAATTCACTTCAAGACTTTTTCTGTAGTAAGCAACTATCAATAAACTCCATTTCTTGACAAACCTGTTATCTTATCGACTGCCTTCTTTGGTCCTTACTATATTTATCAGTTTAGCCATATAGGCTGTATCCTCCCCCCCCCCCCCCATTCTGGGAAGGTCAGCTCCCCACTCTCTCCCACCACCCCATTCCTGGCAGGCTGCCATTAATAAATGAGTATTCATCTCAATATATTTTTGAGGTACAGCTCGTTTAAGATACCCAAGCAGTATAACTAAAGGCTCTTTTGGCAGACCACAGCCAACAATGATTATGTCAGTATTAAATTCCTGTATCTTATCATGTTGGGCTATGTCTAGAAAATAGGAGCTTGGCAGTCTCCTAATTGTATTTTTCTGTCTTATAGAAATAGATGAGAAGAGAATGAACAACAACTCCCAAGATGATGTAAGTTCATTATGCTTTAAGAAATTGATAAATTGCTGATAAATTGCTGTCTAACAATCATTCAGAAACATGTTATTTTATTCTTATGATTATGCTGCAGTGGACTTGAGCAAGACTTCCTAAATTGTGTAGTAACAACAACAACAACAACAACAACAACAACAACAACAACAACAATTATTTTATTATTTACACCCTGCCCATCTGGCAGTTTCCCCCAGTCACTCTGGGCAGCTCCCAACAGAATATTAAAAACACGATAAAACATCAAACATAAAAAACTTCCCTAAACAGGGCGCCTTCAGATGCCTTCTAAAAGTCAGATAGTTGTTTATTTCCTTGACATCTGATGGGAGGGCATTCCACAGGGCGGGCGCCACTGCCAAGAAGGCCCTTTGCCTAGTTCCCTGTAACCTCACTTCTTGCAGTGAGGGACCCGCTAGAAGGCCCTCGGAGCGGGACCTCAGTGTCTGGGTTGAATGATGGGAGTGAAGATGCTCCTTCAGGGATGAACTGGTGTGTAGAGAGAGAACTATGAAAGTGAATCAAAAATATATTAATTAAAATAATTGCAGGCACTGGTCCAAAATGCTATGCTCTGTTAAGTCTGTGACAGAGCAATCTACAAGAAGTAAGGCCTATTAAATTCAGTGGAACTTACTCTCAAGTAAGTGTGTATAGGATTGCAGCATTAACAGCTCACTGCTCTTAAACTAGCTCCTTCAGTCTCCTTTGGGAATGATTCATTTCACCTGGTGACTGGCTCATTCACTCACTCCTGATTCAGATAGGTAAAGGGACCCCTGACCATTAGGTCCAGTCGTGACCGACTATGGGGTTGCGGCGCTCATCTCACTTTATTGGCCGAGGGAGCTGACGTACAGCTTCCGGGTCATGTGGCCAGCATGACTAAGCCGCTTCTGGCGAACCAGAGCAGAGCATGGAAACGCCGTTTACCTTCCTGCCAGAGCGGTACCTATTTATCTACTTGCACTTTGTTTTGTTTTTTTGTTTTTTTAAAAATGATATTTATTAAAGTTTCAAAGAAAAGATTACATAGATAAAAAGAAAGGAAAAGGAAAATAAAAAGAAAAAGAAAAAATACAAATTACAGAAAAAAGATAAAAAAAAAACACTTAAAAAACACATCGATCTTTCCATACCTTACATTTCATTTCCTTACTTCCCTGACTTCCTCACACCTCCCCTTTTTGTATTCCCGTTTACAAAATCCTTTCAGCAAATCCTTACCCTCTTTCATTTATCTTTACTCTGTATCTTAACCTATTATAACTATATATTTTCATCCATATAACTATCAATATTTACATATTCTTATTAACCTTATTACCAAAACCACTTATTTTCAGTCCAACATCATTTTAACATTCATTAATTTTACAGTATTTCCGCAAATAGTCTTTAAACTTCTTCCAATCTTCTTCCACCAACTCTTCTCCCTGGTCTCGGATTCTGCCAGTCATTTCCGCCATTTCCATATAGTCCATCACCTTCATCTGCCATTCTTCCAAAGTGGGTAAATCTTGTGTCTTCCAATACTTTGCAATAAGTATTCTTGCTGCTGTTGTAGCATACATAAAAAAAGTTCTATCCTTCTTTGGCACCAATTGGCTGACCATACCCAAGAGGAAGGCCTCTGGTTTCTTCAGGAAGGTAAATTTAAATACCTTTTTCATTTCATTATAGATCATCTCCCAGAACGCCTTGATCTTTGGGCACGTCCACCAAAGGTGAAAGAATGTACCTTCAGTTTTTTTACATTTCCAACATTTATTATCGGGCAAATGATAGATTTTTGCAAGCTTGACTGGTGTCATGTACCACCTATAAATCATTTTCATAATATTCTCTTTTAGGGCATTACATGCCGTAAATTTTATACCTGTGGTCCACAACTGTTCCCAGTCAGCAAACATAATGTTATGTCCAACGTCCTGTGCCCATTTAATCATGGCAGATTTAACCGTCTCGTCCTGAGTGTTCCATTTTAACAGCAAGTTATACATTCTTGAAAGTATCTTTGTTTTAGGATCTAACAGTTCTGTTTCCAACTTTGATTTTTCCACCTGGAAGCCAATTTTTTTGTCTAAATTATAAGCCTCTCTTATTTGATAATAGTGAAGCCAATCTCGCACTTTATCTTTTAGTTTCTCAAAACTCTGCAGTTTCAATTTGTCTCCTTCCTGCTCCAAAATTTCCCAATATTTCGGCCTATCTACTTGCACTTTGATGTCCTTTCGAACTGCTAGGTTGGCAGGAGTCTGATGCAGATACCTATCTTCAAAGAAGGCTGCCTGCTGCATCTCTGCATGAGTTCTTGCCTTGAACTTGCATTCACATGGCACACTCAGAATAGCAAAACATGGAGCTGTGGGCTCTTTGTCAGCAGAGGATTATTACACATTCATACCTTTTTGGATGTAAGAGTGAAGCATTCCCCAATTCTTAATACAACCATCAGATATGTGGGAAAGCTGTGCTCTTAATTGTATTTTCTAACACTTTGAGTCCCTCTGAGCTCAGTATCACTTGTTTCATATTAAATGTGTAAACTCAGACTTAAAGCAAGAGGGAACTGCAACCATATGTTGCAGCATGGAGGGCTCCCTTGCAGTGTTTTTCCAACAGTTTTCCATTCCCCGCCTCCATCAGTCAGTGTTATGACCGCTCTGCATGCCCAGTCCTCACTGGGCTATTTTTAGCATCCCTCCTATTAGATTGGGGGGGAAAATAGATCTATTTCATTTGCACAAACCTTGGGGTTTCCTCAAGGCTTCTGATATCTCCCTCTTATGGTGCCATTTTTGGCTTCCTATCTACATTTGCATCTGAACTTTGGAAATAAGGGAAATTACATCCAACATAATCAGAGATGAGATTTTTTTTCCACCTTTGTGTGCTCCTTCTCCATGACCTGAATCTCTCTCATTTTCGCTGGCGTTTCAGACAAACCAGCATTGCTTTAAATAGCAATGAACACTATTGATTTTTTTCCCCTTCAGATTTAGCTCCAAACATTTAAAAGCATTCAGTGAAGAGCATCAACATCCCATCATGCAATAAATATAATTAGCACTCTCTGAATGTACCCAATAATTTATTCATAAATATCATCTTTCCATCCATTACCTTAAACTATTATGAACCACTTTAAATATTATAGGCCAACTTACATAGCTACTGAATCTTCATTGATTAGGCTAGGTATGTTAAAAATATACTTCTTACGTACTAGATCTAAGCCCCTAGGGAAATGGAGTAAAGCTTTTTAAGTGAAGATTTAAATATAGTACTAACTTCTACAATTTCACTGTGTTGGAGTACAGGAGGGTGAACTTTGCAGACCCTTTAGAATGCTGCAAGACTGACATCATTCAATGGCATGTTTTTCTAGTGTAGTCAGGCTTTTTAAATTAATGATTATCTGCAACATAAAAAATAAGTAATGGACTATAAAATGTGGTACATAATCAAGAGTTGAAAAGAATCCATTTCCCTTCAAAATCCCAAGCTATATTTTAGGCTCCACGTTTCATCTTCATAAAATTTCATTCTTTTTTTCCACTTTTGAGTAATATCCATTATTTTCCTTAACCATTCAGAAACAGGTGGAACAACTGTAGTTTGATAATGTCTAGCCCATAAAATTTATTTAAACTTGGTCTTCTTTTTCTTGGGAAGAATGACCCTAGCCAACTGGAGATCACAAAATAAATATGATGTCGTCACAACCCTATCATAGTTGACTATGTGATGATGACACCACCAAGCCAATCGAGAGTGAAACATGCTTCTTAGATCAGCAGCACTCTCACTTTGAATGGGTGATCATCCTATCATCCTATTTCAGAGCAGTCCCCACAAAATCTCTCTCCTCTCTCTCTCTCTCTCTCTCTGTGTGTGTGTGTGTGTGTATACTTTTTGCTTCAAACATACCCTTTTAATTAAAGAGCTCAGACCTAATATAACTGTCTATACAGGATCAATAAGCGGTGTCAACAAACAATATTAGTAACTAAGCCATAAATATAAAGCATTCAGGGTACCATGAGAAAACTGCTAATAGGAAGAAATGTCTCTAGTTTATTGTCTGACTTTATTGCTTTGCTCTTAGTTTTGTTGAAACATCATTCTTTTCTATCCTTAGACACAGAATGCTTCTCCCAAACAGAGGAAGCAGAGCGTCTATACGCCTCCTGCCATGAAAGGTACTGTGCAGGTACTGTTTCTTGCCATGCTAATAATGTCTATTTTGTTGTTCATGACATCTTTCAAAACCCCAAAACTAAACAGTAACTCCCAGCTTGGGCTCTCATTAACAGGATAACTTTATAATGACATGGAGTGGAAAAGACACATGGCCATGATCCACACACCTTTGAAAGACTGTCAGCACACTGCTCTTTCACTTGTATCTGCAGGGGGTGGGATTACTTGAGGAGAGTTCTGAGGGCCATAAAGGAAGACCTGGGGGCCATATTCAGCACCCAATCCCTATTCTAAATCCTCTGCCACTAAAAAATGGACCCTCCAGACTCTATGCAATGTTTCCTCTCTGCTTAAATATTGCAATATAGCTTTTCTACGACATCAATATCATGCTAGTGTGGGACTGACAGCATAAATTCCCTCTCCCCCAAAAAGCAAATTTCCTTCCTGTGCACTTTTTCCAAGGCATCATCCACTCGCCCTTCTAGCAGGAAATGGCTTACTCAGCTATGTATGTGTGTTTTACTGGAATGCAGCGCACTGGAAAAATCAATGCGAGTGCTATTGATTGCAGAGCTATCTCCAGAACAAGGCAGACAGCAGCCAAGAGAGCCGTTTGGCACAGGATCCTTGTGAGGCTTATGTTTCTGTGCTTAATGGATGTTGGGAGACACTCTCCCCATCTGAAGAGCCTCCATCGTTCGCATCTCCCGAGTGATGCTTACACGCACTTGTGTGGTAAGCAAAATCGCAGATTGGGAATCCTGACACTTCTTGATTTGGATTTGCTCATCACAGGAGCATTTCCCCTGTGCTCTGGTCACTTATCAGATAACCCTCCATTAAACACAGACACGGGGCCAATTGAACGAGCAAACTGTGATGCGCTGGTGCAGAGCCAGGGATAAAACCTGCTGTCCGTAAAGCACACCCAGCTCACCTGAGAGTGGCCAAGGGGAATCGATCAGGGCTGCACTTTCCAGCACTGTCTCAGATGTTTGAAATGTACCTGAATGGATTAATATGGAACAGCATGCTGGGAAGATCTGGTAGTCTTAGGCAATGCACAAACTTCCCTTCATTAACCCCAGAGGGAGCTGAAGATTTGTTCATGAACTAAGGCAGGAGAGAAACATTTCTCAGCACTTTCCCTTCTGGGCATTCTTCCAGGGCCACATGCCAGCAGGGGAGGGACCAGAAGCAACATTGTTGGCATCTGTCTGTCTTGAGAGACAATGGAGTGTGCATCCAGGGGTGAAGTCAAACCGCTGCGTTAGCAACACCAAGGTGACCTGCCTGGGGCGCAAGCCTGGGCAGTCTGTATGGAGATCCTGGGCTGCCCAGATGACAAGACCCACACACACACACACCAGCCTCACGGATGCGGTCCAAAGAAAAGCAGAGCAATACGTTTGGCACATAGGAGCCTGCTCGAAGGGCCCAAGGGGTCTCCGTTCCCCCCAATAAAATATTTGAGAGGGCCGCCCCTCCAAGTTGATGAGCATTGCCATTCAAATGGCGTCCATGCACCATGTCAAGTGCATTATGCAGGGCAGGGCTTACTTGCCCCTGTGGCGATCACACAGGGTCCCCGGATGTTTCACCGCCTATTGATCCCTGTGCCACCACTTTATTTCTCGCTGCCACCACCCAGGCCCTACCTGGTACAATACTGAGTCCAGTCAGGGTTAAGTTGGAACATAAACTTCTGTTTATTTATTGCAATTTAACAAGAGTGTGGTTTCATAAACGGTCTCAGTCAATTACAATCATGGGCTGCCTATCCAGACCTATAACTTCCGCTCCCTGCTCTCACTCACTAAACCACCTCGCAGATATTTACTTGTCTTCCTAGCCCCTAACTGTTACTGACTCAGCTTATTTCGCTACACTAACTCAACCTACCCACAGACTCTATCCCAATTCACTCCTGCTCCAACCAACCACCCAACTCCCAACGAACTCCTCCCTTCGCCCCTCCCAGAGCTGGTTTTATAGTCCCTTTGACTCCACACCCCTGGGTTCTGATTGGGTAACCTGTTTAACTATTTCACCTCCAGCACTCTCATATGTTAACGTCACAGCCCCCCCCCAATGTTTTATTCAAGGTGGCACCCCTTTGACACCAGCTTGGCTGCAGGAGTTGCTGGAAGGAGGCATACAAGATGCCATCCAGTTGTCTTAGAGACTCCACTCCATTTTGTGTAGGGTTTACTCCATCAGTGGCATCGCGTGGGGAGGGCCACAGGGGTGGTTGCCCCAGGCACAAAAGCCCTGAGCCCTCAAAGCTGCTGAGCCACTGCTGCACCTCAGAAAGCACCCATAGCTTGGACAGCTGAACGCCAGCTTCACTGGCCAACCTGCCCCCCGTATGGAGGAATGCGTGGGGTATACATTTGTGTGTTTGGGGTTTTTTTTTTCACTGTAGAGGGGGCACAATACTTGCCTTGCTACAAGCTCTGGCAACCTGCGCTATGCCACTGTAATCCTTAACCTTTTCTTCTCCAGAAGATAATCCACAAAGCAGTGGAAGATTAGCAATCATGGGCCTACTGTACAAAATGTAAGATTCACATATATTTATGTGATTCTTACCTTTTGTACAGTAGGCCAGTTTCCACACATGTTACTCTTTATCCTCCATCTAGTCAAGCAAGAAGCACAAACAGAGCTCAAAGACACATGCCAGCCAGGCAGAAACACTCAAGCAAAGGTGCAAAACATGGCTGGAAAGGGGCCTGGCCTGGGGAAGAGATCCCAAGGCCCTTGAGGGCCACACTTGGCTGCTGGGCCTGAGGTTCCTCAGATTTACCCAGGGGGAAAAGCGGTCAAGGTGGTAGGGCAATAGCATTGTTGGCTGCTACTCCTTAGTGGGGATTCCTTTACCCCTGAGGAGTGCGCTGGTACGATACTGGTTTTACTCATGGGGAAATTATTCAGTGTTTAAGCCCGTTTGGTGGGTTATCCATTTAAATATTTGAGCTGGATTGGCTATGGCAACGCTAAAGTTTAAAGCAGGAGATTCTAATTGGACTGTCATGTTGGGTCAACATGATTTGTCAGTGGCTGCAGTCGTTGGCTTTTTAGCCACATTTAGTGGCTAAAGGGACAAAGTGTTGCAAAGCCCGCATTCACTAAAAACTAAAGGAGGCACAAATTTGTCATGTTCTGTTTCTCTCTCTGTATGCATTTTAGCCTATATATGCATTTTTGCAAGCCTTTCCTCCCTTATACAAGCTCAGATTAGGGAGATGGCGGAGGAATGCCATCTTGCTTCATTCATCTATCTCTTCATTTGTCATCCTCCACAGCAGCTTAGTCTCTCAAAGGTATTAAAGAGCATCATTTTGACATTATGGGACGCGGGTGGCGCTGTGGGTTAAACCACAGAGCCTAGGGCTTGCCGATCAGAAGGTCGGCGGTTCGAATCCCCGTGACAGGGTGAGCTCCTGTTGCTCGGTCCCTGCTCCTGCCAACCTAGCAGTTCGAAAGCACCTCAAAGTGCAAGTAGATAAATAGGTCCCGCTCTGGCGGAAAGGTAAACGGCGTTTCCGTGCGCTGCTCTGGTTCACCAGAAGGGGCTTAGTCATGCTGGCCACATGACCCGGAAGCTGTATGCCGGCTCCCTCGGCCAGTAAAGCAAGATGAGCGCTGCAACCCCAGAGTTGGCCACGACTGGACCTAATGGTCAAGGGTCCCTTTACCTTTACCTTGTGACATTATGCTTTAGAAAACAGGAACAATCCTTACCTGTCCCTTAATTGCACCCTGGTTTTACTTCAAAGAAAGCAAGGGAAATAACTCTATGGTTGAGCCCATACTTTGCAGGCACCAGGTTCAATCCATTGTCTCTCTAGGTAGGGCTGAGAATAGTTCTTGTCTGAAACTCTGAAGAGCTTCTGCCAGTCAGTGTAGACAATAATGAGTTAGATGGGCCAATGGGCTTAGGTTAGCAGGATGCTTGCACAATCCCAAACATGTTGCCTTCTGTCCAACCAGGAAATAATTTGCGTCAGTTACAGCCATCATCAGATAACAAAAGGATTCCCTTCAGAAGCAGAGGTCACCTTGGCAGTGTGTTCCTGAATTGATAAAGAACCGGGTGTAATTCTAGCAGTAGATACAAAAATTCACAAATCTGTGGATTAAAGCTAACTCGGGGGATATTGCAGAGATAACATACACTGAATTGAATTTAATCATTTCTCTTCCTGAACGGAGGGACACCTCCGTGAGTGGAATGAGATCTTTGGATTGAATTCATTCTGTTGGGTTTGAACTGGATTGCTGATTTAAACTGACAAAATAAAGCCAGCGATAAACTTTGTGTTTAAAATAGTGGGTGGGAAAGTCTGAAGTAATTGAAAGGTTTATCAGCTGCTATTTAATGTCAACTGAAAAGTTACTGTTTTTATCAATATGCGGCGTTTTCACCGATTGCTTATTAGGTGTAGGAAATTCAACAGTTGCCCCAGTTCTATGCTCTGTGTGGATGTACTCTGAGCAGAGAGGATACTTACACAGCTGATAAAATGTTTTGTTAAATATAGGAGCTCAGGCTTCAAGATTACTTTCTGTTTCATTGCTATCAATATGACAGCACTCAAGTACTCTTAAAATGGATTCCCGCTGCTTGGTTTTGAAGCAACTTGTTATTAGTAACAAGGCTCCCTCTAGTGGATCTGAAGGGTGTGTTTTTGCACTTCCAGTTCCTGCCTCTCGATAGCCCGATGGACTAGAGAAAGAGACAAACATGAGAGCTTTGACTATATATATATATATATATATAAATTTTCAGTTTCTTATTCTTTTTAAAAACATACAAATCCAATATTTTCCCAACAAACATATATATTTAGACTTCCCCACCACACCCCTTTTGTGGTTTCTTATATTTTTTAATTCTTAGCACTGCATTTCCCTCATTATTCCAATTATTAATTACTCCCTGGTTTTCTTTTAACATTAATTGTAACTGCTTGGTTTTAAGTTAATCCTGCTAACGAACTTACACATGGACAAGAACTTTTCAGATTTTCCACATATGTTCCTCCATTCTTTAATAAAGTGTTTTTCCTCTTGGCTTTTTATTGTTCCAGTAAGTTTTCCCATTTCGGCATAGTCCATTAATTTAATCTGCCACTCCTCCTGCAAGCCCAGTGCTCTATAGTGCTGCTCAGCTCAGTAGCAGAGTGGCCATGTGGAAGCGACATGGCAGCAACAGAGAGCTCATGTGAATTTGCTTTCTGCTTATGCGAGGTTTAAGATCACAGCCCGTATCCCAAGTATACTACACTGAAGTATACTACACAGGAAGTATGATTTCTGCTCTTCTCCCTGCTCCCCCCCCTCACAAAAAGAACCCAAACCTTTGTTGACTGATGGATCTTTCATCAGATCTGCTTTAAATGTGAGCGACACGTGCCTGTGGACATTTTAAAAAATTAACTAAAGATAACACAAGTCAAACTTCCGCTGAACTTGCCCCAAAATGGAAAGAAGCAAAGTCCCAAGTAAAGGAAGAATGGATACAAAAACTTATGGAATATGCAGAAATGGCGAAACTTACTGGAAGAATGAGAAATCAAGATAACAAACTCTTTATAAAAGAATGGAAATGGTTTATCGAATATCTACAGATAAATTGTAAACAGATAAAAACATTAGCAGGATTGTTGCAGTAACCTGCAGTTTTATAAGAGTATACATTTACAGTAGATAATTAAATGAGTAAGGTAAATGAATTTGGATATGCAGAAGATATGAAAAAATAAATTTAGGGAACCGCCGAACGAGGGGGAAGGAAGTCAGATTTTGAAATGTTAAAGGGATTGCAAAATTCATGAAATGTATAAATTTGAAAAATATAAATATAAAACTTTAAAAAAGAGCTTCCACTGCACTTAAGAGACACTTTGCCCCACCCCTCAAAAATTAAAAAATGGTCTCCACAAGAAAAGCACAGGGTACACAGTAGCACAACAGAAGGGTCATCATCCCCTTTCTCTCTGTGTGGGTTTTTCTTCTTTTGTTTTTATACAGATTAGTTTTTTTATCTTGTTGCATCATTAAAAAGATTTAATAAAAAAGATATGGAAAAAAAGACCCCACCCAAGATATGATTTGCCATGGACTCGACACCTTTGCAATTTATGACGTGTATGTGGGATAAATCAGGGCAGCTTCTGGCTTGTTGTCCAGACTTCCCTGCATGTTACAGTATTCATTGAATTGTCCAGACAGAAATGTCCCCCATGAGCATGGACACACACACACACACACACACACACACAGAGATTTCCATGACATTTCCTCCTCTGGCTCACATGGGAATTAATTTACTCACCCTCTGTTGCCCTATTGTGTTGAGTACAAACATAGCAAAACCCCAAATCCCATGTTTTTAAAATAAGTCCTCTTCCATAAATGTACGTGGGATTTTTTTCATGCCTCCCTTCCCACCCAAAACCCAGGCAGATATACAAGCATGGGTTGAGATAAATATTTGGTTTCCACCACGGGAATGGAATGATCCTCACTTTATTTATGTTGACTGTATACATTTATTTTTTGACATTGCTGTTTATTGCAAGTGGCTCTGCAAATATATCTTCGGGAAGGACGCTTTATAGGGAGAAATAAAAGAGAACAATGGTGGCTGTTATTTTTGGCAGGCTGGTAAGAAAGGCAGAGGGTTGTTTTACTGCACTCGTGGGGTGATTTCTGAGATCTGTCAGCCTTGATTTATATCATTTGATTCCCCTGGTACCTTTTAAGGGAACAAACAAATCTACGAAACAGTGTTATTTTCTGCATTCAACTCTCTTCATTCACCTGCAAACCATATTTAGGGTGCGATTCTCCCGGGTCATTGAATTCTTTGACTCCAACCTTTTTTCTGGTCCTTTTCCAATAGACACCAGCATACGCCCTCTTTTACTCCACAAACATTGGGGCTCCAAGATCCATAGGGCCAGGAACCTAGACATTCCCATGGTGGCAAGGAGGGGTATTGCAACATCAGATCTCCCTCACCAAGTTTGGAGTGTTCTCTCTCCTGATCTGGTGGCACTGTGGGTTAAACCACAGAGCCTAGGACTTGCCAATCAGAAGGTCAGTGGTTCGAATCCCTGTGACGGGGTGAGCTCCCATTGCTCGGTCCCTGCTCCTGCCAACCTAGCAGTTCGAAAGCACCTCAAAGTGCAAGTAGATAAATAGGTACCGCTCCAGCGGGAAGGTAAACGGCATTCCCGTGTGCTGGTCTGGTTCACCAGAAGCGGCTTAGTCATGCTGACCACATGACCCGGAAGCTGTACGCCGGCTCCCTCGGCCAATAAAGCAAGATGAGTGCTGCAACCCCAGAGTCGTCCGCGACTGGACCTAATGGTCAGGGTCCCTTTACCTTTATGGTTCTAGGATGCCCTCCCAGGGTCAATAGGATCACAACATTAGTTATTTTTTAGTACCTTCGTTTTTCCAGTCCTCAGCCCTTTTCTCATCTCTTTCTTTTCCACCTCAACAGTTGCATAAGAAGTTTGTCGTTGCACTCATCTTCTGGTAGGCAGTAAACTATCCCCTTCCACTCTTCAGGTTGAAGCAAGCCATGTGTTTTTTATATTTTGTTGGGAGCCGCCCAGAGTGACTGGGACAACCCAGTCAGATGGGCAGCATATAAATAATAAAATTATTATTACATTGTTAGTATGATAGTTGTGGATTCCGGAGAGCTACAGCCAGTCAGAATAAACAGTCCGGGAATAGATTGACCAAATAGCCTGAAGGAGCTATCGGGCAGCTCCTTACGCTCTTATGTGACAACATGTGAACCACAGGACAGGGAAACGCAGGAGGCATAGAATGCAATTAGCTTTGTGTTTGTGACGTTAACATATGAGAGTGCTGGAGGCGAAATAGTTAAACAGGTTACCCAATCAGAACCCAGGGGGTGGAGTCAGAGGGACTATAAAACCAACTCTGGGAGGGGATGAGGGAGAGTTCGTTGGGAGTTGGTTGGTTGGTTGGTTGGAGCGGGAGTGAATTGGGATAGAGTCTGTGGGTAGGCTGAGTTAGTGTAGCGAAATAAGCTGAGTCAGGAACAGTTAGGAACTAGGAAGACAAGTAAATACCTGAGAGGTGGTTTAGTGAGTGAGAGCAGGTAGCGGAAGTTATAGGTCTGGATAGGCACCCCATGATTGTAATTGACTGAGACTGTTTATGAAACCACACACTTGTTAAACTGCAATAAATACACAGAAGTTTATGTTCCAATTTAACCCTGACTGGACTCAGGAATTTCCCAGGTAGGGCCTGGGTGGTGGCAGTGAGAAATAAAGTGGTGGCATAGAGATCAATAGACGGTGAAACGTCTGGGGACCCTGTGTGATCGCCACAGTCCTCTGGTTCATCTTAAACCAGCTAAGACATTGCTGAAACTGACCACTAGCCCCGCCCTTCCCCCTCTAGCCTCTCGCTCTGGATCCCTCCCAAAGCAGACAAAGCCTGCATTGAGGGGGTGGTCTCCTCCTCCTCCTCTGGACCTGCCTGCCCTATTGCTCAGCTACGTACAGGACTCTCCTCGAGCGGGGTGTAAGAGGGGGAGGAGAGCCAGCAGGACCGAGACTTCCCTGCTGCTGGGTAGAAAAGGCAACCTCTAACTCCTCTGTGTCTGAGTCTGCACTCCCACTGTGACTCTCAGCCTCTAACCTGTCCTGGAAGGCCTTCCTTCTCCTGATCCCCACCTTGATTCCTCGAATCCCCTGTTTCTAGCGCCTCCCAGCTCATTCCTTCCCCAGACTGCTCTTCAGCATCCCACCACCACCACCATGATCTGGGATCTAAGTCGTCATCTTCTGTGTCCTCCACGGTGGGTTCTTGGGTGCGTGGCTCCCACCATTCTTTCACATCCAGCCAGTCCCTGACGCAACTGTGCCAAACTTAATTACACATAAACTAGGTTTTCTCTCCCTCTCCCTCTCCCTCTCCCTCTCCCTTCCCTTACTAAGAGAAGCCCACCCAAAGCTTTTGCACAACCTGAAACATCCCTTCAGAAACACCACCTTCCTTTCAGTATATAAATCATTATTTTATTTTATTATTTTGCTATTTTACAAAAGAAGAAGATAAACTGTGATGATTGGAGACCGAAACTGTGGTCGTCGAATTGACTTCTAGGGGCTTCTGCTCTTCATCTGAAGTCTTTTGATTTGGCTGACAAGTTCTAGTCGGAGACTAGGGAGAGACTTAAGGAATCAGCAAATCTGAAATGTTTACATGCTAGTGAGGCTTGCCTGGAACTACAAAAGCTGCTTACATTTTGGGGGGATGCTGTCAGCAGAAGATTTCTACAGGGTGTGATTCTACACTAGCGAAATCAGCCTCCCATTGAAAGCATGCTTTGTTCAGTCAGGGTGGGGGGAGGCAGTGATGTGACAGCACAGTTGTGTGGAGGAAACATCTCTCTGCACTGATCTTGAGCCAATGCTGTTGTTTGCACCTTTTAAATGTGGGAAAGGGAAAAGGGAATGGAAGTCGTGTGATATGAAATAATAAACTGGAAAGCAGCCAACTATTTTGAACACAGCCTTTTACTGTTTTCATGGCTGATGAGTGGTGACAGTGTAAACAGTGGCTTATTGACTCTGAGTTGTAACTCCGTATCTGTGCTTTCAGTAGGAAAGTAGGAAAATTGGAGGGCAATGATTAGTTCATTGCTACTAATTTATTTCTTGGCTTTTCTCTCTATGGAGTCGAAGGGGTTGTGCACAGACTGCCTTCTGATGTAGGGTTTATTGTTAAACAAGCCTGATCAAACCTTAACCTCACACACTTCTCCCTCCCTCCCACTCCTCCAGAGCAGCCATGAGCTTTTGCTTCTGTATTTGATTAACCACAGTTTAGCTTTACATCCAAACCCTAAACTGTGGCTAAACATAACTATGTCTAGTTAAAACAAACCAGCTTCATATACCAAGGTTTAAAGTTGGCTTGCTCTCTTGAACTGTAGCTAAGGCAAACCTTAATTTGTTTGGGTTTGGAGGAAACAGTGAACAACATCAACACTGAAGGAGGGAGAAAGCACGAACCCAATTATCAGTTAAGCTCATTCTGATAACAAGAAACTGATACACCCAAATGAGCTCAAAGTTCCCCAGGTAACCTAAACAACCGAGAGTTTCAAATGCTGAAATTTGGGCTTTTTTCTGGGTTCCCGTTCTTTTGTTTCAAAAGTGCAATTACAAATAGATAAGAAAATACATAGGTCTTTTTAAAAGCTACTTAAGACTCTTTCAGTATCATCTAATATGTATATTACCTTTATTTGTAATAATATATATACATATTAAACTAAGCAATGCAAATCTGGAAGAACGACAGATATAAACACTGATCAGTTTTGCTCAAACATAAGCAGTAATGCAGAAACCTACCACCCACCTAGCCTGCTGCAGAAACTTGGCCCTCCTAGAATAAGTTGCACATATAGACAAGGATGATTATTTTAAGAAGAAATCAAGAAAAGGATAAAAATAGACCCTTGAGAGATCAACATTTTCCTTTCTCTTGCTTGACTTACTGACCCAGCACTGTCTGACCCTTTAAACTATTTCATGGCAAACCTTAATATAGCAAGGTTGAAATTTTAAAATGCTTTATCTAAGGAGATTTGATTACTCAGGGCCAATGTCCCAGGCTATGTTTTTTCCATTGTGTGCATAAGCATAGATATAACATTCCCATAAGCAGATGGAGATGTCCCTCTCTCTGTACAGAGCTGGGAATGTGCATCCAATAATAGTATCTGAACGAAGAAGCATAAATAGGACATGAATCTGGATAGATGGACCTCTTTGACATTTGTATGTCATTTCTCCAATGAAAACAGGGACGTCCCATTCCATCGTGATAATTACACCCCACACATCTTATTGGGTTGCCCCAGCACTCTGGACAGCTTCCAACATATATAAAAACACAATAAAACATTAAACATTACAAAAGCTTCCCTATACAGGATTGCCTTCAGACGGCTCGGGGGTCGGATAACTCCATATCCTCCAACATTTCTCCAATGAAAATGGGGACATTGTAAGGCAAAGCGGGACATTCTGGGATCAAATCAGAAACTGGGACGGCTTCTCTAAATCAGGGTTGTCCCTGGAGGGTACTGGTCTCGCCTTATCTGCACCAGGTACTCATGAGGGGGCAAGCCAGTTCAGCGGTTTTACAGCACCATGGATAGCTCCAAGTGAACAAAGGCTGTAGGTGAATTGCTGTCTCATAAGCCTCTTCCTCCTGTCCATTTTCCCAGGCTTGAATCCCTTGTCCTAAAGGTGAGGGCCAGCCCCATGACCTGCACAAAAAAGCACTTCCTTGTTTTTCTGTGGAATCCTGTTTGTCACGCTTCCTTTACTATTGGGCAGGTGCAGTAGCATGGAAACCACTCGATTCCTCTGGTGAGTCAGGTTTAGGGAACAACACCTGTGAGGGTCCCTGCCTTAGGTTTTGCTAACCTGGGGGAACCAGAGGCATGTCCCATTGGCTTTCAGCCAGCAGCCTTGGGATCTGTTGTCTATGAGGCACCAGCATCAGAAGCTTGCTCCAATTTACCAGTTGAATGGTACCTTTATATGCATAACGTATAAATATAGCACAAGTCTTAGGATGGCTGTGCCCCATCCACAGTATTTACATACTCGTGCATCAGCTGTAGTCTCACCACCTCCCCAATTAACTAGGATTCTAGATGTGGAAAGCTTTTGAAATGTGGAGAGCATGAAATCACCCGGGTTCATGTTGGTGTTGTGCAATCCCAGGATCAGTGGGATTCTTGCGATTTTGAAAATCAGCTCATAGACCAAAAGGGCAGGAACATATCTCTCATCACCAGTACCCACTCACCAGTGTGGTGTAGTGGTTAAGAGCGGTAGTCTCATAATCTGGGGAACCGGGTTTGAGTCTCCGCTCCTCCACATGCAGCTGCTGGGTGACCTTGGGCCAGTCACACTTCTTTGAAGTCTCTCAGCCCCACTCACCTCACAGAGTGTTTGTTGTGGGGGAGGAAGGGAAAGGAGAATGTTAGCCGCTTTGAGACTCCTTAAAGGGAGTGAAAGGCGGGATATCAAATCCAAACTCTTCTTCTTCTTCTTCTACACCTGCTCTAGAAACTGCATCATTCAAAGGAAATGCAACATCTACAATAAGGCAGAATCCGAGTTAACTTTAGCCACGACCTTAAGCATTATATATATATATCACAGCTTAGAGCTTTCTCTGTGCTCTTGTAGGTGTGGCTTGTCCCATTCATTTTAATGGAGGGAATAGACCCCCATATGCAATGCAATGCAATGCACACACTTCCTCCATTGAAATGAATGATAAGCAGGGTAGCTCCATATGTGTATTAGAACTCTGGCAACCAATAATAAATCTTTAGATCAGATTGTCTGCATCTAACAAGAGGTGTATCGTATGGACAGTGTCCGGAGGAGGTCAGTAAAGAAGGTGAAGGGCTTGAAAACTAAATTCATGAGGAAAGGTTGAAGGAGTTGGGTACATTTAGCCTGCAGAATAGATGCAGTACTGTAGCCATCTTCGCATAGGTGAAAGGCTTATCACAGAGATAATGGAGATAATTTGTCTTCTGATGCAGGGCCTGAACCAATGGGTTCAAATGACAAAAAGAGGGATTTTGACTAAACAGAAGGAAGATTTCCTTAGTGATACAAGCTTAGAAGAAGGTGGACGTATTCTTTAGAATGCATTAAATGGATAGCAACCTATCAGGGATATTGCAGAACTGGATTTCCTGCATCATTAGAGTTGGAGTAGATGGTCTTTTTGAAGTCCCTGCCAACTCTGCAATTCTATTATTCTAAATGGACAACTTGAATTTATTAAATTGACCCATGACATGGATGCATGTTAAATGTTTGAATCCCCCACAAGTATTTTGCAAAGTTGTGGAACCTTGTTGAATACGTATCTGCTTTCAAATTTCTTCTACTTTGCTTGGATGGATTAAACCAGATGTCAAGTTTTCATTTCCCCACAGGAGATTTTCATGATGTGACTGTGGAAATGTCAGAAAGTTGCCTCATTTGCACAGATAATTTATCCTGAATCTGCAAATAAGCTTTGAGGCGATGATTTAATCTAAAATGCATTACCAGTTCAAAGCGTATTAGTACATGCTTACTGAAAATGGCTTGGCATTCAGGCTTTCTTCGTCAACATTAATTGAATTAAATTACCTGCAGTGAAATCAGAGCCTTTGAGGGAAAGGAGAAAGGAGAAAACAGCAAACTTTAGAAGGAAGACAAAAATAAGAGTCAAATATGTATGCATGTTTCCTCGCATTGTGACATCAAGGGACGGAAGGCAACTCTGGAGCAGGTGAACTGAAGGGTACAAACTGATTTCTGTTGGGTAAAAAAAGAAATACAGACCCAGGGAAATCACTGCTACATTGTGAGGAGAAATAGATGAGCCTTACTATCAGACAGATGGCAAGAGAGGAGAAACACTGGCAGACAAAAGCAGAGATTCAGAGGGGGGAACTCAGCCTGGGCATACAGATCTCAACTCAGTAATGAGGAAGGCAAGCTTAGTTGAACACAAAAGGTGTAGCCAAGCATGAAGAGAGTGACTTGAAAGCAGACAAAGGGTGTGAGCAGAACACAACACCCTCGGAGCCAGCAACCCGAGGACCATTTCAAATTATAGCAGGGAAATGAATGGGAGGGTGGAGGCGATGTAGGAATAGAATGATATCATGTAACCCATATCTGTGTGTGTAGCTTTCGATATAGGCAGCCATTCAAACTGCAGCATGACACAACAGGTGGAAGCATGGGCATTGCCGGGGGGGGGGGGCAGTTGCTCTCCAAATCCTCAAAAAGTATTGAAAAGCATTGTTGCTGTTGTTGTTTAGACGTTTAGTTGTTTAGTCGTGTCCAACTCTTCGTGACCCCATGGACCATAGCACGCCAGGCACTCCTGTCTTCCACTGCCTCCCACAGTTTGGTCAAACTCATGTTGGTAGCTTCGAGAACACTGTCCAACCATCTCGTCCTCTGCCATCCCCTTCTCCTTGTGCCCTCCATCTTTCCCAACATCAGGGTCTTTTCCAGGGAGTCTTCTCTTCTCATGAGGTGGCCAAAGTATTGGAGCCTCAGCTTCACGATCTGTCCTTCCAGTGAGCACGCAGGGCTGATTTCTTTAAGAATGGATAGGTTGGATCTTCTTGCAGTCCATGGGACTCTCAAGAGTCTCCTCCAGCACCATAATTCAAAAGCATCAATTCTTCGGCAATCAGCCTTCTTTATGGTCCAGCTCTCACTTTCATACATCACTACTGGGAAAACCATAGCTTTAAGTATACGGACCTTTGTTGGCAAGGTGATGTCTCTGCTTTTTAAGATGCTGTCTAGGTTTGTCATTGCTTTTCTCCCAAGAAGCAGGCGTCTTTTAATTTCGTGACTGCTGTCACCATCTGCAATGATCATGGAGCCCAAGAAAGTAAAATCTCTCACTGCCTCCATTTCTTCCCCTTCTATTTCCCAGGAGGTGATGGGCCAATTAACTGAGGTTCTGCCTCCCCCAGCAGAAGCCTCCCCCCACAACAAAAGCCTTCCCCCCATAATGTCCTCTCTCCCCCCCAAAAAAAAATTAAGCTCAACAACTCCCCCTCTAAAAAAAAATCATGGTTGGAAGGAGCAATAAAAGCAGGCAGGCCAGCATCACATGTGGGCAGAGCAAGCGAGTGGGCAGCTGTGTGGCCCAGGCAGCATTCACATGTTCTGTGTCACCACTGCCACCAGCTGCCTGCCTGTTTGCATGTGTGCACAACAGGGAAACCTGGGATTCAAACAGGCAGGAGGCCCAAGGCTGCTGGCCCAGGCAGACCTGCAGGTGTTCATGCACTCCCCATCACCATGGTCTCCACTGCCCACAATTCACCCCAAACTGCCCCCATCCCTTCACAGCTCCCTGCAATCTCATATATCCCTTTGCCAGTAGCAGAGGAAAGGGGAATCAGGAGGAGAAAGGCTTTCACCCTCATGGGATGGAAGGAGTGTTGGGGGGTTTGCATGGGGTGTAAAGAATGGGGGTTTGGCAAGGGTGTGGGGGGTGGGCAGGGTTGGTGAGCAACATATTTCGTTTGACCCTTATTTTGCCGATGTAATGGAAACCCACCGTTCATGTTATTGTAAGCTGCCACCCTTAACAGTTGTTAATAAAACAGCAACATTGTCACTGATTGATTTCTTCCTTCAGCACAACAGGCAAGATTTTAGATTTGACTGCATGTGGCCTTAAATGTGGTTCTTTTATATTTACAGGGATTAAGCATCTAAAAAACCAGAATGACGTGGCCTTCCCAGAGGAGGATGAAGGAGTCAATGAAAGAGATGAGGAGTGGAGCCCCTAACTGGCTCCGAGCATCTGTGGGAAAGCCCTTATTGTCAATAACTGAACTGCTAAACTTTCTGTACTTAACGTGGAACTCTATTGCTTGTCTTCCTGACCCAAACCTGTCTTCACCTCAGTACCCAACAGCAGGAGGATTTCATGGTGGAATTTACAGCAATTTGCAGAATCTGCCTTGTGGTACTTCATAACTGAAGATAACGGTTTCTTCCATTTCTTTTCTAGCCATTTCCCCCTTGCATTTGTTTTTAATGACTTCAAATATGTCGTTTGCAAACATGTCGAGTCCTTTAGTGCTGCTGTTGCTTAATTTCTGAATGTGAGCTGCAGTCTAGAAGATCAGCTGTAAATATTATAAATTCGAATGCTACAAAACTGTGCTAAATAGGCAGAGCATGCCTTTTAAGGGCCCCATGACAACCAATCAAAATAATATTGATTTGATCTTGAAAGAAAATTACAACCAAGCCTTCTTAGGCCAATATTAGCCCACTAGGGTGTCTCACAGGGGGCCACCCGAGATTTCGACTACCTGGGGCCTCCACAGGGCTTAATCTGCCACAGTCTTCCATTTGAATCATGTTTGGCAACAATGTTAGTGGTCTTCTGTTTGAGGATACTATTATGGATTGGGCCTTTATGAATACGCTTTTAGGTTATGTGTTTTGCCTCACTGTTTTCATGCTGTTTTTATTGATCTGTGGCTTATTAATAATGGGATGCTTTTGTTGCCGCTTTTCTGATCTTGTAAGCATTGAGACATTTGGCATTGTTTTTTGAGGGGAAATGGAGAGGTACATATTCCATTGCCATTGAATTTGGGGGTTCCATAAGTGGCCACGCCCAAATATTTGTTATTTATTTATTGCATTTATATCACACCTTCTCTCCAAGAAGCTCACCGTGGTGCACATAGTTTTTCTGCTCCTCCTTTAATCCCCACAACAACCTTGTGAGGTAGATTATGCTGAGAGGCAGTGACTGGCCCAAGGCCACACCAAGCGATTTGGTTTGAGTTATTGTATTTCTATGCCGTTTTTCATTCCAATGAATCTCAAAGCGGCTTGCAAACAACAAATAACAGTAACATAATAGAACATCGCATAAATGCAGCATAAATCAAATAAAAATAATTAACAAATCATCTGTGAGCTTTCTGGCTGAGTGGGGATTTGAACCCTGGTCGACCCAAGTTCTAGTCTGACTCTCTCACCATTATACCACACTGACTCTCAACACAGTACCTGGTCCATCTGTCCTCCATAAAGGGCTATTTCCTGGACAGCTTCTCAACCTTTTCGTTCTGAAGAAAATGAAGCATCAGCAGCCACGGTCCAGAACCATCCACAAAGGAACACTAAAAGAGCCTGTCTGCTGGATCAGGCCAGTGGCCCATCTAGTCCAGCATTCTGTTCTCACACGGGCCAAGCTGATATCTTATGGGGAATATGGAAGCAGGATCTGTGCACAGCAGCACTTTCCCTACTTGTGCTTCCCAGCAGCTGGCATTCAGAGACAGACTGCCTCTGACAGAGGAGTTGAAGCACAGGCCTCATGAAGCTGAATGCTGGAAGACTCAGGACAGATGAAGGACATATTCACGCAGCACATATGGAAGTGATAGCTACTAACCTTAGGTAAAGGTAAAGGGACCCCTGACCATTAGGTCCAGTCGTGGCCGACTCTGGGGTTGCGGTCCTCATCTCGCTTTATTGGCCGAGGGAGCCGGTGTACAGCTTCTGGGTCATGTGGCCAGCATGACTAAGCTGCCTCTGGCCAACCAGAGCAGCGCACGGAAAAGCCGTTTACCTTCCTGCCGGAGTGGTACCTATTTATCTACTTGCACTTTGATGTGCTTTCAAACTGCTAGGTTGGCAGGAGCAGGGACTGAGCAACGGGAGCTCACCCCATCGCGGGGATTCAAACCGCTGACCTTCTGATTGGCAAGTCCTAGGCTCTGTGGTTTAACCCACAGCGCCACCCGTGTCCCTAGCTACTAACCTTAGAGGGCTTTAAAAGGGGATTAGACAAATTTGAGGAGGAGAGGGCTATCTATGGTTTCTAGCTGGATGCAGTAGAGCAGGGATTCCCAAACTTGGGTCTCCAGCTGTCTTTGATAAGAGATAAGAGATAGATAAGAGATGGTAGATTGATAAGAGATAAGAGATAAGATTAGTGATTGTTAAGGGATAAGATTAAAGGTTGTTAAGAGGTAACAGATTGATGAGAGAAAAGAGTTAGGATATACATATTTCAAAAACTGAAAATTTAAACACAAAAGTTGTTGAGTTTCCTTTTGTTTTTAGCCAAAGTTGTTGAGCAAAAAAATGAAGTTTTCCAGCTATTTTTAAGAGAAATCGCCAAAAATGACACTGCCAACATGTCCGGATTTCCCCAGGCATTTTTAGCAATTTCCACCCAGACACTGCTCCCTCCTGCGGTATTCTGGCTATGTATGAGAAATTCTGGACGTGTGGCAACCCTAGATAATAGAGTGATAAGAGTTTAGATAAGAGATAGGAGATTGATAGGAGATACAAGATTGATAAGAGATCGGAGATAAGAGACTGATTAGAGAGAATTTAGGGATAGGTAAGAGATTGCTAAGTGATAAGAGATAAGAGATTAATAAGATAGGAGTGAAACACATCTGTTCAGAGTCACGTTTGAACACTGTGTGTGTGTGTGTGTGTGTGTGTGTGTGTGTGTGTGTGTGTGGTTCATCTGAACCGCCCTGATGAAGACACATTGGTTGCTGGTGGAGTAATTTCTGGGAGGGGAGGAGGCAACGTATTCCAGACAGACTGATGGAGAGAGGGGCTGTTGATGTCTCACCTTTCTTCTGCTGGTTTGAAACAGACATCTGTGCACCTCCTGGCCCTGCTTCCCAACCTCTATGCATTCAGCGATGACAACTGCAAAGAAAGCCTATGTGCATACAGCTGTGTTCATGTGAGCTGATCACACAACTGGCAGCATACACACTCAGGGTTCCTGGTCACACAGAGCTCTTGGAAGAAATGGTTGGGCTCAGCACATATTAAGGATGGATGGGGTAAGGGCTGCAGTAGAGATTTAGGAAATATATTTCCATTGTTTCTATGGAACGTTAAGTATCTGCTTAAGTCTCTCCCACTGAAATCAATGGAACTTCGAAGTGTTTCACTGGGCTGGTTGGTGTATTTTCAATTTTTTGCCCTCTTTTTTTTTAAGTGTGGTTTTATAGTTTTTTTAGCAGTGAACTAGATATCTTGGTTTCTTCTTACATGCTCCCTGTGGCATAAACTCTTCTCTCCTGTGTCTCTCTAATCATGCTAATTATACTGCCATATGTCTCTCTCATATTTCTCCTCCGGTTCTAATGGGACACTGATTCCACCCTTTGAATATGTCATTTGTTTATTGCATTTATCAAGGGCTTCAACATTATATGGGCCTTTTAATTGCTTCTCGAAACTCTTGGCAGACTTACTATTAAGAAACTGACATGGAGGTCAACAACCAATCATAAATATAAATAACATTTGGATTGCAGATGGGTGTTTGGTTGCTGTCGCCCGCCCCCAAACTTGAAGCTTATTCTAATATATCCATGTAACGGCTACAATATAATACATGGAGCTTTGCTGCTGCTCTCTCCACTCACCAACCCGCAGCATTCCCCCCACATTAAACCCCTAGAGTTTCCCCTTCCCACCCCATGGAACTAGTAAGCTTGCTTTTCGAACCCGGTACCTGAAGCCACCTCTTTACTATGCTTTGCACCCCTGCTTTCACCTTTACACTGTGTCCATGCCTCTCCCCACCCCTCCTTTTGCGCAACACAGCAACCTGGATAGCTCAGTTGGTTAGAGTGTGGTGCTGATAACGCCAAGGTTGCAGGTTCGATCCCTGTATGGGGCAGCTGCATATTCCTGCATTGCAGCGGGTTGGACTAGATGATCCTCAGGGCCCCTTTCCAACTCTGCAATTCTGTAATCCTTCTGGCCGAATTCCCTTGCGCACAAACCACCCACATGGCAACCCCCCTGCATCTTCCTTGCCCACACTTGGCAACTACTAAGCCACCATCCGCTCTTCAGACACCTGCTTTCATGTTCAACCCCATTCCCATGCCACCTGCTCCCTCCTTTTTGGCACCTCCATTTTTACCTTTCCTCTCTTTTTCTTCCTCCACTGTCCTTACTTTTCTCCACTCTCCCTTGCACACAGATTACCCCATTTCCATGCCTTATCCTCTCACCTCTTCTGCAGTCACCTTTGCATACGCACATATCTTCAGTGTTATTTTTCTAGAAAAAGAGTTGCTGGAATTCACCTTGTTCTCGTAGAATGGCAATGGCACCCACCTGAGAGGTGCCAGAACCCACCTCAGAGGTGCTGGAACTGAGTTCCAGTGAGTTCTGGCTGGGAAAAAAGCCCTGCATACCCTTATCACCCCCATTCCCTTTTTCTTTCCTCCTCCATCTTTTTTTCCACTCTCCCTTGCACACAGACCACCTTTATTTCCATACCTCCTCCTCTCTCCTATTCTGCACTCCAGATATCTGTATAATGGCATTATGATACTGGCAGCTTTATTTTCAATTCCTTTCCTAATGATCCCTAGCATGGAATTTGTCTTTTTCATGGCCATAGCACACTGGGTCAACACAGATCTCACCAAACTACAATTCCCATGGCTCTGTAGGGGAAGTTCTAGGTTCAGTTTGTAGGTAGGGCTGGGGATGTTCCCTCCTTCAAAAACTGCTGAAATTCAGAAAAAAAGCTGTCAACTTGTACACCCATGAAACTTGCCCTATGCAGGAGGGGAAAGGCATAAGTGGGTCAAAAACATGCATTTTGAGGTACTGTACAAGATCACGGCTTTTGGGGGGCGAAATCTTGTTGCCAAATCACGGCAACCAAAATGGCTGCCACGCTATCGCACAAGAAAATGGGAAGTCTCATTTTATCTGGGACACTTGTGGGGTATGTTGCCCTTGTGTACTATAAGGCCTCATTCACATCATGCATTTAAAGTACTATGATACCGTTTTTAATAACCATGGCTTTCCCCAAGAATCGCCAAGTTTGTTGAGGGTTCTGGGAGTTGTGAAGAGACCCCTATTTCCCTCACAAAGCTGCAATTCTCAGGGTTCCCTGTGAAGATGGGATGATTGTTAAACTACTGTGAGAACTGTAGCTCTGTGAAAGGGATAGGGGCTTCTAGCAACTCTCAGAACTCTTAGCTGAAAACAACTCCCATAATTCTTTATAGGAAGCCGTGACTGTTTAAAATGGTATGATGCTGGTTTAAATGTATAGTCCTGATGTGACTTGGGGGTTCCTGTATTTATTTAGCCTATGGAAATAGTCTAGATGTAAGCACTGCACCCAAAGTGGGACTAGATTGTATCCTAAGTATTTATTTATTTATTTATTTGTTAGGCTTGTATCTCATTTTGCTTAGAGCAGAAGTTTTTCTTATTATTATCATTGCAATTTCCTCAGGAGCATATTTGACAAATACATTCCCCCTCTCCATTATTGACAGCATTTTTATTACTATAAGATATTATCTGCAACAAATGTCCTCTTTTGTGCTGCGATTAATTACTGAATAAAATGAAAAGCCACTGTTTAGGCCTGCGGACAACGTCATATTGCTTTGTGAGCCGTGAAGCGTGGAGCTGATATTCCAAATTACTGTTTATTATTCTGCGGAAGCAAAGTGTTATTTTATATTGCGTGGGAGCGTTCTGTCAAACCAGCGAACAGAACAAGCAATATCCCTGGGAGACGAAATTCATCCCACAGCCCAGAGATGTCAGTAATGAACAATGTCTTTTACATTTTAAAGGGCTCATCAAAGTTAGGAACGACGCAGAGAATGTCATTAGCTGCCAGCGAGAGCCTGAACAGAAAACATTTAGGTAAAACATGACATAGTGGCGGGATAATCAGGCTCACCCATCCATATTAAGCCACAAGGCTGGGGACTAAAGCCAATTTCATCTTATTGCTACTGATATAAACCAAATCAGCACAAATCCACATAGTTTGCCATCATGGGCTATGAGACAAGATGCAAGGCAACACTGCACAAAACGGCCCACTGCGCAACTCCATACTATCAGCTGTATCATACCCACCAAGTGTCCCGGGGGGGGAATGGGACACTCTGTTTTTTCACATGGGATTGTGGCGGCCATTTTAGGTGTCACAATCTGACATGTTCTCACTCTGAAAAAAACTGTGATCACACTCCCCCCCCCCAAGTGCTTTTTTGGGGGTGAGATGGTAACGTGGGGCACATGACACACCTGGGAACGCATCCTGAAAGACGTGGGTCCCAGTTTTTGACCTGGAAAAGTTGGACAGTGTGCTGCAGAAGCCAGTCTTCCACAAACTGCAGATGTATAGGGTGGCAGCTTCCCTCAGCCCCAACCAGAATGGCCAGTAGTCAAGAGTGGTGGGAATTCAGATCCAAAAACATCTGCAGGGGCCCAGGTTCAGAGAAGCTGATACAAGCTGAAGGCTTTACTGGGCTCAGGAGTGGAGTGGCACTCAGGTGGATGAGGAGGGGAAACACAAAGAGGCCATTTTGGTGGGGCTGTAGCTGGGGAACAGAAGTTGGAGGAGATGCATAGTTTTCTCTCCCAGGATATAGCTCCTCGGATACAAAAGTAGGAGCCCTTGTTGCTTCCTGGGGGAAAGGAGCACAGCAATGAGCCCCAGCATTTAAAAAGACGTAGCCATAACGTGAACCTCCAGAGACAATTTCAAAATGTCTGAGGTTGGTTCTTGGTTGGGTTGTGTGTGTTTTTTAATTAGACAAAACGAACAAGCCCCATTTGATTTGCTGGTTTTGCTTACTGGCTTAGCAGTAGAATTTAGGCATAATTGTCAGTGTTTTTCCCACACATTTCCTGGCGTCGCCTTTGTTAGCCACTCTGCGGGCCCAGCCAGGGAAAAACATTGTGTAATGATGCCGTAACACACACATGTTGGCTTGTTATAGGGAGATGAGGGAGAACTTGATCTGCTGTTGCTGTTTTCAGTGGTAGGTCTGTGTGTCCAACAATCAAGTCTATTTTTGTAAGCTCGGACCCCTTACTTTTATACTTTTTTTCATTATTGTCAGAGGCAGAACTTAATCAGCAATGCCAAATGATGATAGGTTCCTTATTGCCAGTAGGCCTTATAAGCCAGTTGCTTAGCTTTGAAAAGGAAAAAAAAAAAAAACCAGAAATGAATGGATACACTTATACATAATATTCTTGATTATATTGTCCTCTCAGATCTTTAGATGAGAGGGGAGAAACGCATTCTTGCCTGCACACCTTGCTTCCCTGTCCAATGGGCTTGCATCTCCTTGTGTCTCAAATGCTAAATTTTGACACCGCTGAGATAGGGGTTTGTGCATGTGACTATATGTGTAATTGATCCCTTCCCTTGCGCCTGAAAATTCTTCACCATTATGGCTTTCATCTCTGGTGAGGGATGCCAACATATGTCTACAGGCTACATGACATCATTAGCGCACTTCATTAGCAAACTACTGTTAAACCCCACAGTCAATGCAGGTCTAAAGCTTATGGTTCAAAAATCAACAGGCAGAATTTAGGAACTGAGGTGGGATCCTGAGCTGACAGATGGCCAGATTGGCTAATGAGGTAATGCATACTTAGTCACTCATTGATCTGACCTCTGCAACAATCTAATGAGTGACTCATGTCTTTGGAACAGGATATGTAGCCGTTATTCTTCTCAGCACAAAAGAGTAGCTGATATCTGCTTTCACTATTTGTTAAAAGGGAGGTATATATAGTATCTAATAAATGCAGTTGGAATCATTATGTTGTTATGACTAGTTTGTGATGGGGTTGTTTGTATGCCTCCTTATTCTGGCTCTGGAGCAGATAAAACTTCCAGAGATTACACTGAGGTAGACTGAAAACTCTAAATGAAAACACACCAATTCTTCTTCACTTTGATAACAGTAGAGTTATCATTTAACTACAGTAACGTAACTCTTCCATACAAAATTCCCTTGCTATATGAGGTGAAAGTCCATCTAAATTTCTATTTTAACTAAGCTGAAAGGCTCGTTCATGTTTTCCTCTTGTATGTGTGTGTACTCTCTCTCTCTCTCTCTCTCTGTCAGAATGCTGGAGAGGACTCACTTTTTGGATTTATTGCACTTCATAATTATGCACATAATTTGTAGGGTTGTGCTCCAGATTTGGCTGAAGCCTGAACTGAATCAGACTGATTTGGGATCATCTGGATTTGTGTCAAGAAAGCCCTGGATTTCCCCAAGTCATGCCCACAGGGAATCATTTGAAATTTGGGAGGATTTCTCCCCTGCTCCAGAAGGAGTAGCCATGTCTGCAAATATCATCTACACTTGCCCAAAATGTTATATAGACACTTCCTCTTTTAAAAGAAATCAAAATTTAAAGGTATTAAATAAAAAAATTGATAGACCTGCATGGATATATAATATGATAGATTTAACCTTCTAAGGTAGCCTTCCCCAGCTGTAGAGATTCATTCGCTCTGTCCCAACTAGCCAGTGGCCCTAGGATGATGGATGTTGCAGTCCGGACAAATCTCAAGGGCACCTAGTTGGCAAATATCACTTTTAAGACTTTGAAACCTGTGAAACTTTACTAAGGAGGAATTCAGTGGAACTCATCCCTAAGTAAATGTGTACAAGATGGTGCTGTAGAGCAGTATGTCAGTGCTAAGTCTAATAAAATGTATTCTGATCACAACACAGAAGCTAGAGGCTTTATATCAGTATAAATATTTGGAGGCGGGGAGTGTCTTCTTTAATGTAGCACAGACAGTCCCCCCGCCCAGTAAACTGGAAGAAGTGAATTATTTTGTATCAGAGAAACAGCAACAGGAGAGTTAAGAATTAACCCTTTGTTGCTATCTCTGTGCAGCTCCTCCCCCCCTTTAAAATGTCAAATATGTATCTGTAAATCCTAGTTGAGGGAGGGGGAAAACAGCAGCAAAGGAAGGATTAAGCATCCCTTCTCCCATGCACCAAACCACTCTGCAAATTATTCCACTCCCCCCCCCCCTTTAGCTGTTGAGAAGCAACAGCTGAGATTCCCAGCCCAGTGTTTGTCGTGATTGCTGTAATAATGGCCTTAAATGAGATTACTTCTTGTGTTACTATGCAGTTTACATTCCGCAAGTTGGCAACTGAACAGACGGGGGCAGTCAAGAGTCACAATGTTCGTTTCTCTTAATAATGCCAGTTTATTTGCAAAATGAACCTGAGAATAAGCTAATACTGTAGTGGCTTCTCAGTGATCCAGTTACTTTGCTCAGGATGTCAATCATCTCTCAGAATGTCATTTACCATTAAGAGGGTGCAAAAGAGAGAGAGAGAGAGAGAGAGTTGCTCATCAGTTTGCTGATGCTAAGCTGAAGTTCTCTGGCAAGTGAGAAACAAAATGTTCATTTCATGCAAATGAACAATGCAGACTTCTGTCATCTTCGAGAGAACAGGAAGTTCTGTATCTCTTTGCTAAGTATCTTCTTAGATATTTGGAGCAGCTAATCGCATTCAGTCTTGATATAAGTCACAGAGTGTAAACAGTTTTAGAGGTGCCAAGTTTTTGCTGCAGGAAGCGAAAATGAAACTGGAGACTGACACTTCTCAGCCCACCCAGTTCAGAATGCTAAGAGCTGTATAGTAAGAGCCTCCGTTGTTCAATATGTATAGATAAATCCTCCTGCCATCTCTGTTCACTGGGTTTGCTTGGTTTCACAGAGCCTTAAAAAACACCACCCTGTTTGTGCAGCGATTACTGTGCGGCAACAGAAAAAGTGTGCACATGTTCTGGGAAGTGGCTTTCAGTTAGCTTAGAAATCTGTAGCCTCTTTCTAGACTGTTCTGATAGGAAGGGCTGGCCTGGTCATGAGGCAGACTGCAACAGCCACCTTGGGTGGCACAATCCTATGAGATGGCGTCCCACCTGCCCCTGGTGCTCACCGGAAGCCACTGCGACTCCAAGAAACAAATTGCTTGTTCATCTGCCTCTTAATCTGCCCTGAGACTCAGCTACATGAATTGTCCTAAAAAGCAGAGACATCACCTTGCCAACAAAGGTCCGTATAGTTAAAGCTATGGTTTTCCCAGTAGTGATGTATGGAAGTGAGAGCTGGACCATAAAGAAGGCTGATCACAGAAGAATTGATGCTTTGAATTATGGTGCTGGAGGAGACTCTTGAGAGTCCCATGGACTGCAAGAAGATCAAACCTCTCCATTCTTAACGAAATCAGCCCTGAGTGCTCACTGGAAGCACAGATCCTGAAGCTGAGGCTCCAATACTTTGGCCACCTCATGAGAAGAGAAGACTCCCTGGAAAAGACCCTGATGTTGGGAAAGATGGAGGGCACAAGGAGAAGGGGACGACAGAGGACAAGATGGTTGGATAGTGTTCTTGAAGCTACCAGCATGAGTTTGATCAAACTGCGGGAAGTAGTGGAAGACAGGCGTGCCTGGTGTGCTCTGGTCCATGAGGTCACGAAGAGTCGGACACAACTAAACAACAAACTGTGTTATAAACATGTGGCACCAGATGGCAATGTAGAGCAGTGGTTCCGTCACCGATGGGATTTTGCATCGAGAGCTTTTACGGCGTTTTCTTCTATAGCTTTTTTTTTTTTTTTAATCAGTATAGATCCAGCCCTGGACAATGATGGTGGAGAGAGGAGAAGCAGTCGTTGCCAATGCCTGCTTGCTCATTGGCTCTCTGCCTGGTGTGAAGGCAGGTGGCAGCAATGGTGAGGCAGAAGAGGAAGAGCTAAGGATTCTGCTGGAGAGGAGGCAGGCTCATCAAAGATGGTTGGGGGCAGTCAAAACCCCTCCAAACCCTGGATCTGCCACTGGTCTTGTACGTGCATTGACACAGGGTTGCCACATTTCAGAAAGGGGACACAAAAGCTGTTTAGCTTTTCAGGCAAAGTTGTTGCCATACATCCAGACCAGGCATAGGCAAACTCAGCCCACCAGATGTTTTGGGACTACAACTCCCATGATCCCTAACAGGACCATTGGTCAGGGATGGTGGGAATTGTAGTCCCAAAACATCTGGAGGGCCGAGTTTGCCTATGCCTGGTCCAGACATTCAGCGATTTCCACCCTAACAGGCATACACATACTCTAGAGAGACAGGATACATCCACCTCTTGAATTTTTTTTTAAAAGTAATTTCCAGTGCTTCCCCATAGGGACCAGACCCAGAAAACAGGATCTCTACCTCTCTCTCTCATAAAGGGGGCATTTTCTAGAGTTGCTAGGATTCTGTTGTGCATCAAGTCCAAGTAACCTGCTTCAGGCAGGACCGGGGGAGGTCAGGAGATAGATGAAGGCAGAAACCAATGTCTTAATGGTACAGCAAGACTTCTTCAAATATTGGCCCTAGCAGGAGGGGCCACTGGGGCTCAGATTCAGGCAGCAACATGTCTTGAAAGTAGCATCTCAGGACCCAAAACTCAACTGAGCTTATAGTTTCTGTTAATATTATCCTATTACTGTTTCTTAAATATGGATCTAGAAATACAAATTTGCACGTGCACATTGTATGCAGACTGGGCTTCTCTTTAATCTACTTTATTTGTGATGTATATTTTGGCAAGGCCTAAGTGATCGTCCTACCTATCTATACTGCACTCTCTTTTGGGGAGGGAAAGAACCCAGGAGAAAAAAGAGACATAGCACAAGGTGTGTTTGCTTTCCTCACTGGGAGGCAAGGAGAAGAAAGGGGGAAACACCAGAAACTACAGAATCACAAGCTATAGAAATCAATGGCATATTTTTTTTATGGTGCATCAGTTTTTGCCAAACAAAGCTATAGGCAGTGATCAAAGGCTTTGCATTATATATCTCAAAGGCATGTCAACATTTTACAAACGTTACTTTCCAATATAATTTATTTCGCCTTCTTATTGCAGGCAAGTACAGCAGAAAAAAATAACCCTGATCATCCCATGATGCTTGCCACATTGAAAATTGAAAATTCAAAACGTCCAGAAATCATAACCCATTATTAAATTACAGGGAACACCTGCTCTCCCAAGATAAATATACAAAATAATTGTTGGACGGTATTTTCAACAGGCCCTTGGGACATTATGGACATATGCATCCTTATAAGGCCCTAGATATATTACAAATGTATGTTGTGTTTATACAACTGTGACTTGTCCTTGTTTCCTCCAAAGGATTCTGGGAGTTGTAGTTAACAGTTCTGTTGGTGATCCCCACTTAGTTTGCATTTGACATATAAACTTGGAATGCTAAACCAAGGCCTGATCTGTATTGGCTGTTTATTGTGTCTGAGTGTGCGGTTGCTCTGAGCCATCTGCAATACACATCTGTAGAGGGAACCAGACAGAGGGGCTTCTCGATAGTGGCGTCCACCCTGTGAAATGCCCTCCCTTCAGATGTCAAGGAGATGAGTAACTATATGACCTTTCGAAGACATCTGAAGGCTGCTCTGTAGAGGGAAGCTTTTCCATGTGGAATGTTTTATTATGTTTTTAGATATGTTGGAAGCAGCCCAGAGCGGCTAGGAGCACCCAGTCAGACGGATGGGGTACAAAGAATAAAATTATTATTGATTGTTATTATCTGATCTGCACTCAAATCGCTTGGGAATCAAAGGTCCTTCCAGCTGGCTTCTCCCTCAGACACAGAGTAAAGCAGGATGTCTCTTAAGGAAGAGATGCCTCTACTCACTCAAGAGATGAGCGCTACCCAGCACTTTGCTGTTGTAGTTCTGCAATGCTGCTGCTCAGCTCCCCATAATCCCTACGGACAACAACAAAGCAGGGAGATGAGCAAGATCTCAATGTTTGTTGTTGGTTTCCAGCATGCTGATGCCACTCCCGCCCCCACAACCTCTCCCTCTACAGAACCAGGCTCCCTCCATGCCCTTAAATAAGTTGGAGTTCTTGTTATTAAATATACCAAGAGAAAAAAACACACCAAGAACTCAGACCAATGTAAGTTTCAATAGTGGGAGTGGTCTCTACGCACAAGTCAATAGTCAATAGTAACAAAAATAGTAACACAACCCTTTAAAAATTAGGTAAGGAATCAAATGGTATATAATATTGTTTTATAATTTATGATAATTTAGAATCTAAATGTATTTTCATGTAATATTTGATACTTCTAGCTGATGAAGGTGAATACATCAAAACAGGGCCCTGTGATTGAAACTGAGTCTCCATCTGCAAGCTGATAAATTATAAGGATCAACATTATTGTCGAGTGAAAAAGAGAAAATCTTTGTAATGAATTATTTTGTTATACATATCTTTATGAGTTTGAGTTTGTAATCTCTACTTGAGTTTGCAATTCTTGTCAGAATACATACTTTTGAATGGATTAGTTTTTGTTACTATTGACTATTGACTTGTGAGTAGGGACCACTCCCACTATTGAAACTTACGTTGGCCTGAGTTCTTGGTGTGTTTTTTCCCCTCCACGCCCTTGCCATTGTTCTCGCGCTGCCACCAACCCTACTACTGCAACTTCGCTTGCGGTTGGGCCTGCATTGCTGCTGTGACACAGAGGAAGCAGCAAAGCCACAACGGGCACAGAGGTGAGGGCAATGGTTCAGTGGTGAGGGTGGGAGTGGGTTGGATCTGCTGCCAGAGGCAAATGGCTTCGCCTCACCTCATTGCAAGGCCGCCCCTGTAGGTGGCTGTGCATGAGGAATACGTGTGCACGGGAAAGAGCAGGCGAGGCAATGCTCTGTGAAGTCGGGCTGGGGAACCTGTGGCCTCCATATTGTTAGACTTCCTTCAGCCACAGCCAGCATGGCCAGTATGCAAGGCTGGTATCTAGGGAGGGCACCAGGTTCCCCAGCCCTGCTGCCAAGCATTGCAAAGCCAAGTGATTGGTGTCTATGTGTTCCCAGTCTCAGTTGCTCTCTCTGTGAGAGGGAGGGAGAAGACATGCAGAAGAAAGGCCTGCTTCTCTGGACCATCAGATTGAAAGCTTCCACAGTGCTTAGAATGGTAACGCAAGTAGTTAAAACTGGTTAGGGTTTTTTTCAACACACACACACACACACACACACACACACACACACACACAACATGAAAACTATGTATCGCATGAACATAGTTTTACTCAGTCCTTAAAGTCAAATGGCATTCCCTGCACCAGAAATGGCCAAATAGTTCTATTGTACTGTGAGTACACAGTGCAAATGTATGCCTCTCTACTCAGAAGCAAGTCCCATTGATTTTGGTGGGGCTTATTCTGAAGTACAGTCATACCTCGGGTTAAATATGCTTCAGGTTGAGCGCATTTGGGTTGTGCTCCACGGCGACCCAGAAGTAATGGAACATGTTACTTCTGGGTTTTTCACTGCTCGCGCATGCGCAGATGGTCAAAATGACGTCACACGCATGCACGGAAGTGGTGAATTGCGACCAGCACAGGCGTGGGTTACGTTCGCTTCAGGATGCGAATGGGGATCCAGAACGGATCCCGTTTGTATCCAGACGTACCACTGTACGTAGTTATAGGATTGAGCTCAACAGGAGGCCCCCCCAATAGGCATGCTTTCAGGGATTTTATTTTTCAAAGCAACCTCAACAGATTCTATGGCTTCACGTCACAAACCGTAGCAAAACTTGAAAGCCTCGTTATCACCTCATTTGCTTGCTAGGGCGAAGATGGCCTGCAAATTGCCTTGGTGCTTTGGTAGATGATGTTATCCCTCCTGTTGTGGAAAATGTCCCAGAGCTGTCCTCACCTGCATTTGTCCTCAGGTGGGCCAGTGATTGTTAGGAGTTTTAAACCCACTTCTGCCACCACTTATAGCAGTGAATACTATACAAGTAGTGTAAAAGGAGGATGCACAATTGTCCTCCACTGGCTTCATTGTTTGCATGAGCTGACAGGTTCTCATGCAATTTTCCACCTTCAAAGCTGCTTTGGGTGCTTAAACCTCTTGAAAATGCCGCCTGGTCTCATTGGGTGGGTTTCAAACGAGGAGCCCTGTCGGTGGAAATCCTGCGCAAGGACTTCCAGTTGCCCAATAGGGCTTTCCCCTCCTCTCCTCCCGATATGACCCCTACCCAGGAGAACCCATGGAACAGCCCAAGCAGGGGAGAGGAGGGAGGCTGTTCTGACCGGAAGCTGAAATACTTGCCTTGCAGAACGATTGCCTTAGCACGATATTGAATTCCTTCCATTTTCAAACAACCAGTTCCAAAATCTGCAGTCCATATACTATGTCTGCTGCTTCACAAAAAGGCATTAGCAAACCCTGCTTTCCACCCACCAGAGCCAAGTTCCTAGCACTGACAAGAGGCAATCTCAGCCCAAAGTCTTGGCAATCTCAGCCCAAAGATCTCTGGCTGGTGGCTAGACTCACAGACTGCAGAGTTTCATCTGTAGGCGTGCCGAATGCAAGCACAAAGCTAGCGTACTTTTGCAGAAAGAGTTGGTGTAAGGGATTTCTCCTAGATCTTTAACACACTGGAAAATCAGTGTCCCACAGATTTATGGTTTGTTGTAGGCAGGCTGGGGTGCTTTGTCCTCACTGAGTTCTCATTGCTGTAAAGTCCATATCACTCACTTCAGTGCAGATAAATCATGGCTTCTTTTTGCACCCCGGGCTCTGGACTCGAATGCTTCTGGTGTTTTTCCTGAGTAATTCCTTAAGACTAGCCCAATTATATATACACACACATGTTGGATATACCTCTCGCATCCCATTTTAAAGCAGATGATTCACGGTGACAGTTATTTGAATGGAGAAGCAATTCTGCAAGAGGACATGAGGGCACAGACTCTTGGGAGTCACCTGGCAGCCATAGTTTGTGCATGTGCACATGCTCCCATGCGCACCCACAGAGAAAGAGAGTGAGAGTAGCCAAACCGCAAGTTGCATTATACAGTATATCATACGTTTTTATTCTTTGAAATGTTGTTTGTTTACGGTACTGTACACAAAAGTCCATGCTGAAGGCAAGCTCTGGCCCTTATAAAATATCTTAAAATGCTTCTCTCTCCCACCCCACCCACCCCACCCCCAAATCTTTTGCATCACTCCCACCCCAAATTAAATAATCCGTACTAAAACTGCGCAGATCTGCTATGGCTTCCATGGCAACTGGCATCTGTTATGACTTCTTGGTATTATCTTATACCATCCCTGATATTTTGGAATGTACCCAGTTCAAAATGTGAGAGAGGCCTGAAAAAAAGAAGAGGAACTGCTATAGCATGCAGAGTCACTGTGCTGTCCTCAGTACAACAGACAGGTTTTGACTGAATTATCTCCTCAGTGGTGCCCACAGACCATTTGCCTGGGGTTTATGAGCAAGTTAAGACCACGTACCCCAATCATTGGTAGTTCTTTTGTCTCTCTCTCTCTCTGTATATGTATATATTTAAAAAAACACAATGCAATTTCATGGCATATCTATCAAGATAGTTTTGAACAACAGACATATAAAGCAGCCTTAAGGAGGCAATTGGCCTATCTAGCCTAGTAATGTTTACTCAGGCTGGCAGCAGCTCTCCAAGACTGTAGCCAGAGGCCTTGCACAGCTCATTTTTAAACTGGAAGTGCCAGGGAATTAGATCTGGGAACTTCTGCATGCATAGCACATGCTTAACCAGCAGGCAATGCCTCGTCTGCTAGAGCCCAAGAAGAAGGGCAACACTTTGAACTTGTGACCTACTGTTATTTCACTACCTTTAAACAGATCATTTCTCTCTCTCTCTCTCTCTCTCTCTCTCTCTCTCTCTCTCTCTCTCTCTTAAAAAAGCTGGTTAAATAAAACACCTGCTCCCACCACCTAAACACAGAATGGTGTCAACAATACATTCACTGCTCATTCAAGAGGCTTTTCCGCGACTCCTGAATTTTTCAGTACAGCTTTTCGGAATCTCTCTCCCGCGCTTTGAAAAAGAAAAGGACCCGCATAAATGCAGACATGAGCGTCATTATGCAACAGGGCTGTGAGAAGGAAAGGCTGCGGCTGTCTGTAGCGACTTCAGCTTGATATGCCACCCACCCACTGCACCCCTCGGTCATCTACAAGCCGTGGTTGTGCTTTCTGTCCCAAGCAGGCTGTCCAGAAGTCTCTGCTAGCCAGTCAGTCTTCAGCCCACATTGCACATGGCAACATTCGTTCATGGATTTCAAAGGAAATTGGCTGGAAATGCATTCCAGCAAAGCTGAGGGGTAGCAGGACCAGAAGAAGGAACAAAATAATTCCACATATCCAGCGCTGCTATTAAGTGCCTTGAGTTACCAGCTCAGGGCTTTGTAGCGTTTAATGTTTCAGTATCCATCAGTTTTGCGTCTATAGATAGGATGGTCCAAGGATGATTTGGCACAGAAGGTAACAGCCTCGTGGGGAATGGAGATGTCTTAGTGCTGCACTGTTCATCCTGTAAACAGAAATGGAGGAGGGAGGAGGCTGAGATTTGCTGTTGTGCGAAACTCAAGGCATTTAACTGTGGAGTAATGAAACTGAACATTTTGAAGGTTACAAAGGAGAATGGACTACACACTGAAGGATGCTGATTCTCCCAGTGTCATTAAGTAGCACCTGCTTGATGAAGTAGAAGAAGAAGAGTTTGGATTTGATATCTCGCCTTTCACTCCCCTTCAGGAGTCTCAAAGCGGCTAACATTCTCCTTTCCCTTCCTCCCCCACAACAAACACTCTGTGAGGTGAGTGGGGCTGAGAGACTTCAACAAAGTGTGACTAGCCCAAGGTCACCCAGCAGGTGCATGTGGAGGAGCGGAGACGCGAACCCGGTTCACCAGATTACGAGACTACCACTCTTAACCACTACACCACACTGACTGAAGAGTGGATTTTTAAAAATCGAAAGGTATGCCACATGCTACAACAATAAGGACATGAAAGTACAGTGGGTTATTTCCAGGTGTGGTGAAGGGGGTGTGTGTGGAGCTATGGAGGTCCCCCTCCCAAGGTTAGTATTGATGCTGTTTACCTGGGCAGAGCTAAGCCAAGCAGGGTGCTGAAGAAGGCAGTACCATGGGAACAACCTCACCATCACCACTGTGCCCTGTCCCAGTCCTATCCAGGTAAGCAGCAGCAACACTGGAGTCAGAAGGGAAACTCTGTGGCTTCATTCCAACAAAGGCAGCATGACTGGCTATGTGCAGAATCCAACATAGTACCGAGTGAACTTTCCATCAGTGGAAGGATTTCTGCTTGTGCAACAGAGTGGTCCCCCCCACCTCTCCTCCCCCAGTGTACCCCCTAAATCTGTTCCATGGGTTCCATTAATCCTGCAGAGCAGATTCGGGGAGGGTGAGAGGTGCACACACAGAGGGAAGAGAGAGGAGAAAGTCCCATGGCAGAAGCAGAAATCCTTCCACTAAGGGGGCACGATAGGCAAACAGCGCCCTATTTCCTGTTTTTCTCCAAAGTTTTGAAAATGTGAAAGTTGCAGTGATGAATTGTAATACCAAAAAAAGTACCCTAGCGCCACCTCTCCCTCTTCACTCCCAGCCTCAGCACACATGGGCAACAATTCCACACAGTGTCGTCGGTTGTCTCCTCCTGATAATTCGAGCCACTGCATTGGCAAAACTGGCCCCCACGGTCAACGCTAACTTGCCTCATGGGGATACTTGGATCCCAAGCAATTGAGATACATGTCTCTCCTGCAACCGGACTTCCTTCTCTTGGACACGCTCCATCCCATTACAACTTTATGAGGCTTCTTCTTTTAACTGTTCAGATAAAACAGTCACCCAGATACAGAAAACAGAGTGATGGGATGCAAAGCCTTTAATGTGACTTGGAGCCATTTCGCGACCCCGTGGCAACTTAATTCTCAGGGCTCTGTCGCAAGGGGAAAACCAGGTAGGAAAACAATTACCTATGCTTCTCAAAACAGCAGAAACATTTGAGGATGCAGCTCATCTAGTTGCGGAGCAGCTTCTGCTTCTGTTCTTCAGGGGTCACTTCTGGGGTCTTATTGAGGTTAGGCTCACCTGGAAAGAAAAACAAAGCTTTTTTTAAAAAAAAAGTCTCCACATAGGTCACGTGAGCCAGCTATTATGTGGCCTTGACTGTCTAAGTGTGGCCTAGCAGTTGAAGTGTTGGACTATGTCCAGGAAAGCCTGGGTTGGTTCAAATTCCCAATCAATCATGAAACTTCTTGGCTGGCCTAGGGCCTCTCAGCCTAATGCACCTCACAAGATGGCTGCAAATGGTGGTGGTGGGTGGAGAACTGTATATGCTACTTAAATTCTGCATTAGCCTTGAGAACCAGGAGATGCAGACACAGTTAAGCACATCTATGGCACAATTCCATACACGTCTACTGAGAAGTAAATCCCGTTTGAGCACAATGGGGCTGACTCCCAGGTAAGTGGGCAAATCAGGGTGGGGAACCTCTGGTCCGCAGGCCTATTTAGGTCCAGCAGACCTCTCCATTTGGCCCATAGGCCATATTGGCCAAGCCATGCCTACCTGCCATCATATATGACAGAGGTTTTCAACCTTTCTGAGTCCATGCTCCCTTGACCAACTACATTCTTTCTGCAACAGCCCTGTGGGGCTCAGGAGTCCATTTATGTCACTCCTCACCTGTAGAACTGACAGGCTCTCACCCTTTTTTGAACACCCTCCCTTGTGGAGTGTTCCCTCAGTCTCCTCTCCCCTCTCCTTGGAAGTCCTCTGGGCAGCCGCTACTGCTGCCCCGATCTCTGAGCTGTCCTCTCCCTGCCCCAAAGAGAGTTGCCTCCTCACACTGCCCCACAGGGACCTGGGACTTGTCTGTCCATTCCCAACATCAAGGGCTGGTGGACTGGCTGGCTGGGCTCCCTCACCTGCTTGCTTGCTTGCTTACTCTGAGGCCACCTCAGCTCCTGGCAACCAGCACCCCCTGACCAGCCCCAGATACACGATTCGCCTGGGGAGCTTGCAGTCAGGGCTGCTGCACAAACAGCTGTGCAAGCCTTTGGGAGGCAGAGACATGAGAGGGCATCAGAGGAGGGAGGGAAGGAAGGAGGGACAGAGGCCAGTGTTGCCCACAGCACCCCTGACCATCATTCAAGGCACCCCAGGGTGTCATGACACACTGGTTGAAAACCACAGATATATGACATCAGGTGTGGAGCAGGCAAAAGCCTGGTCCAGCTAAAAGAGATTTTCAGGTGCCACCAAGAGGGATGGGAGAATCTGCCAGTTTCAGGTTCTCTCCAATTCTCATTTTTTCCAGTCTTAAATTCAGTTCTCCACAATCCCACACCAATTTGCAATTTAATTTAAAAAGTCCTCCTGAAAACCCACCAGCATTTTAGTTCAAATTTATCCTAATAGACACATTTATATATGCAATTTTGCCTAGCATAGAAATCTTTGCAAAGCAATTTCCCATAATCAACGCTGTCATTAGCATATACGCCGCCAGGGTGCAAAGATCCACCCAGCGCCCCCAAATTTGGTTTAGCCCCCAAATTAACTTTTATTATGCTTATGTCAAACACCACGCTTACGCCTTATCTCTTGTTTACAAAAGAAGGGAGGAAAAAGAAACAAACTATTTTATTTACTCATTTATTTACAACACACTTATACTTAAGTATACACCACCACCACAATTAAACTTATAAGTATTGTTTAGGCACCTACTTAGGAGAAACATCAGTCGTGTCAAAGGTGCCGCTGACCCTGCTGCCACATAGCAGCTCAATACAATACGTAATATAATATGTCGATGTAAGGGTTAATTTCGCGTGCATGGTGCTGTTGTGAATGACAAGCGCTGTCGTTGGGTCTGACAAGTGCCGCCATTGTGAATGACAAGCACCACTGCTGGAGCAGCACGTCTTTGGTAAATGAGCGCACAAAGTCAAAAGTCCTTTAGTGAAACAGTAGGTATACATTTCGGTAATACCTAGGTATATATGTATTTTGTTTTTCTAGCTTGATCAAAATTATTTATTATTTCATAACAGGTAGATAGTTAAGAGCTTAGGTGGCTTCAGTGGCGGGTGCCTGGTGCCCCCCAGAATTCGGGGCCCGGGTGCCCTGCACCCCTTGCACCCCCGGGTAAAGACGGCCCTGCCTGTAATATAATGCTCTTTTATTTTGTTAGTTTCACTATTGTATGCATTTTATGCATGTTTCTCTGGCATATTCTCTCCCCCCCCCCCCCCACACACAGAAGTTGGCTAGAGAACTGCATTGCAAAATCTAGAGAAGTTCAGATTTTGATGGATAGCTGTGTTTCGGTTCACATACTATTTCAGAAAGTGTCAACATGTTTGCCTTTAAACAAGAACAGAATTAGATTTCTTCCTAAACACTGATTTCTGATGCCTGCAAAGCCCTGTGAAAAAGAATTTGCAAATCCTGATGATCAGCTGAATGGCAGGTTTTGAGAAGCGCCTTGCAAAGTGGCTCTGCAATGGGGTCCTGAAGAATGCTTTGCAATGGGCTTCGCCAGACCCAGCAATCAGCCGATATAGTTGTACAGGACTGCAGCTTCAGTTCTCGTTGATGATGAATCCTTCGCTTTCTCCCACTGAAATCAATAATCTTTTGTATGTGTGCTGATTGGCTAATCATTTTTCAACCTTTCCAGACCCAGGACCCACTGTTAACCCAAACATGCATTCATTGGGGGCTCCATTTCTTAACCAATTACCATATATTTGCATGATGGTAGGGCCCCTGTCATGACCCACTTTGGATCAGGCTGTGACCCACTAGCAGGTCCCAGTCAAAAAGTGGGGAAGATCACAGCCATTTTCCCTCAGCAACTCAATCTCCCTTTCCAAACTCACACTTAATATCACTATAATGTTAACATAAAACATAAGCTGTAGAATTCTATTTACAGCAATGCTTTTCCTACAGATAACATAGACAAATTCCATCCCCATCAGAATGTCGGCTGCAGTTGGTTTCATTAGTTTTAATCCAAGTTAATTATCACAGTGTATGATGAAGGGCTTTCTAGCTATTCCCTTTTCCCATTCCGTACTAGCAAAGGAATGTTCCATATTAATGAAATGAAAGCTTCTACATCGACTTTCCGTTTTGGAGTGCATCACATTAAAATCATGTAAAATTAGCAATGGAACCTGTTCTTTATTTTTCAGTACAAATGACTTGGCCCATGGGATTCCAATGATATTAAGTGCCTACAATTAGTGGGACGTGCTGTAATAACAGGCGGAGGATTTGCTCAGCCAGAAAAAGAAACCAGCCCTCGCTATTTACTTAGAAAAGGTGAGCATTACTTTCCCAGCAACCTTGGCATTCAGCAAATAAATAACAAGTTTAATAGAAGTTTAATAGCTTCTATTAATATAGTCTGAGCTTTTTCTTTTGGATGCTTCACCAAACTTTTTATCGGAGATTTAGAAACCAAGGCCCCACCCCAAAGCGTTCATGATCACGTGTAATAACTGATAGCCCTGGATGGGAATGTGTAGATTCCAACCCATATCAAAATATGCACTCAGCTATTTCAGTGGAGCCCAGAAAGGCATTGCAAGGAAAGTATAGGGAAATGTGAATCCAGATGCCTATATAAATCTGATCTCCAATGCTCGATCTTTCACTCTGCAGCTATATCATAGAATCATAGGAGTGCAGAATTGGATGGGACCCCAGGGGTCATCTGGCCCAACCCCCTGCAATGCAGGAATCTCAGCTAAAGCATCCATGACCATCCAACCTCTGCTTAAAAACCTCCAAGGAAGGAGGCGGTAACTCCTACTGAAACCAATGGAAGGCTGTAGCACAGTATGCAAAAATGATGTCCCCCAAACCCTGTATATGTTCAGATGCACAAATGAAGGTGTTGAGCACCTGGCTGCTTCAATAGAGCAAAGAAGAGTTTGGATTTGATATCCCGCTTTATCACTACCCGGAGCCTCAAAGCAGCTAACATTCTCCTTTCCCTTCCTCCCCCACAACAAACACTCTGTGAGGTGTGTGGGGCTGAGAGACTGCAGAGAAGTGTGACTAGCAGCTGCATGTGGAGGAGCAGGGAATCGAGCCCAGTTCACCAGATTACGAGTCTACCGCTCTTAACCACTACACCACTGTGCCCCTCTGGATGTTATGTCTCCAGTTCCCATCAGCCTCAGATAGCATGACCGACAGTCATAGATCATGGGAGGTGTGATCCAACAGCTTATGGAGGGCTACATCCCTTCAACAGAGGAAAGTGGACTTGCGTGCGTTGACGAAGATCTGCTTCCTATCCTGAAATGTCAACCTGAGAGGCAGCAGTGAGTGAGTTGTGGCTGGCTCAGGGAGAGCTGTTTCCCATAATGCAGCGATGGCAGCGGTGAAGGATAAGCGAGGCAGCCATGGAGCAGGGGCAGGTGGCGCTGCCATTAGTGGCGGTGGCTGGGACCTGAACCACAACAAGCCAAGACACGGGGGGGGGGCAATGATGCCAGAGGCGGGAGGCCAAGCAGACACAGTACATGAAGCTGCGGTACATGGGAGGCCCACCAAATGGGTAATAATAATAATAATAATAATAATAATTTATTTATACCCCACCCATCTGGCTGGGCTTCCCCAGCCACTCTGGGCAGCTTCCCAAAAAATATTAAAATACCGTAATACATCAAACATTAAAAGCTTCCCTAAACAATCCTACTGCCTGCAGGGATCTGTGCAGGGAATACCCAGCAGGACAGAACTCTCCTACTCTCTGCGGTGTGGTTGCAGGCAGCAGCGGAGGAAGCTGCTCAGCTGCCCGGGGCGGCACGCCCAGGGGCAGGATGAGCTGCCCATAGGGGCAGAGCACACTGCAGGGCCTCTGGAGTCTGCCTGCCTCCTCCCACTCAGCCGCTCTACAGCTGGGGGGAGGCAGCGGGCAGACGGTTTGGGCAGTGTGGAGCCTGCGCATTCCCAATCCACCACGTCTCTCCCAGGAGAGACATGTGACTCGGGCATGCTGCAGGCCCTGCAGTGAGTGCCACCCGGCATTTTGTCACTCCCCTCAGTGGTAACACCTGGGGTGGCCTGCGCCTACCGCACCCCCTTTCCTCTGCCCCTGGTTGTGGGGAGGCGGGGAGACGCAACATCTCCTTCCCTGCCCCTCCAAACTGCATAGGGTTTTTAAAGCTCTGATTAAACACTAGCCTGTCCCTCAAATTAATTTGGGGATGGATCTGGGACAGGTGTTTTCCAGGTTGACCAGAGTTTATTAACATCTAGATACTAACAAACTGCCATTAGTGATTTATAAATCTCAGGGTTTGGGGGGAGGGGGTATTTTAGAATTCCCAAGCAACACTATAACTCGTTGCTCATAGCTGAATCTGGCTACATTTTTGTACTGGCTAATTTCTTTTACATAGAGACCTATTAGTCTGTGCACGCTTGCATAAGGTGCGATCTGTTAACTGCAGGGTTGAATACCTTATTTTAGTAACTATGACTGAATGGAGATGGAATAAATATGGTGGCACGTCCAAAATCCTAACAACCCACACAACCACAGCAGCCTTGAACGATATATGCTCAGAAATGGAGAGAGAGAACGATGCCAATAAAAGGAGAAGTGGCAGACGAAACTGATGAAATATGCAGAATTAGAAAATTTAACGAATAGAATGAGAGAATGGGAAGAAGGAGGCTTCAAGGAAGACTGGAAAATGTTTGTAGAATATCTGAAGAATCATTGTAAGCAGGATAAAACATTAGCAGGGTTACAGCAAATTCAGCAGTTTAAATTAAGTAAAGATATAATGAAAATGGGGATAAAAGAAAATATAGGGAGTAATTGGGATACGCAGTGGTAATGGATAACGAAAATGAACCGTGGAGTGGGGGAAAGGGGGAAGTTGATGATTATTGTATGGTTATATTGATTTGAATGTGAGAATCTGTAATGGAAAATTAGATTAAAAACAAAACCCATCCAAGGCATGCTTGCTGATGTTCTCTTACCATTTAGTGGAGCACAAGGTTTTGTGCCTTGCTGTACATCCGCAGTCCCTTTTCCATTCAAAGAATCCTTTGGTGAGATCTCAGAGTCAGATGGTTTGGGCAGGGAATTGAGAGAGTGCACTTGAAGGATGACAGAGGTATGGGACAAGTCCACAGATGGCCTTTCACCACCGCTTTCCTTGCTCTTCTCATTTGGTGTCTCCATTGCCACCTCTTCTAGCAACGGGTCTGTAGCACATCGGCTTTGGCCTTTCTGTTCCTTTCTCTCCCCACCAGCTTTTGGCACTTGTTCTTCTACAGAACAGTAACAATTTCTTTACTAAATTCAGATTATAAATTATTTGCAGGAATATTGGCGGATAGATTAAAAAAGATTTTGAAGAGAATTATCAATGACGATCAAGCGGGCTTCATTCCAGGGAGGCAAATGTATAATAACACAAGAATGGTGATCAATACATATTTGGATATGAGGCCTGATAAAAAAACTGCACTGATGCTGGTGGATGCTGGAAAAGGCTTTTGATAATGTGTCTTGGAAATTTATGGAGAAAACTATTGATGTAATGGAATTAGGAGAGAAAATTGGATGCGGCATAAAAGCGATATATAAAAATCAAAAAGTCAAATTGATAATAAATAACAATTTATCAGAAACGTTTAATATTTCTAAAGCCATCAGACAAGGCTGCCCACTATCACCACTTTTCTTTATAACAACAGTGGAAACATTATTAAAGGAAATAGGGGAAGAACCAAGAATAAAAGGGATCAAATTGGGAAATAGATCTTACAAATTAAAAGCATTTGCCGACGTCATCATTACGATAGAAAATCCAACAGAAAGTATAACAGAAGCAATGGGAAAAATGAATGGTTTCAGGCTTTAAACTGAATAAAGATAAAACAAAATTATTAGTGAAAAATATGAACGAACAAGAAAAATTAGAGCTAGTAAATAAGACCGGGCTAACGATAACAAACAAAGTTAAATGCGTAGGAATCTGGATCACGGTAAAAAGCATAAATTTATATAATGATGACTATGCCAAAACATGGAAAGAAATAAAAAAAGACTTGGAGATTTGGAATAGGCTAAATTTGTCACTATGGGGAAGGATAGCTACAATAAAGATGACTGTGCTACCGAAAATGTTGTTTCTTTTTCAAACAATCCCAATAATAAGAAGACTAAATTGCTTTAAGGAATGGCAGAGAGATTTGGCAAAATTTATATGGCAGGGCAAAAAACCCAAGGATAAAGTACAAACTGCTAATGGAAATGAAAGACAGAGGGGGGTTTGCATTACCAGACCTCAAATTGTATTATGAGGTAGCATGTTTAGTATGGCTTAAAGAATGGATGATTTTTTAAAAAGCAAATATATTAGACATCGAAGGCTGAAAAAATAGGTTCGGCTGGCACAGTTATCTGGGATATACAGTGGTACCTCGGGTTACAAACACCTCAGATTACAAACACTTCGGGTTACAGACTCCTCTAACCCGGAAGTAGTACATCGGGTTAAGAACTTTACCTCAGGATGAGAACAGAAATCACACGGCGGCAGCATGGCAGCAGCGGTAGGCCCCATTAGCTAAAATGGTACCTCAGGATAAGAATGGTTTCAGGTTAAGAATGGACCTCCAGAACAAATTACCGTATTTTTCGCTCTATAAGACGCACTTTTTCCCTCCTAAAAAGTAAGGGGAAATGTGTGTGTGTCTTATGGAGTGAATGCAGGCTGCGCAGCTATCCCAGAAGCCAGAACAGCGAGAGGGATCGCTGCGAGTGCTCCCTCTTGCTGGTCTAGCTTCTGGCTTTGCTGCGCGAAGCCTCTTCAGGGCACGGGGAGCCTTCATCCCGCTGCCCTGAAGAGGCTGTGCAGCTATCCCAGAAGCCAGAACAACGATCCTTCTCGCTGTTCTGGCTTCTGGGATTCAGAATAATTTTTTTCTTGTTTTCCTCCTCCAAAAACTAGGTGCGTCTTGTGGTCTGGTGCGTCTTATAGAGCGAAAAATACGGTAAGTTCATAACCAGAGGTACCACTGTAATAAAGTTAAAATCCAAAGAGGATTCCTCAGTCACATAATAAGAAAATATCTATTTACTGTATGGGAAAGAAACAAAAAATTATTGGAACCCAAAACGCCTTGTTGGTTGTCACCGATAGAAGCAATAGCAGTAAAAAAAGAAAAATATGGACATTAATTGGCTAATATATAAGAAAATTTTAGAAAAAGAAAATAACCAATTAAATTTAAAAATATGAAGAATTAAAGCAGGCAGGTGTGAACTGGCTACAATATAACCAGTGAAATGAAATTTTAAAATCAGACCAAAAATATTAATGTATTTGAAACAAAGATATTGGATTTAGAAAAAGAACTTTTATTAAATAATAAAAATATATTATCAAAAACATACAGATTATTACTGGACTGGAACCTTAAAGACGAGGAGATCAAGGAAGTAATGGTGAAGTGGGCACAAGATTTTGGTTATCCGGTTGAGATGGAAAAATGGGAAAAATTATGGGAAAAAGACTTAAAATTCACTGTGTGCTATCTGATAAAAGAAAACTTTATGAAAACGATTTACAGATGGTGCCTGACCCCATCCAAATTAGCAAAAAATATATAAAAATAACAACAATATGTGCTGGTGATGTAAACAAAACGAAGGAACCTTACTGCACAAAAACGAAAACAAAAGTGTGTTTCTTTATGCGACAACAGTGGATAGAATGCTAATTGCAAAATACTGGAAAAGTGATTTAATACCAACAAAAGAAAAGTGGCAATTAAAGTTGTGCAAGTACCTCAAACTAGCCAAAATGACAGAACTAATAAGAGATCACTCAGGCAATAACGTAAAAAAGGAATGGGATTGCTTCAAAAACTACCTGATAAAATATGGTTCCAAAAATAATACTTGGTTGTCCTTAGATTAATTTCACAGATATATTGGGGGGAAACAGATTTAAATAAACCAATAAAGAATACTTGTTATTTAAGAAAAGTGTCGAAGCCACAAAGAGATAGAGGGAAGTCAACTAACATTCCGGAACAGAAAGAAAGTGACAGTAAAGAAAGAAAGAAAAGAAGGATGACAAATGTAATTTCTTTCTGGGAACCTGGTGTGTAGAATATTTAAATTACTGTTTGTATCCTTTGAACAATTTTGTGTATTTGATTAATTCTCTCCCCCCCCCCTTTTTTATTATTCATCATTTTTCTTTTTTTCTCATTTTTTCTTTTTCTTTTCTTTTTATCTTTTTTACTTTCTTTTCTATTTTTCCTTTTTAGTTTTGAATATTTGGATGTAATGTTTACTTCAAGCTTTCTTTGTAAACTTTTAAAATGCAATAAAGATTTTTTTTTAAGTAACAAAACACACACAGAGACAGACAGACAGACAGAGGTTTTATGTCACAGAGTGAGATTTTCCCAGGGTGGGGGCCACACAATCGCTGACTGACCAAGCCAAATACAGCCCAAGCAGCTCTGTGTGAGAGCCCATCAAAGACCAGTGGTGCCAACTAAGGGGCCCCAAGGCCCCCCTCCAAAATTTTCAAGAGGGGGCCTCCCCCCCTCAAAATTTCACAGCGACTATGCACCTGCCATGTGCGCACACTGTGTGGCATACTCACATCTCTTGCGCATGCGCACAGCCTGCTTGCAACACACGCACAAGGTGCACGATGGGCACATGACACATCAGCATGTTGCGTGCGTGTCATCAGTGCACCATGCGCTGTGTGCCACATGTCGCTCAGCACCGGCCCCCACAATGGCGGGGGCAAGCTGGCACGCATGTCAGTGACCTATTAATGCTTCCCTTCCTACTTAGGATGGCAAAAACATGGGGGCATGGTTTGTCAAAGCTTGGCAGGCCTCGATATGTGGCTAGTAGGCTGCGTTTTGCTTGGTGGGTCACAAGAGTTTTGTTCAGTTTCAAGGGATCTCACCTACTGTATTTTTCGCTCTATAAGACGCACTTTCCCCCTCCTAAAAAGTAAGGGGAAATGTGTGTGCATCTTATGGAGCGAATGCAGGCTGTGCAGCTATCCCAGAAGCCAGAACAGAAAGAGGGAGCACTGCGCAGCGCTCCCTCTCGCTGTTCTAGCTTCTGGCTTAGCCGTGCAAAGCCTCTTCAGGACATGGGGAGCCTTCATCCCGCTGCCCTGAGGAGGCTTCACGTGGCTTTCCCTGGCTTTTATGGGAGGTGGGGGAAGGGTCAGAGGGCAGCCCCTCTGTCCCTTCCTCCACCTCCTGGAAAATCTCGCAAGAGCCGTGCTTCCTTTAAAGAGCCGCGTGGAGCGTGTGTGCAGCTCTTGGGGGCTTTTCCCCAAGGAGGGAGAGGGGCAGCCTGTCTGTGATGGGCTGCCCTTCTTCCTCCTTGGGGAAAAGCCTGCAAGCGCCGCACACACGCTCCACTCAGCTCGTAAAAGGGAGCGCTGAGCAGGGCCTGGGATGCATATAGGCTCTGCTCAGCGCTCCCTTTAAAGAATATTCTTTTTCTTGCATTCCCCCTCTAAAAACTAGGTGCGTCTTATGGTCAGGTGCTTCTTATGGAGCGAAAAATACGTTAATTTGCCGTTTCCAGACTGACTGGGATGCATCTTACAATTGGATTAAACTGTTTTCCAAATTTTGCAATTCAGTTCAGTTCAAGCTGACCCCCGATGTTTCTCAGAATACCAGTTGCTATTGGAGGCAGGAACAAAAACAGCAGGGAAGGGTGATCACCTTCACATTCTGCTCATCGGCTTCCCATAAACATAGAATCATAGAATTGTAGAGGTTGAAGGGACCACAAGGACCATCTAGTGCAGGGGTCTGCAACCTTTAAGACAAAAAGAGCCACTTGGACCCGTTTCCGAAGAAAAAACAACTGGGAGCCGCAAAACCATTGCGACATTTAAAACAAATATATCTCCGGAGCTGCGATCTGACAGCGGGCGGGAAGGTGATGTCGGGACGGTGCGTGACTAATGCACGCACCGCCCCCATGCGACGTCACAGCCAGTACAGCGCCCGCCACAGTGGGGAGTGTCAGGGCGCACAATGCGCCTCCTCCCCTCACTAGTATCCGCCCTGGAGCCGCGGCAAAGGTGTAAAAGAGCCACATGCGGCTCTGGAGCCGCGGGTTGCAGACCCCTGATCTAGTCCAAACCCCTGCAATGCAGGAATCTTTCGCCCAGCATGGGGCATGAACCCATAACCTTGAGATTAAAAGTCTCATGCTCTACCAAAGTTGTAGCAGGCAGAACGCTGCACTGGACGGACCTTTTTGATCCATTCCAGCATGCCTCTGCTTACGTTCTTTCGTTAACGTTTTATCCTTTTGAAAGCAAGCAACCTGTTCACTTGGACTTTGCTAACTGCATGCTATCAGTCAAAAGGAAACTTCAGGTTCTCATCTCTTATATGCAATGGTCTATCAAGACACGAGTATGGAAAGGACAGCACTGTGAGAGATGGCGTGGACATCTGCCACCTAGTGGTGTGAATGCTGCAAGTGCAGCAGCGATGTCCATCAAAGGAACAGCAGGTTGTCTACAACTTTAGAAAGAAAAATACACATAAATACCATGCACAAAAAAAGGTGATCACCGTATCTTTGTCTTTCTCACATGCACACGTCCATTTGTGTGCTCATGGTGTTTTTAATGTGTAGTAGTTTTGCAAGGAAACTGTCTTTGAGCGCAGATGAACAGAGATACTTTGCTGCTCAAGAGTGAACCAGCCAATGGGGTGGAAATGGAAAACGTACCTTTTTCTGCTAACTCTTTCCACCTGTCTTTGTTCTCTTGTATGATCTGAAACAGGGAGTCTTTAAAGCTTCTTAAGTCCACGGTGGTCAAAGAGTTTTCTGAGCAAGACCCGCCGACACACCCAGCATTTTTAACATGTATCCTTCTGTGTACCTCCACACTGGATCCTCCAGCGATGTCACTAGAAGAGGGGGTGGATTAAAGAACTAGATTATAGGCAGAGCAAGACACTTCGGGGGCACAGACAAGGAGAAAGGACAGTAATACATTGTAGCCCATAAGTCAGCCTGGGGTTCTCCAGAGGCTTTTGACTACAGCTTGCATCAGTTCTGGATGGGGTTGAAGTCAACAGTCTAAAGGATGCCAGGTTGTAAAAGGCTCCCATAACTGATGCAGGAATATCCCCTACATGGAGGAGGGTGGAAAGGGCAACGAGACATGGGCATTAGGGCGGTTCATAAAAAACCTTTTTCGAAAATGCCTGCTCCAAAGGTCTTCTCTTACTACACTAGCTAATTGAATTCAAAAAATCATTTTAGGGGAAAACATTCGATGATCACCAGGGCTAGCTGGCTAAATTAGTCCTATTTGGGCCAGCAAGGAGACCCAGGGAGAATTAGCTGTGGGAACCCAGAGAGGGTAATCTTCATAAAAAGGGGAGAGGGAGGGAAGGAAGGGGAATAAAAGATCAGGTTAAGTTCAAATTGAAAGCCGGGCGGAACAGCTCTGTCTTACAGGCCCCGCGGAAGGAAGTTAAATCCTGCAGGGCCCTGGTCTCATGGGACAGAGATTCCACCAGGTCGGAGCCATCACTGAGAAGGCCCTGGCCCTGGTGGAGGATAATCTGACTTCCTTAGGACCCGAGACCTCTAAACTATGATTATTCATGCACCTTAAGGTCCTCTGCGGGGCAGACCAGGAGAGTCGGTCCTGTAAATACGAGAGCCCTAGGCCACAATGAGCTGTTTACTTGGTCGTTTCCCTATGTCATGAAGGCTGAAATTTCAATTCAGTGGAGGAGGGTCAAGATATTAACTGATATGCATGAAATTTCAGATATAGCTATATAATCCCTAGTGTAGTAAGATAAGACCATTGGAGCAGGCATTTAAAAAAAATAATGAACCACCCTAATGGGCATAGCCAGGATATATTTTTTGGGGGGGGGGAGGACACTCATCTGTCATCCTTCTCTGTCTGGCTCTGCCTAGCAGATTCAGAATGAAATGTCTCAACAACAGTTGTTTTAAATTCCTTTCCTTTGACCCCAAGTGCTCAGAGAAATCCGTCAAAATCTTTCTACAATTTCTACTTTTATAGTTAAGAGTTTTTGTATGTTTACTTGATTTAGAGGAGGGCAGCTGCCCCCTGTTCCTCTCCAGTCTATGCCCATGTGCAGAACGCAACTCTATTGTTCTTTGCCATGGCAATACAATCCTATGTATGCCTGCTTAGAAGTCCCACTGAGTCCCATAGAGCTTATTCCCAGGAAACTCAGTATAAGAATGCAGCCTAAATTAAATAAAGGACACTAGTTGGACTTGGAGAATTAACTTGTAGACCTCTGTTCCTTGCCAAAAGGGGTGCTGGTTTATTTTTATTTATATGCCCTGCATTATATGACCTCGAATCTTCCTATTTCTGCTTTGGATCTTGTGACTGTGAGATGCCGCAAAGCTATTATGAAACAAAAACGTACAGTATTTTGCTAGCATAACAAGCTTAATGGCTAAAAGCTAAATTCATAATTTGCTTTAGGGCAGAGAGGAAAGAGCCTTGAAATCATATGTACACACCTCCAAGCAAATCATCCCTCCACAAAATTTCCTGAATAATATTTTGAGCACCAGCTCCTTCAAATATAATGATTTGTATTCTGCTATGTCTTTGCCTTACATATACACAGTCGTTTCCTGAACAGGATTTATATGCTGTCATGTAACACAGTTGCAACTCTTGCCACTAGGTGGCAATGTTATATTAGAGTAATTTCGATTTTCAATAATAATATAAATGGGGGGGGGTGCTTCTCAAACCTTATTGCTGTCGAGAAGGAAGGGCTTTCAGATTTTGACGCTTCCTCTATAAGAGGAAAAACTATTTTCTCCATGGAGTCAGTAAGAAGAGCAAATGTTGGCTTTACTATGAAATCTATGAAACCTGCAGGGCAATTTGGGAGTGGGGTGTGGAGAGAAAGAGAGAGAGACGGAAGAAAACATTGAGTGCCTGTCCATTCTTTGTACAGTTAGTAAGTAAATGCGAATAGAGCTTTGCTGAAGGCAAATTTAAGAGTTTTAATAAACAGCTTAATTAAAAATAAAATCCAATAAGTGTACATAAAACAGTAAAATAATTATCATCAACACAGAGATAAAATAAACATAATCGAGATACAAGAATGCATGACTTAATTATGTGACCAGATAGACTTGCTGGAATAACGGTTTCAGCAAGTGCCTACAATTGTATAGGAGAAGTGTGCTAGCCTAACTGATGCGCTGCCACACTAAAAGATCAGTTTCTCACAAATGCACAATGGACATTATGTGGCATTTGGTAACAGCGCAAGCTCTGCACATGAAAGCATCTGTGTAGTGTGTGAGTGTTCAAAACGCTTGTATTTTGGGCGTAAATGGCAAGGCAGGATCAGTTGTACTCCCACGCCCTCCTTATTTCAGAGGGCGAGGCTGAGGTATAGTGGCTTGCCGAAGACAACGTGGTTAACCCGTGACAGAGGTGAGATTCGGTCTGCAGTTCTCTGCCTGCAGTTACCTAGGAGAAACTCTCACTGAAAGCAACAGGATTTACTTCTGAACATGCATATATTGGATTGCACAGTCAAGCTACAGACTTTGTACAATGTCCGTTGGCCCTGATAGGCTTAGACACAATGTTGCACCACTGTCTCTCTGTACAGAGATATATTTAGAGCAACTACATAAACAATATGAGGTCCAGTTGAACCCCCATATGGGCAAGGGACATATGTGCAATAAAATAAATGTTGCAAAGCTATTACATCCTGAATCTAATGCATTAAAGATGCAAGACCATAGGAGTATGCAAAAACACACACACACACACACACACACACATATACACACACAAACACACACACAAGCACACACAAACACACATGTCCTATGTTGCCCACAAGGTGAAGGCAAGGATAAAAAGGTTGACATTTAATATTGACAGCTTTCAATTCTATAATCAAGCCAGTATTCTATAACCCTCTCTTTTAAGGCGCCCTTAAGATGGAATCCTAATCTCATTTTCCTAGGAGAAAGCCTCATTGAATTCAATAGGACTTACTTCTGAGTAGACATGATTAGACTTGTGCAGCTAGTTGTTGGAATAAAAAGGAAATACTCCCATGATCCAATTGTTGAGCAAAAAGGATCGCTATTTATTTTATGTCAGGTGTTAACATTTACCTCCTACCCTTACGTCCAGAAACTCAGGCTGGGTTTATGTAGCAAAATCCTGCGTTTACTCAGAAGTGCCACTGAGTTTCATGGCACTAAAACCCAAATAAGTGTTTATTGGAGTGCAACAAGATTAGCCTTCTTTCTGTTTCCTTTAAAAATTGGGTTACATCCAACTAATGGCCACGATCCAGTATTTTTGATGGGCCTACTCTGACTGGAACTCAGTTGAGTGTAGGTGATATGTATTCAGTGGTCTGTGTTTGCCTGAGCTTGAGTCTGGACTAAGGATTCTGAGCCCCTGTGTTCTGATTCGATACATGATATCCAATCACAGAACATTTCAGGATTTGGGCCTCTGCCACTGGCCTTTAAACTCTGAGTCATGATTCACAGCTTGGAAGTTTAGACAGCCAATCACGTTGGGAGTGGGAATGGTCCAGGCCTTCAGAAATGTATATAAGCAGTTGCTTTGCCCCCTGTTGTCCGGTTCTGTTAATTCAATACAGGTTCTTGCTGTTATCACTGTGTCTTGCCTCATGGGAACCCACCTACACTTTAATAACCTATTGCATTTATGCTACATGAATTGTTTCCACACTTTTGTATATTGCCCTGGAATCTTCTGATGAAGGACAGTTAAGAAATATTTTAAATAAATACCATATTTTTTTCTCTATAAGACTCACTTTTTCCCTCCTAAAAAGTAAGGGGAAATGTGTGTGTGTCTTATGGAGCTAATGCAGGCTGCGCAGCTATCCCAGAAGCCAGAACAGCAAGAGGGGTCGCTGCTTTCACTGCACAGCGACCCCTCTTGCTGTTCTGGCTTCTGAGATTCAGAATATTTTTTTTCTTGCTTTCCTCCTCCAAAAACTAGGTGCGTCTTGTGGTCTGATGCAGCTTATAGCACGAAAAATACGCTACATAAATATATCATCAACAACAACACTACCTTCTAAGAGGAAGGTGTGCCTGGAGCCACTGGCCCAACATCACAAAGTGAACTTGGCCATAGGGGTGTGGGTGGGAATATGAACCTGAAGTTCCCTTGCCCACGCCAGAGTCCTTGAGCCAGATCATCATCCTGTCTCTCAACATGGAGCTCTCCTTTGATCTAGCACAGGAAATCCATGAATGGAAACAAGCACCTGTGTGCCCTTCTGGGCACAGTTTTGTGCGAGCCAAGATGGAGCTCAGAAACATCTCATCTCTTTGGAAGAAGAAGCCCTTGCGTGCTGCAACTTTTACACTTCCGCCTACAGGGGATCGATCTTGGAGCAGGGTCTTTATGAGTCTGAGTTGATATTCCAAATTACTGTTTATTATTCTGCGTGAGTGTTATTTCACAATGCGTTAGCAGCGTTCTGTCAAATCAGTGAATGGAACAAGCAATATCCCTGGGAGACAGAACTCAACCCACAGCTCTGAGATGTCAGTATCGAACAATGTCTTCTTGAAAAATGCTTGTCGAGGCAAGAAATTACGCATTTAAAATTACAAAGCATTATCCCCCGCTGAGAACTGAACAGGTGGAAAAAGAGAGAGAAACACCCGATACTACATGGAACAGCAACAGATTTCAAATCGGCTCAATATGCTAAATAAATGCTCTGGGCATAAAGGAGAGCGGTACCCTATTACCTTATTGAAAACGGGCATTCTCAGACTTAGAAACGACACCAATGTGTGGAATGTTGTGGCACTGAATCTGAAAATCTGTATTGCCCATATCTTGCGTTAGCTAAGAACATTGGCTGACTTGAAGACCCTCAAGAGCAGAAATGGTCCTCTGGGTGTTGGTGCATCCAATGCCTATCATCCATACCTATTGGCCATGCAGGATTGAGGGCTGTTGAGCTTCCAACATTTGGAGGGCCACCAGTTCCCCATCCCTGCTACAGCAAAGGATCCATCTAGGTGTGTGCAGGGAGACCCGTCTAGCATCACCACAGCCGGCTGCCATGTACCTGTGGCTCAGAGCCACAGCCAGTTCCTGTGACACTTGCGCCTAAAACTACCACTCACAATGAGCCAGCTACAACAAGCAAGGTGAGGCCAGGAAAGTGAGCTAGGACGAGACGCAGCTCCTCCTTCTGCAAACCTAAAAGGTGCAAACTGAATCCCCCCTTTTTACCCATACCTGTGCAATGGCACCTGGGCTGGAGACATGTTGCCTGTTGACCTGTGGGATTCCTCCAGAACCAGCTGGACTATAGCTATTTGGTGCTGGGAGTGGGAAATCTACCCTCACTGTAGGTGGTGATGCTTCTTCCCCAGCCAATGGTCCTTCAACCATTCATTTGCTCGTTTATTACAAGTTTACCCCTTCCTTCCAATGGAGCCCAGGATGGCAAACGACATACGCTAGGGCTTGTTGAAAGAGGAAGGTCTTCAGTAGGCAATGGAAAGGCAAGAGACGCCGTGTGCCTAACAGTCAACATATTCTCTCTTCTCTGAAATAAACATTTATATTCCACCTTTTCTCATGGGACACAAGGCTGAATATGTAGCACTCTGTATGTGATTTCCCATCAAAACCTGACCAGAGGCAGACCTGCTTAGTTTCAGCCATCTTCCTATATCATGGGCCTGTACACACACGACTTTCCCCAAATAATCCTGGGAATTGTGGCCCTGTGAGGGGTAAACTGTATTTCCCAGGATTCCTTGGGGGAAGTCATGTGCTTTAAATGTACGGTGTTCACGTAGCCATAGTCTCATTCCCATCCTGCAGCAACAATCCATCCCCAAACCTCTGCCTTTCCTCAGAGTGCTGGGCTCTTGAAAGGTAAGGATCCTCTTCTATTCTTCCAGATGTTATGAGAGTCCTCTTCCATAAGCGACAGTGTGCATAATGAACACATGGTAGGAGGAGGAAGCAGAAGCTAGTGACTTGCCAACCTTAGAATGCTGATTGTTCCTATTTTGTGATGGTCACAACACTCTTCCTTTCCGTTATGAGATCATTTCTCCAAAGTAAAAAATAAAAAAGCCAAGCATTACCTATTTGGGACTGTGCCACCATGGTGGATTTGCGGTCACAGAGAGGAGAAAACGGTAGCCCCAGTTCTGCCTCTTTGTCTCCCTGAAGGGATAAAAAAAGGTGACACATTGAAATGTGTAAGTTTACAGGTACTAATGAAAGCAAGACTAAGAATTTACGGAGTGCATCTGAACACAAGGCCAACTACTGCTTGGCAGGGGGTTGGACTCAATGGCCCTTGTGGTCTCTTCCAACTCTATGATTCTATGATTCTATTTAACTAAACCAAGGGGTGTCCCTTTCACATCCAATTTCTGCAATGTGTGGCTTTAAAAAAAGAGAAAAATACTGTATATTAAACATGTACTTATGATGGATGAGAAAAGAGAAAATGGCTGCTTCCAGACAGAGGGTTTTTAGCACTGCCTGCTTATTTCTCTTCCCCTATGAGCTACAAACATTTCCATGCATACGCAGATGCTCCCACACCATCTCCCATCTAGAGATGGACAATCTCAGTTTCTTTCCATTTCTCATTTTTCAAATCTTGCGTTCAGCTCTCTACATTTCCATGTCAGTTTTGCAACTCTTCATTTATTTTTAAAAGTTCTCATGAAAATTCTGGTTTTTGTCCAAATTTCTGCTAACACATGCATTTCTGTACACAATGTTGCCTGATACACACATTCTTGCAAACAGTTTCCCCAAACAGAATCCAGCTTTGTGTGTGGTTTTCACCACTGTACACATGCTTTCCCATAACAAATGTGTGTTTTTTGTAAGCACAGCTTGGCTGGAGAGCTAATTTGCAAAATTCAGATAAGTGCAAATTTCAAAGGATAGTTGGGCTTCGGTTCTCCTATTGCTTCCGGGTTTGACCGTTCACCTTGAAATGTGAACTGAAACGAATTCTTCCTTCACCCTTTCTTACAAGTAGAAAGTAGAAATAACAAGGAATATTACAACCAAATCTAATAACACATATAAGGGATCTTTATGAACAGGTCTGGACATGGGAGAAGGATATTACCTGTCGAAAAAATTCTTCCATCAGTGCCATCGTCCACCGGTAATGCAGCTTCCAGATTTTTGATGGATGGCTGATGTCGGCTGCATGAAGGATCAGGGACATGGCTCTGGCTTTGTCTATCCTGCCCATTCAAAGATTTTCTCACATTATGTTACTGCAACAGCAAGTCTCCCCTTCCCTCCCATTCACACAGGAACTGCATGTTAACACACAGCACTGGAGAGAGAATGGGGGGGCACTTACCCCTCGGTCTGCTGCAGACTGTGCCTCATTGTTTTGATCTGCTGGAAATGGCCTGACATGTCAGTTGATAAGACCATCTCGATGACGAGGGTGCGCAGTTCCCTGCAGACAGTCAGCATTACCAAATTGCAATCGTATTTATTCTCTAATGAGACGTTTTGCTCACAAAGCGATGGTTAATTTATCTCTTGGGATGAGAATGAGCATTATTAAATAAAAATGAGAAAAGCACTTCAAATTATTATTATCTGGAAACCTCCAGCCTCCTGAGAGTTGATGGGAGTTGGGTACTTAAAAAATACGACAACGCAACCCTGCTATTACTTCATCGGTCCTGCTGTTTTGTTATTCCTCATTTCAGAATCATGAACTGTAATTATGTTCTGGGGCTCTGGGTGGGATGCTTTGCCTGATTTCCACATAACTGCAATCAGCAGAACATGGAGAAGGTTAAGACTTTACCACCAGCACCGAACTTTCGCTTGGGAACTCAGAAGGGGAAGAGAAACCAACTAGATCTTGGGAGGATTCCCTTAAAGAAGGAGGCCAGGAGGGTCTTTCTAAGGAGTAAAAAAAAAAAGTTAAGGTACCCCTGGATGATTAAGTCCAGTTGTGGCGCTCATCTCACTTTCAGGTCGAGGGAGACGGTGTTTTCCCGCAAACAGCTTTCCGGGTCATGTGACCAGCATGACCAAACTGCTTCTGGCGCAACAGGACACCATGACGAAAGCCAGAGCATATGGAAATGCAGTTGACCTTCCCGCCACAGTGGTACCTATTTATCTACTTGCATTGGTGTGCTTTTGAACTGCTTGGTTGGCAGGAGCAGGGAAAGAGCAACGAGACCTCACCCCGTTGTGGGGACTCGAACTGCCAACCTTCTAATCGGCAGGCCCAAGAGGCTCAGTGGTTTAAACCACAGCGCCACTCATGCTGTGGTGTGCAGTAGCTGGGGTAGGTGACTACTTTGATGACAGAAAAGCTACCAGGTGGTGACTTGTAGCCATCTCAGCATGCGCCTGGTAGGACAGCACCTCCATTGGATAACATCCCGGAAAGGAAGGGCATCGGGGATGCTTTCCGAGGGCTATTTTTCCACATCTTGGGAAGGGAAAATAAACTGCACATGTGAGCCTTTAAAAGAACCCATGTGCCAAGGGCAACGTTGGGACTATCTCAGGGATATCTTTGCATATGCAAACTTTGTGCAGATTGGGGTCATAAGCCTGTACCCCTGAGTCTTCTTAGTACTTAGCAACACCCCTATCCTGCACAGAAAGCTGATGTGGAAGAGCCATAGCTCAGGGGATAGAGCATCTGCCTTGCATACGGAAGTTTCCTGGTTCAATCCCTGACCTCTCCAGGTTCGGGCTGAGACAGGCTCCCTGTCTGAAACCCCGAAGAGTTATTTTTATTTATTCTATATTATTTATTGAATTATATACCGCCTTATACCCGGGGGGTCTCTGGAACGGGCAAAATCCACATGACACAGACCACTCACACTGGAGAAAGTTTTGACATATGACTCTGGCAACATGGTAGCCAACCAACTGGAAGAGCTTTTGTGGTAGCTGGAATACTATGAGCCAGGCCTATGATGCGTGTCACTCTCAACAAGCCCACCTGTCTTACCTCCACTCATCTTTGGTTAGGTTCACCAGAATGTTCATTTCTTCTTCTTGCATAATCTTATAAGCAGCACTTACATGATGGTTTTCAAGAACGGAGCGATCGTTGTACAAAATGGCAACATCTGACCTAGATGCAAAGAGTGGGATATTAAGCTTCAGTTCACAACACCTTGGCAGGTTTATCTACCTGTCAGGTGAGTCAGGAGAGCTGTATCCAGCTAAGGCACAAGAAAACACCTTATGACAGTGGTGAGGAACCTCCAATTCAACATGTTGCAGCCCATTCTGTTACATCAGGGAAATCCTTTCAAAACTAGAACTATCTCAATTTTATCTTTGCTTTTGAAATCTGAAATGAGAAGGGCTGAGTTGTTATTCAGTGGGTTTTTTTAAATGGCCCCATAATTTAAGATCAAAATAGAAAAGTGGTTTAAATTTGGAATTACTGGACTAAGTGGTAAAAAGTTATTTTTAGTTATAGCTTGCAAACCTTGGCTTGACACTGTCGCCATGGGAGCAGATATGACACTGGATAAATAAATCAACACACGAATTCTAAGTCTGTAAAGTTTATGAACTGAGTAACATGTCTGGCAAGAGCAGTGTCCTAGGACATGCAGCATGATAGGGTGAGGGAAAACGAGTCCTCATTTTCGGTCGGGGGGGTCATAGCAATTTGTGGGAGAACGAAGAAGAAAACACCCCTTCATTGTATCATTAAATCATGAATGGTGAACCTTTGACAGTCCAAGGGTTCTATTCATTGTCAGGCAAACTTCCAGGGGCCACATGCCAGTGCTGAGCAGGGCCAGAGACAAAAGTGGGAGGAGCAATTGATGCAGTTGTTTCACACATGTTCACATGCAGACCTCTCTACCTGCCAGGCTTCAGGGAATTGGCTTCCTCCCCCCTCTGGCAGCAGATAAGCAGAACAAAGGAAAAGGAGTCTTCTTACCAGTTAGAAACTTGAATGATCACAGCGAGACAACAAAAAATCCATTTCCAAGGAATGGTGGTGCTCCCAGTTAAGGGTTTCACCCACTTCCTGCCTAGTCACCCACATCACTACTGCGTCTTGTACCCTGAGCTCATAACCACTGTGTTTTCTGTGCTGCCACTTTATCAGCTCTTCTTGACCTTGGGCTGGGCGGATGAAAGCTTTCCAGAGACAGTGAATCTGTTAACTCTCTCTCTCCTAGCTGTTCCCCATCTAGTATTTCCCAGCTTCTGCCTTCCGAATTATGTCCCTCTGCAAACCACTGTTTACTCTCTATACTGTCCTCCTGCTCCAGGGAACATTCAGGATCCTGATCAGGAGTAGGGGGAGGCTCCCACCATTCTTCCTCAGTGCAGCCCCCCTCAGCATGGTCCCTGACACTACCCACCATCCAGGGAAGCAAGAGTTCAAGGACGCAGTCCAGCCAGACAAAAACACTCAAAGGGATATGGCCTGGGGAAGAGTCCTGAGAGGCTTGGTGGGTCACTTTTGACCCTCAGGCCTGAGGTTCTCCATCTCTTCATTAAACGGTGCAATATGAATATCAAATCACAATGGCTGGAATTCAAAATAGCATTGAGGCAATCATTCCATCCATGGAAGCAGTTCTATTTGCCAGGTGGGAAGATCTCCCCTCTCCTCCCACCATGCACTGTTTTGGGGGTTATTCTGACCCCCAAGAGCCAATTTGGAGGGGAGCAGGTAGGAAGGAGAGGGGGGAGGGGGTCCCATTCTGCTAGCAGGACCCATTGCAATGGTTCCCGCTGGCAGGACTGTTTAGATGAATCCTGCTCAACAAGTCTTTGCTGCAACTGTATGAAAAAAGAATTGCTAGGGAGAAGTGGGCTGATTTCTTGGCACCCTTATAAATGACTGACAGGGGCCATAGTGTTATATCAATGCCACATCCGATAACCTAGCTACACACTACTGGGTTGAGCCAACAAGGGGCCCCTTCTAAACCTCTTGGATCTTGACCAGTGCCCAGCCTGGATGATCTCTAGCACCAGAACTCCTGCCAAAAATGAGGGGATATAAATAAACTTTAAAGTGTCAATACCAGCTTCAAGCGAGGGCTGGGAACCCTTCACTCGTGACTTTGCTTCTCTTCTGTCCCTCGTGCCTTCTGGAAGCACTGAAATTATCACACTGATGGAAATTTCTGCATTGTATCATGCACAATACCAACTTGGGAGTCTGCCATGAGATCTTGTCTGAAAGCCTGCTCAAAGATTTTCTCCTTCCCTGTTTTAGGTGTTTGTTCCTATACCACCAGCTTACCTGGTCTGGATGTGAAAGTTGTTTGTAGTCCCGGTGTGCTCGTAGTCATGGATTGTAGCTGCAAAGATCATTGCTAATATTTCCAGTTCGGTGAGCCAGTGCTAGTCAACAACAACAAAACCTTCCATCATATGAAGTACAAATAGTTCATCTCTGGCTAAGTTGTCCTGTCTTATAGAATCCTACCCTTTCTTAATACAGAGCAGGGATGGGGAACTTGATGTCCTCCAGATGTTGTGGGCTACAACTCCCATTGTCCATGACAGAGCCGGCCCTCCCGTGAGATTGGGTGAGGTGGCTGCCTCAGGCAGCACCACTTAAGGGACATCACCCGGCTCTGCCACCCAGCCTTGCAGCTTGTCTCCCTGGCCTCTAGGGGCAGAGAGGAACTGGTAGCAAAGCTCTGTGGAAAACTCCCCCTCCGCCCAATGAGGGAGACTCCTTACAGAGTGGGCGCCCCCATCGTGGGGGCGTTTTGCCTCAGGTTCTGAGACATCTTGGATCGTCCCAGTACCTGACCATTGGCTATGCTGGCTGGGGCCGAGGGGAGCTGCAGTCCAAGAAGATTTGGAGGGTCACAGGTTCCCCACTACCGGCTTAGCCTGTCTTTGTGCTATCATAGTCCCATACAGCAAGAAAGGTTGCAGGAAGTGGTCCATTACCTTTGCACTTATCATTGTTGTCTTAAACCTCAAGCCACATATACCTTAAGACACCTTATAGCTTTCCTAGCATCTTGCTCCTCATTCATTTCTGCTATGAGGATACTCATAAATAGCCAATGATAAAAGGTTCAGGCTGGCATTCTGTTAGTCACTGGGCGGAGAGAAAGCTTAAAAAAAATGCATGGACCGTGAGAGAGTTGGCTACCATCAAAAGCTTTATTTTAGTGACTCCAAAGTCATATTCAAATGCTGAGTCAAATGCTGACAGTGCCTAGAAGCAGGCTGCCTTTTGAGCATCCCCAAAGGTGCTGTGGGTGAAACCACAGAGCCTAGGACTTGCCGATCAGAAGGTTGGCGGTTCGAATCCCTGCGACGGGGTGAACTCCCGTTGCTCAGTCCGTGCTCCTGCCAACCTAGCAGTTCGAAAGCACGTCAAAGTGCAAGTAGATAAATAGGTACCGCTCCAGCGGGAAGGTAAACAGTGTTTCCGTGCGCTGCTCTGGTTCGCCAGAAGCGGCTTAGTCTTGCTGGCCACATGAGCCGGAAGCTGTACGCCGGCTCCCTCGGCCAATAAAGCGAGATGAGCGCCGCAACCCCAGAGTTGGCCACAACTGGACCTAATGGTCAGGGGTCCCTTTATCCTTTACCTTTAAAGGTGCTCTTTGGATTGTGGCCTCTGGTTTGCCTACCCCCCAAAAATATATATATATATATGTGCAGTATGTCTCACGCCAGTGTTCACTAATAGGTTGCATTATGTCACCATGTCCCGATCCTCTGGGCTCAGCCCAGCTCATTATTTCTTACCATGATCCCCGTAAGAAGCATGATGCAATGCACAGTGTGGGTGACATCAGCTGCGTGGATTAAGTTGTGATAAGGGTTTCGGTGTTTGCTGTAGCCAGTTTCCAACGCTTCTCCAAACAAAATAAGGCTAGGAACAGGGATCTGCAAGAAGCAAGCACAAGTAATAATCACCAGTGTCACCAGCAGACTTGAGGGTGCTAATTTTGCCATGCCATCTTCCATCCTGAGTTTTGGGGATGGCGCTAGCTAGAAATCAGCCAGCATGTATGCAAACTGGTACCTACCGATAGGACATTTAGCAACAACCCATAATTCTCCTGTGCTGAGATGGACAATAGGTGACATTTCAGAGCCCATCTTGTGGGATTGCTTAGAACTGAAGCTACTGAAGCTTCACTCAGTCTAGGCAAAGACTCACTTGGGTGGGTGGCACCTGTTTTCTGTCACTGCCAAACTGATGCACTAGTTTCCTGGCCTTCGGTCTCCTGCATTTATTCAGCCTAGCTCCTGCCTAAGATGCTTGCTCTTCTTTTGGCCTGAGCCCTTGATTGACAGCCCACTTCAAGTCATCTCTGTAGACGTTGCTTATTATTATTTTTTGTAAGAACTCAGTACATTTCCCAGCACAATTCAAAGTGTTGGTGCTGACCTTTAAGGCTTTAAACGGCCTCGGCCCAGTATACCTGAAGGAACGTCTCCACCCTCATCATTCAGCCCAGACTCTGAGGTCCAGCTCCAAGGGCCTTCTGGCGGTTCCCTCACTGCAAGAAGCCAAGTTACAGGGAACCAGGCAGAGGGCCTTCTTGGTAGTGGCACCTGCCCTGTGGAATGCCCTCCCACCAGATGTCAAAGGAAAAAACAACTACCAGACTTTTAGAAGACATTTGAAGGCAACCCTATTTAGGGAAGTTTTTAATGTTGGATCGTGTTTTTAATATAATTATATAAATATAATCATAAAATTTAATTATAATTATAATGATAATGATAATTTAGTGTGATGGCGATGCACTTTGGAACTCCCTGGCTATTGAGATCAAGCAGGAGCTTTCAATGTACTCTTTTTGGAATCTGCTAAAAAATAATCCTGTTTAGACAAGCGTACCCAGATCCTTAGAAAGTTGGGGCAATTTTAATCTGTTTTAGCATTTTAAGTTTTGTATGTTTTAAACGATGGTTGTGAATTTTTTCTTGATTTTGTTGTTTTGTCCTTTTGTAAACCACCTTGAGGTTGTTGGGTTTTTTTTTTGTTTTGTTTTTACAATCAAGCGGCATATAAATTTTATGATAATTTAATTACAATACACAAGTGTTTACACAGAGTAATTAGCAACAAACAAATAAATAAATAACATGAAATAACTTCCTTTGGGTGTGTTTGTGTGCAAAATGTTTATTTGCAAATTAACAATATGCCATAATTCCCATATCTGGTATCTTATAGCAGTTGTATATAACAAAGCAATCAACACAAATATATATATAATAAAATTTGGCCTGCATATTCAATAACAAAACAATATGGATGTAAGTAATCACCACGCCATTCAGATTCTCCGTTAATAAGGATAAAAAAGACCCTAGAGGAGAGGGAAGAAGAGAGAAAGAAAAAGCAAAAAAGAAAAACGAGAAAAGAAGTGAAAAGACAAGAAGAAAGAAGAGAGAGAAATGATAATATAATTATCTTACTCAAATTATTTAACATGCCATTGAATTTCATCTTGTCCTTTGTCATTCCAGTAATGAAAAGAATAAATATTCTCTAGTTCTCTGTAAAGAAATCATATGCCTGTTTTCCCCTCTCTGGCATATGTTTAGGTGTGGGTAGATGTGGCAGTTCTTTAAGGGAAAGCCTCTTACCTTGAAACGGTTCAATAGATCATATCTGGTAAATAATTCATACATCATAAATTTCAGGCTGTGTCCCCCACTTGCATCATTTAGGGCAAACACGTCAAACGACCATTTATCAACATCCTGTAAGAGAATTTTGGGGAAAGGGGATAATTAAGGATTTGCATATATTCCCCACCGATAGGAGACAGAAAATTCAGGGAAGGGGCAGCAATTAAACTCTGTTTCATTCAAGCAACAAGCACCATTTGAGAATAAGGTATGGCGAATCTATAGACCTGCCCATACCCGTGAAGGAGGTCCTCATCATTACGCCACAGTTACTGTACCTGAAAACTAGTATGCCACAACAACATGCGCAAGGACCTACTCAGTCCTGGCACCCCATTTATGTAATACTCTTCCTTCCCTGACATGGCCAATGGCACTGAGTTCTTGAGTTTTCAGTGCTCAGTCTTAAACATGCTCAGATCTGGCTGGATCATGTTTACGAAGTAATTTGCACTCAATAACCTGTTTCCCTGACATCCCATAATTGTCAGGTAATCATATTGGCACCAGAAATGTTCTTACCACATATAAGTCTTTTGTCTCTTGCAGTCCCCAACTTGCTCTGTGGGCTGAAAACCAAAATGCATCTGGCAAAGGACTCTTGCTGGACTGTGATTCCTCATAATATAGATTTTGGGACTGTTTATTTGAAAAACACCCTCATCTCAAAACCTTTCTGCATATAAGCTACCACTTTCTGCATATAAGCTACCACTTCAAGTTAGAAGGAATCACAGGGTGAGGGTAGCCTTGCTGAAAAAGAATACCTGAAGGAGCATCTTCACCCCCATCATTCAGCCCAGACACTGAGGTCCAGCTCTGAGGGTCTTCTGGCAGTTCTCTCACTGCAAGAAGTGAGGTTAAAGGGAACTAGGTAGAGGGCCTTCTTGGTGGTGGTGCCCACCCTTTGGAACACCCTCCCATCAGATGTCAAGGAAATAAACAACTATCTGACTTTTAGAAGACATCTGAAGGCAGCCCTGTTTAGGGAACTTTTTAATGTTTGATGCTTTATTATGTTTTTAATATTCTGCTGCGAGCCGCCCAGAGTGGCTGGGGAAACCCAGCCAGATGGGCAGGGGTATAAATAATAATAATAATAATAATAATAATAATAATAATAATAATTACTGAAACAATAGCAACTATTACCTTTTTGAGCAACACCTCTCAAAACAGATACATCTTACCATTCCAATAATACAACTAAGCGGAAGAAGTCATACAATCACAAACCTTTTGTGAAAGCAGAAAAAAACATTTCCTTGCATGTGTATTTCATACTGAAATGCTTAGGAAATGGTTCGCTCAAGCAAGGGGTCAAGCTCAAGGCAGCATGACCATTGGTCAGTAATGTGGGAAACTGTAGCGCAACAACACCTGGAGGACGCCAGGTTGGGGCTGGTTGTACTATATTCCAGTAGCTTAAATATATGGGTGGGATCCAGCTCCTCAAGCCCCATCACAAGGACTTCTGTTTGAGCAATGGGGCTTCCCAAACAGCATGTGTTAGAATTCCTGCTCCATGATTGCAGTCATGGGATTTTTGTGTATCACATGACGGTGTATCACATGACTCCACAGAGTGGGAAGTGACGGAGAAAGGATATTTGTGTTACTGTGTTCCGTGAAGTCGAACCATTGTCCTTCATTTTTTCTCTTCGCTGTCTGATGCTAGAGAGATAGGGAGCCATGCTGCAGTGCTCTGTGTGTGTTTATATGTAAATAAAGTAATTAGCCAAAATGCTGAGTTGCTGAGGTCTGTTACGCGGATCCCTAAGTGTGCCGATGTCTGTTGGCATTGGTCGCTGTGATGTTCGGGCTGGATAAAGCTTTTGAAGCTCCCAAACGAAAGACCAGGAGGGAGAGAACATGCCAGTTGGGCATGTGTCTCTGCCAGGGTCCTACTCGAGTGTAGAACGAGCTCCTGACAGCACGTATGGGGTGGAGAGTGGGATCATTCAGTCTGGAAGGCCAAATTGCTTACGCTGCCCAAAGCAACATTTTCTCTTATAGCAAATATTTGTATGTTGCTTTCACTTACACCTGCAGTTGCAATCACAGTTTGTGCTAGTATATTTTTTTGGTACATATTACCTGGCTGTAGAAATGCATTGCAAAATTTGGGGAAGTGTGCATTTTGGCACATGGTTGTTTTGGTACGCGTGCATTTAAAGGCAAACCGACCAAATTTGCACTTTCTGAAACTGCACTGAATTCCTCCCAAATCCCTACTTTGTAGTAAAGTCCACAAACTGATCTCACCTTAAAAGCTGACATCACTTCAGCTGGATAGGCCAAGCCAACCATGCTAGAGGTCTTTCGATACATTCTAGAAGAAAAGAAGCGTAAATGAAACGGCACCTGAAAACTAATGGTGATGTGTTTATGCTTTGGGAGCAGTTCTGGAAAAGTTCCCCTTGCAATTTGAAGTTTGAAATTCGATATAAAAAGACCCTTAAAATCTTGTGAAAGATGGGAGCCAAAAATGTTTGCTCCCGAAAGCAAGGGAAGGCATACGCCAACTTACAATAGAATTTGTTGATATTTATATCTGATCTCTGCATTTTATGCCAATGTCCTTTCAATAGTGCCACATGCTTATCTGTTTTTAAGATAACACTTTCTTGGTCAATGTGTGGTGAAACAGAATTTTAATGTTCTGTCTTTTTTAAAAAAACAAAACAAAACATTTTTTTCATAAGTTACATTTATTACTGAACAATTGTATTCCTATTCAACAAAACAATTCCCACTCACCCAACATCAATGTTTATAACTCAATTTATATACAATTACATTTTAAGGTTTCGTTTTATCTAATTTCACCCTCTCTAACATGTTTCTTAATATATTCTGCTGTTTTCTTACACTTCAAACCCTGCTGTGGTCTTTGCATATGGGAAACAACTTTTGAAGACAGATCTGAAATCTTGCTAAGTGCAAAGGCGGAACATTAACATTAAGTTTCTAGTCTATATAAAGAATTTTAATGCTCCGTCTTAGCAAGATTTCAGACCTGTCTTCAAATGATCGTTACAAAGAGGACTAAAACAAATGAACTAACCCACCCATGAAGAAAAGAAATGTAAGATGCTACAAGCTTAACAATGGCCTGGCTTGCACATCATGGTAAGCCAAAGTATGGCTTAATACGGTTTAGGAACATAAGACAAACCACTGATCAGTCAAGCTCAGTGTTGTCTGCTGGCAGACTCTCTTAAGGGTTTCCCGGGGAAGACTTTACTAGTCTGCTCAGAGATGCCAAAGGGGTCTTTCATACTCAAGTCAGATGCTCTACTACTGAGCTATGCCACGTCCTCCTTGTTCTAATAAAGCCAGAACTCACCTTTCTACAAAAATCCCTGCTTGTACAGCATGCACAATGCTTCGAAACTTTGGTTTCTCCTCTGGCCTCCTTTTGGTCATCCCCATTTTCCTCGTGAAGGTGGACGCCAACCAATCCCGTACTTCCAGCGGGACTGCATCTGACTGGATATCCGACAGCTCATCCTCTGTATCCAAGAGTCTCCTGTAAATATATATCGGGTGCATGAATCAGTATAGTAGATCTGCAGACTTCAGAATAGGAAGAGGAAAATATGGACCAGGCGCTCAAAGCTCTTAGCTCAACCCAACCTTAGCTAAACCCAACCCGCAGCAGTTAAATGCAGTATTCCATAATTCTGGATTGTGGTGAAGAAAAGAACGTAAAAAGACGTCTAGTGGATCAGGCCAAAGGCCTACCTAGTCCCATATCCTGTTTTCAGACTGGCCAGTTTTTTGTTTTGTTTTTTTAAATGACAATAAAGATTTATTTTAAAACAAGGTATTATAATACAAGCGGAGAAACTTAGGTTATTTCAGAATTAATAAGCTAGTTTGCTGAATTTGTTTCACAGAGGTTTCGGCTTTTTAGTTTGTTCCCTTTCTGAGGCGGCACTTACCTTCAGGTACTCACGCCTTTAACAAATCCAACTCCTGAGGTAACTTTCAGTAATAGTCTTAAGGGCTCACAACCCCCCTTCCTTAACTGGGTTTTGGGAGTCTCTTCCTTCCTCAAAAGAGTCTCTCCCAGACTGGTCAGTTTATGGGAACCCTGCAAGAAACACCTCAGCACAACAGTGCATCCCCACTTAAGAATGCCTTAAAGGGGCTTAATAGAATAAAATAAGATCACCATCATTATGACCTAGGCCATAATTAAATGGAAAATTTAAGCAGCTAACTGATGAAGATCGAAATCTTATCAGCAGCGTATCCCCAAATATCAAAAACAACTTTATCAGCACCCCAGACCATCTTCAGCCTGATAAATAACAAACATTACAATCCTCGTTGATAATCTTGCATACTCATTTTATGTTTCAAGACGGTTTCCTTTGGTATTCTGTTATATTTGGTTCCATTATATACTTTGCTGATGTTCCATCATCTACTCCAGGAAATGAATAATGAAGTGGGCATGAAGAGCTGCCCTGACTCTCTTCTCAGCTTGAAGAACTGATTACCTTGCCTTTCTCTAACATTGTTTGCTCTCAAAGGCCCACTTCTGCTTGGGAGAAGAAGCAGCTCAGTAGCACTTCAGCTAGCAAATGGGAAATAATATTTGAAGGCCTTCGCTGTTATGCTAATGGAATGATCGGCTACAAAATAGGAGGCGGGAAAGGAGGAAAAAATCTAAGGCACTGGTCAGAGGATCACAACCAAATTAAGACTACTTCAGTTGTGTTTTTGAGGGCTACTTTTATGAGTATCTTGCCCATATATTGGGGGTCGGGCGGACTTTCTACCTGTGGTGGAACATACTTCACCATACTTCACCCAGCATGGCTATACTGGCAGGGAGTTAAGAGGGTCATTAGTGCTCACCCACACCATACATTTAAAGGCCACCCTTTAACGCACTCTTGGGGGCGACTCCCTTCACCCCCAAGAATCCTAGGAATCACAGTTTGTTAAGGGTGCTGTTATGTACTGAGTTGAATAGGATCCAAAATGCAGCAGTCTGGTTGGTCCTAGAACAATAGGATTCAGAATGCAGCCATCTGATTGGTCCTAGAACAATAGGATCCAGAATGCAGCAGTCTGATTGGTCCACAGGAGCCACCCAATCCAGCTCCAGGTGGAAGTGAATCCGCAACCTGATTGGCCTACAGGAGAATCCCGGAATTAGCCAATCACGTGGGGCCTATTGTTGTAAATAATGTATATAAAGCAGACATTCTGGGGGAACATTCATTCCTCTTCAACACTATGAGCTGAATAAAGAGTATGAAATCCATTCTCAACTCCGAATATATTTCACTGCTGTGGACTGTAGCTCTGTGTGGTGGAAACAGCAGTTCCCAAGATCCCTTGAGTGAAGTCATGTGTTTTAAATGTTTCAATATATGCTGAGGTCCTAAAAATCTGGAGGGCACCTGGTTGGCGGAGGCTGTCATGGAAATGTCTGAGCATAAAAAGGGGAAGAACTTCTTTTAGCTTATTCATCTTCTTCTTTTTCATTCTCCTCTTTTTTTCCTGTTTATGATCTTCCTCTTCTCTTTGTGACAAATTTGTGTCTAATGAGACCTCAGTAGTAATTCAAGCGAAAGGTTAAGAGAAAATCTAATTCTAAGGTGTTATTTGTTTCCTGGAAATTCAGTTACATCAAATGCATGCTGTGAAGTGCTGGAAGTGACTTAAAGACCTCTGCCTTCTCTTCAGCGGACACTGCAGGCAACCCCTCTATTATTGCTAATTATGGCAGGGCCTTGCCCGTGGAGGCAGACTGGTGAAGCAGCTGGCCTCAGGTGGCACATGGTAAAATGCAAATAGCAGGCAACATATCATTAATGTATTTAATTGTTATGCATCAGTGTACACACAAATGATTAGGGACACAATTCTTCACCAGGCATCAAAACATCTTGGCCCATCTCTGCATATCCTCAACAAGCCACAGTAGTTGACTTGTCTAACTCCAAACCTAGCTGGCTCTTAACTGGAGGATTTGTCCATTTCAGTTCTCTCGGTTTCTCCTTTTTCTAATCTTAAATTCTACATTTTCTACATTTCTGCAGCAATTGGGGGAGGGGGACATCCTCATGAAAATTCTTTAGCATTTCAGTGTCAATTTCTCCTAATAAACATGATTTTGTATGGATCTACACACCAGGGCGGGGGGGGGGACCCTATAAATAAGTCAGAAATTAAATCATTATAACCACTGGCGGAGGAAGAGGGGACGGGGGGAGCGCACTGCCCCCGGCAGCGCAATACCGGCCCAGAACATGTGCCCCAGAACGTGTGCCCCACCCCTTTGGGTGACGCCCCCCGCCCCCAGGACATGTGCCAGCCCCAGCCCCACCTGCTCTCCGCCCCCAGTGCCGGAGCATGAAGCTCTGCCACTGATTATAACAGAAGGAGAAAAAATGCTATGGAATATCACAAATAATTTTTTTTTGCTCTCCAGCGCCATCTGGTGCTGCATGTTTACAATGAATTCAAAACACTTTTTCTTTACTACAGTAATGTAGTGGGAAGTGGGAAGCCTGTGGCTTTTGCGGAGGTTGATCGACTACAACACCCATAACCTCAGGCCATTGGGTTGTGCTGGCTGGGGCTGATGGGAGTTGGAGTCCTGCAACCTGTGGGAGGTCCACAGGTTTGCCACCCCTGCTTTTAGGGGGTTTCAAGATAGGCTTCTCTCATTCTTTACAGGAATGTGTTAAAATCCCGCACTTTGGGATATACAGGTGCCCAGCAGCCCCAGCTCCAGGCCAGCAACATTCTCAGCTCCAGATCTGTGTTCTTCTTGTATGCAGCTGGTCAGAATAACCTCCCATGCAGCATTAAGATACAAATGATGCCTACAGCACAGACTCTCCAAGTGTCCCTATTTTCCAGGGACAGTCCTGGATTTACAGATGCCATCCTGGTTTCTAAATTATTATTATTATTATTATTATTATTATTATTATTATTATTTATACCCCACCCATCTGGCTGGGCTTCCCCAGCCACTCTGGGCGGCTTCCGACAAAATATTTAAATACAGTAATGCATCAAAGCTTCCCTAAACAGAACATCCCGCTTTCCCTTAGGACGTCCCTATTTTCACCAGAGCAATGTTGGAGCATGTGGTAGGATGTTCCTAATTTCATTGGAGAACTATTGGAAGGTATGGAGTTATGCGACCTCTGAGCCAAGGAGATAAGTAACTATACAACCTTTAGAAGACATTTGAAGGCAGCCCTGTATAAGGAAGTTTTTTTAAAAAAAATGTTTAATGTTTTATTATGTTTTTATATATGTTGGAAGCCGCCCAGAGTGGCTGGGGCAATCCAGTCAGATGGGTGGAGTATACTACTACTACTACTACTACTACTATTATTATTATTGAATAGGATGACCCTATTTTCATCAGAGAAATGTTGGAGGGTATGCCCCAGTTTCAAATTTTAAATGTGAAGTTTCCGATCAAAGAAACATAATTTAAAGTTTGGAATTACTTTGAATCAAATGCATTTCATATCTGCTTCCTCCCCCAACCTTCAGTAACAGGAAAAATACAATCAGGCCTTATTGATTTTCCCACTAAAAGCTATTACTTTCTAGGCAAGTGGGAAACACACATATTAAACACATAATGGGGTCTGGACTAGCCAATTGTTACCCATTCTTATTTTGCTAGCTGGGGACTCCTGAAAATTTAACTCTTGTGACACAGGCCAGGGATTTACCTAGGCAAGTACTCCCCCAATGCATCGAAGCACTAGGCTGGCGGAACTGTGTAAAATGTTTCATTTGAATGTTGTCCTTGAATTTTTGAAAATATTTTAACAGTTCCCATTTGTGGTAATACAGCAGATGCTTTAGAAGAATGAAGAAGCAGAGAAGGGACAGTGGGGACTTTGCAAGCGAGTCTGAATGATCCATTTTGGTATCCGGCTATATTAAAAAGATCTGGGGTGCTGCTTAATCAAAGTACATTCTGAGCATTCTGAACCACATGATCTGGAAGCACATCTTTGAGACTAAAAGTTTCAGAAGTGCAGCATGAATTATCTACTGCTCAATGTAGGTCCCCTGTTCCAAGCAGGAAATGCATGAATGTGACTTTGCAAAGCCAGTTATTTCATAGGGAATATTTCTATGAGGTGAGAAATCTGTCATTCTTCCATGCTCCCTCAATTCTTAAATAAATTCAGAAGTATTTTAATATTTAGAAGATGGATGTTTCTCGGGGAGAATCAGTGAAGCCATTTCATGCACTGGAGTTTCTGCCTAGAAATAATTATATTGTGCAGAGTGCTCAACTGGGATCTGGGAGACCCAGGTTTAAATCTCTGCTCTGTCATGAAGCTACAACATCCCGCTACATATACTCACCTCAGTAAAAAACTTATTTTGGCAATGGCTTCATTTTTCAGCTTGCGGCAGTATCTTACGGAAAGGCACATAGTACACACAGGTGGCTGCTTGAATCAGTCGGGGTGAGGGGGCCAACCGGTGTTGCCCCCATGCAGATGAAGAAGAAAGGCTGGCCATTGTGACCTCATGTTGACCCTGCCTGCCAGAAGAGTGACAGGATCATGTCCCCTACAGCTGATTCTGCCCACCTAAAGGAGGAGTGGCCCCATGTGCCCCTCCCACAGTTAGTATGGTATATTAGAATAATGGGCCAGGATTTGGGAAATCAAGGATCAAATACTCACTCGGTGTTGAGGATCACCTTGGGCCTGTCACAGTCTCTCAACCTAATCTACCTCACAGGTATAAACAGGAAGGGGGAGAGTCCGAGCTTATATGTCACCTGGAACTCCTCGAGTGAAAGGTAAGATCTAGATGTAATAATATGAATATAAATAACAGTAATAGTAATAGCTACTAGTAATAGTTACTAGTAATAGTTACTAGTAATAGTTGGAGACAGGGGTGGCACTGTGGGTTAAACCATAGAGCCTGGAACTTGCCGATCAGAAGGTCAGCGGTTTGAATCCCCGCGACGGGGTGAGCTCCCGTTGCTCAGTCCCTGCTCCTGCCAATGTAGCAGTTCGAAAGCACGTCAAAGTGCAAGTAGATAAATAGGTATCGCTCCTGCAGGAAGGTAAACGGCGTTTCCATGCACTGCTCTGGTTCACCAGAAGCGGCTTAGTCACTGTACGCCAGCTCCCTCAGCCAATAAAGTGAGATGAGCGCCGCAACCCCAGAGTCGGCCACAACTGGACCTAATGGTCAGAGGTCCCTTTACCTAATAGTAATAGTTATGTTACACACCGCTCCAATCTCTGAGTGGTGAGAGACTCCAGGGGTTCCAAGCACAGGAACAAAATCTTAGGAGCCGAGGTCCCTTTGCTGCCACCCCCAAATATTTGAGGGTGCCAGGGCCCCCCAAAGTTGAGGGGAATTCTCATTCAAATGATGCTTGTGTGCCATGTCATGTGATTGATTATGCATGCCCCCCTCCTATATTTTATTCAAGTTGGCACCCTTGGTTCTAAGTGCTTTTCCAGGGTTCAGTTTTGTTTGAGTGAAGGTCAGTTGAAAACTGTGGTGTCTTTAGAGTCAATATGGTTTTATTTACACATATAGCATAGGATGGGAAGGGAGCTCATGACATTAACACCTCACGAGGTCTTGTTTCTCAATTCGCAACAGCTTTAGATCCAGCACAGAGCATGTCTCTGTCTCTTTCCAGCTCCCATGCACCATTCTGGCTATTGTTCCCCTACATAGCAGCTAGCAGCTCAGTGAAGGAAAGGAGGGGAGCTTATTCCCTTTCCTAAAAGCACCATCACTAATCTCATTCTTTGAGATGTTGATGAGCAGTTAACTGGTCAGCTAAAGCCTTACTTTGACAATGGGACTAGAGCCAGCGGTTCTCAACCTGTGGGTCCCCAAATGTTGCTGGACTACAACTCCCATCATCCCTGAGCTCTGGCCTTGCTAGCTAGGGGTGATGGGAGTTGTAGTTCAATAACATCTGGGGACCCACAGGTTGAGAAAGACTAGTAGACTGAAGGTACAGGATGGAAGGTTAAGAGGGGACTCAGGGTCCGGCCAGACTCATCCCCCAACTCATAATGTAACAACAGCAACAACAACAACAACATTGGTGCAAACAGAATAGCTATAGGCAATGACAAAAATTTGACTTGGACAAGAGCACAGAAATCTGTGTATAATGCAGAATTGTTGGATAATGGCATCTGCTCCTTTTCTATTAATTTTCATTTCTCAGCAGAGGTTACAGGAAATCACAGGCAGGTTGTTCCTCTTGTTCTCTTATTTATTAACTCCAAATGTATCATGTTTAGCGTGCGCATATAATAAACAAGAAAGTCATACAAATCACACGTATCACACTTACTATACAACAAGGTTGGCTGGCTTCCTGGAATTATGAAAACACCAGACCTTAAATTTAATAAGGAAATAGGACCAAACACATACTCCAAATCCAAGTGATCCTAAAGCTGTTTTGGCAGCCACACTTGGGAGAACATTCCATTCGATACAAAAATGTTGAGAAAGTCAAGACTGTGAAATGTAAAACTTAGGTAAACACGCTGGAAATTGGTCTTACACTAGATACAGTTTCATTGACATGGCTATCCTAAACATTATTTCTAACAGTAAAAATGAGACGCATGAAATTAGCTGTGAAACTAAATCAAGTATGTACAAGGCTTGGGATGAAAAAAGAAAATACTTTCTGCATGTGTAGCCATACAAAAAGCTAATTAATCACAGATGTACTGAGAGACAAGTTCTAACGGTCAGAGTAATTGAACAACATTGAGCACCTTCTGTTCCCAAAAACATCTAATTCTATTGAACTGAGAATAAAGATCACAAAAAGGCAGCATTCAACGTGGTTAAGGATATTCTGGATTCTGAACTCAGAAAAATAATTCAAATATTTAGAACTGACCTCCTTTTTAGTGTTCAAAGCAATGCACCTACATTATCTCCAAAATGGATGCTGGCCTAAGGGTTACATTACCATCTTATTTTAGTCGTGACTTGTGCAGATGTGATGTAACTCAGAGAAGTCCTTCTTTCAATAGACAGGTGGTAGGATGAATGGAGAGCTAGACAAATAGATCCAGCCAGATTCTGTCAATTGCCCCAAGTTCTGTAGACCTACCTTGTTTCGTCAATGTATACAGCCTCCAGGACAGATGCAGCATATTCAATATTCTTCTTCAAATCGACCACATTAACGTCACCTTTCTCCAGCTGCTTCACCAAACATCTTAATCTGTAAAAAAACAAAAAACTGAGATTATTCAAGGCAAAACTAGTTGTCCTTTCCAAAACAGTATATTCCTTCATCTTCTGTGGAAGGTGGTTTCTGACAATGGGTGTTATTCGACTAAGTTTTACACCCATTAAAATTATTGAACTTTAGTGATGAGTGGTTCAGACATCCAGTGCTATCAAGCAATGCTTCAAGTGCCTCTGCAGTCGTCGATCTGACAGCTCGATGCAGGGGAGCCACAACAAAGAAGCTTGACCCCAAAGGGAAAAGAAATGTGAGGTCTCCAATATTTATATGATGCGTGGGAAACACACAGGGGCAGCAGAAAAGTGGTGTGTGTCAAATTGGAAGCATAGCTTAGGTCCATTAATTTCTTTAAAAAAAAAAAAAATTATTACTTTTCCAACAATTTAAACACTACAAAAACAATACAATACAAAAACACTACATAACATTGACACATTAAACACATTGAACTAACAAAACAAAACAAAAACAGTAAAATAAATCAAACAATTTCATTATCCCATCTTTCATTCACTAATTTCCATGACCTCCTCACACCTCCCTTTTTGTATTCCACTTCTGTTAATTGTTTCAGCAATTCCTTTCCATCTTCCTCTGTTTTCTATCCTATAATTATCTTAACACATTCTAACCTTATTTTTTCCTTTAATACTTTATTAATCTATTTATACTTAATTCCTTATAACATTTCTACTAAAGCCATATAACTTCATTCCAACATTTTTCTAACATTCATTAATTTTACAGTATTTCTGTAAATAGTCTTTAAACTTTTTCCAATCTTCTTCCACCAACTCTTCTCCCTGGTCTCGGATTCTGCCAGTCATTTCCGCCAATCATTAATTTCAGTGGGTCTACTGTGAGTAAAACTTAGTTCAATACTACCTCATATACCAAAATCCTAGACATAAAACTGGAAGGGACCCTAAGGATCACCCAGTCCTAGTCCAACACCCTGCAATGCCAGAATATGCAGTTGTCCCATATGGGGAATTGAACCTGCAACTTTGGCATTATCAGCACCATGCTCTAACCAATTGAGCTATCCAGGCTGACATAATTTTACCCAGAATGCAGGCCCCAAGTATACTCCATTGTACACCTGGAGCTCCACTACGTGTATGAAGACTTCATTCATTTCAATGAAAATGCACACAGACTATATCCAAAGGAATAGGAACTCCTGCCTGTGCTTTGGAAGGCATCATCAGACTTGTGGATGTCAAATTTGGGGTTTTTTAGACTTTAATTCTCACCCTTGATCCTCGCCACAAGTCAAACTGCACCATATGGGATATATGAATTCATGTGCGCTTGCAATTTGCACTAGTGAAAAACATTTGGAACTTTTTTGGTTTTGGTCTATAAATTATCATAAATAAATTAAGTATGCCATCAATTATTGAAGGGGTTTTTTCCCCTCTCCAACCCCTGCTGCTGCTGTCAGTGTCTGGCAACTCTCATCAATCACAGCTAGCATTGCCAGCAGCAGTCAGGCATTATGGGAGTTGTAGTCCAATGACATCCAGAAAGAGACAAATTTCCCATCCTGCTTTTGAGGAATAATCATGTGTCATGGGGTGGGCAGGGCAGGATACCTTGTGACTGGACTAGTGGAAACAGAAAAGGATATGCTCGATCATAAATCACACAGACAAAAGTGAAAGTGATGTTGCATTTATACGGGAGAAAAATATCACCATGCAAACAGTAATACAAATTAAAGTTCACATTAAACAGTGGTAACATCCACCAACCATAGTTTCCTTTTACTAAACCAGGTTTTCTAAACTTGGGTCCCCAGCTGTTTTTGGACTACACCTCCCATCATTCCTCGCTAGCAGGACCAGTGGTGAGGGATGATGGGAATCATAGTCCAAAAACAGCTGGAGACCTAATTTCAGGGAACCCTGTACTAAGCTGTTTATGCTAACCTCTAGAACAAACATGATTCCTAACCCATAAAGGTTTTTCTTCTTCATTTCCCACTCTCCCAAACTAAAATGCAGTCCAGGATTTTTGCTTTAAAGCACAACAGGGCAAGGGAGGAATGATTTTCAGAGTAAAAGAAAGAAAGAAAAAGGCCAGTATCACTTTTAATATGATTTCGTTAATACTCGTAAGACTACATCTGTGATCGTGCTCAACTTCTAATCGTGTACAAGCTCTGGGCAAAAGAGATACATTTTAAATGAGATTCAGCTTTAGTGGCCATTTAATTTCCTTTGAGAAAATTAGTTTTACACATTTCTTCCTCCTGTGTGAAGAATTAAGCTGTGCTGCTACACTCCCCTAGGCATAGTTCAGAGCCTACCTATAAAATGATAATTAATTGAAAATAATGAGGCCCCAAGGTACATCCTCAAGGATTTCGTTAGACCTGTGCTCAATATTTGATCAAGCTCGATTACACTTAATAAATGCAATACGAAAAAGCTATGCAAACCTTTCCCAACTTCTGCTGAACGTTTGAAGTACCGCAGTACCGAGGTGCCCCGGTGTCATTTTCTGCGTGTTGATTAGTGCAAAGGCTAGTACTTCTAGAGCAACTGCCCTTTTGAATGCTGCTTGCAAAACAACATCGATCCATTCTGGCTCTTCGCATTTACTTAAAGACAGAGAGTGGCAAATGGCGGTTGCCATTAGGGGTTATACCATAGCTGTCAACTTACAGATTTGAAAATAAGGGACCAGCAGCCTCAAAAATAAGGGATCAGCAGCCAAAATAAGGGATTTTGCGAGCACAGGTATGTTCAACTTCTGAGCCCCTCCAAGCCAAAGGCAGAAAGCCCAGCCAGCAGCCAAATGAAGCCTCAAGCGGTGGTTCCCACAGCGCAGCAACCCGGCAAAGGGGATGCAGCAAGGAAAACCACCGTCACCTCTCCACTGGGAAGCACTGAGCAAAGGTAAGTCCCCAGCAACGCAGCCGATTTGATCGGCACAAGGCATGCAAGCTCCACCCCCCCCAGTCATTCTTAGACTCCTTACTGGGTGAGCAGCGCAGCCAAGCAACACAGTTGGAGCCTCCCTCCTCCCTGGCCGGCAGGGAGGGAGGGAGAGGAGCTGCTTCCTTTGAAACCCAGGGAATTTAAGGGACATCATCAATAAGGGACAGCAGCAGGACTTTCCCGCCAAATAAGGGATGGTTGACAGCTATGGGTTATACGCTTTCGAACACCCAAGGAATATTGAAGCAATAAGGGACTTTCCCGACAAATAAGGGACAGTTGACAGCTATGGGTTATACGCTTTCGAACACCCAAGGAATATTGAAGCAATAATAAGATCAGCCCGGTCTTATTCCATGCCCTCTGACATTCCACAGATGAAAATAGGGACAACTGACCCTCCTTGGACCCCCCCATTGTTGTACCCCACCCTGTGCAGGACACAGCACACAGTGCCAAGGGTGCCAGTTTAGCCCTGCGACCATAGGAGCCCGGGTCCGAAATTTGTGGGTGCCCAGCACCTACATGGGGAATTCTGTGGGTTCTTGGGCACCCAGGACCCCATGGAATTGGCACCTATGACGCATGCCCTCCACTGTCCTGATAAAACCCCTTAATCCCAATTTCGTCTTATTCTTTGGAATAATGATAATTATTATTATTATTATTATTATTATTATTATTATTTATTATTTATACCCCGCCCATCTGGCTGGGTTTCCCCAGCCACTCTGGGCAGCTTCCAATAAAACACTAAAATACAGTAACCTATTAAACATTAAAAGTTTCCCTAAACAGGGCTGCCTTCAGATGTCTTCTAAAAGTTTGGTAGTTATTTTTCTGTTTGACATCTGGTGGGAGGGCGTTCCACAGGGCAGGTGCCACTACCGAGAAGGCCCTCTGCCTGGTTCCCTTTAACTTGGCTTTTTGTAGCGAGGGAACTGCCAGAAGGCCCTCGGCGCTGGACCTCAGTGTCCAGGCAGAACGATGGAGGTGGAGACGCTCCTTCAAGTATACTGGACCGAGGCCATTTAGGGCTTTAAAGGTTAGCACCAACACTTTGAATTGTGCTCAGACTTGCAATTTATGGACTGGGCCAGTTCCCACATTCCTGTACACTTGATATCTGATTGCTCAACTCTGGGTGACGTATACAGTGGTACTTTGGGTTACATACTCAGGTTACAGACTCCACTAACCCAGGAATAGAGCTTCGGGTTAAGAATTTTGCTTCAGGATGAGAACAGAAATCGTGCTCCGGCGGCGCAGTGGCAGCTGGAGGCCCCATTAGCTAAAGTGGTGCTTCAGGTTAAGAACAATTTCAGGTTAAGAACGGTCCTCCAGAACGAATTAAGTTCTTAACCCGCAGTGGCATAGCGTGGGTGGTGCAGGGGGGGCCGGCCGCACCGGGCGCAACATCTGGGGCTTAGGGTTAGGGGGCGCAAATCCACGGGTTAGGGGGCGCAAATTACTTGCCTTGCCCCGGGTGCTGACAACCCACGCTACGCCACTGTTAACCCGAGGTACCACTGTAATGCATTGCGCTGCAATGGGTTCGTGCATGCAAAACACTGACTGAGAGCACTGCAGTCCTCATCCAGAGGTAAGTTTGTTTCAACCCACTGGAGCAGCTGGACAGTTTTAGATTCTGCTTTTGATGACCTTCTGAGATCTCATTGGAAGTATTACTTCACTTACTTCAACATGTGATAAACCAGCCCTGTCGTGTTCTGTTCATTCTGCCAAGTGGTGCCCTGGATACCCATTGCAAAGCCTTGCCCAGCTGTATAGTCAACCAGATTCCAAGGGCTCGTTGGCGAAATTGGTACAAGATGAGCAATTCATCTCCATCCTTCTTTTAGGACCATACTGGTTTTTACTGTAGATCCATTTATGAGAAAACACTTTTACAATTCTGCCTCCGACATGCCTTTTCAGACTTGAGTGGCAGTAGTACATACCACCCGTTTCTAGCCCCAGGTAAATTTGGCTGTCGTTTTTAGTTTGGGAAAAGCTGTGTTTTGGAAAGCTTTTAAAATTGCATGCACTTAAAAAAAAATAATAGTAATTTAACTGATCTATACAGTAGCAGACCAAGTTATTACCCTTGATTTAGCCTGCGATGGGATCTTAAGGGAAGTTTTTAAAAAAATCTGCTCAGAAAATGCAGCTAACTTTTCTTAATGCTGATCTTGCCTGTGATAAGGTATGTTGACAGTCCACTATGTGTGTGGTGCTTCTTTGGTTCCTTTGAGATTTCAAGTTCCATTTGAGTAATGGATGTCCTGACAAAGTTCTTTATGAGCTGCTTATTTCATTATATCTGCATCTATCACACCAAGGTAAATTGTACACAAACGCCTTTCACTTGCATTTGGCTGGAAGACACAAATTATCTTTCTTTGTATGTGCATTTTCAATAGCTTGAGTGGGTGGCTTGCGCGCACACGCACACACATAGACACTGAAGATTTTACGAGTGAAAAATACCTCTTGGACAAAAATACCAAACCTTTTATGAAATCCATTATGTCTTCCCAACAAGAGTAGAGCTATGATAAACACTTTGAGCATTGCATGTATGAAAAGACATTTTATAAATTACTAATCAGGACACAAAACTAGCCAGTTTCAACCTGATTTGTCATCTAATGGTTGAATCCAGCTCAGGCACCCTCACACATTGTGCTTTGCATATTTCGCCCATCCAGAGGTGGAGGCGGCAATAGTAGTGAGTAAGCGGGAAAGGTGGGAGATTGGCAAAAAATTGCCTCTCTCCCTCCTCTAAGGATGTCTCATCCCACTTTTGCAATATGAGTGAGGTTCTAAGGTTTTAAACCATCTTGACTATTGAGCTCATGCATTAGATCACAATGTTGCCAAGTGAGAGCAACCAATCAGATAACTGGATGAGCTGATGTCGAGAGCGAAATTTATTCCCAAGGTTACCGCTGATGTTAAAACAGAAACCACACAGAGACAAATGATTACTTAAGATTTTGAGTATGCCTAAGAGATGAGATGTGAAGATGAAGGTGGTGGGAATTAGGCAGGGAGGAACAGGGGACTCATCTTGACCTGCCAGGTCTTGAAAGTTTTGGATAGGTGGAGAAGCATTCAGCCATGGGACTAATAGAGTTGTAGAATTGGAAGGGACCATTAGAGTTACCTAGTCCAACCCTCTGCAATACAAGAAAATTTTGCCCAATGTGGGGCTCAAACCCAAGACCCTGAGATTAAAAGGCTCATGCTCTGCTGACTGAGCTATTTCAGGACGGAAGCTATAGAGTCCCAGTTCTGAGGCTGTGGTGCAAGGTGCCTGTTCCACTTCCAAAAAGGGACCATAAAACGTATTTTGTCATGTGACAAAGGTATTTGAGAGCAGAAGCAGTAAAGGAAGCAGTAAAGGAGTCTATAAATGTTGTGAAATGCTGAAAAGCTGCAGAATCATTTAGCATGCTGAATCACTGTGACTCATCTTGAGGATGACTCATTCCCTGTACAGTGGTACCTCGGGTTAAGTACTTAATTCGTTCCAGAGGTCCGTTCTTAACCTGAAACTGTTCTTAACCTGAAGCACCACTTTAGCTAATGGGGTCTCTTGCTGCCACCACGCCGCTGGAGCACGATTTCTGTTCTCATCCTGAAGTAAAGTTCTTAACCCGAGGTACTATTTCTGAGTTAGCGGAGTCTGTAACCTGAAGTGTATGTAACCAGAAGTGTATGTAACCTGAGGTACCACTGTATAAGTATTGTATCTGCTTGCAGGCAGACTCAGTGTCTCTCTCAGTCTATGTCTCTGTGTGTGTAAGGTGGAGCCTGTACTCTGTGAAGCCTGTGCTCAATGGAGACTCTGTGTGACTCAGTAACTCTGTGTATGCTCTGAAGCTAGTTTAATCTTCTGTTCGCCATGCTGTTACAGTAGTACCTCGGGTTACAAACACCTCGGGTTACAAACACTTTGGGTTACAGACTCCGCTAACACGGAAGTAGTACCTCAGGTTAAGAACTTTACCTCAGGATGAGAACAAAAATCGCACTCTGGTGGCACGTCGGCAGTGGGAGGCCCCATTAGCTAAAGTGGTACCTCAGGTTAAGAAAAGTTTCAGGTTAAGAACGGACCTCTGGAATGAGTTAAGTTCGTAACCAGAGGTACCACTGTATTTGCACATGAGTTTATTTTAACTCAGTAAAGCTTTTATTCTTTTACTGAAGAAGACTCTGCATTATTAATTTACGCTGCACATCATCTTTATCCAATAATGCATTATGAAGAAGAGCTGGACATAATCTGAATGCACAGTGTAACGCTGAAAAGAAAAGAAAACCAAACCCAGAGCAGTTAAGAATAGGTCAAAAAAATCACAGAAGGGCAAAAGATGTATGGTTAAATAAAGGGGCATTGGTGGTGTTTTTCATTTCCTGAGCTAATAAATGTAGCTGACATATCAGCGAGAACAGCATGTGGAGCCGGTTAAGGCCAGTCCATGGGGAGCATCTGTGTGCTGAGTATCACCAAGAACATCTTTAAGGTTTCATAATGATTCCTCTTATCAGCACAGCTAATTAAGCTGGCAGAAATGCCGCTTCAGTTCAGGGGGTCAGCAGCTCACTGTTACAGAAAAGAAAACTCACCTGCAACATTTAAAAAGAAAGAGCTGTCAGATTTGGAGGCCAGACATCTGAGGAAACCATACATACGCGTGTTTTTGAGAGCCTTGCTCCCTTTGTACTGTGGTGTTGACACTGGTTGACACCTCTGTTAACTCTCATTTGTGGGAAATGCACAAAGGAAGAAATGAAACGTAACCTTTGACACTTGTTCCAATGGACATGCAGGAAGAATTCACGACTCTTTCAGCATGTGGCACCCACTTCAACCATGTGCTAAAGTGGTCATGTGTGCAAAGAAGCCTTCTGCTACAATTACAATGGAGGAGGGACCATTATGGTGGGTGGGATCTAGCAGAGGAGGTAAGAAATACCCCTCTACTCCCCACCTGTGTTGCTTCCCTACACACCTGAAAGTGCGCACCATCGCAGCTGGGGTATGTGATCTTTCTGAGCTTTGCAACTAGGAAGGAGAGATTAACCCTCCAGGAAAATTGTCCTCCCAAATTAGACTTGTAGAAAGTGGAAATGCTTTTTATAAGGCTAATGTCTCATGGCCGGTGGTGTAGCATGGGTTAGCAGCATCCGGGGCTATGCAGGGGGTGAGAGGAAGGGGCAACAGAACAAGTAGGCATGCACATTCAACTGCCTAATGGCATCCACATCACCCAGGAGATCACAGCAGCACAGATAAGAAAAGAAGAGTCGAATGGGAAGAATTATGGGAAAAAGACTTAAAATTTACTGCGTGCTATCTGGTTAAAGAAAACTTTATGAAAATGACTTACAGATGGTACCTGACCCCATCCAAATTAGCTAAAATAAATAAAAATAATAGCAACAAGTGTTGGAGATGCAAACAAAATGAAGGAACCTTATTCCACATATGGTGGACTTGTCCCCAAATTACGAAAAAATTTGGGACATGATTTATGAGGAACTTTAAAAAAAAAGCTAAAATATACATTCTTAAAGAAACCTGAAGCTTTTTTATTAGGCATTTTAACGATAAGCATTCCAAATGAAAATAAAAGTGTCTCTTTATGCAACAACAGCAGCCAGAATGTTAATAGCAAAATACTGGAAAAATGAGTTAACAGCAACAAAAGACAAATGGCAGTTAAAGTTGTGTGAGTACCTTGAGCTAGCCAAAATGACAGAATTAATAAGAAATCACTCAGGCGACAGGGTTAAAAAGAATGGGATTGCTTTAAAAATTATGACAAAATATGGTTCCAACAACAACACTTGGCTGTGCCTAGACTAACTTCACAGATATAAGGGAATTTTCTTTTTTAATAATGGAATGCAGATTATTTAAATGTAAGAGAAATGTGGAAACTGCAAAGAGATAGGGGGAAGTCAATTAACATATAAGGGACTCAGTCCAGCTTAGTGAAATAGAAAGAATGTGATGGTACAAAAAAGAAAAAGAAAAGATGGAATATGAAGGGAATGTCTTTCTAGGAATTTTGGGTATAGAATATTCAATATGGTTTGCACTCTTTAAATAATTTTGTGTATTTGACAAATATATTTTTATTTTTTTATTTTATTTTTCTTTTCATGTTTTCTTCTATGTATCATTTTTCTTTTCCGTATATGTGGGTGAAAGGATTAATTTATTTTCTGTTTTTTGTAAACATTAAAAAAGAAATAAAGATTATAAAGAAAAAGAAAAAAGAAAAAGAAAAGAAGAGTCGTTTTGTTGTCTGGGGATGTCAATTCATGGTTTGCATGGAGAAGCCCTTTTCAACAGAGCCCAGTGACAGAAGCACAAGGCTGTATTGAGTCAGCACCAGGTGTTGAAATTTTGCTAACAAATTTGCACCCAGGCCAGCTGTCCCTGTGCCCCCATCACCACGTTATGCCACTGCTAGTGGCCCAGATGTTTGTGTGAGCACATGCAGATGTGCGATTGTGGTTTTTCCTGTTTGCAAATGTGCCCACGATTCCCAAGAATCAGTGGGCGGCTCCTGCTGTAAAACAACTATTTTAAATGAACCGTCACCGAGGGTTCAAGCCTCATAAGCCTCAGAAACCTCTTCCAAACAAAACTGCCGTTTGTTCTGAAAACATCTATTAAAACTTGGCTTGTACAACTTGTGACTCATCACACTTAATGCAGCCCATCAGGGATGGAGGGTCGTGCTCCACCTACTCACCCACCCAGCCCCATGTCTCAGAACTGCAAAAAAAAAAAAAAAAAAAAAAAGGTTGAGGCTCCGGGAGGACCCAAATGTATTACAGAGTTGTCCTCAGCATGTTGGGCTACAAATGATACAGGATAATTTCAAATTACTCACCTGACATTCCCTACACACACACCCCTTTGAAGCTACGTTGTGCTTTCCTAACCTTCACATCTGTGTCAATATTCTTTGTTTAGACGTTTCTGTCTGGAAATGACCATTTGGATTACATAAAGCAGCAACATAATACTGACCAGTACCATAACATTGGGGGGGGGGTATTCCCCCCACCCGATTTAAAGAGATCTAGCACATTGAGTCTGGTGCGGAGATCTTAAGAAACATAGCCCGTGTGATCACACAGGTGAAATGAAAACAAGCGCTGCTATTTTTGCTTCTGTGGCAAAGGTTTCTGCAGTGCTGATGGGGTGCTTAGCAGATGCAATGGCAGAGGCCCACCTGGCTGAACAGTAAAGCTCAGATTATTCATATTTACTAAGACATTTTTCAGCTTTTTCAGCTATCCTGCTGTCTCTGGTGTGTTCAAATAATAATAAAAAAATAGTAAGGTAAAGGTAAAGGTCCCCCTGCCCGTACGGGCCAGTCTTGACAGACTCTAGGGTTGTGCGCCCATCTCACTCAAGAGGCCGGGGGCCAGCGCTATCCGAAGACACTTCCGGGTCACGTGGCCAGCGTGACATCGCTGCTCTGGCGAGCCAGAGCCGCACACGGAAACGCCGTTTACCTTCCCGCTAGTAAGCCGTCCCTATTTATCTACTTGCACCCGGGGGTGCTTTCGAACTGCTAGGTTGGCAGGCGCTGGGACCGAGCAACGGGAGCGCACCCCGCCACGGGGATTCGAACCGCCGACCTTTCGATCGGCAAGCCCTAGGCGCTGAGGCTTTTACCCACAGCGCCACCCGCGTCCCTCAAAAAACAAAATAGTAGTAAAAAAAATAGTAGTAAAAAGATAAAGATAAAATGTTTTTTTGACTGGTCAGTTCAATTCAAAATGTAAAATTCAGTATCCATGTTTCATTCCCGCCAACTGATTCTTCTTAGTCCTCCCCTTATGTTTGCAAGGTTATTAAGTTTCACTAACAGTACTGAAACTTTGTGGCCACTGCTCCCTTTCCAATGCAACCCTTTAAAGCCAGGAACCTGAGGCCCTCCAGAAGTTGTTGGGCTCGCAGTCCCTTCAGCCCCAGCCAGCACAATTAATGGTCAGGGATGATGGGAGCTGGAATTCATCAATGTCTGGCAAGCCACAGGTTCCCCAGACCTGCTTTAAAGTTACAAGAAGCCTGTCAGGTGCAAAAGTCACTCTAGAATCTGAAGTCTTGATGAAGCAACTCTGTATCCCTAGTCTCCATCCCTCTCTTTCTTTTCTTCTTGATGATAGGAAGACTTCTTGCACATCATAATTTCTGCATAGTACTTCCTCTTGGCAATGTCTGCATTGCCTATTCTTTCTCAAGTTTGTGCTTTTCAACCCATGACCTGCTTTGGCATCCATCCTTTAGCCACCCTCCCTGTCAGTCTCCCTAGTACTCCTGTCCCTCCCTGGCCTCTGCCTAAACAGTATGACCCCACCCATACTGGATTTGATATCCCATTTGATATCCCACTGGATTTGATATCCCACTTTATCACTATATTAAGGAGTCTCAAAGTGGCTAACATTCTCCTTTCCCTTCCTCCCCCACAACAAACACTCTGTGAGGTAAGCGAGGCTGAGAGACTTCAGAGAAGTGTGACTAGCCCAAGGTCATCCAGCAGCTGCATGTGGAGGAGTGGAGACGCGAACCCAGTTCACCAGCTTATGAGTCCACCGCTCTTAACCACTACACCATGCTGGCTCCCTTTTCAACTGCCTTTTCAATCTAGGCTTCCCCAAAGTTCACATTTCTCAATCCGCTGCTGATTCTACAAACGTTCTTCAGCCACCTTTAGTTTGACTGACTCACTGAAATATTCGTATCCCACCTTTCTTGCAAGAGCATGTTGACAAGCTCACAATGAAGAGCCTCAAATACAGGACTAAAGCAAAAGGGGAGGAGACAAAAAGCAGCAATAAGCATACCCAGTTGGCAGAAAAACCAAGACCCTTGCTCTCCAGAGGGCTCCAAAAATGCCCTCTCAATTAAAATGGCAGGAAATTGGGAAAACTGGCAGCAAAGGGACCAAATGCGGGGAGTCTCAGAGTCTTAGTGCCACTTTAGAAAAGGCCCCATCTCAGACGTTCTCACGCCAAAAGTACTTCTATCTTGTCTGAATTAATTTTCCAATGAATAATCCACATCCACCCCTCAGCTACCATACTTTCTGACCTGTTCCCAGTCAGACAATCCCACACAGCAACTACTATGCCTAGCCTTTGTGAGGCTTTAATCCCAGTCAAATTGACATTTCCTTCTCTAATAGAAGCTGGACTGCAAATATTCCGAGAGCTATGTTCTCTGAGCAGTTGGAATGTTCAGGAATCCATTTGTTGCCAGAGGCTGCACTGGTCGCACAAGGGAAACACAACATAAACTATAAAAATTAAAAGCAGCTGAAATGAATCGGAAAAAGAACTGGCTTCTTTAAGAAATTGAGGTTTTTCAGCCCTAAGGCACATTCCCACATACAGTAAAGAGAAAATATGAGCTCAGTGTTCCTTTATGGCAAAGTATTCCATCAGCAATACATCAGAGTCATAATTATTTGGACGCATGGAACATCATTACATGGGTCTAAGAGACCCCTCTTCCCCTAACTACCCCATTAAAGTTGTCCCATAATTATTTCCAATTACCAATTCCTGCTTTAAAAAGTCTTGCATTACTTCTGGAAGGCAGTCTGACTTTTAAAGACATTTGCAGGAAGGAAAATGCAGATCTAGAGAGACAGTAGTTGCAATAAGGCCTTCCTGTGTGTCTTTGCCATCCATATTTGATTTACCAGCCTAGGCTACCTTTAACAAACCTACCTGAGCTGTCGGGGTAAGGGGGGAGCTGCACCACTTTGGCTGCAGCCTTCCCCCCTTCCCCCTTTGTTTTGACAGCTTGGGGGAGGCTTTGGAGTCGCGGGCAGGTGGTGCGCCGAATGTCCACCATGGGCAGCTTACTCGGCCCCCGTGGGCGGCTCGCTTGGCCCCCGGCTGCAGGGCGCGTGCACCTGAGCAGCTATCCCAAACCTGGGAGGGCACCCTCTGCGCCATGCCCCCCTTGGGAGCGCACCCACCCTGAGCATCGCGGGCATATGCTCTGCCGCTGGTTCCCATATGTTCCTGCAGAAACTCACCTCACTGAGAAAGAGTAATTGTCTGAGTTTCCCTGCTTCTGTCTGAGAGGGAGATACATGCTGCCACAGGCAGTGGCTGGATTCAGTGGGAAAAGAGGCTGATCAGTGTTGCCCCTGCCCACCCGCCGCCCCCAAGGCTGATGCAGCTGCAAAAGAATGGCTGGCCATTGTGACGTCATACTGATGCTGTCTGCCTGAAGACCGACAGGCGTATAAGCCTCAAACGGATAATGGCCAACTTAAAGGAGAAATTGGCCACCGTGCCTTCCTTCCCACAGATGCTGATCACCTGCCAGAAAGAGAAAAAGACACCCTGTGCCCTTATTGATTACGAGAAAGATGCTGCTTTCAACCCACAGCAAATAGGGGTGTCTGTCACTTGCAGTTATTTTTATTGATCATAGTTTAGTAATTATTTATTGTATTTGTTAACAGTGAATTTCTGCTTATTTGCTGTTGTTTTGAGAGTTAATTTTATTTTGTACTGTTATATTCTAACATTACTTTATTTGATATGTCGTTACATTTTAAAGTTTTGTTTTATTATGACTTTTTGTATTAGTTCAGATTATTTTAAGGCGCACATTCTTTGTTGTATGTTTTGTTGCTGTACATCGCCTTGTGTATAGTAATATAGAGAGGCAATATTCAAATTAAAAGTGAAGTGAAATCTTCTTTCTTTCTTTCTTTCTTTCTCTCTCTCTCTCTCTCTCTCTCTCTCTCTCTCTCTCTGTCTATCTCTCCTCTCTTTCTCTCTCTCTCCACACATCATATGCAAGTTTTCCCTCTACTCAGCCAGGTGCAATCATACACCACCCTCATCAGTTGGCTGCCAGGAATAAAATCATAGAATCATAGAATCATAGAATCATAGAGTTGGAAGAGACCACAAGGGCCATCGAGTCCAACCCCCTGCCAAACAGGAAACACCATCAGAGCACTCCTGACATATGGTTGTCAAGCCTCTGCTTAAAGACCTCCAAAGAAGGAGACTCCACCATACTCCTTGGCAGCAAATTCCACTGTCGAACAGCTCTTACTGTCAGGAAGTTCTTCCTAATGTTTAGGTGGAATCTTCTTTCTTGTAGTTTGGATCCATTGCTCCGTGTCCGCTTCTCTGGAGCAGCAGAAAACAACCTTTCTCCCTCCTCTATGTGACATCCTTTTATATATTTGAACATGGCTATCATATCACCCCTTAACCTCCTCTTCTCCAGGCTAAACATGCCCAGCTCCCTTAGCCGTTCCTCATAAGGCATCGTTTCCAGGCCTTTGACCATTTTGGTTGCCCTCCTCTGGACACGTTCCAGTTTGTCAGTGTCCTTCTTGAACTGTGGTGCCCAGAACTGGACACAGTACTCCAGGTGAGGTCTGACCAGAGCAGAATACAGTGGCACTATTACTTCCCTTGATCTAGATGCTATACTCCTATTGATGCAGCCCAGAATTGCATTGGCTTTTTTAGCTGCCGCGTCACACTGTTGGCTCATGTCAAGTTTGTGGTCAACCAAGACTCCTAGATCCTTTTCACATGTACTGCTCTCAAGCCAGGTGTCACCCATCTTGTATTTGTGCCTCTCATTTTTTTTGCCCAGGTGCAATACTTTACATTTCTCCCTGTTAAAATTCATCTTGTTTGTTTTGGCCCAGTTCTCTAATCTGTCAAGGTCGTTTTGAAGTGTGATCCTGTCCTCTGGGCTGTTAGCCACCCCTCCCAGTTTGGTGTCATCTGCAAATTTGATCAGGATGCCCTTGAGTCCATCATCCAAGTCGTTGATAAAGATGTTGAATAAGACCGGGCCCAAGACAGAACCCTGTGGCACCCCACTAGTCACTCTTCTCCAGGATGAAGAGGAACCATTGATGAGCACCCTTTGGGTTCGGTCAGTCAGCCAGTTACAAATCCACTGAGTGGTAGCATAGTCAAGACCGCATTTTACCAGCTTCTTTACAAGAATATCATGGGGCACCTTGTCAAATGCCTTGCTGAAATCAAGGTAGGCTACATCCACTGCGTTCCCTTCATCTACCAGGCTTGTAATTCTGTCAAAAAAAGAGATCAGGTTAGTCTGACATGACTTATTTTTCAGAAATCCATGCTGACTATTGGTGATCACAGCATTCCTTTCTAGGTGCTCACAGACTGTTTGCTTAATGATCTGCTCCAGAATCTTCCCTGGTATTGATGTCAGACTGACTGGGCAGTAATTATTTGGGTCCTCTCTTTTCCCCTTTTTGAAAATAGGGACAACATTTGCCGTCCTCCAGTCTGCCAGGACTTCGCCTGTTCTCCAGGAATTCTCAAAGATGACTGCCAGTGGTTCTGAGATCACATCTGCCAGTTCTTTTAATACTCTTGGATGCAGTTCATCTGGCCCTGGAGACTTGAATACATCTAAACTAGCCAAGTATTCTTGTACTATCTCCTTAGTTATTCTGGGCTGTGTTTCCTCTGCTGAATCATTTGCTCCAAATTCTTCAGGTCGGGCATTGTTTTCTTTATCGGAGAAGACTGAGGCAAAGAAGGCATTGAGGAGTTCAGCCCTTTCTGTGTCCCCTGTTTGCATTTCACCATCTTCTCCTCTGAGTGACCCCACTGTTTCTTTGTTCTTCCTTTTGCTACGAACATACCCATAAAAGCCTTTTTTGTTGCTTTTAACCTCTCTAGCAAGCCTGAGTTCATTCTGTGCTTTAGCTTTTCTGACTTTGTGTCTACACGTGCTGGCTATTTGTTTGAATTCCTCTTTGGTGGTTTCCCCCCTTTTCCATTTTTTGTACACATCCTTTTTTAATCTTAACTCAGTTAAAAGTTCTTTAGATAGCCACCCTGGCTTCTTTAGGCACCTTCCATGTTTCCATCTCATTGGTATTGCCTGACGTTGTGCTTTTACTATCGCCCTCTTAACAAACTCCCAGCCATCATGAACTCCCTTTCCTTTTAGTATTACTGTCCATGGGATCTCACCCAGCACTTCCCTAAGTTTTATGAAGTCGGCTTTCTTAAAGTCAAGAAATTGAGTCCTAGTATGCTTGGCTGCTCCTTTCCGCTGTATAGTAAACTTCAGAAGAGCATGATCACTCGCGCCTAATGATCCTTCCACTTCTACCCCACTAACCAGGTCATCAACATTGGTTAGGACCAGATCTAAAATGGCTGTTCCTCTTGTTGCTTCTCCCACTTTCTGGACAATGAAGTTGTCTGCAAGGCCAGTGAGGAATCTGTTTGACCTTATGCTCTTGGCTGAGTTTGACGTCCAACAAATATCCGGGTAATTGAAGACCCCCATTACTACTATCTCCCTTCTTTTTGCATGCTTGGCCATCTGTTCCAGGAAGGCATCATCTATGTCCTCCGTTTGGCTTGGGGATCTATAGTAAACTCCCACAATGAGGTCACTGTTATTCTTCTCTCCCTTAATTTTGACCCAAATGCTCTCACTTTGGCTTTGAGGTTCTAAATCTTGGATCTCTTCACAGGTATACACATCCCTGACATATAACGCCACTCCTCCTCCTTTCTTGTCTGGTCTGTTTCTCTGAAATAGATTGTATCCCTCCATTATTACATTCCAACCGTGGGACTTATCCCACCAGGTTTCAGTGATGCCTATTATGTCATATTTAGTTTGCTGTACCAAGAGCTCAAGCTCATCTTATTTCCCATGCTTTGAGCATTAGTGTACAGACATTGAAGTCCATTAATCATTCCCCCGTGTCTCTTATTTAAGGATTTTTTCCTCCTACCACTAGGTCTGCGTGCTGTTTGCTCCATTTGGTCTGTAAAACAGTACAAACTTATATACGACATATACATAAATTATAGCAACAGTGAAAAACTTTTAAATGGGTCCGAATTGTACTCCTCTTTCATGTAATTAATAAAAGGGGACCAGAATCTCTCAAATCATTCTTTGCTTTGCCTGCCTTCTCTTAATCATACCATTTCAGTGAGTTTTGACACTCTAGCAACATTGTCTATTTCTTCTTCCATCGGAATTACTTCAGCATGCCATTTAGCCCCAACCAACATTTCTTCAGCACTTCATCAGAAAATCTTCTTTCAAAATTTCAGCTTGGATGTAGTTTAATGTGTGTCTAGATCACAACTCAACATGTCTTGAAATGGGAGAGGGTGGAGATGTATTTTTCCAAGGATACATAGTAACCTTCTTACAAGATTGGGGGAAGTACGGTACATTTATGTTGTCTTCAATATGTACCAAAGGATATGAGGATGAATCCTGAACATACAGGGCCAGAGTGTGAAACCTGTGCCTCTCAGATGAACTCCAACTCCCATCATCCCCAGCCAGCATAGCATGGATGAAGGATGATGGGAATTATAGTCCAACAATATCTGGAAGACTACAGGTTCCACACACATATGCCAAAGCTTCATTAAATAAGACATTGGATGGTGGAACTAAAGGGATGGTAAGAAGCCACAAAGATGTGGAAATAGCATTTTCAAGGGCATTCTGCGTCCCTCTATGTATTTCGAGGTTTCCCCTCCCATAGCATATGAGATTGCTGCAACAGAACTATGTAATGACTCCACTTTTAAGGGAGTGAACTGCATGTGAATATCCAATTTTTGTACCAAGTGCAGAAGCGACCATTTTAGTCCCCCGAAAGGTGTCTTTATAATGAAAGCTGCTCAATACACTTTAGTATAAAAGCTTTTAGATTTTCATGCTGGGGGAAAAAGAGGTGCTTTCATGTAGAAATGGGATGCAATGCTGTGTTGGCCTTGCCCTGGAAGAAGAAAAAGTTCAGTCTTTCCAAATCCTTTCAAGCACAGAAAGGAAGAGAAAATTGAAAACACTGAGTTGTATCCCCAGGTGCTTCAAAAGCTAGACACAGACCCATTCAGGGCTGCAGAGCTGGAGCCCAATTTCTACCAGCAGAGAAGCTACTCCATTATGTCTCTTTAATGCTTTCAACATACAACAATGTGGGATGGCAGAAAGTCTCAAATACTTGGAAGGGCAGGGGAGTAAGGAGAAATGATAGAAACCGTGAAGGTAAGATGTCGTTCTTTCTGCAGCGTTCATTGTTCGTTTGCAATCCTGCTTTGGGAGGCCGGTCAGGAATCGGATCACAGCACGGCAGAAGCACTCTCCTTTACCAACAGACATTTTAGCGCAGAATTCTCAGTACAGTGCAAACAATCCCAGCTGTATTGCAGCCAGCTTTACGACTGAAGAAAGAGAAGACTCCACTTGGCAAGTTTTCGTTTTAAAGGAAAGGTGCAAATCCACAGGACGAGAGGCAACAGCAATGCATCACACACCACAAACTCTGGCCAAACCCACAGAGTACATTGCACTCCCTAGCTAACTGGTTGTACAGGTACGGTTCTGTAATGAAGTCCCATTATAAGATTTCAAGTCAGTTTTTGCCCATCACATAGAATTTCACTTGAAAGGAAGGGGTTAAAGTATTCAAGCTGTGAGCATGCACTAGATGTATTATATAGCAATTCTTTATTGTAATTGATAAGTGTAAACTGTTTCATTATTATTTGCTGTTGTTTAATTTTACTGTTCATTAAAATAATGAATATTGCTTTATTGGAAGCGGCCTGGAATGGTTGGGGCAACCCAGATGGGTGGGGAATAAAATAAAATGAGATGAGATAAGATAAGATAAGATAAGATAAGATAAGATAAAATAAAATAAAATAAAATAAAATAAAATAAAATATTATTATTATTATTATTTAGCATCAATGTATTTTTTCTTATAATGTGTATGCAAATAAAGTGCCTTTTCTAGGAACTTATGTATGTTTATAAACTGAACTACATGAATTGTGTGTGCGCGCGCGCACACACACATACCATTAATCATTTTAAAAATAAAAGTTTACCTCAGAAACAAGCTCATTTCTCCCCAGTGCTACATTAGCAATTGTGGTACTGGTGAAAACTAAATCACTTTCCAACCACCAAAGTCCATTGTGACGCTGCCTCTGTATCAATCCACTTTCCCCCTTTATGGCAACAGCCTCGGCAGGATAAAACTGTGATTATATCGGTGTACACACCATTACATTTTCTAGGTAACTATAAGTATGCAAATGGCGGAGGAGGGCTTGGAATCTCATCTTTTGCGAAAGCTTTAGACTGCAAAATGGCCTGTAGACCAGGCTTCCTCAACCTTGACCCTCCAGATGTTTTTGGCCTACAACTCCCATGATCCCTAGCTAGCAGGACCAGTGGTCAGGGATGATGGGAATTGTAGTCTCAAAACATCTGGAGGGCCGAGGTTGAGGAAGCCTGCTGTAGACTATGAAAATCCTGTGAAAACTCTTCAGGACAAATGAACTATTAAGATCAGAATATTTCAAATGGATTGAATATACACTGAATAATCCCAAAAGGGATCCCTCTCCCACATCTTCCATGTGTGTACGTGTTTGGAATGAATTAACCTAGTGAAAGAATTATGACCTTTTCGAGATGTCGGCACACACCAGTAATGCTGTGTTACAAATCATGTACCATGGAAAAACTGTATATATAAAAAGTATTTGGGAAGCCATTTCCTGTCCCATTATTTGTGGTTTGGGGTCAAGCTTCAGGTGCGTGGAAATTTCTTTCCAAGCAGTGTTTGTCATTTAAAGATAGAAAGCTGGAGAGCTGGAAGCTGCCTTTGCAGGAAGAACTGGATTTGCTTGCTGTCACTCTGGCACAACAAGTATAAATCTTAGCTCGGGGTGGATACGGGTGGGAGAGATGATATCTGTTTTCCTTTACTGGTTCTTCCTCACTTCACTGTAAATCATTTCTGCTTGGGGAATGTTGTGTGGCATTCAAAGGAACGCTTATGACTGAACAGCTACTTTAAAAATCGATTTGCTATACCCTCTTTCTAATTGGATGGTGGACAGCTACCACACAGAAATTCTGCAGAGGAGAGATAGCAGAAATTGAGAAGGGCAGTGAGTAGAGATGGAGACAAGAGTAAAAGGAGATGAACTGACATAAATGCAGTATCGTAATCTTTTTGTTTCACTTATTAAGCACCTTATACAAAAAAGTCTCAAGGTGATTTACGACGACCGGAACGATACAAGTCAAATATCCATAAATTATATCTAAAAGTGAAGAACGCAAGCCACAAGTCACAGGAATAGACCAGGTAACAGGTCCAGGGGCAAGGTCCTTAAATGCCCTGGAGGTGGACTGAAGGAAGCCTACCTGCTCCATCAGGACTACCCCCCGAGGTCAGCCCTGTGTCCAAGCCTGCCTGCCATTGGCCAATCACGCAGGCAGGCTTGGATCTAGCACCTGATAGGCGAAAGGGGTGTTATGCCCTCCTCATCAGCTCAGATGGGTTCCCAGTGACCAGAAACCCCTCATCAGGTCCTGTGGGGAGCAACCTCTGCCCCCAATGCCGCCACACCCGGAAGGTGAGCAGACTTACAATAACGGGAATGGTACAAGTCAAAGATCCATAAATGATGCATGAAATTTAAGAATGCAAGCCATGGGGACAGATCATACAAATCATTCTCAATACATTAGTCATCAGCTAAGGAACTTGGGCTCCATTTAAGCTAGAGGTGAAAAAACAGGAGTTTTCAGCTGGGGAGAGGTCTATTGCATTTGGGATCTGCTTTTACGCTTCCCCCATTGGTTGGCCACTGTGAGAACAGGATGCTGGACTAGATAGGTCATTGGTCAGAACCAACAAGGCTCCTCTTACATTCTTAAGTGTGCAAACCTAGGCATTTATTGTGCTTTGGGATATGTTGGTACAAAGGGAAGCAAGAGTTCAAAGCAAGCAGGAACACTTGGTTTTGATATTGAATTTTTACATATTTGTAACCCACCCTGGGATCTTATGGGACAGGGCAGGAAATAAATAAATATATCAATCAATCAATCAATCAATCAATCAATCAATCATAGAGTTGAAAAGGACCCTGAGGATCATCTAGTTCAATGCAGATATATGCAACTGCCTCTTATGGGGATTGAACCTGCAACTTTGATGTTATCAGCACCATGCTCTAACCAGCTGAGCTATCCATGAGACATAATAATGTAAAACTTTTAATTGACCCTTATATTTAAGCTTAGTTAAGCAGAACCACAATAGCAATGAAATCAGTAAACATTTTACAAAGTAAACCACTAGGCACATGAATAATCTTGGTACACGGACTGTTGCCGACCTCCTTCTGATATATAATGCTTTTCAGACTCTTAAAAACAAACACACCCAATCAATGTATCACGAGCAAAAATATATAGGCAGAGGGAAAGATGCATGGCTTAGCATATGTTAACTGCAAGGTTAATTGACCACAGCAGCAAGGTTAGTTGCAGTGCCCTCAAGGCTCATTATAGCTGCACATGGAAAACAGGCAGGCAACCCAAGGCATGGTTAAGTTTTCTTTGCTTGTCTCATCATATGGGAACCCTGCGTGATATGTGTGCCAAGGCACTTAAGACAAGTGCCTTGTTTGTCCAGGGAGCAATTTAAAGGCATAATTGCTCCATTTAAATGTTTTGCAGGTAAGACTGTGCTGCTAACAAGAGATCTGATGCAGCGGCAGCTGTGTGTGTAAAAATAACAACCCTATACACACTTCCATGTGACCAGCGTTATATCTGATTCCCCCACCCACAACTCCCTTCAAAGTGCTACTGACATCCCCTGAGCTTTGCAGATTAAATCCAATATAATATTTGGCTAGATTTACAACTAAACCATGGGCCAAAATATCTCTTATAAAACAGCACTCTACTTTTTTATTATTTTTGCAATAGGGAAAGGCTTCTGAATGTCTAAAACATATGTAATGGATGTAACACTGTTTATCTAACCTTTCCTAACCTATTGCTCTTCACGGTATTGGAAAAACCTTGCTGAAAAAAGCCTTTCTAAATATTTGAGAACAAATCACTTGCAGAATGTCCTGGAAATCACTTCTGGCTAAAATGTGTCTTCACAGAGCTGTTCATATTTCTTTGAAAGAGGGATTGTGAGGGGGTACATTTCTATCTACATAATACCTGAAGGATTATTTCTTCTAGGAACAGTGGTATTTTTCTAGAAAAAGAGGGGCCAGAACTCACCAGGAACACCTCCCTTGTTCTCTTATAATGGCAATGGTGCCCACCTGAGAGGTGCCAGAACTGAGTTCTGGGAAGTTACAGCCGGGGGGAAATAACCCTGGGGTGGAAGACAGTGCTTAGAAGCTGCAATATGTGGGGGGAGGAAGATGCAGGAGGTTACCATGTGGGTGGTTTGTGTGTAATGGGGGGGCGTTGCACAAAAGGAGGGGGAGGCATGGACATGGGGTGAAGGTGAAAACTGGCGCAAAGTAGGACTGTGGAAGAGAAGAGAGAAGTAGCTTCAGAAAAGTGGTTGGGAAGGTGAAAAGCAAACTTAATACAGTGGTACCTCAGGTTAAGTACTTAATTCGTTCCGGAGGTCCGTACTTAACCTGAAACTGTTCTTAACCTGAAGCACCACTTTAGCTAATGGGGCCTCCTGCTGTTGTGGCGCCACCGGAGCCCGATTTCTGTTCTCATCCTGAAGCAAAGTTCTTAACCTGAAGCACTATTTCTGGGTTAGCGGAGTCTGTAACCTGAAGCGTATGTAACCTGAAGTGTATGTAACCTGAGGTACCACTGTAGTTGCATGAGGTGGAAGGAGGGAGAATGTCAGAGAGGTTGTTGAGCAGAGCAAGCTGGGGTGCAGCCCCTAGTAAGTTCATAAATACTTTGTCATATTTTAGGCAACTTTGTTCAGATGTGTTTTCTGAGCCAAGACGCGGCTTCCTATACTGCAAGCATCCAATCTGTTGACTAGACATAAAATTATCTTGAAAGGTTCTGGGAAACTGGCCATGTTTGATACACTGCCATAAAAGCGAGGAAAAAAAATATGGGAAAAGGATGCTGGGATTACGTTGCATTGGAACACATTGCTGTTTTACTATTGGTGCTAACTAAATCTTACATTAAATAGATATTAAAATCCTATATCTATAGATATATAGATAACAGCTAGTATACCAAACCTTTCTTTTTCTTTATGTGGTGGCATTAGGCACCTAGCTATTTCTTCATTCAGTGATACAGCTGGAGATTATCAGTTTCCAACTGTATCTTTCAACAACCTCTACAGGGAGCTGGCTTCAGGCACTAGGTCTACTGGCGGATCAAAGGTAGATCTACACACGGGGGTGTGTGGAGCTATAAATAAGTCAGAAATTAAATTGTTATAACAAAAGAGAGAGAAAACGCTATGGAAAATTGCAATGATTTGTTTTGCTCTCCAGCGCCATCTGGTGTTTCATGTTTATAACGCATTCAAAACACTGTTTTTTGACTAATGTAGCTGAGTCCCTATTCTGTGTTACAAAGATGTCTGCAAATGTGACATGAAGGCCGGCAGCATTAACCCTGCCGTGTGGGAATGTCATGCAGACGAGACCTAGTCCTTAGAGACAGGCAGTCAGGTCGTGTATCCACGGCAGTGACCAGAGGAGGTATGACCGCTGGTAGGAACACAGAGAGAAAAAATGTCATGGTGCACCTGTAGCAGCAAAACTGGATGCCTTCATCTGCCCTCCCTGCAATAAACCATGCCTCTCCTGTCTCGGGTTGCTTAGACATATTTAATTACATAACAAGAACTTTGACAGATAGACCAAGTGGGATCCATTTAGTATGGGATTTGGGTTTCCAGTAACTCTGAAAATCCTTCATCCCCTAATGATGCCCCCCTCCAAAATAACTGGCATTTAGTGACATGCTAGCCATGGAACTTTTATTTAGCTTTCACGACTAAGAGCTATAGACAGCTCTGCCCTTCACGAACTTGTCTGATCCACTTTTAAAGCACCTGAAACCAATGGCCCTCAGCACATCTTGCGGAAAGTTGGTTCTGGAAATCATGCACCATCATCTGAATGAGCCCTTTCTTTTGTCTCATGCTCATTCATAAACAGTCCTGAACTTCCCCCTCACAACACTAGCTTAGCCGTTTTTTGTGCAGATGGATACATGCACATCCAATGACTCAAGGCAGCACGTTCCCTCCCCCGTCCCCCGCTTTCGGAAAGATTTCGGTGTTCATCTAGTGTGCTCCTGAGTCCTGCAGTACACATAAAGAAAGATGGTGAGGGCCAAACAAGACAGTACGCAACATTTTAGGGTTGCCATATTTTGAAGAGCGAAAAAGAGGGCATTCAAAGCAAATAAACACAATTTGTCTCAAATTTTACCTCTAAAAAATGAGGTGGCCTCGAAAAGGAGGACACATGGCAACCCTATTTAGCAAACTTGTGAAGGGCATTTTTAAAAAGAGAGGAAATGGCAGGTGTGGGCTCTGTGATCCAGACCTTGGATGCAACAGGGTAGACAACATTTTACAGCCCTCACTCCACCCACCGTCTGGTGCAGATTCAGGGCCCTAGTGCATCCAATTTTGTTTTTTAAAAGCCGGCCATGTAGTTGTTCACCATCATGAATTGTGCCTTGTCTCATTTGGCTTCATCATCCCACTGATCCTTTCTCTCTCTTTTTGTTTCCGCTGCTGGGATTCCAAGCCACTGATGATGATTGGTTTGATACCATTGCATTTACAAATGCATTAATTAACCACTTTGTAGGACGAAGCCACCAAAGAGACATAAAAATAGAAGAAACCAGAAAAGCAATAAAACACTTTTGACAAACTTAAAAAAATGACAAACCCCTCTGTGTACAAATTCTAATAGAACAATAAAACCATTTCTGCAGCTGTGTGATTAACAGTGTTCAATTAACCTTTTAAAAAAAAAAAAAAAGATTCCATCAACGGTGTCTCCAGAAAATTTTAACACATCACTTGGGAAGACAGGTGAACTAATCCCAGTGTACCGGAAGAAGCAAAGATCACCAGTGTCAAAGCAATGATTTTTCAACATCAACTTCGTTGGACTGGTCATGTTCTGTGGATGCCTGATTATCATCTTCCAAAGCAAATATTCTATTCCCAACTTAAAAATGGAAAGTGTAATGCTGGTGGTCAACAAAAGAGGTTTAAAGGCTCTCTCAATGCAAATTTTTAAAAATGTAGTATAAACACTGACAACTGGGAAACACTGGCCTGCAAGCGCTCCAATTGGAGAACAACCTTTACCAAAGGTGTCATGGGTATGGGTTTTGGAGATACTCGAACTCAGGACGCAAGGGAGAAACGTGCTAAGAGGAAGGCACGCTTGGCAAACCCTCACCATGATCAACTCCTGCACAGAAATGTATGTCCCCACTGTGGAAGGATGTGTGGATCCAGAATTGGCCTCCACAGTCACTTACACACTCACTGTTAAAACCGTGTTCATGGAAGACAATCTTACTTGGCTACGAGTGATTGCCAAAGAAGAAGACGCAATTAACCTTGCATGTAGTCTGTTTAACCAGCTTTACAGGCTCGGAGTGAGAAAGGACGGCCTTGTCTTAACCAAAGGACACATCCTTTGCATTTGTGGTGCATTCAGGTTAACTGAGGTGCTAAATGAACCAGGGATGGGGAGCCTCAGGACCAGAGGCCCAATGTGGCCTTCCATGTCTCTCTATCTGGCCCTCAGATATGGCTCTCCATAGAGCATACCTCTTCCTCAGCCACACCCCGTACAGACCCTTGAGTATTTCTGCCTGGCTGGAAAGTGTCCCTGAATTCTGATAATGCCTCTTGCATGCCTCCTTGGAGGATAGAAGAGTTGTGTGAGTGTATGCAGAAACTTGCCTACTGTAAAAAGGTGAACTTCACACTTGTTGCTTTTCCAGCTTTTCCCTCAGCCTTCCTGCTTGCTGCCACTGGCATCTGGTCCTCAGAACAATGCCCAGAAGGAAATGCGGCCTACAGTTTGAGAAAGTCTCCCCAACCCTGAAACAGACAGTGTCAAAGTTGCCATGTGGACATTTCCTCATTCTACCATTCAATGCTTCACCTGAGTTATGGGCTGATCTTGCAGCCTTCACAATTTGACCTTGGCTTTTCATTTGCCCCAAGGTTTTCCCCAACCCTCTGAACACTTATCTGAATTCAGAAGAATGGAAAGACTGCCAAACTGTGGGTTACATCAAAGCAAGTGTTATCCCACACACTTACCCCTCTAATATTTCGCCAGTGAAAATAAGGATGTCCTATTCTAAACCCTCCAAAATTTCTCCAGTGGAAATAGGGACGTACAAAGGAAAAACAGGACATTTGAGGATCAAATCAGAAACCGGGACGGCTTCTGTAAATCCAGCACTGTCCTTGGAAAATAGGGACACTTGGAGGGTCTGCAAACATTCCAGTGCATTCTCCTCATCACTTTCCTTATCACAAAAAGTCTGATATTTGAGGGGAATGAGTTTGTTGAGTGAGACATCCAAACCAGTTTCAACTGCGCCAACTGAATTTGCCAGAATGTGACTGCATCCCACCCAAAAATAGCGCCTGGTACCAGTTGTTGCTCTCCCTGCCCCATCATCAAAGTTCCATGCATTTAAAATGCATAAATAGGAGAAAATTAAACATGGCCATGTCTCTTCCGCTTTAAATCTGTTTAACACTGGGACCTTGTTCCCTTTGATACAAGGGTGGAAGATGTGGCCAGATTTTTAGGAGGAAGTTGCAGAAATAAAAGGAAGACGACCACGAATTGCTACTTCGACAATGTCAAGTTCTTGGTCAGATTCCAACCTTTAACCTAGGTGGGCGGCCTTCATTAACTAAAGCAGCATTCATTCTCTTTAAGGCAGAATATGGTCCTAAATATACCCCCAGCTGCTGAAATGATTTGCCAGCACCACTGCTTACTTTATATTGCAAGCACTTAACATTCTCTAGAACCCTTCTTCAAAGAGAAGTATTTGGTTTTTATTAGCAGCGGCCGAATAAATGATTAACTGGGCTTAATGTAGCACATATCAAAGAGCGATTCCTAGCCTGATTTCTATCACCACCCCAGCCAAATGAGCACACACAAACGTTGCGGGCAGGAATAGGCCACAAAATCACAACAGATTTTCTGCATGCAGCAAATAAGCCGCACCACGATAACAATTTTTCCCCCTGTGCTACTTTCAAAGGGCTTCCTTTTTCATCGCCTAACGATAACACACAATTAAGAACTCCGATTGGCATTTTTCTGATGGTGCTAAAGTCATAAAGACACAAGGAAGCTGAAGCTGGAATGGAAAGCTAGAAGTCAAGTGGTTCTGAAAGGTCCATATAGTCATTCATAAATCTGTTCCATCTCATTCTGACATTTGGGC